>NC_050574.1:268759983-269382483 GCF_011100635.1 Trichosurus vulpecula
CAACATCTCTATGCATATACTTGATCACATCCATTCCTGTCTTCTCCAGAAGATTGTACCCACAATCATTCTCTTTCTTTCATTAATCTTCAATTTCTCCTACCCTTTGGTTCCTCCTCTACTGCCTACAGACACACCTAAGTCTGCTCAGCCTCAAAAACCCTTCCCTAGACTCCTTCCTCCTCTTTAGCTTTTACCCTTTGTCTCTCCTCCCTATGACAGATAAACACCCAGGGAAAGTCAACAACAACAACAACACCTTGTCTCTATCCGTTACACAAACTCTATTTCCTCTCCTTTCACTTGCTTCCCAGTCCTCTGAAATCTTACTTTTGACCCTGTCATTTTACTGAAACTGCTCTGTTCAAAGTTACTAATGATTTCCTAATTGCCAAATGGGATAGTCTTTTCTCACCTCTGTAGCATTTGACACTACTGACCGCCCTCTCTTCCTGGATAATATTTTCTCTGGGTTTGTGTGACACTCATCTCTCCAGATTTTCCTTGTACCCATCTTATCACACATTTTCTGAATTCTGGCTCATCATCCATTTTACACCCTTTAGCTGTGGATGCATCCCAGGGCTCTGTTCTGAGTCCTTTTCTTTCTCAACATTCTCTCACTTATGGGCCTCATGAGGTCCTGTGGGTTATCATCTCCCTTCAAATTACTCTGAAATCTTTACTGAGCTCCAGTTATGCATCTCCAATTTCCCATAGACACTGAAAACTCAACATATCCAAAATAAAATTTATTATTCCCTACCCTCACCCCCCAACACTCCTTATCTGAAACTCTTTTTGTTGAGGATACCATTCTCCTCCCAGGCACCTATACTCACAGCCTCAGCGTGATCCTTGACTCTTCAGTCTCACCCTACATAACCAATCAATGGCCAAATCTTATTTTTACATCCACAATATCTATTGTGTTTACCTCAGTCTTTTAACTCACAGAGCCACATAAACTAGTTCAAGCCCTCATCCCCTCTGGCCTGGACTATGGACTTCTGTCTAGCCTCCCCACCTTGTCTCTGATCCATCTCATCCGTCTTCCACACAGCTGCCGAAGTGATTACTCCTAAGTGACCGTGTCACTCCCCTAATCAATAAATTCTAATGGCTTCCTTAGGCTCAAATACAAACTCCTCTGTTTAGATTTTAAAGCTCTTTATCCTCTAGCCCTAAACTACCATTGGAAAACTGTTACTCTTTTCCCCATAATTAATAGTCCAGCTGAACTGGCCTTCGTGCTGTTCCTCACACGCAACACTCCATCACCCATCTCTACACCTTCACGCTGGTCATTCCTATGCCTGGACTGCTTTCTCACCTTTCCTTCTCTTCTTACTTCCTTCAAATACTCTGCTTATATGACACCTTTTATAGGAAGCCTGGTCTAATCCCTTTATCAGCTTCTAGTACTCTCTCTCCCCTGCAAAGTTTACCTTGTATTTTTTGTATATATTTTGCATATATTTCAATAGAATGCCAGCTCCTTGATGGTACAGACTGTTTTATTTTTGTATTTGAATCTCTGTCATCTAAAATGTGTCTGACACATAGTAGTCCCTGAATAAATGCTTATTGATTAATTCATTAGCATGATGTAGTCTACCAGACTGTTTCTTGAGAGCAGGGTTCATATCTACTTGATTTACTTCTAGCGTATTCCTCCTCCTCCTTTTTCTCCTTCCCTCCACCTCTTCCTCCTCTTTTCCCTCTGCCCATATGGGGAGTCATATATACCCTTACATGTGGGTGCTCTGTTTAAAGGAATATAAATTTTGATCATTTATACTTTATACTTTGCAAGGTACCTTGGGATATGGGGGCTAGATTTTTTCCTTCCCTATTATTTATTCTATTGTTCTTTCCTTCCCCCCCAAACTGCCACAACTAACTCTTTTACTTCAGGTAGTTTTCATTTATGATTTCTTATAATATAGTTCTGGCAAGCCAGATTCAAATAGAGCCACTATGCTATGCCTTTAAATTACTCTGGCTTTCACTGATCGGCCAATAATAGGTCCTGGCCCAAGCCTCACTTGCTTATTGTTTGGGTTTTGATGGCTCAGAGTAAGTGTAAAGAGCAGTTGTTTCTGTTCTGGCCAGAAACTCGGAGGGTCTTCCCCTCCCAGACTGATTCTTTTATGAAGGCAAACTAGGCCATCTTTTGCCTCAATTCTAGTTAAGAATTTAAGTCTAGTTAAGACTTTACTGAATGGGTGTTGCCTCAGACAAACTGAGACCTGTGAAAGACCTTGGCTTAAAAAGGCCAAGGTCTCCCACTGTGTCTGGGATCAACACCAGTCATTTTGACCTGTGTCTTGCCATTGGACTTTGATGACTTTGGAGGAGAGAGTGAGGCTGGTTACTTTGCACAGCCCTCCCTCACTTAAACCCAATTCATTTGCAAGTCAAGATATCACCCTCCTGTCATTGTTCCTCTTTGAGAATGAAGGACAAACAACAATCTCTTGTGCCCAGATACTGATCCATTAATCGATGCTTCTTGGCAAAATTGATGGAGTGGGGAAAAAGTAAGGGATTTAGAGTCAGAGGATTTGGGTTTAGTTCTGACTTTATTACTTATTGGCTATGTGACCTTGACTTGTTATCTTAACTTCTTTGGACTCCAATCTTCTTATCCATAAAATAAGAGAATTGGATTAGATCAGGGCTTCTTAAACTTTTTCCATTCATGACCCCTTTGGCACGTCTTAAACTGTGGGTTGTGACCCCATATTAAACTGTGGGTTATGACCCCACCAACAGTTTAAAAAGCACTGAACTAGATGTCCTCTAAGTCCCTTCTAGCTTTAAATCTATGAACCTATGAATTTTGGTTGCTACTGTAAGGGGGATGGTGATGAACATCCCATTTTGCAGGTAGAGATACTAGAGTCCAGACAGTTCAATGTTTTGCCTAAGGTAACCCAAAGATCCAAACTTGGGTGGGGGGAAATCACTATTTGACAAAAATTGCTGGGAAAACTTGGAAAGCAATTTGGTAGAAACTAGCTAGAGACCAACATCTCATACCACATAACAAGATAAAGTCAAAATGGGTACATGATTTAGACATAAAGCATGATATCATTAGGGGAGCATGTAAAATTTTACCTGTCATACCTATAGATCAGGAAAGAATTTAGGACCAAACAAAGGATAGAGAGAATCATGGGAAGTAAAATGGATACTTTTGATTAAATAAAATTTAAAAAGTTTTGCACAAATAAAACCAATGCAGCCAATATTAGAAGGAAAACAGGAAACCGGGAAAATTTTGTTTTATATCAAGTTTCTCTGATAAAGGCCTCATTTCTCAAATATATAGGGAACTAAGTCAAATTTATAAAAAAATAAGAGCCATTTCCCAATTGATAAATTGTCAAAGGATATAAACAGGCAGTTTTCAAAAAAAGATATCAAAGCTATCTATAGTCATATAGATCACTATTAATCAGAGAAATGTAAATTAAAACAACTAAATTAAAACAAATTAAAACAAGAGGTACCATCTCACATCTATCAGACTGACTAACATGAAGAAAAGGAAAAGGACAAAGGATGGAGGGGATGTGGAAAAATAAGGATACTAATATTTTGTTGGTAGAGTTATGAACTGGTCCAACTGTTCTCTAGAACAATTTGCAACTTTGTCCAAAGGGCTATAAAACTGTGCATAGCCTTTGATCCAGTAATAGGTCTGTATCCCAAAGACATCAGAGAAAAGGGAAAAGGACGTATTGTACAAAAATATTTATAACAGCTCTTTTTGTGGTGGCAAAGAGTTGGAAATTAAGAAGATGTCTATCAACTGGGGAATGGCTGAACTAGTTGTGGTATATGATGGTGATGGGATACTACTGTACTATAAGGAATTATGTGCAAGATGGTTTCAGAAAAATCAGAGAAAACCTATATGAACTGATGCTGAGTGAAGTGAGCAGAACCATTGTACATAGTAACAGCAATATTTTAATGATGATCAACTGTGAAAGACTGACCTACTCTGATCAAGACAATGATCCAAGACAATTCCAAAGACCTATGGTGAATAATGCTATCCACCTCCAGAGAGGACTGATGAACTCTGAGTGTAGCTTGAAGCATATTTTTTCACTTTATTTTACTTGCTCTTGCTTTACTTGTATGTGTTAACAACATGGTTAATACAGAATTATGTTTTTGTATGACTTCACATGTAAAATTGATACAAAGTGCCTGTCTTCTTAATAGGTGGGGGAGAGGCAGGAAGGAGAAAGAGAATTTAGAACTCAAAATTTTTTAAATGCATATCAAAAATTAAAAAGTATATAATTGTGAAATATTTAATGAAATAAAAATATAATTAAAAAACAAAAAAAAGATAGAATAAAAAACTAAAGTTGCCAAATAAATGAAGTATAGAGTTAGGGCTAGCTCCCAGGTCTTCTGACTGCCAGCTCAAGGTACTCTTCCCTCTGCCTGGGCCAGTAGCCTA
This sequence comes from Trichosurus vulpecula, assembly GCF_011100635.1. Classification (NCBI taxonomy): domain Eukaryota; kingdom Metazoa; phylum Chordata; class Mammalia; order Diprotodontia; family Phalangeridae; genus Trichosurus; species Trichosurus vulpecula. The sequence continues at coordinate 268,764,473 of NC_050574.1, forward strand.
GGGCACAGGTGCTAAGGAAGGCAGGTGGGGTAGGGCCACTTCTGCCAATCCTCAATTTCTTTTACTCTTGAAATACCATCCACTACAAGTGATGGTCTGAAAAAACTCTCTGTTCAATGCCCAAATGACAGGTGTGCAGACCTTGATAGGGTACTTTTGAAAAGTTGCCAACTCTAGCCTAGGCCTCTCATTCCGAGGCACAAAAGGACCGGGAATTTTTTTGGGGGTGAGGGGGTTAGCTACTAATCAATGCTATTTTCTTTTGAAAATTAGACATGGTCACCAAAAATAGGATCTGGCTAGATCATCTGCCCTGTAACCAACTGTATATATGCATATGTGCACATGGGCATACACACAAACATGATTCCCTAAACTCTTAGCCTTTTCTCCAATGCCAAGTCAATCCCTTGGCAAGATTTTGGATGTTCCAGCTGATGTTTTTCCCTCCCAACTAGGCAGCTAGGTGGTAAAGTGGACAAGAAATCGGGCCTAGAATCAGGAAGACCTGATTTCAGATCCTGCCTCGGACACTTACAAGCTACATGACCCCTTGGAAATCCACTTAACTATGGTCTGCTGTTAGGGGTCCTTGACCAGCAAGTAGCCCTATCTCAGTACGCAATGATGAGGTGGGAGCCAAAGATGGATACATCTCCGATTTATTGGAAGCCATTATCCATTTTTATAGGTTTTTGCACTACACAAGCAAAAGCAGGTGTTCAAGGGGATGAGAGCATGGGAAAAAGGGGATACACTTCAGTAATGTATTGTTGCACTTAGATTAGATGTAAGTAGCGATATCTGGTGGGAAGAATCTAGATTATTATAAACTATGTTACCTACAAGCGTATGGGAAAAACTAGGGTTGTGGTAAGGTGGTTTCCACAGGAGTATGGGAACAGGAGGGGAGTGCTATTCTACAGTAACAGAGAAGGCTGGGAACAGGAGGGGAGTAATGTTTCTACAGTATCTAAAGAGGCATGGGAAGGCTCGGGCAGGATACAAACTGGTATCAGAACTGTATGAGCTATGTGAGGCACAGGGCAGGATGCCCTTGTAAAGTATCCAAGAAGTTCCCATTATTTAAAGCATGTTTGTGTTAGGCACTGGTTCAAGAGCATTCGGTAATGGCCAGCTGGGTTCCTCCTACTGGGCTTGTGAGTCCTTGGTGGATGGACTCTGCCTGCATGAGAAAGGATGGCTACCAGAGCGGGAGGGCTGTTAAGGGGGGCTGCTAGGGACGGAAGTCTTTCCTCCGGGTGCCTACCGTTCCAACTCCAACTAAGCCTGTCTGGTATTACCCAGGAAACAGGCCAAGCACTAGGGTCCGAGCAGCCCCGGGGTCAGCACTAACTCCCTACAGTCTGCCTCAGTTTCCTCAGCTGTAAAATGGAGATAATAACAGTATCTATCTCCCAAGGTCATTGTGAGGATCAAATGAGGTGTTTGTAAAGTGCTTAACCCAGTGCCTGGCTCGTAGTAGGTACCTGGAAGATGTTTGTTTCCTTCCTTGCTTCATTTGCAGGCCCTCTCATCCCCTTTCCTAGCTGGGACCCTGAAGTGAAAATGGAAACTCTATGGCAAGAACATTTTTTGACAAGTTTCCAACCCTATTCTGGAAATCCAAGGAGTCGGGATGAGTTTTTCTCTGAACCCAACTTGACCTCCAAATCCTTTGAGGCTTCCCCACTGGCTCATTGGGTAGGAAATAACAGGCTTCCTGGATAGACGGGCTTCTGATAATCATGGAGAGTTCAAGAATGAGCCACCAGAAGTGTTGAGTTCATCCCCTTGGTCAGTTGGTTCCTTGCTCTGCAGCCTTAGGAAAATCACTTGCATTTTCTGGGTTCCTGGTTCCCTTTCTAATCAGTAAAATCCATAGCCTATTTTAAGAGAAAAGCTCTTAAATTGGATGTACCAATAGGGGATGTGCATCCTAATTTAACCTGCTTCTCTAAGCTATATTGAGAGTGGTGGTGTTTTAAACACATACCGACAAGCTCCCCCCACGCCCCCTCACTCCAAGGTTTAGGCAGGGATTGAGGGCAAGTTTATCTGCCTCTTGAATGAGATCAGATTAAGTTGCTATAGAAGTGCTTTGATCTAGCATCCTGCATTTTGTTTAGGTACTGTACTTGTCTACTGTGAGAATCCAGTGTTCACAGGCCACTAATTTCTGATATTTGATTTTAGAGACCATCTAGCCCTCTCATTTTATGGATAAGGAAACCAAGGTCCAGAAAAGGGAAATAACTAACCTTTGCTCACGTAAAGCCAAGACTTGAATGGAGTGATTGTCTCTAATGGCCCACTACATACAGGAATCATAGGGACATTGATTTAGCACTGAAAGTAACTTTAGAGGCCCATCTGGTTCAGTGTTCTCTTCTGTAGATGAGGGAGTGAGTCCCGGAGAGGTAAAGTGATTTGCACAAAGTCACAGAGGTAGGAAGTGATAGGGGTGGTATTTGAACTATTGGAAAGTCAAATATTGAAGCTGAAGCTTAAATACTCCAGCCACATAATGAGAAGACAGGATTCATTACAAAAGACCCTGATGTTGGGAAAGATTGAAGGCAAAAGGAAGAGGGAACGGCAGAGGATGAGATAGATAAATAGTGTCATGGAAGCAATGAACATGAATTTGGACAGACTTTGGGAGATAGTGGAGGACAGAAGGGCCTGGTGGGCTACGGTTCAGGGGGTCACAAAGAGCTGAACATGACTGAATGATAGAACAACAACAACTCTTATTGCAAAGTATGTGCTCTTTTGGTCGGATCACATCAGACAAGATACACATCCAATATTCCTGGCTACTGGGTAGAGATTTTGGGGACTACCCTCAAGATGATGTGAAAATGCAGATGATCTGATAGACAAGTGGGCAAACCTCTGCCCATCAGAGGAATCTCCCACTTTAAGCAATCAAGACCACCAATACATCTTCTATATGCTTCATACCCTTGGCCAACAGCCTCTTTCTTCCATGTACTGCCTTCCCCCTGACAGCATGTTCTAGGAATGGGAGTTGTTTTTATGATTAGGTGTCTCTGAGGAGGCAGGTGGAAGATTAGTGGGATTTACAGAAGAACCCTAACATCAGAACTTGTTGGAAATATTCAGAAGAATTGAGAGTTGGGTTAGAGATTTGAGCTAGAATAGCCACAGGATGGGTTTTCTTCTCTTGAGACAACATGGCAACTGGCCATGTGATAAAGCCAAGCCTAGGGGCTAGTTATACCAGGAAGATTGGCTGACCACTTGAGGCTAGTTTAAAGACTTCAGCAGAGGATTTTCATGAATATTTTCTCCCTCAAAAGCTCCCTTCTTTACAACTTCCTTACTTTTTTTCACTTCATAAATCTTTATTTCACACCCTAAACACTTCTCAGTCCTCTGCAAGCCATAGAAGATCAGAGTTTCAGCAATTTTCCCTGGTTGCAACCTCTCCAATGGTCCTGGCTTCCCTTTCATGCCCCTGGCCAGTTTATTTTTTTAAAGTAATATTTTATTTCTTCCACAGTTACATGTGAAGACAATTTTTAATATTCATTTAAAATTTTTTTGAGTTACAAATTTTCTCCCTCCCTTACTTCCCTCCCTCCCTGAGATGGTAAGGAACTGGATATAGGTTATACACGTTCAATCGTGCAAAAGATTTTACCATATTAGTCATGCTGTAAAACAAGACACAGACCCAAAGGAAAAAATATAGAAAGTGAAAAGTAGTATACTTCGATCTGCATTCAGACTTTATCAGTTCTTTCTCTGGAGGTGGATAAGATTTTTCATCATGAGTCCTTTGGAACTATCTTGGATCATTGTATTGCTGAGAATAGATAAGTCATTCACAGTTGATCATTGTACGATATTGCTGTGTACAATGTTCTCCTGGTTCTGCTCACTTCACTTTGCATCAGTTCGTTGAAATTTTTCCAGGTTTTTCTGAAATCGTCCTGCTCATCATTTCTTATAGCACAGTAGTATTCCATTACATTCATATACCACAAGTTGTATAGCCATTCCCCAACTGATGGGCATCCCCTCAATTTCCAATTCTTTGGCATAACAAAAAGAGCTGCTGTAAATATTTTTGTACAGATAGGTTCCCCCCTCCACCACCCTTTTTATTTCTTGGGATACAGATCTAGTCATCGTATTACTGGATCCAAGGGTATCCACAATTTTATAGCCCTTTTGGTGTAGTTTCAAATTGAACAACTTTCCTATTCATGTCAAGGGTACCATTGTTTTCCTGGTTACCCAGGCTCAAACCGTGGTGTTATCCTTGACTCCTCATTCACACTCATCCTACATTTCCATCTGTTTCCAATCTGTTTCCAATCTGTTGCCAAATCAAGTCCCTTCTGCCTTTACAACTTCTCTTGTATTCAAACCTTTCTTTCTAGGCATGTAGTAACCACTGTATTTGAGGACCCTATCATGTCTTACCTGGACTACTGCAAGAACTGCCTGGTTGGTCCCCTGCCTCAAACGTCTTCCCACATCAACCCAACTTCCATTTGGATTCCAAAGTTATTTCCTTAAAGCATGGGTCTGACCATGCCGTCCCCCTGTTCAGTGAGCTCTAGTGGTTCCATATTACCTCCAGGATCAAATCTACATCACCTGGTCTCCCCCTACCTTTCTACTTTACTACTTTATTACCCTCCATGCACATCACATGGACTTGCTTATTATTCCTCAAATACAATACTTCATCTCACACTTCTTTGCTTTTGCACTGACTATCCCCTATCTTACCTTCTATAGGAGGACTTTCCTGTTCCTCCTCAGCTGCTGGTGCCTTCCCCTCCCAGATTACTTTCCATCTACTCTGTACATATCTTGTTTGTATCTGCTTAGTTGCATATTGTCTTTTCCATTAGAATGTAAGCTCCTTGAGGGCAGACATTGTTTTTTCTTTCTTTGTGTCACCAGCACTTAGCACAATATCTGACGTATAACAGGTGCATAATAACTATTTTTGATTGATCAGTTATAAAAAAATGAAACAAAAAAGTCTGTCTCTGAATAATTTGGGGTAAAAAGATGTTCACTAATAGGCTAGAAGAATCTATGGAGAAATTTGGGATTGGAAGAAGTCAGGCATAGTTAGGGTTGCCACTTGGCTGATATTTTATTATAGAAATGCGTTACTTTTTACTAATACATTTGTGTATGTACATGTGCTCTCCAACAGAGTGTAAGCTCCTTAAGGGTGGGGACTGACTGACTTTAGTTTTTGATCCTCAGCACCCAGCCTAGTACCCAGAGTGTGACAGAACACTTGATAAATTTCTGTTGTAGTTATGATTTTGGGAACCTTAGTCAAGGATTGGTATTACAGAGACAGAAGGACCTGCCACCTTGGCAACTCTGAGATATGCAATAAAAGGACTGTATTTTGTTAACCCTGGAGTGAGGGGCTGGATAAACTGGGCTATTGTCTGACTGAAGGAAGAAACTTTAATTATAATTATTTCTTTTATTCCCTTCTCTCTTTGCTCAGAGAAAGAAGAGGAGCATAATGAATTAAGTGATAGAATAGGAGATGGGCAATGAAACAAAAGCTGACCAAGTAATCAGGAAGATTTTTTGATTGGCTGAGAGTGAGTCTGGACTGAATGAAGAAAAAGGAACCCAGGAATGGCAGGATGATGTTGGGTCAGAATGCCAAGGAGGACTAATACTCAATTGGGGTGAAGTGTTCTGATATGGAGGATGCCATTTTCTTTGGGGACTCTGAGGGAGACAGATGCCATGGAGCGTGTTTCTAATTAGAGAGAATCATGAATTAGACCTTAAGGACTTTAAAGGACAAGTCTTAAAGTTTAGGTACCATTTAGTCTAGAACTGGGTAGTTTTCTTTTACATCCTCTTCTGATTACTTTATCCCATTGTGCTGTTTCTGAATTTGTACATATTTGTTTCCTTTCAGATGTAGCAGGCCCATACCAAAAAGGACCCATGATGCAAGGTCTTGAAAGGTTCTGAAAGTATTCAAGGGGTTTCTTCTCTTTGGATCCACAAGACAAAAGCAATACTGAAGTGCATGCTTAATGGAAAAAGGAAAGGAGAGTTTCTAAATAGGGCAGCCACAAGGAACATAATGTGTCTCAGTGAAGCAACCATCCTGCCAGGCAAATAATGAGAAGATCTGGGGCTAGGATGGGAGCTTCAGAAATCACAGGATTATATAGAAGGCTAAATAAGCTTCAGGACAATGCTGAGGAATGAGGACAAATACCAAGGGGAGAGTGCAGGAGTAATGGCAAGCCTGTAGAGAGCAGAGCAAAGGAACCGACGGAACTTTCTCAGGTGGAGGAAGGAAAGCAGCTGACTTTGACCTACCCTTAGGAGAGTGCACAAGGCAAGGACTTACTAGTTGCTGCTTTGAGTTCTGGGTAGGGGACTGTAACAGAACCCTTTGGGGGAGCAAAATGGAGCTCACTAGAAAATAGGCCATTTCTCCGTAAAGGGCTCGAGTGTGATATCACTTCTCTGTTATTTACTCCCTTTAGTAAATCTGTCCTCTGGTTAATGCTTTTGTTAGCTTCAGTGCTTTCAAGAGACTAGTGGCTCTTCAGAGACAGGAACCAGATTCTGATGTTCCTAGGGTGAACCCTGAATAGGTACAAAATGAGCCATGGAGGAAACTGAGGCAGGTAGGTATATCAATGGATAGAACACTGGACTTGGAGTCAGGAAGACCTGAGTTCAAATCCAGGTTCAGATACTAGGTCTGTGACTCTGGACAAGTCACTTACCTCTATATGCCTCAGTTTTCTCATTTGTAAAATGGGGACAATAATACATACCTCCTAGGGTTGTTGTGAGGATCAAATGAGATAATATTTGTTAAAAAAGAAGCACTTAGGACAGTGCCTGGAACATAGTAAGTTCTCTATAAATGTTAGCTATTATTATCATTATCATTAAGAGGACCCCAAGGCTGAGCCTGCTCCATTTTCCCAAGGTAAGCATCTGACACTGGTATGACAAGAATAAGTACACTTTTGCCCCTTTGGAATATGTTGCATACAAGTAATAGAAGGGAAAGAGGGATTGGGCAGGAGGCTAGGTCATCCAGTTATAGTGCCAACAGGAGAGAAGGGAAGGGTAGTTAGGAGCCAGGTGAGGTAAATCGCTAAACATAGGAAGTTAAGGAGGCTCAGGGATGATGAAGAAGAGAACCTCAGGTTGAGATTTAGGAACCACGTACTTTAAAAAGTGGTAGAGAGAGAAATCTCTGGGGTTAAGCACGAGGTCACCCAGGTCAGTTCCAAGAAGTTGGATTTCATAAGAGGCAAAGTTCAGCAAGGCCCCGGACTAGTACCAGGGATTCTTAACCTTTTTGTGTGTGTCATGAAACCCCTTCTCAGAATAATGTTTTTAAATGAACAAAGCAAAATTCACAGGGTTATAAAAGATACAAATTGTAGCAAAATACAGATATCAAAAGTTCACATACCTCATGTTAAAAACCTCTGGAATAGATCCTTTACAAGGTTTCATCCATATTAGAAGTTAAGTAAACTCCTGGGTAGGAGGGACTGATTCAAAATAATAAGAATAAGATCCATTTACCAATTTATAAATGATCTAAGGATATAAACAGGAAGTTCTCAATGGGAGAAACCCAGGCCATCTATGGCTATGTGAGAAAAAAATACTCCACTACAAATTAGAGAAATTCAAATTAAAGAAATTCCACTTCACACTGATCAGATTGGAAAATATGACAAAAACGGAAAATGATAAATGTTGGAGGGGTTGTGGGAAAACAGGCGCATTGATGTACTGCTGGTAGACACTGTTCATTGACATAACCATTCTGGAAAGCAATTTGAAATTATACACAGTGCTACTAAACAGTGTGTGGTCTTTGACCCAATGCTAAATCTATATTCAAAAGATATCAAAGAAAGAGAAAAAAGTCCTATATATTCAAAACTATTTATAGCAGCTCTTTTTGGAAATGGTGACAAAAACCCTGGAAAATGAAGGGATATCCCTTATTGAGGCATGGCTGAAGACCACGGTATATGGAAGTGATGGAATATTATTGTGCTGTGAGGAATGAGGAAATATTATTTCAAGGAGACCTGGAAAGATTTGTATGATCTGATACAAAATGAAGTGAGCAGAAATAGAAGAGCTGTTTATGCTATAACATAGATAGTACAATAAGTTAAATTTTGAAGACTTTTACAAACTGATGAAGAATGAAATGAACAGAACCAGGAGAGCATGTTGTACAATGACAATATTGTAAAGACAAACGACTCTAAAACTGTAAGAACTTTGATCAATGTGATGACCGTCCATGATTCCAGAGGGCCGAGGATGAAATACATTCTACCTCTCCTGATAGAGAGGTGAGGGCTTTAGGATGCAGAATCGGACATATGTATTTGTTTTACTTGACTATGCATATTTTTTGCTATGAATTTGTCTTTCATCTTTCTTTTTTTCCCCAATAGAGTGGAAGGTAGAAGGAGGAGAAATATATTTCTGTTAAGTAAATTTTTTTTTTTTAAATAGAGAGGTGGGGAGGCAGTGCTACAGATGTGGAATGCTGCATGCGCTTTCAGATGAGATTACTATATTGTTCTTTTTACAAAACTGTTTTATTCTGTTATAATAGTAGGATAATCAATCTCTAAAGAAATGGTAATAATCTGTAAATGTTATGGAAAAGCAAAACATCAATAAAGCTAAAAAATGACTGGGTATGGGGGTACAGCTCCCCTTACTGCCTAGCATTACTTTTTTTTTTCAGATGAACATCCTAATACTGAAAGGCATAGGTTAATAGGTAATTCCACACTGAAGCAGCACCTGGAGAGAAGTACGGTTAATGGTAATAACTCACATTTGTTTAGTGCTTTAAGGTTTGCAGAGCACTCTACATAAATTATCTCATTTGATTCTTACAGGAGTCTTGTGAGCTAAGTGCTGTTAATTATGCCCTTTAAAGGCTGAGGGAACTGAGACCCAGAGGGTGACTTGCCTAGTATCGCGAAGCCAAGTATATATCTGAGAAGAGATCTGACATCAGGTATCTTTGTTTCCAGGTTCCTTGAGCCAGGAATCTATGGTCTACGGGGCCACCTGTTTTGTGGATCTTACTGCCCTTTACTATCTTTCTGATTGTCACACCAAGATTTATCCTGCTGCAAACATGTCTATTTCTTATTTGCCAGTTTCCCTGATCTGCATTTCCAACTCTTCTTCCCTAACCCTGAAGCCCTCTCAAGGCCGATGGATGCAGGGGAGGGAAGGGGTCTAAGGTCTAGCACGTTTTTTCCTAGTAGCTAGGCACCATGTTTACTGGCAGCTCACATTCCGGTTGAGGAGAGAACTGGCAGTCTCTGTTCTTCTTTTCTCCAAAACCGAAGAAAGGAAGCCAGATGAGGGGGCAGTCAGAAAGTCTCTGGCACCCATCCCTGCTAATTCAGTCCTCAAAGCCCTCTCTGTTCTACTTAGTGATTGCAGTTAGGTAGTTATTTGGGGGCCACACTGACCACAGAGTTGTGTTCAGGAGGTCCTGGTTGCCATCTCCTGAGACTGTGCCGCCCCGTGTCTGCATGGGGAATGGCCCAGGAGGCCATGGGGGCAAAATGGAGGGCAGCCACTTCTCCATACTAGAGGCAGCCAATACAGTCATCTTAGAATAAAGGGAGAGCTGCCGCAGTCTTGAAAATGCTTTTATTGGCTTTTATCAGGCTGGTAAAGAAAGAATCCAGCTAGAGAAAAGAACCTTTAGAGAACTCAGAAATGAGTCAGGATATTAGTAGTGGGGGTTGGGGCGGGGAAGAGGAAGGCAGAAGTCTGGACCAAAAAGCGTATTACATGCCTGAGTCTTAGTCCTTTTATCAACAATCACAACAGTCTGTGATCTTCACAATGGCAAGGCAAAGAGATGGATTTTCTCATTCTCCTAGTCTAGTTAAAATTTATATAGCAAAAGTTACACAGAGTGAGTGACTGGAAGAACTCATCCTAGGCCTTCAAGTACCTCTCCAAGGTCAAAGAGTTCATCCACTGCCTGCTAAGAAGATTGTAAAACATCCCTCAGCCTCTGGGAGTTTCCTGGTCCAGTGCTTCCCAGTTAAGCCTGTTTGATGGTTCTTGATAGTGAAACTAAATTCTGCATCCCTTTCCCATTGCAGGTAAAGTGCATTTCTTTTCATCACATGTAGATGCAGAAACATAGCCTTTCTGGAGAAGACAAGGTAGAGTCTAGCATTTGTTCTTTGGTTATACAAGAGAGAGTATAGATAATAAGAATAACTGTTAGGAACTTCCTCATCTCTCATTCTCCATCTCAAAACCTAACTTATCCTTTCCTCCTTTGTTCCAGTCAGGAGGTGAAGTACCCCATCCTTGCAAAAGCTAACTCTTGTGGATGCCCTTGAAAATCCTGGAATGGATCATTAGAGGTGGTTGGCAAACATCTGAAAATGGGAGCATTGATTTTAAGGAGCCAGTATGACTTTATAAAGAGCAGGTCATGTCAGGCTAACTTTATTTCCTTTTTGAACAGTATTACCAAACTAAGTGATGAGGAGAATGCCATGGATATAATTTTACTTAGATTTAAGCAAGGCTTTTTTTCCTTTCTTCCTTCTTTCTTTCTTTCCTTCCTTCCTTCCTTCCTTCCTTCCTTCCTCTCATATGATTCTTATGGAGAAGATGGAGAGATATGGACCGGGGTGGGGAACCTCTGGCCTTGAGACCACATGTGGCCCTCCAGGTCCTCAAGTGTGGCCCTTTAGTGGAATCCAAACTTCACAGAACAAATCCTCTTACTAAAAGGATTTGTTCTGTAAAACTCAGACTCAGTCAAAAAGCCTTTCTCAAGGAGGCCACATGTGGCCTCAAGGCCAGAGGTTACCCACCTCTGGTTTAGATGATAATACAATCAGATGATTTTAGAACCAGCTGAGTAACCAGACTCAAGGAAGAGTTAATGGTTCAATGTCAATGGTGAAGGGCTCCAGTGGAATATTTCAGGGATTTGTGCTTGGCTCCATGCTGTTTAACATTTTTTTTTATCAATGACATGGATAAAATCATAGATACAGTATGCTCATCAGATTAGTAAGGACCTAAATTTGGGTGACAAAATCAGAATCTATAAGGATCTGGACAAGCTAGGCTTTGGGCTGGATCTACTAAACCAACTGGGAACAAACTATCAGCTTACAAGTATAATATGGAGAGGCATGGTTAGATAACAGTTATTCTGAAAAAGATCTGGGGTTTTTAGTGGCTTGCAAGTTCAATATGAGTCAGCAGTGTGATGTGGCTGCCCAAATAGCTAGGAAGAGCTTGAGCTTCATTGGGAAGGGAGATGTTCATTCAACTACACTCTGCCTTAGACAGAAAACATGTGTATTATTATGTTCAGTTCTGGTCAACCTCAGCTTAAGAAGTACACTGATAAGCTGGAGGGTCCAGAAGAAGACAACCAAATGGTGAAGAGCTTTGAGTTCATGTCATGAGGACTGGTTGAAAAAACCAGGCAGGCTTACTTGGAGAAGACTTGAGGGGAAGATGAGACAAGATAGATATCTTCAAATATTTGAATGGCAGTCATGTGCAAGAAGGATTAGATTTGTTCTATTTGACCCCAGGTGGTAGAATCAGGAGCAATGGGCGCAAATTACAAAGAGGCAAATTTAAGCTTGATGTTGGGAAAAAACCCACAAAACCTTCCTGTCAATTAGAGCTGTCCAGAAGTGGAATGGGCTGTCAGGGTAGTGCTAAATCCACCCTCCTTGGAGGTTTTCTAGCAGAGATCAGATGACCACTTGTCAGGTGTGCTATAATAAGGCTTCCCTTTTTGTATCAGTTGGACTGGATGGTTACTGGGGTCCCTTCAAATTCTCAAATTTTGTGTGTTCCCCTTTCCTTTGGGATCCAGTACTCATATTCTGTCTTTGTCTCCCCCTCCTTCTTTTCCTTTCCTCTTTTGCCTTTCTTTCCCTCCCTCCTATCTTCATCTTTGTCTTTCTCATCTTCAATATCTCTTCTCTCCTGACTCTTTCCTGGCTTCCAATGGGCATGTTTACATTTCCCAATCTTGAAAACACTTCCCTTTAACGCTTCCATCCCCTCAAACTACTATCTTATATCCTTTCTCCCCTTCATTGTTCTAGAAAGAATAAGTCTATAATTGCTGCCTCTACTTCCTTACCACCCACTCACACTTCTTTCTCTTGAAAATAGACTTCTAATGTCAACCAAACCTGTTCTAGGTCACCAAGGACCTCTCAGATACAATAACCATTCTTCATTTCTCAGCTTCCTTGACTTCTGAAGTTTTAGACATTATTGGCCATCATCTCCTTTCTGGACATTTCTCTTCCATTGCCTTCTCCCTCTCAGTCTCCTTCGATGATTCATTATTTTCCTCCTGCCCTCTAAATATAAGTGTTTCATAATGATCAATCTTTGTCTCTCTTTTATTCTCTCACTATTATTATAGATACCTTTTATGATCTCATCTGCTCCCATGCCTTCAGTGATCATCTCTCTCTCTCTCTCTCTCTCTCTCTCTCTCTCTCTCTCTCTCTCTCCCCCTATCTATTCATATCTCTCTCTTGTCTTTATCTAGTCATCTCTATCTCTCTATTTATCTAATTGTGGCTATATCCACAATTTCTCCCCTAAACTCCAACTGTTGGATCCCCAATTTCCTGCTGGATTTTCCCACCTGCATATCCTGCTAGCACCTAAAGCTTAACCCATCCCAAAGAGTTCATTTCCTTACCCCACCAAAAAGAAAAGTTGCTTCTTTTCCCATTTTCTTCCTTTTGCTGGTGACCTAACCTTTCTCCTAATAATTATTACATTCATTTATTCAATAAGAATTTGTTAAGTGCCTATTATATGTCAGGCCCTGTGCCAGGTCCTGGGTATACAAAAGCAAAAATGGAACGAATTGCTCATAAGGAGTTTACAGTATGTCGAGGGAAACAACATAACCACATCTAAGTAAATAGAGAATATATAAATATAAATAAAAGTAAACCCTAGGGCTAAGGGTACTAGTGACTGGAGGAATGGGAAAAGCCTGGTGAAGGTGGAAGCTCTTGGTCTAAGCTCTGAAGGAATGAGGTAGAGGTGAATAAGAAGTACATTACAAGCATGAACATTCCCTGTACAAAGGCAAGAAAGATGACTCATTGAAGACTCCTACTCCATTCCAATTAGTATCAATCCATTTGATCCAATTCCATAGGGGTAGTGATATAAGTTATGTGTATCAGGCCTCACAGCTGTGAGTGCAGATTGCAAGTCCACTTGCTTAATCATAGGAAGCTAACTAGAGGCCCCCTACTCTTGTTTTCCCTTGTCATGGTGACCAAGCCCAGTGCGGCAGAGGTGTCTCAACTACATGGAAAGTCCTTCAATTTATTTTTGTATCTCTGGACCATTCTCTCTTGTCCAACATGAGCAGGTGATCATCCTATGACCATTGTATGACCACTTAGTCAGCAGAAATGCCCCTGCTTCACCCAACCTATGACCTCTGTGCTGATATGTCATTTTTGGCCCTCAAGAGCAAGGTCTATCAACCAATGATATTCAGTACTTCATCATAGCTCTTTTGCATATTTGGGTATAAACTCTGTAAGTACAAAGTCCTGGAAGAAGGGGGCATCTCAGATGGTGAGGAAGATCTGAGATCTACTTCACTAGAGAGGACCATGGATCCTTTAATACAGTGCCATTGGCTCAGAGCTTTGCCTTCAGTCTTTTTTATTGTAGGCTGGACAATTTTAATCCTCATGTAGGTGGAGAGATGAGAGATGGAATATTGGTTACAAAACAAGCAGCAGAGCAATTGGGCATGAATGTAGAGAGTCTGAGGGGGAATAATAGAAATAAATCTGGAAAGACAGGTTGCAAGCAGATTATAAGGATCTTTAAATGTCCAACGAGATCCCTGCCTGTATACTTTAGGCCCCTGCTACCTAGCCATCTCTCAAGTGCAATAAACATGTGTTCACTGGCCACCTCCTGCTTCAGTGGGACCCTGCCCTAGGATACCCTCCAGGGACAAAACCTATTCCATCTCTTGCCCTTCAGTGTCTTCTCCAAAGCAAGCAAGGCACCCTCTACCTCCTGACCATGTTCCTGTACTGCTGCCTCTTTTGAGGCAGTCCTCTTGAGGCTTTACAGGAAAAGCATTATCACTTGCCACCAGGCTGTACTTCAAGGGAAGAAGGGAAGTCCTCCATCATCTTTTCGCCATCATCTCTCAAAGAACATTTTCCAACTATTGACACTCTTCCTGGACTCACTTCTCACTGGTTAACATACTCCTATCCCTTATACTTCACCCCCCCCCTGCCCCCCGCAGTGGTTCTGAACAGTCAGCTGCTAATGTACAAGATATGTGCCCTATCCCCAACTTGTTGTTCCTCTTATTCCTATCCACCTCAACCCTACTTACTTAAGGAGCCAGAATGGCCTTTGTTTTCTTTGAATGACTCAGCTTACCTCATTGAGCCTCTGGACACTGTGGCTTGCTCTTCCGGGGCAGGAGGCCCAAGGAGCATTCCAGGGAAGTAGACAACTTCCTGTTTGATGAGTCATGGGGCTGGCTGAGGGGAGGTGTTAACGGCTATGCTAGGGGGAGGGGCCAAGTCAAGAACCAATCGGCCCTGGTCGTTCAGGCGGTGCTTGATGATGTCAAAAACTCTATAAGAGGGGAGAGGACAGCTTGAAGATCCTCTTTTCCTTTTCCGGTTGGAGCCAGAGACAGTTACAGCGACAGTTACAGCGACAGTTACAGCGACAGTTACAGCTACAGTTACAGCCACAGACACAGCAGAAGCAGGAGCTGCCAGTAGCAGAGCTGACCTACGGGAGGAAGCTGAACAAAGACTTCAGTCCAGTGGGTAATCTTATTACCATAGAGGGGGAAACATGATTTTGCTTTACGCAATCATGCTTCTCTGTAGCCTCCTGGTTACTCTTTCAAGGCGTACTTATTGGGCCTGGAAGCTTTTGATCAATATATCAAAATGGGGTTGCTGGTTCATGGGTTGGTTACTGTGGAGCCTAAATAAATGTTTTGATTCTTCTGCCTTCTACTTTGAGAGTTTCTTATATCCGGTGGTTTCGAACGTTTCAGACATGTTTATGATCCTCTTTGAGATTATAAACTCTGCCCTCCTAATACATTTGGCGACCAGGATGGGATCGCTAGGTATAAGATCTCTATTTAGAAGCAGAACAATTCCAGAGGAAGAGATGAATATCCCAGGATGGGAGGATCCATTTTATTCCTCCCTAGCAAAAGAATTGGCTAAAAAAGCTGGACCCTGTGAAAACTGGGAACCAAGGCTACGGAGAGGAGATCCTAAGGATTTGGAAAAGTGTTTACGAGAAGTTGGGATTCAGTCAGGGGCATCACTATCTAGGCAAAGCTGGATAGTGTTATCAGCCTACCGGCTGAGATTAAGTGAAAGACATGGGGGCACTCCTACCCCACAGGAAGAAGAGGAATCTCAGATAGCAGGAGACCAAACTGACTCAAATGAGAACTTTTCTATTAATGTGGCTAAGAGCAACAGGAGACCAAAAAAGCCCAGAGTGCATTTCAACCCAGCCCAGAAAGAGCCTGACTGCCTGCTTCGTCCTAGCCATGGTGGCAGAGGAAGTGAGTGGGGAGAGAATGAGACAATGTTAGGGGCTGAGGCACAAAACACTACTAGGGTTCAGGATGTGCATCACACAGAGAATAGGAGATGGTTAAATGATCAGACAAGAGCTCGACCCATACAAAGGAGGAAGACAGAAACCCGAGGTGAAGATTCAGTTACAAGGGAAATTCAGGAAGATTTCTCACCGCAAGAGGTCACAGATATTTTGAGTAGATTCAGCCAAAGAATAGGAGAACCATTGATATCTTGGATGGTAAGACTCAGTGATCAAGGGGCCAGTGGAATATCAGTAGATGGGACAGACTGCATGAGATTCATAGGTATCAGCCATGATCCTCTAGTTCAACAAGCTTTTAGGGAACATCATCAGCAAGGAGATGGTGATAGCAGGACTACTCTGTTGGCATTAGCCGCTGTGGGATGCAATAAGAGATATGATACTGATTCTATGTGGCCCACTGAGCACAGACCCTGGTATTCACTTAGAGATTGTATCATGAGACTAAAGGAGGAGGTAATGAAGACTGCCATTATGATAGGAACTGCAGACAAATATTACAATGATCCAATGGGACTGCCTCATAGGAATTTAATAATTAGGACAGCTCCCCCTGCTTATAAACAACTAATTTTGAATTTATTACTTGGAGAAGTAGGGAGCCGTCTTACAACAGTGATAAATAAGATTTTACAGTTATATGACTTAGGTGACTGGGGAAGGGATAGATCTCCTCGAGAGAGAAGAGTGAATAACCAGCAAACTTGGCGCCAAAGGAGAGTAACAAGGAAAGAAATGTTTACTGCTTTATTGAGAGCAGGGGTAGGTTTTGAAATGATAGATGGAATTCCAACCAATGAATTATATAGAATGTACAGAGATAAAGGCCTTGATAACAGGAGAGATAGGGAAATAAGAACTGCTCCTGCAAATACTACAGATGTTGAACCTTCAAATCCAAGTGAATCATATGAAAGGGAATACTAGGGAACAGGCCGAGCCCCAGTCCAAATTAAGGAAATACACAGGCTGGATTGTAGACCTCACATTAACTTGACCATATATTGGAAAAATGGGTCAAGTACGGTAACTGAGGCATTAATAGATACTGGGGCCGAGGCCACCCTTATTTATGGAAATCCAGACAAGTTCAGCCATGGAACTCCTATTACCATCACAGGACTAGGAGGGACTGAAATATCAGCCAGACAAGTTAAATTAATGATGAAAATTGGACAGTTGCCCAAGAAAGAATATAGTGTGGTTATTGTGCCTATTCCTGAATACATCATTGGAATAGACATTTTGAAGGGTATGACCTTAAATTTACCTGAAGGGAAATACCAATTTGCTGTGAGGAAAATAGGCATTAATGCAGTCTTAGTGGGGAAAATCAAGATGGATCCAATCACTTTGCCCGAACCTTCTGAAGTAATTACTTTGAGGCAATATCGTGTGCCAGGTGGGCAAGATGAAATTGCCAACACTATAAGAGAATGTGTTGAGGCAGGAGTGTTAGTCCCTACAACTACTCAATGGAACAACCCTGTCTGGCCAGTCCGAAAGTCAGATGGAACATGGAGGATGACAGTAGATTATAGACAGCTGAACAAAGTGACTCCTCCCTTGTATGCTGCTGTCCCAGACACGGTTACTTTAATAGAGAGAATACAAAAACGTGAAGGGACTTGGTATGCAGTTATTGATTTGGCCAATGCCTTCTTTACAATCCCAATAGACCCCAAGCAATGGAATCAGTTTGCTTTTACTTGGCAAGGCCGACAGTATACATTTACACGCCTGCCGCAAGGATATATTCATAGCCCAACTATTTGCCACAGAATTGTAGCTGAACATTTGGATGAATTAAAGTTACCTGGTGTACAGCTTACACATTACATAGATGACATCATGATACAGGGAAAGAATATAAAGGAGGTGGAGGAGAGTTTAGCATTATTAATTGACCATATGAAAAGCAAAGGATGGGAAATCAACCCCGCAAAGGTTCAAGGGCCAGCTCAAACTGTAAAATTCTTGGGGATACAGTGGAATAGAGGACTGCGAGAAATTCTCCCACAAGCTCGACAAAAAATCCAGGATTTTCCCACCCCTACCAATAAGAAAGAGGCCCAAAAGTTCATAGGGCTGTTTGGTTATTGGAGACACCACATCCCACATTTGGGACAGATTTTAAAACCCTTGTATAAAGTCACCAGAAAGAAATATGAATTTGACTGGGGACTTGAACAAAGTAGAGCTTTTGAGGAAGCAAAGGCTGCTATTCAATTAGCTCTAGACTTATGGCCTATGCAAAATGGGCCAGTGGAGTTACAAGTGACTGTACAAGATGACTATGCAAATTGGAGTCTGTGGCAAAAACAACAAAGCCGAAGTGTACCTTTAGGCTTTTGGTCAAGGAAACTGCCCTCATCTGGAGTGCAATATACACCTTTTGAGAAGCAGCTGTTAGCTGCATATTGGGCTTTAGTAGAAACTGAGCAACTAACTCTGGGTCATGAAGTGGTATTAAGGCCTGGAATTCCAATTATGACTTGGGTAATGAGTACCCCAGCTTCTCACAGAATTGGACATGCACAAGAGGCAAGCATAATCAAATGGAAGTGGTATATTCAGAATAGGTCCAGAGCAGGCAAAAATGGAGTTTCTGCTCTACATGAATCTGTGGCGAACATTGATACTGAGAGCAATGAAAAGCCCCTTGAATCTAAGCAACAGATGGTACCATCCTTAGTGAAATGGAATAATGGATATGACGGACTAAATGAAGAACAGAAGAAACATGCTTGGTTTACTGATGGGACAGCAAAATATTTAGGACAGAAGAGACATTGGAAAGCAGTAGCCTATAACCCCTATACAAGGAGAACTCTGGAAAGTTCTGGGATAGGTGGAAGTAGCCAATATGCTGAACTGATGGCAGTGCATCAGGCCATCAGAGCAGAGAAAGGAGGACAGTGTCATATATTTACTGACTCGTGGGCGGTAGCTAATGGATTAGCTACGTGGATGCCTATATGGAGGAATCAGAATTGGGAGATTCATGGCAAACAAGTTTGGGGTAAAGAGTTATGGGAAAATATATGGGACATGTCTTTGGTTACAGATCTGTCAGTTTTTCATGTTGATGCTCATGCAACCCTGACCACACCAGAACGTGAGTACAATGCACATGCGGATCGACTAGCAAAGATTGCTACTGAATGTATTGTCCCTACTCCGACTCCAACTGATGACCCAGCCTTAGCAAGATGGGTCCACCAGACTGCTGGCCATTTAGGGGTCCAGGCCACCCATCGATGGGCACAGGATCGAGGTATCAGTATTTCTCATGCGTTGTTAAAACAAATAACAGAGGAGTGTTGTATATGCCAATTAGAAAAAGAACGAACTCTTCCTAGGATAGTTACTGGAGAAATAGCAAGGGGAAAAGTTCCAGCCCAAATTTGGCAGATAGATTATATTGGCCCACTACCCCAGGATAAAGGATGTAAATATGTATGTACGTGTGTTGACACCTATTCAGGTGTACTAGTGGCTTGTCCTTATAAAGACGCAACTCAGAAAAACACCTGTAAAACTCTAGATATTGTAAGTTTATATTATGGAACCCCAATGCAGATTCAAAGTGACAATGGGTCACATTTCAAGGGCAAAGAAGTGAAAAGATATTGTGTGTTGAATAATATAGAATGGATATATCATATTCCATATTACCCACAAGCATCTGGGCTAATTGAAAGAATGAATGGATTGTTGAAAGAACAGCTGAGAAAATTAAGCTCAAATAATTCATATCGACATTGGAAGGATAATTTGTCTATTGCCTTACGTAATTTGAATAATAGGCCCTTAGGGGGGAGTACACCTCTAGCCAGAATGATGACCCCAAATCTGCAGATCAGAGAACAGCAAACATGTGAGATCCAAAACATTGAATTTTGGACTGTGAGGGAAGATGTCCCACTACCAAGTCCAGGAACACCTGGTTCAGCAGGATATGATTTACATTGTATAGAGAATTTTAGGTTAAATAGGAAAGAGATAAGAAAAACCCCTACTGGAGTATGTATGAGAATCCCCAAGAATCATCTTGGACGGATATTACCTAAACCAGGATTAGCGGCTCAAGGAATACATGTATTGGCTGGAGTGATAGATTCTAATTATCAAAAAGAAATTGTTGTGACACTCCAGAATATGGGTAAAAAACCTGTACAATTTTGTAGAAATGATAGGATGGTTCAAATCATTATTATCCCCTGTGAAAAAATACCCTTTGTGAAAACTGACCCTCCTCCCAAAATAACTACTAGAGGGGCAAAAGGGTCTTGCTCCATTGATAGAATAAAGTCAGGAGCTAAGGTATGGGTAAAACGGAAGCCAGATGATATTCCAAAGGCTGCAGAAGTTATAGCCCATGGGAAGGACAACACTGTAACAGTTGTCTATTCAGGGGAAAATAATTACCAAATCGTACCCCTGAACCATATATTTTACCGTGAATAGGTTATAATAATAGATTCACAGACTCCACAGGTATGGCTGATGCTGGTAAATGCCATAAGCCACTCAGAGGAAAGGTAACTTTGTGTGATTAACGGATGAAAACTTGTACATTTGGGGAAAGGCTGGGAGGACAATCTTAGTCTATATCTAGGGTGGGATCCTCTTGGCTTCCTCATTATGTTCCTTTTGAAAGAAACATTTCCCACCTGAGTTTGGCTCTGATGTTGGATCTTTGCATAACTGAAATCTCAACCAAACTTGAGATGATTTTATTTGAAGAATTATAGTCCATACTTGTCTATTCTTTTTGTCCTTTGTTTTGGCTAACCTTGTTGCTAGTTTTGTTTCCTTCAGGCTTAAGCACCCTGCACTTTCCGGTGACTGCCTAAGCATGTAGCATTCTTGGAATTCCTGCCAGCTCGTTAAAGAAATGACCTCTGGAATGGGACTTTTTGGGGGCAGGGCCATCTCTACATCCAATTTCAGCATGAAGAAGCTATGGAAAATGAGACCTTCACCCCTCACCCCAAGATTTTGAGCCCCAATCGTTCAAGGGGGGTGGAAATGATGATAGTGTTCTGTTTACTTATTTTGTGTTATCCTTGCTGTGTTGTTTTATTGTTATGATATTATTGATCCTATGTAATGGATACAAGGATTTAGGGGTGGACATTTGAATTATTAATAATTATTTTGGGGATGATTGATTGAAGAGATTATCTTGCTGGGACCTAGGGGTGGATCACATTTGAATCGTAAACCAATATTTAGGAATGTCACCAAATGATATGTTTTGCTTTATAATGAATGATATGTTTTAGTTTCCTTTGTAATTGGATCACAATGTATGTTCTAGGATACATGGCTGATTAGATTATGTATCCTATAACAAGGGGTGGAGTGTAGCCAGAATGGCCTTTGTTTTCTTTGAATGACTCAGCTTACCTCATTGAGCCTCTGGACACTGTGGCTTGCTCTTCCGGGGCAGGAGGCCCAAGGAGCATTCCAGGGAAGTAGACAACTTCCTGTTTGATGAGTCATGGGGCTGGCTGAGGGGAGGTGTTAACGGCTATGCTAGGGGGAGGGGCCAAGTCAAGAACCAATCGGCCCTGGTCGTTCAGGCGGTGCTTGATGATGTCAAAAACTCTATAAGAGGGGAGAGGACAGCTTGAAGATCCTCTTTTCCTTTTCCGGTTGGAGCCAGAGACAGTTACAGAGACAGTTACAGCGACAGTTACAGCGACAGTTACAGCGACAGTTACAGCTACAGTTACAGCCACAGTTACAGCTACAGTTACAGCCACAGACACAGCAGAAGCAGGAGCTGCCAGTAGCAGAGCTGACCTACGGGAGGAAGCTGAACAAAGACTTCAGTCCAGTGGGTAATCTTATTACCATAGAGGGGGAAACATGATTTTGCTTTACGCAATCATGCTTCTCTGTAGCCTCCTGGTTACTCTTTCAAGGCGTACTTATTGGGCCTGGAAGCTTTTGATCAATATATCAAAATGGGGTTGCTGGTTCATGGGTTGGTTACTGTGGAGCCTAAATAAATGTTTTGATTCTTCTGCCTTCTACTTTGAGAGTTTCTTATATCCGGCGGTTCCGAACGTTTCAGACATGTTTATGATCCTCTTTGAGATTATAAACTCTGCCCTCCTAATACAGTAACACTCTAGATCTGCTTGGTTCTTCCACTGTATCTTTCAGAATACCTGCTCCACAGTGAACATTCTTCCACCTTAAACTTCTTTCTTTTTATTCCTTTCATCTTCTGTCACTGAAACAGGACTTCTTGCTGAAAACACTATTTTCCTTACTAAATATTCTGGCACTACTCTTTTTTTCACAGCCTCCAACTCATTAGTCATGGGAGGAAGTTGCAATGCTGCTTGCTCTCCACTGACACTTGCAGACAGCAACCTCTCCTCCTTGGAGGTTCATGCCATCCTGATATATCACCTTATCCACACCCTGGTGGCTGCATCTATCATCATCCCCCACCTAGGGCATTCTCCCTCCTCCTGCAATGTGTTCAATGCCCAGTTCACAGTCTCTCTCTCTCTCTCTCTCTCTCATTTTTTAAAAATTTAATTTATTTTCTTCTGAACTTAAGAAATAAAACAAACATTTCCATATCATAATAGAACAGAAAAAAAGATGATGGCACATTAACTACAAATCTATTGTGTACAATTTGCTATTCCTTTTGAATATATAATAAAGTTATCATGTAACTTTCTTTTTTTTCCTTTTTTTCTTCCCTCCACCCGCAATGCTCTAAATCATTTTTGATTAGACAAATGCAAATTAAAACAACCT
Organism: Trichosurus vulpecula; assembly: GCF_011100635.1. NCBI lineage: Eukaryota > Metazoa > Chordata > Mammalia > Diprotodontia > Phalangeridae > Trichosurus > Trichosurus vulpecula. The sequence goes on from NC_050574.1 coordinate 268,787,018, forward strand.
TGAGATATCATTTTATACCTATCACATTGGCTAAATCGATTGAAAGGGAAAGCAACAAATGTTGGAAGGGATGTGGAAAAATTGGGACACTAATTTACCATTGGTGGAACTGTGAACTAATTCAACCATTTTGGAGAGCAATCTGGAATTATGCTCGAAGAGTTATTAAACTGCCTGTACCCTTTGACCCAGAAAAGTCACTACTTCATCTATTTCCCAATATGATTAGGGAAAAAGGAAAAGAACCTATATTTTCTAAAATATTTTAGCAGCTCTCTTTGTGGCAAAGGTGGCAAAGGACTGGAAACTGCAGAGATGCCCATCAGTTGGGGAATGGCCGAACAAATTGTGGTGTATGATGGTGATGGAATACTACTGTGCTATAAGAAACGATGCGCTTGATGGTCTTAGAAAAACATAAATAGACTTGCATAAATGACGAAGAGTGAAATGAGCAGAGCCAAGAGAATGTTGTATATAGCAACAACAATATTGTTTTGAGAACAACTTGAGTGACTAAGTCATTTTGACTATTATAAATACCCAAATTAACTACAAAGGACCTATGAAGGAAGACGCTATCTGTACCCAGAGAAAGGACTGATAGATCGAGCTATGTATAGAATGGTTTTGAGATATATATACATACATATACGCACATACATGTATATATATACATGTGTGTGTATATATATATACATACACACATACATATATATATACATACACACACATAAATATATATATTTGTGTTTAATGGTAGTCATCACGATCTTTCTCTACACATCTCCTACCCTCATATGAGGAGACTACAACATAGAAGGGTGTTTCTAAAGTCTGGACACATAGGCAAAAAATATATTTTCAAGAAATGAAATGAATGAAATTTTCAACCACATTTTATTTAATTGGAATATTAACAAATAACATCTCCAATATGATTTCCATCATTTGTGATGCAAAGGTTGACGCACTTTGCAAGACTCATGTGAACTTGATGCAGTGACTGCACATTGCCATCAATTGCCTATGTGTCTAGACTTTAGGGACATCCTATATATATATAGATGCTCCTACAAATACCCCTAAGTTCCTGAATCTTCTTATTTCCCATGACCTATTTAGTCCTCCATGCCACCTCAGCTACACACATAGATATTCATCCCCTTGATCTTTTCATTAGCCAGAACTGCTCCACTTCGATTTCCAAGAACTCCAAACTTCCTTTTTCTGATGATAATCATTTATCATTCCATTTCTCCTTATGTTTTACAATCAATTCTGTTCTTCACTCTAATTGTGACCTCCATTCCCTCTACCCTTCAGTTCTTTCCCAGCCCATCACTCCTTCACTGGCCACATTCTCTTCCATTTTCTTTCTTGACCCTTTGGTGAGTAAATTCTACTCTACATTATTCTCTATTTTGAATCCCTTTCCCTCTTGTCCTATACCAACCCATGCCTTGCTAACCCCCAGACCTGCATCACTCCTGCCATCTGCCTCTTTCGTTCCTATTTACCTGCTGCTGAATGGAGCTGGAGAAAATCCTGAAATCATGCTGACTGGTTCCACTACAAACTTATGCTATCTAATCTTAACTAAGCCCAGAATGCAGCAAGGCAAGCATTCTATTACTTCTTAACAAATTAAGCATCTCTCTCCCCACAGCCACAGTTTCAAAACTTCATGTCTTTCCTCAGGTTTCCCTTGGCATCACTTCCCACCACTTGCTAAGCTGAGGACTTTGCCTTAGAGCTTTCCCCTCTTTTCTCCATCTTAACTCACATAATTCAGAGCTCTTCCCACACAATCTTCTTCTTCAATTCAGTCTCAGATAAAGACAGGACCCTTCTCCTTGGCAAATCTTCTACATGCACTCTTGGTTTCATTCCCTTCCATCTTCTCCGGTAGATTTGCCTCCTCTGTCACCCTCCTCCCTTTATTATTTCCCCTCCTTTCTACTGGTTTCTCTGTTCCCTATAAACACACTCATGTCTTCCTCCATCCCTAAAAAAATCTTACTTGATCTTATTATCCAAGAAAGAACTCTCATCCTATATCTATTTTTGTCTTTATGACTAAACTCATTGAGATAGCCATCCATAATTGATGCCTCCTCTTCTCTTCTCATTCCCTTCTAAAAGCTCTTCAATCTGGCTTCAAAACTCATCATTCAACTGAAATTGCCCTCTCTGAATCTAATGACCTTTTCTAAATTTCTATTCTTCCGGACCTTTATGCAACATTGGATACTGTTGATAACTTCATTTTAGATGCTCTTTCCTCCTTAGGTGTTTTCCTCTCTTGATTCTCCTCCTATATGTCTAATTGCTCTTTTCTCAGAATCATTTTCTCATCTTTCATCCTACTAACTGTGCGTGTCCCTCTAAGCTTTGTCTCAGGACCTCTTCTTTTCTCCCTTCGTATCATCTCATTTGGTGAGCTCATCAGCTGCCATGGGTTTAATTCTTATGTCTAGGCAATTGATTCCCAGATCCAATTGTAATTCCTCTCTTGAGATTTAAGTTCACATATCCTTGGACATGACAAATTGGATGTCTTATAGGCTTCAAACTCAACATGTCAGAGAAAGAACTCATCACATTTCCACTCAAATCCTCTCCTCTTCCAAATTTCTCTATCACTGTTGAGGGCACCATCATCCTCTCAGTTACCCAGGTTTATAACCTTACCTTGTCGCTCTCCCACATCCTATCTATACAACCCATTGCCAAATCTTGTGGTATCTACTTTAAGAAAATCACTTTTCTATGAAACTTTCTCCACACAAACAACCACTACCCTAGTTCAGGCCCTGGTCACATTTTGGATTAAAATGATATTATAAGACCATGATTATCAAAAATATCTGGTACTGGCTAAGATATTGCAACAGCCTTCTAACTTGGCTCCCTGCTTCAAGTCCTTCTCCATTCTCATCCATACTCCACTCAGGTGCCAAGGTGATTTTTCTAAAATACAGGTCTGAAAATGTCACCCTCTGTTCAATGAACACCAGTGACTCCTGATTATCTCCAGGATCAAATAGAAATACTTTGTTTGTCATTTAAAGCTCTTCACAACGTGACCTCTTCCTACTTTTATAGTCATCTTACATTTTCTTCTCCATGAACTATATGTGCCAGTGACACTTGTTTACTTGCAATTCCTTGAACATGTCACACCATCTCCTACCTCTGTGCCTTAGCATTGGTTGTCCCCCTATGCCTGGTATGCCCTACCCACCTCACCTTTGCCTCTTAGTTCCCTGACTTCCATAAAGAATTAACTCAAATCCCATTCATTCCCGGAAAACTTTCCTGGTCCCACCAGCTGCTAATGCCTTCTCCTTTCACAGTCCTTTCCATCTACTATGCGTATATTTTGTATGCACCTAGTTGTTTCCATATTTTTCTTAATAAGTTAAGTTATTTATTTCTAGTTTTCAACATTCACTTCCATAAGTTTTAGATGTTCTCCCCCTCCCCAAGACAGCATGCAATCCAATATATGGTCTACATACACATTCCTATTAAACATATTTTCATATTAGTCATGTTGTATAGAAGAATTAGAATGAATGGGAGTAACCATGAGAAAGAAAAAACCTAAAACAAAACAATAACAAAAAAGAAAATAGTCTGTTTTGATCTGCATACAGACTCCATAGTTCTTTCTCTGCATGTGGATGGCATTTTCCATCATGAGTCTTTTGGAATTGTTTTAGGTCCTTGCATTGCTGAGAAGAGCTAAGTCTATCAAAGTCAGTCATTGCACACCGTGGCTGTTACTATATACAATATTCTCCTGGTTTTGCTCACTTCACTCAGCATCAGTTCATATAAGTCTTTCCAGGTTTTTCTAAAGTCTGCATCATTTCTTATAGCACAATAGTATTCCACTACATTCACATACCACAACTTGTTCAGCCATTCCCTAATTGTTGGGCATCCCCTCAATGTCCAGTTCTTGGTCACCACAAAAAGAGCTGCTATAAATATTTTGTACGTGTTGTTTCCATATTTTCCCCTCCATTAAAATGAAAATATCTTTTTAAAATTTGCCTTTGTATCCCCTGCCCTTGGCACAATGCATGCACGTAATAAAAGCTAGATAGATAATTGTTAAGTTGACTAGACTTAAATTGAGAATTGTTTTTATCTTACTCATGAAGCAACAAAGATCTCCTGAGGTTTCTAGAACTGGGGGATAATGAGATCAAATTTATAGGGGATCATGGATTGGAGAGGGGAGAGACAAGAGTCAGTGGAACCACTGAGAAGGCTACTGCAAAAGCTGAGACTGCTTTGTCTATTGGAATTCTTCTCTTTGTTCCAGACTTATCTCAAATGATGTCTCCTCCATAAAGCCTATGCTGATTGAAAGTCATCACTTCTTCCTCTCACTTTCTTATAGCACTTTTTATCTCTCCTTTCCTCCCATTATATTCTACTTCAGTATCATACTTATCTGAGTCTCTTTGAGCACCTTGAGGCCAGGGACTATGTCACTTAAAAAAATCATATTTCCTCTAGCGCTTAGAACACACTTGGTGATTACACACTTGTTGAATAAATGACTGAGTTGGGGCAGCTAGGTGGTGCAGTGAATAGGGCACCAGCCCTGGAGTCAGGAGTACTTGAGTTCAAATTCGGCCTCAGACACTTGACACTAGCTGTGTGACTTTGGGCAAGTCATTTAACCCCAACTGCCTTGCCTTCCCCCCTCCAAAAAAAATGACTCAGTGGATATACAACTATATGGAGTGAAGTATGGAAAGATCACTGATTTGAAACCGGAAGACCTAGATCTTAGCTCTACCACATGCACAATCCTTGGCAAGTCATTAAATAGTTCTTAGTGAATGCTTGTTGACTTCTGAGCCTTCATTTCCTTACCTATAAAATGGGGATAGTCATAGTGGACCACTTACCTTATGAAGCTGTTACAGAAATAAAAAGAAATGCATAGGAATTCAGTTCAACCACTTATTAAGTGCCTGCTATGTGCCAGAAATGGTGTTATGTGCTCTGCTGGGTGACACACAGTTCCTGGCTTCAAGGAGTTTACATTCTATGGGCCCAAAACAATTAAAAATACAGGGGAGGCTTTGTAAACTATAAAGCACAGCAGGAATATCAAGTATTATCAAGAACTCAGGGTCCAAACTCCCCCATCAGAATCTATTAAAAAAACCACAACAGGATTGCTAGGTAGGATTCTGTGACCCATTTGCAGTTAAAATAGTTTCTAACTTCAAGGTGAAACATTATCCCTGGGGAACAATTGTTGTGCATTTTTTTGGTTCAGCAAAATTTCTCCAAACTCTCCCTGCTGTGATTTAGGCAGTGGACAGCCACATTCTATATGGCTCACCCTCCTCCCCTCTGGAATCTTCTCCCAGGGACACACCAGAGGAAATGGAATCAGCTTCATTTACACTTAATTCATCAAAATGTCATTGGGTAAGAACTATTTGATGTCCAAGGCTTAAGAGCCTCGAGCCTAAGCCTTTGAAAGCCCTTTTCTCTTTGAACCTAAAAGTGCCATTTTACCAATGTAGAGCTGAAAGCTAACAGGAGGCTCTGCGCTGAATGCTGAAGCTGGATTTGGGAGCTGAGTTTCCTTGGAACAAGTTCTCCTCTCTCTGATCCCTCAAAGGGTGTGGGATGCTTTGCTTTCTCCCTCCCTGGACATCATAGGAAGGCAACTTAGCTCCTTTGGTCAGTACTTAATGCTACCAAGGCCAAAATGGTCATCGGATTGAAGATTTGAAGTCAGGGAGGGGGAAACCTTAGAGGTCACCTAATTCAATCCCTTCCTTTTATAGATGAGGAAACTCAGGCCCAGAGAGTTGATGGGAACTAAGATCACATAAATTAGTACAATTAAGATTTGACCCCAGTATTTCAGAAAAAAAACCTGCAAAGACTTATGTGAACTGATGCTGAGTGAAGTGAGCAGAACCAGGAGAACATTGTATATACAGTAATAGCAACATAGTGCAATAATTAACTATGACAGACTCAGCTTTTCTCAGTAATACAATGATTCAAGACAATTCCAAAAGACTCATGATGGAAAATGCTATCCATGTACAGAGAAAGAACTATGGAGTCTGAATGCAGATCGAAGCATACTATTTTCACTTTGTTTTTGTTTTTTCTTTCTCACGGTTTTTCCCTTTTGTTCTGATTCTTCTTTCACAATGTGACTAATGTGGAAATATGTTTAACATGATTGCAATGTATAACCTATATCAAATTGCTTGCTGTCTTGGGGAGGAGAGAGGGAAGGGAGAGAGAGAGAAAATTTGGATCTCAAAGTTTTACAAAAATGTATGTTGAAAACTATCTTTACATGTAATTGGGAAAATATAATAAAATACTATTGAGGGAAAAGAAAGATTTCAACCCAGATCCTTCAAATCCAGCACAGTTCCTGTTGTATCATGCTGTTAGACTGGATCCCCAACTAGACTATGACTTTACTATAATGGGCTAGGTCTGTGCTTCTCAACCAGAAAGCCATGGTCTAGGCAGAGTAGGGGAGGAAGTGTTTACAGCATTATTTCAAGAAGGCCTCAAATCTATATGCAAATGTTCATTTTCTCAATCAGCAGATATTGAGCTGGCAAAATTATTATTCCATGAAAATTCTTAACATGAGTGTACATGAAAAGGCGTCCTTACTGTTGCAAAGGGCAGTCTCTAGGGTAAGGACTTTACAATGTTCTGGCTCCCCAAAAGAACTTTAAACCCAAGCACTGAGGTTGGCTAAAGATGGGACCTGCCCACTCTGTTAACAAATAAGTTAGTATGAACTTCAAGAATCTTATAAAATTCTACTTGCTTCACCCAATAGGTGTTTAACTCCATTCAGGAACCCAGCAGACTAACAACCTCTGCACTGTGTTCACTTCTCTATCTCCCCTAAAACTTGCTTGTTATACTTTCTATTTGCTTCCATCTCATGCCGCATTTTGTCTGATTATGCTACACTTCTTAACCATGCCAATTATCTGCTTAAAAACATAAGCAATAGCCCAAGAATGTGACTTGTGATTTAAGAGTTGTGCCCTATCTCAAGTTTTTGATTTAGAGAATATAGAAAGTATGGGCTGAATTAAGAACCACGGACCTCATAGGCAGGGCTTCCTCTTCCCCCCCCCCCATCAGGGCTATGACTAGGGGCCCTACCCCAAACAGAGTGCTTGGGCTTTCCCCTCTGGCAGATAAAGTGCCACCTTTCTTTGTACTGGGACTTTGGTATTGTAGTTGATAGTAAAACCTAAAGCCAAACAAAACCAGCCTGTCCTTAATGGAGCACTGATTCAGGACCTTGAAGCCAGTGATTTTGTTTCTTGCTACATTTCCAACCTTTCCAGTCTTCTTACACTCTACTCCTCTCTATACACTCTGTGATCCAGCCACACTGTCCTCCTTGCTGTTCCTTATACAGAACACTCCATTTCCCATCTCAGTGCCTTTCCATCCCACATCCCTCCAAAGATCTCCCTTATCACTTGTGCCTCAATTTCTTTGGCTTCCTTCAAGCCTCAACCCATATCTTCTTCAGGAGGCCTTTCGTGTTCTCCTCAGCTGCTAGTACTTTCCCTTCTCAAATTCCATCTACTCTATATATACCTTGCATGTACCTAGTTATTCCCATGTTGTCCACCCCATTAGAGTTCAAGATAATTGAGAGCAGGGACTAGTTTTGCCTTTCTTTCTATAGGGTTTAAAAATACTCGTTAATTGACTAATTCTGTTGGACTCCAGAATAAATATTCACAGTTCTTGATCATTTTATGGAACATTTCTTTATCTCTATTCCCTGCAGGTTCCCCCCCCCCAACATTCAGATCCTATGCTCTAACTTCTTGATGTCCTTCCTAAATAATGATACTTTAAACCCAAATCACTCTGGCTTTCACTGAATGGCCAATAATAGCCCCCAGGCCAAGCCTCCATAGCTTTTGATGGCTCAGAATGAATGTAAATAGAAATCATTTTCTGTTCTGGCCAGAAGCTCAGAGGGTCTTCTCCAGATTGATAAACTAGGTCATCTTTTGTCTCAATGCTTATGTCGGCTTTAGGCAACAAATGGACATTGCCTCAGACAAACTGAGATCTGGGAAAGACCTTAATTTAGAAAGGCCAAGGTCACCCATTGCATCCTGGGCCATCCTCAGTCATCTTGACTTTTGTCTTGCCACTGGACTTTGATGACTCTGGAGGAGAGAGTGAAACTGACAAGTATGCACAGCTTTGCCTCACTTAAATCTAATTCACTTGCACATCAAGACATCACCCTCATGATGTCACTGGTCCTCTTGAAGAATGAAGGATGAACAACAACAAATAATAACTTCTAGAAAGGAGAATCTTCCTTGGAGATCGGTTCTGACCAGAGGTCAGTGTGTACCAGCATTATCCCCTCTTGTTCTATAGCTCTGTAATGTACCTTAAGATCTCATTGCTTCTCTAGCTGTCACCTCATAGGGTGTCTAATATTGAGCTTATAATTCATTAAAACTTTCAGGTACTTTTCAACTGAACTATTGTAAGTTATACTAAAAAATTATTTTTGTCCATTTCACCCCCTTCAATTCAATTTGATTCTATTTGATGAGCATTGCATCCCTAGAGCCTACGGGGGTAGAAAGGCAAAGTTGCTATTCTCAAGAAACTTTATTTTACTGGAGAAATGAGATGTTTTCATAGATAAACATAATTCTTGGTCATGTGATGTGGGTAAAACCACTAACAGTAACGGGGTAGGAAGGTAGAAGAGATCAGAGAGGGCTTCATTGAGAAGGTGAAATGAGCTGTACCTTGAAGGAAGACACAGACTCTGCAGGGCATTCAGGAGGAGGAGGGTGGAATCTTGAGTTGCAGTGAGACCTGGTTCAGTCTGGTTTTCATGTTGAGTGGGTTCAGGGGAGTAATTTGAACAAAAGGATAGTAAGTTCAAAGCTGAAATCTGAACCAGGGTCATCCAGCCTCCAAATACAGTATTCTTTCCATTGGTCCATATGCTCTCAACAAATCTATAGAACTTTGGAGAAGTTAAGGTTGAATTTATTCATTTAATAAACATTTATTGTACATAATATGTGTCAGGCACTGTGACAGATTCTAGGAATAAGTGTTTCATGAATCCTTTCCTGATTCCTCTTAGCTACAAGCATCTTCCCTCCTGAAGCTGCCATATATTCATTTTGTATATGTTTTATATGAAATTATTTTTATACACATTGTCTCCCCTGTTAGAATATAGGTTTCTTCAGTGTAGGATTGCACCATTCTTTGTATTTATGTACCCAGGACCTAGCACAGTGCCTGGCATATAGTAGGCACTAAATAAAAACTTGTCGATTGATTGGAAATAATTCCTGTCCTCAAGGATCTTCTAGTCCATTGGGGGTAAAATAACATACATGGATAAATAAACGTGAAATATCAATAAATGAATCAACAAGCATTTATTAAGTAGTCACTATGTCCACACTGTACCAATGACTGAGGATGCAGATACAAAGAATGAAACAATCGCTGCTCTTAAAGAGTTTACATTTTAATGGGGAGCACAACAAGTACACATCTAAATGCAGAATAGAATATACATATACATGCATGTGTGTGTGTATATATACATATAAAGAGAATAGATACAAAACATTTAAATGCATAGTATTTAGGGAAGGCAGGCACAAGTAGTTGAGGGGATCAGGGAGGACTTCATGTAGAAGGTGGTGTTTGAACTATGTCTTGAAAAAAGATGTCACAGTGTGGAGGGAGTGCATTTCAGTAATGGCCAGTGCAAAAGGCAGAGATGGGAAGGGAATGCTATCTATTTGTGAGGAACAGAGGAAAAGATCACAGAATATAGAAGGAAGAGTGATGTTCAATGAGGGTGGAAAGATAGGTTGGAGTCATGTTGTGAAGGGTTTTTAAAGCCAAATAGGAATTTATATTTGATCCTAGAATCCATAGGGAGCCCCTGGAATTTAATAAGTAGGGGAATGACATGGTCAGATCTACATTTAAGGGCAATTATTTTGGTAGCTTTGTGGTAGCTAAAGTGGGGAGAAAGTTAAGGCAGGAAGACCAACTAGGAAGCTACTGCAATAATCTAGGAAGGAAGTAATGAGAATGTAAACTGATGGTTTTGTGAATAGAGAGAAGGGGTTGGATATGAGAGATGTTGTAGAGGTAGAAAAGATTAGATTTGGCAAGTGGTTCAATTCTGGGTGAGGGAAAGTTAGGAATTGAGAAAAATTGTGAGGTTACAGAACCTGGGAGACTGGAAGAATTATGGTGTGTTCAACAGAATTAAGGAAATTTAAAAGCAGGGAAGATCTTGAGGTGGAGAGAGAATGAGTTATGTTTAGGATAATTTAAGTTTGAGGTGTTTACAGGAAATCCAGTTTGAAATGTCCAATAAGCAATTGTTGAAATGGGACTAAAGCTAAGGGGAGAGACTAATGTTGGACATATAGATCTGGGAGCCATCTGTATAGAGATGCTCATTAAACTGAGAAAGAGAGAGAGAGAGAGGAGAGAGAGAGAGAGGAGAGAGAGAGGAGAGAGAGAGAGAGAGAGAGAGAGAGGGAAAGAAAGAGAGAGGGATTGCTGGTGGAATGGATGATAAAGTCTAGTGAAGATATTTTAGGATGAGGAAGACTTGGGTGTGTTTGTATGTATCAGGGAAGGAATCAGTAGATAGGGAGACACTGAATGTGAAAGAGAGAGAGGAAATTGTACAGGTAGTGTGCTGGAGAAGTGGGAGGTGGGGTGAGATGAAGGGCACATGTAGGGGAGTTGGCCTTGGAGAAGAGAAAGGCCACCTCATTATCAGAGAACTCTTTTTGCTTCAAGTTCCTTGTCTGTTAAATGGGCATCATAATGCCTGCACTACAATCTCACCTATATCTTGTGAGAATCCAATGAGATAATGGATGTGAATCATTCTGCAAACCTTGGAGTGTCACATGAATGTCAGAGGTTATCCTGCCATTTCTTCCATTGCTGTCAGGAACTTATCTTTACTGTCCCATGTGTCCAGATCCTATTTCTTCTTTGGGATGGTAAACTCCTCTAGGGCAGGGACTGTGTATCTCCCACAAGGCCCAGAGGTGATCTGGGCACTTTTAAAAAAATGCATTCTGCATGGCCCCAGAATGATGAACAGGAGTTCTGGATGCAGTAGGTGCTCTGTCCATGGTGCTGCTTGATGAGGGTCTGGCTTTGGTGCTGTCCGGTGGACAGGGCATAAAGAATAACCCATAGTGTGTGACTGTGTGACTCTGGAGTTTCATCAAGAGAAGGGTCACCTCTGGAATTGGGAGTCTTTCAACCACCCCCTGAGAAGATCAAAGGTACACGTACCAACTTTAATTTATGGTTTACAAATAAAGGATGTGTCTGATCTAATCTGAATACCTGATCATCTGACTGTACCAGGAATATTAAGGAGACTACAATACCATCAGGTTCTCTGACTCTCTTATTTTGTACTTTCCCCACCTGCATCCTGCCACTGGTGAAGCTCACCTCTCTCTCTCTGAACAAGACCCAACTATGCCACCAACTGAGGGTATGGCCTTGAGCAATCCTTTCCCTTCTCTTAGCCTCTCCTATGTAAAATGAGGGATTTGGTATAATTGGCAACATAGTGGAATGGAAAGGAAATAGGACTGGGAACCATGAGATCTTTTGTCAAGTCCTTAATTTACTATGTGACATTGGGCAAGTTACTTAACCTCTCAGGGATCAATTTCCTCATTTGCAAAATGAGAGATTTGGGCTAAATGATTTTAAAAAATCTTGTAACAAAGAAAACCCAACATATCCACCACATCTTGCAACATATGACTCATTCTGTACCCATAGTCTACCACCTCTCTACTGAATGGAGGGAAGGGGCAGATTCTTGGAGATGACTTTGGCAAGGGCCCATCCAGTTCTATCATTCTGATTTTTTTCTAGACCAGTCAGTACGTGTGAGTTGAACACTACAGAGAGAATATTCTTCTATTACCAGACATGTAGCACTATTGTAGGTGACCAGGTGAAGCAATGAGGTGGCACTTGTTCTTCTTGCAATTAATTTCTGATTCCACAGGGCTTTGAGCTAGAAGGAAACTTACAGATCATCTAGTATGACTTCCTTATTTTACAGATGAAGAGATAACGACCTGTCTAAGGTCCATAGTTAATAGAAGTAGCTAGGTGGCACAGTGGGTAGAACACTGGGCCTGGAGCCAGGAAGATGCCATATGTTCAAACATAGCTTCAGGCACTAGCTGTGTGACCCTTGGAAAATCACTTAACCTCAGTCTGTCTCACTTTTTTCAAATGTGAAATGTGAATAATAACACCTACCTTCTAGGGTTGTTGTGAGAATAAAGTTAGATGGTATTTGCAAAACACTCAGCACAGTTCCTAGCATATAGTAGGCACTTAAAATGCTCATTTCCTTCCTTCCTTCTTTCCTTCCTTCCCTCTTTCCTTCCTTCCTTCATTCCTTCCCTCTCTCCTTCCTTCTTCCTTCCTTCCCTCCTTCCCTTCTTCCTTTACTCCTTCCTTCCTTCCTTTCTTCCTTCCTTCATTCCTTTACTCCTTCCTTCCTTCCTTTCTTCCTTCCTTCATTCCTTTTCTCCTTCCTTCCTTCCTTCCTTCCTTCCTTCCTTCCCTCCTTCCCTTCTTCCTTTACTCCTTCCTACCTTCCTTCCTTCCTGCCTTCCTTCATTCCTTCCCTCCTTCCTTCCTTCCTTCATTCCTTCCCTCCCTTCATCCTTCCCTCCTTCCTTCCTTCCTAATAAGCAGAAGAATTAGGTTACAAACCCAACTCCTCTGGCTTCAGAGCTAGTGTTCTTTCTTCTATTAAATGCTTCCAGAGAGCTCACAGTCTAATGGAGGAATCAGTACATGCACACATAAAAAGACTTAATGAGAAACATCAGAAATGCAAATGAATCAAGTGAAAATAAATGCTGAAAAGATAGTGAACAACAGAGAAACTGGTGACTTCCTCTGTGAGCACTGAAAGATAGTTTTGCCTTGGATTATTGAAGAAGGGAGTACGATGTTCCAGCCAAGGAATGGAATTGTGTGGATACAACCCAATAACTGGCCAGGCCCAGGGCTCACTGAGCTGTGAAGGACTTGATTATGGGCAAAGAACAAATTCAAACATGAGCTGCCTCCCAAAGCAACCAACATCTCCACCAGTCAGAAACACTGCCAGGAGGAATCAGGTCAACCATTTGACCCACTATATATGTATCTATTTGTCCAGCAACAGCATTCTTCTTTTCTAATGGTTTCTGCGCCATAAGAAATGGTCCAGTGCTTTTCATACATATGTAGGAAATATGCTTAGAAGCTCTTTAACAATTACTACTCCTCAGTTTGAACAACTCCACAGTCCTGGGTAATCTTCTGATAACAAAATGGTAGGGGATCTGGGAAGAGCAATAGCAGGAAGGAGGGGGCCCTTCAGAGGTCATCCAGGCCATTACTTTGCCTCTATGCCTTACATAATCTAATATGTGAGAGGCCATGTGGTACACTGGAATTAGGCTTAGGCAGTGAATTTAGAGTCAGGGGACCTAGATTCAAACCTGAGATCTGCAACTTTCTATATAAATGTCCTTAGGCAAATCACTGTCCTTCTCTGGACCTCAATTTTCTCACTCAGTGAGAAGGTTGAGCTACATGGTTTCTAAATTCCTTTTCTAGTTCTACATTAAGGTCATCTTACTATACTCAATTCAGTAAACATTTATTGAATGTTTACTTTGCAATAAACACTGTACCAAGGGATGGGATAGATACAGACTTTAGATAGGACACAGTCCTCACCCTTATGAAACTTAAGAGTATTGTAGTCAAGAGAAAGGATAAGACTTGGTAGCATTTCTATTTTTCAAGATCTCTATGGAAGGAGATTATACGGGAGGAGTCACTGAATGACTCACAGTCACACTTAGTGTCACATAGACCAAGAGTAGATAGTGATCAAATGGTGTAGAGAGGTCAAGAAAGCTAAAGACTAACAAAGGATCACTGGATTTCAAAATTGAGAGAATTCCAAGATTTTACGAACCTAAATTCTCCCTTTCGAGATTTTCTTATATGGAACATATCCCATTATCTTCCCCCCAAAATCTTCCCCTCTTTCTAACTTCCATATTACTGTTGAGGGCACAATTCTCCCAGTCACTCAGGCTCACCATAGAGGTTTCATCCTTGATCTTACCTATCTCACCCTTCCCCAGCCAATCAGTTGCCAAGTTCTGTTGATTCTACTCTTTCATCATCTCTCGTGTATGTCCTCTTCTCTCCTCTAATACTGCTATTACCCTGGTGCAGGCCTCATCACTTCATTCCTGGATTATTGTAGCCTACTGGTTTGGTCTCTCTACCTCAAGTCTTTCCCCATTCCAGTCTATCCTTTAGGTGTCAGAGTAATCTTCCTGAAGCACAGTTTGACCATGATACTCCCAATCCCTCGTCAGTAAACTCCAGTGAGTTCTTATTCCCTCCAGGATCAAATATAAAATCATCTGTTTGGCTTTTTATTGCCCTTCATTACTACCACTTTCTATCTTTTCAGTCTTCTTCTACATTTATTCCTCTTCACATCAGATCCAGTGCTGTGGTCATCCTTGCTGTTCCTTGGACAAGATGCCTTATTTTATGCATTTTCACTCACTGTCCCACATGCCTGGAATTCTCTTCCTCCTCACTTCTACCTCCGGTTTCCTTGGCTTCCTTCAAATCAGAGCTAAAATACTACCTTGTGCAGGAATCCTTTCTCAGTCACCATTAAGGTTAATGTCTTTCCTTTGAGATGATTTCCAATTTATCCTGTACGCATCTTGTTTATACATAGTCATTATGCTGTCTCCTCCATTAGAATGTGAGAGCCTTGAGGGCAAAGGCTGTTTTTTTAAAAATCCATCTTTGCTTCCCCAGTGCTGAGCACAGTGCCTGGCGCATCATAAGTGTGTAATAAATGTTTGTTATCTTAATTTGACAAGTCAAGTAATTTTCCCTTTCAAATACATTCCTCTAGTTGTACACTCTGGAGATTATTTCCGGTAGCCTAGCCAAGACCATAATATTTCCCAATAGCCTTTTTTCATCCATTGCCTTTGCTTCCACTGCCCTTAACCCTCAACAGACAAACTATCATCTCACTGCATGCATGAGCCAATTTATAGTGGTCAACAAGCATCCACAAGACAAAAATCCTCTTTTTAGCCTCATTCAGGCTGCACTGGTCCCAGGTTCATTATGCAGCCAAGAACAAGCTGAAGCCTCCCTGATATGAGACAAGAAAAAGGCGTGAATGGATCCATAGATGAACATTTCCAGGTTTTTTTAAGAAACAATAATGACCCTCATTTCTATAGCACTTTAAGGCTTACAAATAGATTTTCTTATAGCAAACCTGCAAAAAAACATTATCCTGGACTCCTCACTTTCCTTCACGTCATGTCTTCAATCAGTTGCCAGACCTTGCTGTTTCTGTGCTCACAGCATCTCTCAATACAACCTCTTCTCTCTACTCACACAGCTACCACTTCAGGTCAAGCCCTCATTCACTTCTTGTCCAGATTATCTCAACAACCTCCAAATTGGTCTCCCTTCCTCAAGACTCTCCTCACTCCAGTCCATTCTATATCTTGCAGCCAAAGCAATTTTCCTCAAGTGTAGATTCAGCCATGTGACTCCTATGCTCAACTAACTCCAGGGACTTTCTATTGACTCTAGGATAAAATATAAATTCCTCAGTTTAGCTTTTAAAGCCCTATACAACCTGTCCCCAATCTATCTCTTCTGACTCATTGGATATCACTCCCCCTCTTACACTCTACTATCTATCCAGACTAGCTTCTCTCTGTTCCCTGCTCATGACACTCCACCTCCTATCTCCTTGCATTGCACTGGCTGATCTCCATGCCTGGAATATGCTTCCTCCTTATCTCTGCCATTATTAAGACATTCTCTTTCTTTAAAATACAGCTCAGGACTCATGATGGGAAAAAGTGATTCACATCCAGAGAAAGAATTATGGAGTCTGAACGCAGATTGAAGCAAATTATTTGCTCTCTCTTTTTTTTTGTTTGTTTGTTTTTGTTTTGTTTCTGTTTTGTTTCTTCTTTCTTGTGGTTCATTCCATTGGTTATAATTCTTCTTCACAACTTGACTGTTGTGAAAATATGTTTAGTGTGAAGGTATATGTAGAGCCTATATCAGATTGCATTCTGTCTTGGGTGGGGAGGGGGGAGGAGAGGGAGGAGGAGAAAATTTGAAACTCAAAAACTTGAGGAACTGAATGTGGTAAACTAAAAATAAATAAATAAGTTTAAAAGGTAAAAAAATGCAGCTCAGGCACCATCTTCTCCATGAAGCCTTTCCCAGTCTCCCCAACTGTTACTTCTCTCCCTCCCAAATGATCTAAGTGACCTTTGTACCTATTTTGTATGTGTTTGTAATCTATATGTTTTATGTGTATTTGATGTCTCTCCCACTAGAATGTAAGCTGTTTGTGGAGCTACAAGTATAAAGGCGTTTCATTTTTGGTACTTGTATCCCAGCAGGTGCTTAATAAATACTTGTTGACTGATTGAAGGAGGTAGTGTAAGTAAGTGCAAATATTATCCCCCTTTTACACAGGAGGAAACTGGAGCTCATGGAAGTAAAATGACTTGTCCATAGTGACCCAGCTGATAAATAATATAATTGGAACATGAAACCAAGTCTCCTGACAGTAGATCCAGCACTTTTTCCATTATAAAATTTTGCATCACTAAGAGATTCAGAGATTATCTTCTGAACCTTCCACCATATCCATTTGGGATGGCCAGGGTGGCATCACCAGCTGAACCTTATCTTCTCAGTCTTTCCCCCAGCCCCCTTCCCTCATGCTGGGTCATCCGATACTATTTCCAGGAATGCTGGGACCTTGGATGTGGGGGTGTCTAGGCTGCTTGACTGCTCACAGACTTTGACTGAGATGGAAGTCAACAATTCCATTCCTCCTGATGAAATGAAGGATCACCAGGCCTTTCTATCTGTCCTGAAACTAGACTTTTATGTATCATCGCCTTTAATTAGAGTATGAGCTCCTTTAGATGAGGGCCTGTCTAACTTTTTCTGTATGTATTCCCAGGGCTTAGCAAGATGCTTGCCATCTAGTAAACATTTAACAAATGCATTTTTCATTTATTCATAGAATTTGGTAAGACAAGTTCAATTCAATGAAACGATATTAAAGTACCTACTGTGCACAGAACAGTGTTCCAGACCTTGAGAGAAATACAAAATCTAGCTATGATGTGATCCATGCCCTCATGGAGCTGCACAAGCAGAAACCATCCTACATTTGACCTGGGAGTCAGAAAACTTGGATTCTATCCTTGGCTTTGCCTCTTCCTAAGTGTGTGAACTTGGGTATGTCATTTAACTTGGTCCTCATTTTCCACATCTGCAAAATGAGGGGGTTAGAGCAGATGATTTCTGAGGCCCCTTTCAATTTAACAACAAGAAGTTTGTGATCTTGACAATTTGTCATGAAGGTGGCTACAGCAGGCACTGTGCAGTGCTTAGAGCTTGGTCAGGCACTGAAGATGCCAAGGTCATCTACTGCATCCTGGTTTAATTGCCAGTCATCCTGACTTTTGTCCTGCCACTGGACTTTGATGACTCTGGCAGAGAGAGTGAGGCTAACTACTTTGTGCAGCTTTGCCTCCCTTAAGTACAATTCATCCACAAGTCCATAACATCATCAGTCCTCTACAAAAATGAAGGACAAACAATAACATGTACCTAGTTGTTTACATGTTGCCTCCCCAATTGGAAGGTAAGCTTCTTGATAGCAGGAATTTTCTTTTTTCTTTTTTAAACTTTCTTTGCATCCTCAGTGCCTAGCACAGAATAAGTGCTTAATAAACGTTATTTGTCCTTTTCCAAATGAAGGAACAACAACTCTAGTATTCTGTGATAGATTCCCTTCTATATTATTTCTTAGAATTTATTGTATACTTCAGAAGGAACTAAGTGTGGCTAACCTCACTGCTTGTGGTTGAGGCTAACTCCTTCAGGGTAGGAAAGTGTCAGAGCCAAGGTTCAAGGACTGTTGCTCTTCCCTGGGGGGATATCTTAGAAGGCATACGGCCCTTGCATAGCTGGTGCAAGTTGGCAACTGACTGGCTATGCACAGATGCTCCATTTTGACCTAGGTTCTTGAACTGAATGCTGTCAGATCATTTACACCCTATAAAGTAGAGAATCAGGCCTGACACTCACAGGCTATGTTCAACCCTTGATGAGCTCCATGTGGATTACTCACACTGGTAGAACAATCTATGGCCTAGTTGAAGGTCTCAATCTGACTCCCTGATGTCACTCAACAGGTGTCTCCATTTGAACTCCTCTCCACTGGTGTAGTCAATCACTGAGACTTCTTCTAAGGAGCTGTTATAATTCATGAAACTTTCCGGGAGAAGACTATGAATTTCTCCCACAAGTAGAGGATTTGTCACTTTAAAGTCTCCTCCAGAGGTCATCTAGTCCATCCTCTTATGCCCATCCTCATGTAGGATACCCAGAGGACTCCAGGGTTAGGACACAGGTAGTCAAGTAGAACAACAGAAGAGGATGGGAGACCCTGTGTCTCATCCTCCTATGATCTAGCTCAGGAGTGAGAAACCTGCGGGCTCGAGGATACATGTTGCCTTGAGGCCATAGGTTCCCCACCTTTGATCTAGCCACTGGACTCCATCCCCACTGTGGATTCTAAACACGGGCAGGAAAAATACCCCAGCAGGCAGTCTTTAAGCAGTAAAGGAAAAACAGCCAATCCTCCTTTAGTAATGCCTATGTATTCATTGGCAGGGGGTGAGATGGAGTCTCAAAGACAGTCTTAGGTTCCCTGCAGAAACTTTCACAGTCCCCCCTCCCCAACTCTCCCTCCCGTCGTGCTTTCCTCCAGTGCTCCCCAGGACTTTTGTTGCTGATTTGTAAGTCTGTGTTTTGCAAGGTTGCTGCTCTTGTTTGCACTAAGGCTGGGCGTCTCTATGCATGAGCGGTACCACATTGCCACCCATATTTTGCAAATAAGGATGGTTTATTGGATTCATCTTCCACTCTTCTCCAAGTCAGAGCACAAGGTGTATCTCATCACTGCTTTCAACATTAACTTGCTTCCTGATGTGAGGCCATGGGCAAAAGTTAGGGATAACAACAGCAACCTCATTAACAACAACAACCATGACATTATTTATTATTATTTATATTGACATCTGTATTTTGCTTTGTGATTTGCAAAGCACTGTGTATACATCATATCCTCTGGTCCTTAATATAATTCTGTGAGGTAAGTGCTACAAAGTATTGTTATCTTCATTTTACAGACGAGGAAACTGAGTTTAAGAGAAGTTAAATGACTTGTCTAGGGTCACACAGGAGGTAAATGTCTGAAGTGGGATTTTAACCTGGATCTTCTTCCTGGCTCCCCAGTTAAATGCTTGATCCCCTGCATGACGCTGCCTCATCATCCCATTGGGAAAGTAGGGAAACTGAGGTCCAGAGAGAGGAAGGGACTGTTATAATTTTGTTCCTCAGAATGCAAAAGAACTTGGAGATTTTGATTCCCACAGCTATGCTCTCTCTACTGAGTTATTGCCAAACTTAAGGTAAACACATACCTACATACATGCAAAAACTGAAAAGGTTGATCACGATAATAAAAGAGTACTAGTTTGGGCAGCTAGGTGGCTTAGTGGATACAGTGTGGGGTTTGAAGTCAGGAAGCCCTGAGTTCAAATCCAGCCTCAGACACTTAGTAGCTACGTGACCCTAGGCAAGTGACTTCATCCTGTTTACCTCAGTTTCCTCATCTGTAGAAAGAGCTGGAGAAGGAAATGGCAAGCCACTCTAAGCCCAAATGGAGTCATGAAGAGTTGGATACAAATGAAATGACTGAACAAAACCAACACAAAGTTCGGGATCCAGGAGACTTGGGTTCTAGTCCCGGTTCTGATACTCACTAACAAGTCTCAACTGATTTGGGTCTCAATTTCTCTTCTCCACTGTAAAATGAGGGGGCATATTAGGGAATAACTAAAGCTCCCTCTTCCAGCCCTACAACTGATGAACTTTACCAACTCCCTTCCAGTTTTAAGTCTATGATTCCAATCTTGTTCCAGGATTAACAATGAATTAGTTATTTTTTTGGAGGGGGTAAGGCAAGGCAATTGGGGTTAAGTGATGACTTGTCCAAGGTCACACACCTAGTAAGTGTATCAAGTGCCTGAGGCCGGATTTGAACTCAGGTCCTCCTGACTCCAGGGCCGGTGCTCTACTCACTGTGCCACCCAGTTGCCCTGACTTAGTTATTTTCTTTTGGAAGAAAGACCTTTTTTTAAAGAGTATTTAACCTTGTGCCTATACCAAGAATACTTAGATTTCCCTGTAGTTCCACTCCCTTTTATACAATCCCTCTGTCCTGCCATCTATGGTGTGCTGGAATTTTAACCCTATCTTGCACATTAGTCCTTAAGATCTACAAGACCACCCAAGTGTCTGGCTATACTTCTTGCCCTTGGCTACCTCAGCTATATAAGGATAATAGAGATGAAAAAATAATAAGACAAGCAACAAAATAAGTACTGCTCATTCACTTGATAGAAAATCCTCAGGCTTACTTTTCCCCCATTAGTTGCCACCTCTCAAATTAGCCCAATTTGAGTTATGATCAAGGAAATTGACTTTCAGTTGGAGAAGCAATGAGTTTGGAATATCCACAAATTTTCTAATATTTCCTGAGTTAAGAAACATTTATTAAGTCCTTACAATTTTTCAGAACACTCCAGATAACTAAGACGCCATAATACAAAGATGTCAAAGATAGTGAAAGGTCCCATATGTGCCAAAATATTCACAGTGACATTCTGCATGAGCAAATAGCTGGAAGCAACATCAATGTCCATTGATCAGGAGATGGCTGAACAAATTCCAACAGATTAATTTAATGGAATATTAAAGGAATATTCCATTAATTTAATGGAATAAGAAATAATACCTTAGGAGGACTTCAGAGAAACTTGGAGAGTCTTGAATGAACTGATGCAGAGCAAAGAAAGCAGAACCAAGAGAAGAGAACAATGGCCACAACAATTGAAAGGAAAATATTGAAAGATATTAGAATTCAGACTAACATGATGACCAGTCTTGATTTCAGGGGATGGATGATGAAACATATTTTCCTTCTCTTGTTAGAGAAGAGGAACTATGGATGTGAGGTGCATTGAGACATGGTTAATGAGTTGGTTTGTCTGCTTAATGCTTTTTCTTTGTTATAAAGGAGGGTTTGTGGGAGGAGGACTGACAGGAAATAACAGTGATGTAATAGAAACAATACCGCAACCAAAGCATCAATAAAATATTCCAAATAAAGAAATCAAGAATGCTTTTGATTATGACAGGTAGTGCGGGCTGAATATGAATATAGACCCCCATTTCCCTTTCCCCATCACCTTCTTAATCTAGGTCTGAGCCAACCCACAGTCCCTTTCTTACCCGAGCAATCAGCTCCCCGACCATTCCTGTCCAAGTGCCGTTGGCCTCAGGCACACCATATACTCCATCCCCAACAAGGCGAATCTTATAGTTGAAGCGCAGAATCTCCGAGAGTTCCTTGAGCATGTCCACGCAGAAGCCTTCATAGCGGTCATTGCCTTCCATTTCTTGGTGGTTCCCCTTCAGCATTAAGTATGGGTTCTCCTGCAGCGAAACTAGGCAGCTGTCATTCTCATCTTGGCCCTGGCATCTCAATAGCACACACTTGGCAAGACTCAAGAAGGGTGGGCACAAGTGATTGGGCAGAGGAATTGGGGTGGAACATAAGGAGGTGGTGATCAGAGAGGAGAAGCTCTAAATGTGAGACCTTAAAGATGGACACTCTGAATGATGAGAAGGTCCAAAGCATGGGCTATGTTTGTGGGAATGAGACAAAACCCTCCTTTTTTTCCCCATGTGTGTCCTGGTCATTTCCACCTCTAGCCCTTTACTCAAGCTTTTCCATTCTCTTAAGATATCCTCCCTTGCCCATCCCTTCCATTTGTCTAAATCTT
Source organism: Trichosurus vulpecula (assembly GCF_011100635.1). Classification (NCBI taxonomy): domain Eukaryota; kingdom Metazoa; phylum Chordata; class Mammalia; order Diprotodontia; family Phalangeridae; genus Trichosurus; species Trichosurus vulpecula. The sequence continues at coordinate 268,809,172 of NC_050574.1, forward strand.
GCCAATCCTTCAAGGTCAATTTAAACTCCCACTTCTTCCATGAAGCCTTCTCTGATTAACCTTTTCCTTGACTGAAGTCTCTTAAGTCATCTCCACATAGGCGGTCCCTTCAGTTCCCTGCCTTGTGACTACTAGCTCTGTCTCTCCCCAGTTGGACCACATACAAGTCTTATCTCCTCAGCTAGCCTGTAAATTCCTCGAGGGCAGAGTCTATGTCATATTTCTCTTGCTTAGCACAGTGCTGGGCACAGAATAGGTGTTCAGTCAATCCTTTAAAAAGGATTGAATATAAGGCTGGACAAAAAGACTGGGCTAGGGATTTCCAGCCTTGGTTTGGCCATACTCAAAGATGGCTCCAGTTATTTGAGTAGAATCTTAGCCAATTGAGGGCAGGTATTGTTTTGTTTTTTGTCTTTGTATTCCAAAGTACAATATTCAGCAGTGGTGCCAAACTCAAATAGAGAAGGGGTTCCTAAACTGGTACATATGGATCCCTGTAAGCTGCACATTGACTTAGAAAAACACATATTAACATTACCTATGCTTTATTGCATTTTATTAAATATTTCCCAATTACATTTTCATCTGGTCTGGCAACACTTTGGAGTGCTGTGGGTCTCATGCTTCTGGTGGGGCTGCGTGTTTGACACCTTTGATGCACACTGTACTGAGTACAATGCTCAATGAATGCTTGTTGAATTGAATTAAAATGAATCTCAAGGTGTGTCATGAAATTCTGCTGAAATTTCTGTCCTTCCAAATTAATTTAACGTTTTCTTTAATTTTCAAAGTAAACGTATTTAACACATAGCCAGTATAAGTTTATGTGTGGTAGAAGAGGGATAGTAGTGGTGAGGAATGGGAGGGGCAGGGAAGAAAACCATAATAGGGTTAGTAATAATTTGCAAGGTGATTCTTTGGAAAAAAATCTATGAGTCCTCACCATATTTATGGAAAACTTTCCATTATTCATGTTCATTCATTCATTCAACAAACCTTTATTAATTATGTTCAGAAATCATCCAAAATATCACCCAGATAAAGGCCACCACTACTTGACTTTGGGATATGATATATTTGTTTCTTCCTTTCAGCAGATTTTCCTCCCAGATGCTGTTTTCCTTGGCTGAAATCAATCGATCAATACATTTGCTTTCCCTAAGCACACACTGACTGTCAGTTCAAGCCAGGGACCCTACTCAGATGTGTACTGAATTTTAGGGAGAACACAGTCTGACACTACATATTTGAATAGGTCATTGTTATTAAAAGGTGAGTGGAGAGAGTTGTGGATTTGGAGTCAGGTGACTCGGGTTCAAATCCTGAGTCTAGTATTTGCTGCCCTGTGTGACCTTGAGCAATCAATCAATTAACAAGCATCTATTAAACACTTACCATCTGCCAGGCACTATATGAGTTGCTAGGGATACAATGACAATAGATGAAACAATCCTGGCTCACTTCACCTCTTGGGAGACCCAGAGACTCTCTCAGAATCATCAAGCATTTCCCAATTATTGAGAAGGCCTGGTGTCACCAGCATTTTTTCAGGGGGAAAGGGACCAGCAATGTCCTAATTGGGTTCCCACTATACATAGGCTTTATATCCCCCCAAACTCCTATAGGGTTTCTGCATCACCCACAGTACTTAGCGCTAGGTTGGGCACACAGTAGGTGCCTAAGAAATATTTATTGAATGAATGAAAGAGTAATGAATCATGTCTGGGGGACTCATGGGTTATGATCCTAAATATCACAAAAATTCCAGATATCTGATGTCTCCATATCTTTCTCCTTCCTTGTTAGATGATCACTTAGACAGCCCGGTTACTATTTCTATTTGTGTGAGGATGCAAAGATATCCCATGACTTTAAAGAGCATGGTGAAATGGGTCTGCAAATAAGGCTAGGCATGTGCCCTATATATCAACCCGTAAGTCACTGTGTCCAGGTTACTTCTGTCCATTCTCCAACCCAGAAAGGCACTAACAAGGCAGGTTTGCTCCCACATACCCACTTACCCCCTTTGGAAGCTCATCTTGCCCCTATGCAACAAGGGCATTGAACTGGGCAGAGTGTCTAGGGACATAGAGCAGTTTAGGAAGACCGGGCCCCTCTCTATCTGGACTGCCCATTGTGCCACAAGTCCACATTCTCTTTGTAGCAAGCAGCTGTCTGGGGCATTCTAAATGCCCTACTTCCAGAGTCATTTATCAATGGCACCACCTTCCCACTCTAGCCTTCCTCCCCAGGTGCCTTGGAACCCATCAAATAATATTTCCAAATGAAACAGCAACTTGACTTTAATTACACTGTCATCAATTGGCTTCAATGCTATGATTAGAACTGGGATTGGCTGTTTACCAGGAATTTTGTGACTGATTAGCCCTGAGGGGCATACCCTCCTAGGGAACTGGGGATACCGAGAAAGGAGAGGTAGAGGCTGAGGCCTGGCTTACCAGGATGGTGGTGACGACCAGGGTGGTGTTGAAGAGGCTCTCGGAGATGTTGGAGGAGGAGAGATGGTTGTCCATGCTGAGGCCTTCTGACACATGCCACTGGCCGATCTGAGGAGATCAATAGGAGAGGACTGGGAAGACATTGGGGGTGGCTTTTCCCCAAGGAGGACATGATTTGGGGGGAACCTAGAGAACTGTGAATATTTTTAGGTAATTGGGGTCAGGAGAGAAATACAGTATCACAGATTTCTGTGCCTGAAAGACATTTGAGAGGCCAGTTCTGTTCCCTCAGGTGGAAGTTCATTCAATTCAGGGAGAGAAAGGTAAGGGATATGGACCAGAATTAATATACTGGAAATGAACAAAAGACCAGGTAGGGAAGAGGGTGGGAATTTTGAGGAAAGATTCAGGGGACCTGTAAGCATGTGAAGATAAAAGAAAAAGGACAGGAGAACTCTGAGGGAAAAGAAAACCAAGAAAGAGACATGGAAAGTGCTTCTGTCAGGTTCTCTTACCCAAAAGAATGGGAAAAACTTGGTAATAGCCATCACAGGACAAGAAAAGACTATAAGAATTTGTTTAGTTAATCCTTCTACATGTGAATGTGACTATCATTATCTATCCACTTTCCAAAGACCTCTAGGGAGGCCATTCCACAACCTACCTCAATGAGCCTTTCTAAATGAATCATGTCAGGAAGCCCTTTTGATGTCTAACCTAAACTCTTCATGTTGTCATATTAACCTACTTCCTCTCACTCTGATCTCATCAACAGCCTTTTCTCATGTAACAACATTTAAAAAACTTGTTAGGTCACCTTCTGGCTTTCATTTTGCCACCAAAAACAAACAAAAAAATCCTCCAAAACACCCCCCCCACACACACACTGGTATGGGAGAGGAGGCTTCTGGACCAAGAAGCAGGAATCATAGAATTATTAACAAGTTGGACCAAACCTCAGGGATCATTCAATCCATCCCACAGCTGAACATGATGTTTATAACATCCTTGACAGGTGGTTATTCAACCCCAGCTTGAAGACTTCCAGCAATGTCCAGGTTGAAGCAGCATTAATTAACAATACAGTTCCTCTCATTCTGAGTCAAAATGAATTTCTGTAATTTCCACTCACTGTTATGATTCCTTATTACAGGAGCCAGGTGGGGGGGGGTGAGGAAGACTCTCTCTTCATCATGGCTGCCTTTAAATATTTGGAGATGGCTATCTCATCCCTTCTCATCCTCCCCTTCCTCCGAATGTCCTCTTTTCCAGGCTTAACATGCCTAATTTTTTGAGCTATTCTCTTTTTTGTTGTTCAGTCATTTTAGTCATGTCCAACTCTTCATGACCCCATTTTGAGGTTTTCTTGGCAAAGATACTGGAGTGGTTTGCCTTTTTCTTCTCATTTTACAGATGAGGAACTGAGCCAAACAGGGCAAAGCAACTTGTCCAGGGTCACACATCTAGGAAGTGTCAGAGGCCAGATTTGAACACTCGAAGAGGAGTCTTACTGATTCCAAGTCCAGTGCTCTACCCACTGCACCACCTAGCTGTCCTTGAGCTATCCTCTTAGGGCATGGTTTTAAGCACTCTCTTCTCTGGATTTGCTGCAGCTCCTCAACATTACTCCCAAGATGAGGCATTCAGAATTTAACATGTTGCTCTAGCTGTGGCCAGACCAGGGGAGAATTGAGCATTAACTACTCCATTGGTCTGGACACTATACTTCTTCAGCCTTAATCTAATGCAGTCTAAAATGATATGACGGGGTAGAAAATAGACCAGTGATTTCATTGATATAAAGAAACCCCAGGTGAGGGCACCTCCTCAAATAATGAAGATCAGCCCCTGCTCTGCAGCTTTCAGAGCTGCCTAGAAAACTGAGAAGTTAAGTGATTTCCTCCCTGGGTCACTCACTCAGCCAGCATTTATCAGAGGCAGTATTTGAACCCAGCTCCCAACTTCGAGGCTAGCTCTTTCTCCACTATGCCATTCATGCTGCCAATCTTTTTAGGATTCCATGCCATACTGTTGACTCACGTTGCATTTCCAGTCCACCCTCCTCCTTCCCCCAACCCTGAGCTTTTCCACAGGAAGTATTAGCTAGCTACATCTCTGTGTCTCTGTACAGCTGATTTTTTTGAACTCAAGAGTAAGACCTTACATGTAGCTCTATTAAATTTCATCTTATTAGATTCAGCCCATCATTCTAGCCTGTCAAGATCTTTTTGGATACTGATGCTGTCACCCAGCATCTTACTATTCTTTGCATTTTGTCTGTCATCCACAGATGTGACAGGTACACTATCTATGACTTTGACTAAGTCATTGATAAAAATGTTGAACAGAATAGTGTTGAGGACAGATCCAGGGGGCCTCCTGAGTCCTTTCTTCAGGTAGCTTCCTAGTGTGACTTTGAACAGAGTCCTTCCTCTCTGAGCTTCAGAGTCCATAACCTTCTCCCACCCCATTTGAAAATGAGACACGTTCCTGCCTCCCTAAATCCTAGTCCTGCTCCACATATCACCAATGCTCAGGGCTGTGTCATGAAGGCTGAGGCTATAAAATCCTCCCTGGATAGCTCTGGGAATTTTCAGGAGAAAAGCTCCATATACAATCCAGGGAAGAAAAGGATGAAGCCATTCTCCACATGAGTAACCCACAGCCTGGGGTCTCCTAAATTGTTGGTGTTTGCCATCACTTGATGAGGCCCCGCTGTTAACATTATGTTTTTAATGACTTCTGCTCCCTCTTGTGCACCCCCAAGTTACCTAGTTATAGAATCTCCATCCTGCTCATGTGGCAGAGTAGTAATCAGGGAGCACAGCATTTGAGGAAGATTCATCTGGGGAACAGGGATGCAGACACATAGAAGAAGATATGACAAGCTCAGGGGCAGTCACACTGGAAGAGGGGACAGCATGTCACCAGGGACAATCTCTGGGCCCTGGGGCTTGGCTGGACTCCAATACAGCAAATGCTAGGAAGAGGTGAGACGGAGGAGGCACCAGAAATGGGGCATGACAGAGGGGGAAGGGGCACCCCCAGGAGACGAGTAGGCTGCTCTGGAGTAGAGAATCATCACTCAGGGCTGGCAGAGGATTGCTGCAGGGAGTAAGTGCTGCGCCCCTCCCCCACCTTATTGGCAACTTGGGACAAAGTTCTGGTCACTCTATTCATTTGACTTTCTCCCATCCTTATCTCCTCACTTACTAAGCAGAGTCCTTCTCTTCATCTGAACTGAGCCATCCCATAGGACTTGGTATGCCATGAACCTTACAAAAAAATAGTCACAGCCTTGATATATTTGATATGACCCAGATCCCAGTATTATGACCACTCAAGCTAAGGATTTCTGCCATATTAAGTTAGGTATGAATTGGAGTAGGGGCTCAATCAATAAACATTAATTAAGTACCTACAGCTAGCTGGAGCAGTGGATAGAGCTGGGCAGGCCTGGAGTCAGGAAGATCTGAGTTCAAATTTGACCTCAGACTAGCTATGTGAATCTGGGCAAGTCACTTTACCCTGTTTGCCTCAATTTCCTCATCTGTAAAAAGAGCTGGAGAAGGAAAAGTAAAACCACTCCAGTACCTTTGCCAACAAAACGCCCAATGGGATCACCAAGACTCAACAACAACAACTGAGTGTCTGCTAAATGCCAGGTATTGTGCTAAGCTCTGGGGGGTACAAAAGAGGGCAGAATACCTGCTCTCAGGATGAGGGGACATATATGTGGTTGTAACCTTTCTCCACATCATAACTTCATTGTGTATATTCTTTTAGGAGAACAAGAAAAACAGCCACAGGGCCCTGAGCCCTTGGTTGCTAGGCATCAAGGGTTCTGCCAGTGTGCTCTGGGGAGGTTCTTATCCAAACACTCTGGAGCATGCTAAAGCATAACCCTTCCCAGGCAGTTGGATAATCTTTAAAAAAAATCTAGACTTGTGATTTAACCAGTGTAGGCAGGGCATGGTATTGAAATTCCCTTCACCCATGTGGATTGGCAAGTTGGTTATAACTTAGAATCTTAGAGACTCTCAGTGACTATATGTTATCAGAAGCAGAACTTGAACTCAGGTCTTCCTGGGAGGCCAGGTTGCCTCTTGGATCTTCACCAGTCCTAGAATATTTAGATCCCCGCTCCCAGCTCACTTGAGTAGAGGGCATCCAGACTGGAGTGCCAGGGCTTCTAGGTACCAGGTCTAGGTATATACTGAATTTGCAGTAAGAATGAAGTATGCCTATGTTTTATCTTGGCCTTGAACTGGAGGTGTTTGGTCACAGACTGGATGTCCACTTGTCAGGAAGGTCAGAGCAGGGGTGCATGCCTCAAGTGAACTAGACCAGGGCTTCTTCCATTTTTTCCACTCCATTCCTTTTCCCCTTTTGGTACAGTTCGTAGGCGTTGCATGGCCTGAGGCCACGAGCTGTGCAAAGCTCGCATGCTGTGTGTTCAGAACTAAGGCTGAGTGAAGTTCCTCGATGCAACACAGTCAAGCGCTGCCAGAAACACCTCAGATACATGACGAGTTTGATTTTTAATTAATTTCTAGTCGTTGCATATTCAGAAACCTTTTACTGTTGCCTAATTTTTTGAGTCTCGACCCTGCAGTTTAAGAAGCATGGTTCTAGACGACCTCTCAGGGCTCTTCTAACTTTGGGATGCTCTAGTTCTATGACACATTGTGTGGTCATGGATGTAATTACTTTTCTCCTCTACCCCTCAGTTTCCATACCTACAAAATGGGGAGAAGCATTTGCATTTCTCCCTGCCCACCTACACTGTTTCGGTATTATACTCCATAATATTTGAGTTGTGATATAAAAATATTTCTGTCAGCTAGCAGATTATCAATAATTATACCTATTGTTTCAGTCGTTTTTCAGTCCTCTCTGACTCTTCATGACCCCATTTGGGGTTTTCTTGGCAAAGATACTGGAATGCTTTACCATTTCCTTCTCCAGCTCATTTTACATATGAGGAAAATGACACAAACAGGGCTAAGTGACTTGCCCAGGGTCACTTAGCTAGTAAGTATCTGAGGTCAGACTTGAACACAGAAAGATTATTTTTCCTGATTCTAGGCCTGACACTCTATCTACTGGGCCACTTAGTTTTATTTATTTAGTATCAGCCTGCCCCAATCCATTCTCCTCTCCACTTTTTTCTACTCCTTTCCAATGCTAATTCTCATCCTTTGTTAGACTGGGATGACACAGCCTGGAAAAATGCCTCTGCCTCAGCCTCTGCCTGACTCTGCTCACAATTCAGGGCTGCCTCTAGGATTAAAGTTCCTGGCTGTGCAAAGTCTATAAGGCTCCTTGGAGACCAAGGCTACGGAAGCAGAATGAAGTTTAATTCTCAGGTCTGCACCTGCCATTTTTTCATACCAACTGGTCACCTGGGTACTACAAAAAAAGACAAATGAGGCTTGGCTCCTGTGCCCTGGGACCTGCTGTTCTTGATCAGAGGGCCAGCCAGGCTAACCTCAGTGGCTGCATTTTCCTTTTCTCATCTCTCTTTCAAACAGTTACAGTAAGAAAGGTGAGGGATTGCTACTTGGGTGTAGAGTGAGCCATGATCCACTCAACCAGAGTGGACACGCTGGAGGAGGAGGACTAGGAATTGATTCTCAGGCTTCTAACAGTTGTCTGAGAATACTGGCCTTTCTGGTTCTGATTCTCCATGTGGCTCTGAGGAAAACTGTCTCACATCAATGAGCATCTATTAAGTGACTTCCTCTGTGCCATGTACTATGCTAAGGGCTCTGATACAAAGAAAGGCAAAAACAAACACTCTCAGACATTCAGGAGCTCACAATCTAAAGGCTGTGATATTTCGTGCCTCAGTTTTCCCTATCTATAAAATGAGGAGCCTAGCATTTGGTAGAATTGTGAGGCTGAACAGTGTGAAAGGCTAACATAATTAGCATCAGGGGTGGGCCTAGGTATTTTTGTGCCTGGGGCAAGATGAGCCAGGCCCTCCAGCTACTTTATGAGTTCCTTCTCTTACCTCTAGATTATACTGGCTTCCTAATTAATCTTCCTACCTTCCTTTGATCCCCTCTACTCTATCCTCCCCATTGCTGCCCAAGTAACCTTCTAAAAGGTTTTAGTGCCTCAAAAAGCCTTTAGTGCCTCCCCTTTGTCTACTAGATTCAGTCTAAACTCCTGACCCTGACATTCAAGGCCTCCCACAATCTGACTGATAAATCTTATCCACTCTGCTCTCATACTAGAACTCCTTAAGTATTTGATGATCCCCTGCTCTCATCCTGCTCTCTCAATTCTCTGTGACTTTGGTCCCTGTGTCCTCCATCCCTGGAAGGGATTCTGCCACTACCCCACCTCCACATCATTTTGTCTGGATTCTTTGAGGCCCCTTCCTTCTTTCAAGGCTAAACTCAGGTGCCACCTCTCCAGGGAAGCCTCTCCTTCCCCACTGCTTGCCCCAGATTAAAGTGATTTCTTCCTCTTCAGATTTCACCTAGCACCTTGCCTGGACCACTCCATGCATCTTCCTTATACTTTGTCATCCCTCCAGTGAGTTGGCAGGTCCTTGATGGCAGAGGCCATGCCATCTCTATCTCTGTCTCTCTCCTATTACCTTGCACACAGCTAGTGCTTAATAAGTGTCAGATGAATTGAATTGAAGACTAAACTTTTTATTTTCCCAACTTTCAGCCTGTCCCCACTTGGACCAACAACACAGGACCATCTCATTGCCCTGTGCCTTCTCCCTGCCTCTCCCATTCCTCATTGCCACTACATCCTCCCAACCTAGGGAATCCAATGTAGACTGAAATCTACCCTTTGCTTTGTTTTAGTAACTGTTTCCTTGCATCTAGGTAAGAAGTCTTTACTGTTGTATGATCCTGCCTGAGCAGGATCATAATGTACTCTGAGTGATGCATCTTCCCCTAGGCACATGGCAGGGAGGCCAATTAGTGCCCCCAAACCACAGCCAGGAAATGAATTTTCCTCCATCCCCTCTTGTTAGCCTGAAAGAAACTGGTGCACTAATTAGGCTCAATGATGTGATTCGCCCACTAATCCCCAGCCTGCAACTACCCTCCATTCTAGTTGTTGAAAAGCAGCTGAAGCAAGAAGCCAAGGTCTAGGCAGAGGCAGAACCAGGATATTTAGGAGACAGAGGATCATTCACCCTACACAGAGGACAGAGTGGGAGAAGTTTATTGGCCATACATGCACCTGGGGTTAGCAAGATCCAGCTCGTGAATGATGATGGGGATGGGGACAATCTGTAGTGGTGTGTTCTATTGAGATCCCTATCACCTGCCTCCACATTTCGTCTCATCTCTGCCCTCCACCATGTGTAGTGGGTGTATAAGATCCTGCCTCTTCCTCTCACTTTTTCTGCCTCTCCATCAATGTAGAAGAGACCACCAGAGACTTTAGGACCATTTAGGGCTTAAACGCAGCCAATTCCAATTCTCTCTCACTCTGTTTCTTTACTAGGTCCCCAAAGACTCATCTGTTGGTTACTTGCATCTCCCCCAGTATCTTGCACTCAGCAGGTGCTTACCAAGTGTTGGAGCTGTAATGGATAGAGATTTTGTCTCAGAGCCAAGAAGACCTGGGTACAAATGTTGCTTCTGATTCTTGCTGGCTTTGTGACGCTGGGCAGGTTACTTAGCTTCTCAGTGCTCTAGGCAATTCTTTAAGACAACAAGTTGCCAAGAAGGTCCAGAGCAAATTTCCTATACCTTTGAAATTAAAAGTCTCGTCTCTATTTCCAGAGAGCCTAGAAGATAATACAACACAGAAGGCACACAGGGAGACAGTCTGCCACAGGGGGCCACTAGAGTTCAAGTCCCAATTATGCCACTAATGAGCCAGTGATCTTAGGCAAGTCCCTTCTACTCTTTGGGCCTCAGTTTCATTATCTGTAAAAGGAGGGGGTTGGATAAGATGATTTCTAAGCTTCCTTCTGGCTCTAACATCCGATGATGTCTAGAGGCAGCTAGGTGGTGCTGAGGCAGTGAATAGTGCATTAAGCATGGTGTCAGGAAAGACCTGAGTTCAGATTTACAGTTATCCCTTCCACATTGCAACTTTCCCCGTCACAGTTTTGATATATCTCGGGTTAGCATAAGAAATTAAATGGGAATTTTGGGGGAGTTTAGCAGAAGCTGCAGACAACACAGAAAAAAGTTTAGAAACCTGGAAATCCATAAAATATATGAATAGTATTGTATAATATACATATATTTTATCTTTTAATACCATAATAATTCAGACTTCTTCTCTGGTTCAAAAGGAGAGCCAAAAAATTTTACATGGATTTTCCAGATTGTGGGGGCACTACACCCTTACCCCCAAGATGTAAAAGGGATAACTGTAGTGTCAGCCTGTCAGTAAGGTGAATTTTAGTGAAGGTAAGGTAAATTTTAATGTGTGTAGGGTGTATTTTTGTTATTTCTTAAAGTTCAGTTTCCCAGGATGCATGGCTGTAACGATCTCTGTTTCCCAGGTATTAGATATGAGTTCCCAGGCTCGTGGTTCAAAACATCTCCACCACGCTTGTGAAGCATTATATAAGGATAAATAATATAAACATGTGTGCTAACACTGTAAATATCCACTGTGACTGTGCAGTGAAATACAGAGATAAGGTGATGTAAACTTGTGAGGCTCTTGCTAGCAATATGGCTTCTTTGTCTGATGCCCTATAACACAGGTGGCCATTGGTCAGTGAGTTGGGGAATCTTTATAGGTAAATGCACAAGATGGAATGCTGTGTGCCTTGACTGGCCCCCATCAAGGCTTTGGAGGGGGGAATCTGTGTGTGCCTCAACCAGCCCCCATTGAGGCTTGAGGGGATTTAGAGGATGCACAAGTTTTGCCTGTCTCGATTGACTGTGTCGAGACTTAGGGGTAGTTGCCCCCCCTTCTCACCACCCCCTGGGAGAAGGGTGATAAGGGAATGCTGCAGGAGTTTGTGGTGCTTCCATTATCAGCAATATTGTGTTAGAGAAGACTAGACTAGAATAAAGCTTGTTATTCACCCCTTGGAAGCTCTCTTTCCTGTCTGACCAGATCAAGAGCGAACCTGTTAGAGGCCGGAATCCAAATCTCCAGTGCCTCCTGTGTATCATCTGTCTAACACAGACATTCCCTAGTTATGTGACTCTGGGAAAGTTACTTCACCTCTGAATGCCTCAGTTTCCTCACCTGTAAAATCAAGTTAATAATAGTACCTACCTCACAGGGTTGTTGTGAGGATCAAATAATGTTTTTAATCTGCTTAGCACAGTGCTTGACACATAATGGTAGGTAATTAATAAATGTTTCTTTCCCTCCTTCCTCTTTTCCTTCCTCTTTCCTTCCCTCCTTCCTTCTTTTCCTCCCTCCCTCCTTCCTTCCTTCCTTCCTTCCTTCCTTTCTTCCTTCCTTCCTTTCTTCTTTCCTTCCTTCCTTCTTTTCCTCTCTCCCTCCCTCCTTCCTTCCTTTCCTCCCTCCCTCCCTCCTTCCTTCCTTCCTTCCTTCCTTCCTTCCTTCCTTCCTTCCTTCCTTCCTTCCTTCCTTTCTTCCTATGTCCCTACTAAAAGGGAGAAGGATGATAAGAAATAGAGTATCCTCTTCCCTCTGAGTCTCTGTTGAGTCTTAGGCTCCTAAGTGTGCAGAACACATAGTGTGATGTACCCAAGATGCAACCTACACAGCCACAGAAATGAGCAGGAGCTCATACAGCCAGAAATGTGAGTGGACCTCTAGAAAACAAGTAACATGCGCAGAATGGATACTGGATTTTTACATGCGAATGTGAGTCTTAGAATTGATTTGTATTTCTTCCAGCTGCTGAATATAACCACTATTAGACGAAACATTTCACGAAAGGAGGGCTAATAATAATTTGAACATTTATATATACACACATATGACTGACGTGTCTATGTGAGCTCACATGCATGAGCATGCACACGTGCACATGTGCGCACACACACATGCGCACTGAAGAAGAGAAGGGACATGATTTATGATTTGTCTTCAGGTATCTGACGGGCTGTCGTGTGGATGAGGTATCAGCCTTATTCTCCTTGTTCTGGGCAGAATGAGGACCACTGGAGAGAAAGAAAGCAAAGCTGGGCTCCGTAAAAGCAAAGCTTTTCTAATAATTGCTGCTGCCCAGCAGTGAAACTGAGAGATGTAAGCTCCTAGAGGTCCAACACCATCTCATTTTTGCCTTTGTATCCAACACAGTGCCCTGCTCCTAGAAGGTGCTTAATGAATGCTTGTTAAATTGAATTAATTAATGTAATGAATGTCATGCTAGGCTTGGCATCAGGCAACTTGGATTTGAATCTTGCCTTTGACTCGTAGCTGTGTGAGCATGGGCAAATCATCAACCTCTCAGTTTCCTCATCAATGAAACTGATGAAATTGAGGAAAGAGTCTCCTTCTGTGTCTCATAAGGTTATTATGAGTAAAGTACTACATAATGTGCTATGATTATTATGCAGGGGGCCTCTTTGTGAGGTAGTGAGCTCCCTATCACTGGAAGTGAACAGGTCAGATGACCACTGGCATGGAGTTGGTTGGACTTATTTGGATGGAAATTGGACTCAACGATTCCCTTCTGATTCTAAGAATCTCTAACATCTGGTAATTGCTCATTGATTCAGCATTGTCAGACAGTCAACACAAACAGATTTTCTAAATCATGCCTCACAAATACAGAGGTTGCTTCTTTGGCAGCTTCACTTATAAAAATCACAATGGAGAATCCAAGGTTAAATGAAAATTACCTATGAGCAACTGATACCAAGACCTATACGTCACAATTTGATGTACTAACATTCCATTTTCACGGTAAAGCCCCTCAAGTTCCCCTTAGCATATTCACTTTAATTTACACATAGTTCTGCCAAGCTTCTTTCTCTGGCTTTCTAGTCCACAGAAAATCTGAAGCAGCAACTTAGAAATGGACAAGCAGTGGGGGTAGTATACTAGACAGTGGCAGGCATGCTGACAGCAGTGAGATATAATAACTGACAGCCCATGATCAAAGGAGGAGGAGGAGGAAAAGACAAACTATAAATAAAGTGAAAAACCAGAATACAGTTTTTTTAAACATAGCAATCTGGAACTTTTTGGTGTAGGGGCACATAACTCTACCTACTTCAACAGTCCATGAGTATATGACTCTATCACAGCCTGGGAAAGTAAATAATCTTGCATCCATATTCTTTGAGAAGTTAAGGAACTGTGTAATGTATCTTGGAATAATTTTTCATTAAAATAGTTATTTTTTTAAAAGCACAGGCACTTAATAACAATATTTAGATTGCATTTGTATAATACTTAATTTTCCAAATGCAAATGCCCAAATGTTAGTTATTTGTAAAATTTACTTATTTTTGTGGTTCAATCCTATTTCAGTCACGTCTGACTCTTTGTGACCCCATTTGGGGTTTTCTTGGCAAAGATACTGGAGTGGTTTGCCATTTTCTTCTCTAGCTCATTTGACAGATGAGAAAACTGAGGCAAATAGGGTTAAGTGACTTGCCCAGAGTGTGTGAGGTCACATTTGAACTCAGATCTTCTTGACCCCAGGCCCAGCACTCTAAACACTGGGCCTTTAGCTTCCCCCTGTTAATTCATAACACCCTGTTTTGACAGAACCTGGTCTTTAAAACGTTAAGCCTGCCATCCCTGGAAGCAGTCCCTGTGCCTGTACCAGAGGGTAGGTTGTGGGTAGATGGGATTTTCTCCTCCAACTCCCCTTTGATATGGCTCTTGCAATGGAATTACTCACCTAGTAAGAGACACAGTTGGGGACAGGAAGCAGTTTCAAGGAGTGTGACTTCAGGCAGCAGAGAAGAGAGCTGACTGGATTGAAGAGAGAACTAGCCCTAGAAGTCAAGTTGAGCAGCAAAGAGGGGGTAGACTTCGGGAATGTAGCTGAGCTGGGCTCACAACTGACCCACTCGGCTTAGGGCAGTGGATGTGAAAGACAGCATTAAAACACCATGAAAAGAGAAAGGCCATCGCGGCCCTACAATGTCAGAGGCATGAGTTGCCTGGGCCACATTCACTTCCCATATAAGTGTCTCAAAACCAGTGTATTCTAAGTATGTGCCCACTTCTCCCACTGACACTATGCTTTTGTGGGAAAGTATGTCCCCAGATGGGGCGGGGGGCTTGTTGCAACTATAATTCTTACCCTGCCTTTTTGGTAAATGCCTTTGCTTCGGGCTAATTGTTCCTATTGGAAGACTATTAGAGCTCACAGGTGGGGACTCATGGGTTATAATTTTAGAAGTGCCCACAGGGTATCTTAAAACCCCTGAGGGTAGTGACTTCTCCTTCCCCTCTCCCCACTAGACCCAATTCACAAACACACGTGCCAAGTTGGGAAGGTGGTCCTGAGGATGCTGTATTAGTATTTACAGTTGGCAAAGCACTTTTTTCACAACAACCTCCTGAGGTGGATTGTGTATATGTTATTAGCTTCATTTTATAGATAAGAAAACTAAAGCTCAGGGAGATTAAATAATTTGCCCAAGGACACATAGCTGTCAGAGCCAGGCCTTGGGCCGAAATGTTACAGTTCTATGGGCATCAGCCCCACGCTGTATTGGAAGGAGTCTTTGATTTGATGTCAAATGATATTCATTTGAATCCTGGCTCATCTATCGGACAAGATACTTTACTCCTCATCAGCCTCGGTTTCTTCAGCTATAAAATGAGAAGGCTGGGCTAGATGATCTCTGAGGTCTCAATCTTTTGAATACTTTGTAAAGTGCTATACAAAAACATAAGGAATTATTATGGTGCATGTGTATATTATATGATATAGAGTTGTAATGAAATCCCTGAGACATTTGGGAAATTGCTATTTTCACAGAGTTGTGGCTGAACATAGTACTGAGCAGTATTTTAAAGTAGATTCCTCAGAGTCACTCATTTTCCTAGCTTTTTACCCCATCTGTTACTGATGCTAATTCAAACACAGTAACAAAGGAGGAGGAAGGAATCAGCAGGGCTCCCTGGTGAGCCTGGCAAGAATAAACAGAGTTCACACACTATTCTAGGAGAGATCAAATTGCTGAAAATAGTTTGGGAAAGAGCAAGTACCAATGGGAGTCAGAGGGTCCTGGGGAGGATGAGACAACATTCACAAAAACCAAGTGAATGGTTTCCCTAGAGGCCAGACCACTGGACAGTAACCAGGGCTCAGATTACTGTTGACAAGAGTTAACACCCATGGGAGGAAGAAATATCAAGAAAAGCACCGGCCTTTGAGTTCAAGACCTAGACCTAGGTTTTAGTTCTGGTTCTTTGATTGGATAGCTATGTAGATAGCTACGTCAGACGAGCCTCTTCCCTTCTTTCAAACTGTTTTCCCATCCTTTAAATGAAGCATTGAGACTTTCTCTCCAAAAAGTTCTTTCCCAGTTCCAATATTCTAGGATTCTAGGATTTTTAAAGGCAAAGTTTGTAAGTAGCTCCATAGGTCACTGGGAAAAGGCCTGTTTACTCTTTCAAACGATCCTACCTGCCTCTGTGCTAGAACCCTACAATGATTAAGAAGTTTACAGCACCTGCATCAGAAATGAGGCCTACTGAAGGTGGCTAAGCGCCAGGCAGTCCATAAACATTTATTAAGCACCTACTATGTACCAGGCACTAAGCGAAGCACAGGGTTTACAAAGAAAGGTAAAAGACAAGCCCCACTCTCAAGGAGATCACAGTCTGATGGCAAAAACAACATATAGACAATTATGAGTAAAGAAAGTATGTGCAAGATAAATTGGAAACAATCAACCGAGGTAAGACATTAGAATTAAGAGGGGTCAAGAAAAGTTTCCTACAGAAGGTGAGATTTTAGCTAGTACTTGAAGAAAATCAGAGAATCTGGGAGGTAGAGATGAGCGGGGAGAACATAGCAGGCCTAGGAGGCAGCCAGATAAAATGCCTGGGGTTTTGAGTGTCTTGTTCATGGAGTGGCCAGGAGGCCAGTGCATTGGATTCCAGAATATAGGAGTGGGGTGGAAGGTGGAAGACAGATGGAAAGGTGGGAGGGGGGGAGACACACCTTCTTTCAGATCACACCTTATTGCTCCATCCCAGGACCCTTGAAGCTATGTCAAGCCCAAGGTGAATTCTTCATACTGACATGGCAATTTACAGTCACATAATGCTATCTCATCTACTATTTCAGCTCATCCTCACAACAATGCAGGGAGATGCCCAGTATAAACATAACTCTCTCCATTCTACAGATAAAGAAACTGAGGTATAAAGATTAGAAGTTATTGGGCTAATGTTATAACAGCTAGTACGTGGCCGATGTGAGACTTGAACCCGGGTTTTCTGAATCTTGTCCTCTTTTCACAATACTTTGCTGCCTCCCAAGGAATGAGAAACAGATTCCAGGGCAAAGCTCTGCAATTCCATTTGTCATTTTGTTCTTTCTCAAATAGGTAAAAAATTATTAATTTTTAAAAACCCTCAGGGGTTTTCTAACAACTCTATATATGTGTGTGGGTGTGCACACTGTTCTATGATATTTAATATTTTATGTACATATAGAGAATTGTCCTTTGTATTCAGAAGCACTGCTATAGACATTGTAGACTTTTTCTTCCACGTGTGCAAACGTGACTGACAGCCAGGCAAGGGAGCCTGTCTGGCAGCCGTAGGCATGGACTTTTATTAAAGGGATTTGTTCTGTAAAATTTAGATTCTGTCAAGAAGCTGCACTTAAGGATCTAGAAGACCACAAGTGGCCTTAAGGCTGCAGGTTCTCCACCCCTGGTCGTTGCAAGGCAGGATGGAGAAGAGGCTGGCCAGTATGATGAGGACCAATTGTTAAGGCTGGGTCTGGTGGGGTGGTGGTGATGGTGGTGGACAGAGGCAATAGATGTTTGCTATAGTTAACCAGCCTATAACTAAATAGGTTATGGGTCATGGCAGAATAGGCTTGAGGAGTTGGCCCTCTGGGTCTGGGTGGTTGTGAAGTTGTAAGTTGGTGAAGTTTGTTGAGTGCAGGAGTCAGACAGTAAGGATTGTGAGCATGGTGGGATGTCAGTCTTTGAGATTGGGTGGGGATGGGGAGAGGGGAGGAGGAAGAGCCTTTGGGTGAAGACTTTTGTGATTGAGCATGGGAAAAGGATTTTAAGATGGCCTGGGAGTGGTGGTGGGGGCAAGGGTACTCCCTGCCTGAAGAGGGAAAGCCCTGGAGCTAGTGGCCATCCCTAGAGATCAGCCTCTTAACTATTTGTGGGCTGTGATGCCCAGGACAGATCTGATAACATCGATGGCAAGTTCTGAGTCTTGAGGTATTCAAGGGAAATGAGTGAACCCTTAGGTAGGTACTAGCTTGAAAGTACATAAAATTGGATTGAATGTCTGAGTCCCCAACGATAACCTTGAGTTTTCTCAAAGCCTTCTAATTAACCAGTCACTACCTTCTGGGAGCCATTCCAATCTCATTAGATTGGATGTGCTCTAAGGGACTGGGATCATGAGGCCTGGGTTGAAAACTTTGGTCTTTTGTCAATGGGAAACATAGTATGAAGAGATGAAAAAGGTAATAGACCTAGAGTCAGAAGAGAGGGTGGAGGTCCCAAATCTACATTTGAAGCCCTCTATGAACCTCTGCTTCCTCATTTGTAAAATGGGAATAAACTAGGCCTGTCTTACTTCCATCCTGGGATTGTTGTAAAGAGCTAATGAAGGAATGGGTATGTAGGTGCTTTCTGAACCAGTGCAGCTAAAAGGGTTATTGTTATTAGTAGCACTCTTATCTCCTTGACCCCCCAACGGAGGCCTTATGACCAGGCAGAAAGATGAGCACTCAGGAGATTTTGGTCCCAGTCCCAGCTCAGCCATTAATCTATAATGTGACCTTGAACAAACTATCTACTCTGTCTGGGCTTCTATTTTTCCCCAAATTGAGGATAATGATACCTGCCTTGCTTTGGGGATGCTGGTGGGGATAGATAACAGCCTTGAAAGTGCTATGAAAAGGTTTTAAGTGATAGACAAACCCAAGATCTTATGATTATAGTTTACAGACACTCGGTTTCCACCCACAGCTCAATGGATGATCTCCACTGGTGGATTACTCCCACTCTCTCGAGCCTGGTGGCTTTATATTTAGGGCCCTCATGCCCAGGGGTGATCTTCCTATACCTTCATCTTGCTCAGAAAGGGGACTATCATAGGAACCCAAGTGCTAAGAGGGCTGATTGGATCAGCTCTACCCCTAAGGCCCGGCCCTTTCTATACAACAAATCCAGCCTGTACTCCTTGGTCACTACTGTCCCCTAGTAGGGTGAGCTCAAGCTGTAGTTGGAGAATAAACAAACAACAAACAAATTAATAATTATAGTGATATGCCAGGAGCAAGAAAGAGGGCTCCCTTCTCTCTCTCCCAGCCAAAGCTATCTCTTTTCCCTCCATTAGCCTGAATTGTCAAAGTGTCTGATAACCAATCATTTGATTCATTTTCCTGACTCACAGTATTATTTCTGGAAGACATGGGGCTGTGCTGATAAACATTAAATAATCAGATCTCTAAAACAAAATCCCCAGCACACTTTTAAGTTTAATCTGCATTATTTTTTCTTCATTACATTATTAAGTCTCAACAATCAACAAAACAATAAACCAAGACCTGATTTGTGCTGTTTGCTGATTTCTGAGTTGTAAACACTCACGATGAAAATTTAACAATCAGCTAATAGGAGCTGGCTTTAGTACATTCTGCGGAAAATCCTTGTTAAAATGTACAAACTTTCCCTAGCAGGCATAAACACATTAATTATTCTTATTACAGCCATTAGTACCTCAGGTAAGAATGAGAATACATAACATTAACACGGTACTTTACAGTTTTACATTGTATTTTGGGATACTACCTGTCCCAAAGCATGTTAGAGGCCCTGAGCTTGTAGGGAGCAGTATGAAAATATTGGGTACAGAGATGTCCTTACCTACAGGTGAAGTGTTGTTTATAAGGTGCCACTGGGGAGTTCTAGGGAGATGCCATCCCATTTCCACCAAATAGTTCTATTGTTAACCGAGGAACAGTTTAACTGAGTTTAGCTGACTTGTTCTAGCTGTGTGATCCGAGGAAGGTTGGCTAACCTCAGTTAAACTGATACTCAGTTTATTCATCTAAAAACTAAGTCGGTTGGACCCAATGGCAATGAGATCCATCATTCTATGATACTGAAATTCCACCATGAGAGATTCACTTTTTGTAGTATTTTTTTCTTTAACACACACATATTTTGTTGGTGATAGTAAGATAACAACAACCGATATTATTATATATGTGATGGTTTTCGGTTATTAAAACCCTAGTGAGTATTAATCATAGGATCATAGATTTATAACTGAAAGGAATTTGAAATTGAAATTTGAAATTGAAATCAAAGGCCATCAATTTTAACCCCTCATTTTAAGATGAGGAAACTTCATGAGAGAGGTTAAGTGACTTGCCCAGGGTCACATTGCTAGGAAATGTTTGCGATTTGAATCCAGATCTTTCTGATTTCAAACAAGGTAGCCTATCTACTATATTTACTCTATCCATGGTGCTTCTTGGGGAGAAGAAGAAGGGAGGGAGGGGAGAGGAAGAGGGAAAAAGAGAGGGGAGGAGAGAGAGAGGGAGAATGAGGAGAGAGAGCAGGGGATAAGGAGGAGAAAGAGAAAGAGATATGGAGGGAGAGAAAGAGAGAAGAAGGGGAGAGAGAGAGACAGAGAGAAAAGGAGAGAGAGAATGAGAGAGACAGAGACAGAGAGAGCCAGAGAGACAGAGGAAGAGACAGAGAGTCAGAGACAGAGAGACAGAGCTCCATGAAAGCTGGATCCCATCAAGTTGTCCAAGGCCATACTGGTATAGTGGAAAGAAAACTGGCCTGGGAAACTTGAAACCCAGGTTCGAGTTGAGGCTCCTCTCTTCACTGGTTATGTGATTTCCCCCAAGTCCCTTTACCCCTCAGTTCCTCAGGTCCCTCATTTACAAAATGAGATGATTGCATTAAATGATCTCTCTGATCTCTTTCATCACTGTCATCTATAATTCTATGGTAAACTTCTGATGGCTTTACCCAGTTTCCACATTGCCCAAATGTTTCTAATAACGACTTAATTTTAAAGATATGCCTGCAGTTTCAGTGTCGCCGAGTTTACTCTATATTTAAAAACAACATTTTTAAAGCTGTCTTCCATGAGAACCCAAGTGTTCCACAAGATGTGAAGAGGGGTGCTGTGAGAAGATGCTGATGCTAGCAATATTCTCCTTTCAAAAAAAAAACAAATGGAATAATGCATGATTTAAGGATGCTTTTGTGTATAGCAATTTTTTCCACAGGAAAATGTCCTGAAAATTTCCTCTATTTTACTTCCCTAAAAATGACAATCTCTTTCATCCTAAAGGAAGTCTCTACTTCTCAAAGAATACTCCAAACAGCCAAAAAAAACCCCAGTATAGTTTATGAATCAATCAATAAACATTCATTAAACACCTACTATGTGTCAGGCATTGTGCTAAGCAGTGGAAAGAATACTGGATTTGGAATCAGATTAAATTCTAGCTTGGCTTCTTACTACAGAGTCAGGATTCTGTTACTTATTATCAAAGTTGATACCATGGTGAGTTCCTTCACAGATCAGGAAACAATTGATTGATACCACCTCCTTCTACTTCCTCTCCCCTCTGATTGGAGGGCTGGAAGACAGTGTAGCAAAGTCCTCCCAATGCTTTCCTTTATAGAGGGCAGAAACTGAACTCTCAGCTCATTACACTTTGCATCTGCTGCTCTGCCTGGTTTCAACTCCACAAAACAAGAGGCTCCCATCCTGCTACCTCTTGGTTTTCCCCCTCCATCCACGTCCCACTTTCCTGCTGATGTCTCCCGCTATAGATTGTAAGCTCTTAGAGGGCAGGGGCTGCCTTTCTTTTTATTAATTGTATCCCCAGTCCTTAGCACAGTTCTTTAAACATAGTAGGCACTTAATAAACATTTATTTGATTGGATTGGAACAGGAAAGAAAGTTTCAAAGGGAAAATTAAGAAAAAAGAGAGAATATGAATAGAAATTTTATCTATGTCAAGAAGAGAAAAATGTGACTGATAAGGAGAAAAAGAAGGAAGTGGAGCTAGGCAACAGACTGAAGGTCTTCCTATAGAAAGGGAGCTGGCCACTAGGAGAAAGAAGCAACTATTTGAGCTCCAAGGAATGATGATGTGCATGCAGTCAGTTAATTTGTCAACAAGCTTTTATTAAGTGCTTACTATGTGCAAGGCCTTGTACTAAGTGATGGAGATGAGATTGTTGTGTTTGTCCTTCGTTTTCAAAGAGGACTATGACATCAGGGAAATGATGACATGACTTGCAATTGACTTTGATTTGAGTGAGGGAGGGCTGTGCAGGGTAACTAGCTTCACTTTCTCCTCCACAGCCATCTGGGTCCAGTGGCCAGATATTCATCAGGATGACTGGAGATGACCCAGGATGATGGAGATGCAAAGAAAAAGCAAAAATAGTACCTGTCCCCGGGAAGCTTATATCTTAATGGGGAAGACAAAATATATGTGCTCTGATAGGTAAAGAGGTCAATCAATCAACAATAATGTATTAAGTACTATGTTCCAGGCACTGTGGTAAGCACTGGAGTTACAAAGAAAAAGCAAAAACAATGCCTGCCCTCAAGGAGCTTATATTCTAATGGAGGTAGTCGACAAATACATAAATAGGTACATACAAGATCCATCATAGCTAACATTTGTATAGCACCTTAAGGTTTACAAAACTCTTAACACATCTTATTTGATCCTCACAATAATCCTGTGAGGTAGGGGCCATTCTTACCCCTGTTTTGCAGTTGAAACTGAAGGAGACAGAAGTTAAGTGACTTTCTCAGACTCACACAGTTAGTAAATGTCTGAAGATTATGAACTCAGATCTTGACTCCATGTCCAACATTCTATTGGCTGCATTGCCTAGCTGCTCCATGATCTACATACAGAGAAGATAAAGATGGAAGGTAACCTTAGAGAGCAAGGCACTAGCAGATGAGAGGACCAGGAAAGGTCTCCCGAAGAAGATGGCACTTGAGCTAGTCTTGAAGGAATCCCGGAAAACTGAGAGGTAGAGGTGAGGAGGGAGAGGAGAAAATTTGATAATTTAAGGAGAGACAAAGAATTTACAAATGCTTTATAAATAATTTATAAATTTTATAAAATGTCAAAAGCTCCTTATGGACAGGGAATCTCCCATTATACCGATAAGAGTGTGTCTCCAAGAGGCTGCAAGGACCCATATCTGGGCTAAAAATCTACCTACGGCCTCTGATCATCACAAGGATGACTTTGTTATGGTATAAGACAAAGAAAGATGGCCAGGTTCTATTTCCAGCTCTATCATGAATTGAGAAGCTTTGGGCAAATCATTTAGTCTTTCTAGATCTTCTCTAACTCTCTGTTTCCTCACTTGTAAAACAAAAATAACAACTGCTCTACTTCTTAAGATACATTTTGAGGCTCTGATAATAATACCTTTCCTTTGTTCAGCATTTTACGGTTTTGACTGCACTTTCCAGAAATATAATCTCATGTGATCAACTGAGATCGTGATGGACAAAAATATCTCGAAGATACCTCCTAGTTCTAAAATGCTGTAACTCTACAAATCTGTGAGATTCTGAGCCCAGGCTTTGAAAAGTATAAGACATAGTACTATCATCATCATCATCATCATCATCATCGTCATCACCATCATCATCATCATCCTTTCAACTTTCCCTTTGCCCAAGCCTTTGCTTAAATTACACATCAACATCCATACCCTAGTTCCCTGCCATCTCCATCTTGAATCAATAATCTGATAGGGGAAAACCAAGGGTCAGGTTGAGGGAGGATGACATAATGGAAGATGCAATGGACTTGGGAGTCAAAAGACCTAGGTCTGAAACCTGGCTCTGCCACTCACTGGCCACATGACCTCAGTCAGGTCACTTCACATCTCTAGGTCTAAATTTCCTCATCCACAAAAAGGAAAAACGTGAACTAGATGAACTCAAAAGTTCCTTCCACATCTGACATTCTAGGTCAAGGAAAGGCAAGTAAGGGAGATGATTTTCATCAAAAACCATCCTAAAGAGCCCCAACCAGTATTTTGGGATCTTTTGAGAGATCTTGAAGCCTTACCTGACATTTTCCCAGGATGGTTGCCCGTTGCCTTGCTGCATCTCCAAAGTTTGCCGAGATTCTCAGGTGAGGGCACAGGGGGCTAGTGGTACTGCTTTTCTCAATCCAAGATTTAATAGCTTACATTTGTTCAGTATTTTAAAGCTTACAAAACACTTTCCTTACAGTCTTGGAAAGTAGGTAATGCAGTATTATTATCTTTATTTTTCAGCTGTGGAAACTCAGGCCAAAGAGGTTAAGTGACTTGCCCAAGGTCACAGCATTATAGACAGCGTGACCTTAGACCTGTCACTTTAACTTCTCTGGGCCCTACAAGGCAGGCAGAGAAGGACCTTTTTTAATGGCAGCATATATCTAAAACCAAAAGTTAGTATTATATGCAAAGGGTAAATACTAGAAGTTTTCTTATAGAAAGCAAAGCATGCCTAGTTTCCCCACTATTAACTGACATAGTTCTAGAGATGTTAGTGATGGTGGTAAGACAAGAAAAAGAAAGTAAAGGTATAGGCATAGCAAACAGGAGATAATATTCCTACTATTTTCAGAAAAGATGATGGTTTACCTGAAAAAATTCTAAAGAATCATCAAAGAAATGCACCAAAATATTTAGTTGCTTCAGTGAAGTAGCAGGTTACAGATTAGATTTGCAAAACCCAATAGTATTTCTATACAGCAAAAACAAAATCCAGGAGTAAATAATAGAAAGGGAAGCTTCATTTAAAATAATTATAAAATGAATAAAACATGTACGATGTAATCAATCAAAGCACATTCAAGATTTCTATAGCTACTATTTTTTATTTTTTTTCATATCTACTATTATAAAACATTATTTAAAGAAACAAAGAATGACTTAGGTAGTTGGAGGGGTACTCAGTGTTCAAGATCAGGTTGCACCAATAAAATAAAAATTACATTATCTAAATTAATTGACAAATTTAGCATTATACCTGGCAAACTACCAAGGGATACTTTATAGAACCAGACAAAAAATAGTAACAAAATTCATTTGTAGGAGCAAAGGATTCAGAATCTCACAGCAAATATTGAAAAAAAAAATAGAAATGAAGGAGAAAGAGCGTTTCCAGACCTCAAATTATACTATAAAGCAACAATCATCAAAATTATCAGGTGATAGTTAAAAAGATAGAAAATTAGAGTCATGGAACTGGCTAGATAAGGAAAATTTTTTTAAAATGAATTCAATAACTGTTCAATCAACTTAAACTGCCTACAAGTCCTTATTTGACAAGAACACTGAGAAAACCAGAAAAGTTTGAAAAAAATTAGGTTTAGACCCACATTTTACACAAATCCTATAATAAGCTCAAAGTGAACTCAGATGTACACTATAAAAATGTTAGAAGAGAACCAAATCAGGTACCTTTCACAGGTATATTGCTAAGGGGAACTTTCTTAAGCAAACAAAGAGTAGAGATGATCACAAAAGATAAAAGAGATGAATTTGAATACGTATTTCATATGAACAGAATCAATGTAACTAGGATAAGAAGGAACTTGTCAATTGAATAAAAAATTTTTTATCGAATACTTCTAATAAGGCCCAATGTCTAAGAGATATAAGGAAATAATACAAATACCATTCCTCCAATAGAAGTTGGAAAACAATATGAAAACTAAACCCAAAATAAAAGGTCTCAGAAGAATTGAAAACTACTAACAACCACATGAAAGACTGCTACATATCACTAAAAAGGAGAGAAATGCAAATTTAAATAACAGTAAGGATTTACCTAACCAAATGGTAAAGATGGCAAAAGGTAGAATTGTCAGTATTTGAGGAGCCACAGAAAGACAGTCACGTAGGACACTGTTAGGGGAGCTGTAAATTAGTCCAACCATTCTGGAAAGCGATTTGGAATTATGTGAAAAAAGCAACTGGAATCTTCAAACCCTTTGATCTAAAGGTCCCATTGCTTCTATGTGATCTCAAAAGGTCAAATATATTAAGAAAGGCCCAATATCAGAAAAGAGGCCATCCAGCACTGGTTAGAAGAAGAAGAGATGAGTATGGTAGATGACTACTCCCTGGTGAGGGGTAATGAAACAGACATAGGTCAACCTGACATATGAGGGCTACTTTGTTCTTGGACTATGTATCCGAGATTGGATGAAGAGGCTCTTGAGACATATTGAAACAGACAACTACTACCCACTAATGGTGTGTCATGTGGGGACAAATGATGCCATCAGAAGGCACTTAGGTATTATGGAATGATAAACTGATAGGCAAGAAATCGAAGATGCGACTTAGTGTTCCATCACTGCTACCTTCAACTAGAAGTAGGGGCTATAGAAAGGAAGTTCTGAGAATTGAAGAGCTAGTTAAGAAGATAGTATTTCAAACAATTTAGGAATTCTGATCAATAACCTAATGACTAATCGTGATTCTAGAAGATTCATGATGAAACACACTAACCACCTCCTGACAGAGAGATGATGGACTCAGAATGCAGATAGAGACATATTTTTTGGACATGGTCAATGTGGGCATTTGTTTTCTTTAACTATACATATTTGTAACAGAGATTTTGTTTTTCTTTTTCAGCGTGTGTGTGTGTGTGTGTGTGTGTGTGTGTGTGTGTGGACAGGGGATAGGTGGAAGCGAGAAAAGGTGGATTTTTGTTGATTGAAAAAATAAAGTTTTTATTTTATTTTTAATAAAATTTATACAATAATTTTGTTGTATATTTGAAAAGAATAGCAAGTTGTGCATAGTAGACTTACAGTTTCACGTGCAATCATCTTTTTATTGTACTATGTTATGGAAAGGCTTGTTTTATTCCATAAATTAAAAATAAAATTTTAAAAAAGAAAGTAAACACTCTAAGATGATAAACCTTCCTAGCTAATGAAAGACAAAATTGAAAGAATAAAATAGACTGAAAGGTGAAAAAAGGGACCAACAAAAGAAAGAAAGAAGAAAGTTTATTTGAGAAAAAAAGTTAGTGTCTCACAATGACATTGATATTTCTGCTTTATGCTACAAGTGGAGCATCTGGTAGATTCTTGCACAGTGCTTGGAGCATAGTAGGTACTTATTAAGTGCTTGTTGACTGAGCAACTGGCAGGACTCAATGATTTCGCTTTTAGAAAAATGGAGGAAGTGGTTGCTGAAATGCAAATCCTACCAACTTTTCGAAAAAGCTATTCACTTGTTAGAGTTAGAGAGACCATTGTCTTAGAGTTCATGACATAAAAGGTAGATAGAGTGCTGTCTGACCTTCACCCTAGGCCCAGGGCCTTTGAAAAAGAATGTACTTCAAAGCATTCAGAGAAAGGGCCATTGGAGTTCTATAGACCAAAATCCTACAAGAATCCTAGGAAAGACAGAAAATGCTCAGGAATAAAAATCTGAAGATAAAAATAGAAAACAGTGAGAAGAAATGAGAGGAAAAGGAGGAGTTATCTGAAGAGACTGATGTGGATGCACAGTGCATTCATCAACAAATACGGCTTTTAAAAAGACATGCAGAAGGGAAGCAGGGATGAATAGTTCATGATGAATATGAAAGATAGGCCCCGTCTGGAGAAAATACCATCAGGAGCACTAGGGTTCAGCATAAGTTAAGGCTAGTGATAAGCACTAACTAAGGATAAAAAAAAAGACTTTTAAAGTTCTGTTGGCAATAAAAGGAAGATTGAATAACGATGGGCCCACCAGTTGGGGAGTAGATATATGTACTCTTCAGTCCTTAGCAGTAGATGGAACAATTACAATAGAAGACGAGGAAAAGACAGTACTCAATGTGGTTTTGCTTTTGTATTCTCCATTAAGGAGCAGTGCTTGCCAGACAGAATAGAATCAAATTCCAGAACAAAAATGTTTAACAAGAAATTGAGAATCAAGATGAGTGACGGTGACCCTCTCTGCCCTCAAGGAGTTCAAATCGCCAGGCCAAGTAAAGCTGTGTCCCAGTGTAATGAAGGAATTGGTAAGTGTGATTATTGTGCCATCACATCCAAAAACTTAGAAATTCAATGATTTTTAAAGAAATAATAGAGAATAGGAGAAGAGCCAGAGGCCTAGAGAAGGGCAAATGTTATCTTAATTTTTTAAAAGTGGGACTGGGGGAGGGACAGGAAGGAGAATTGAGTTTGCAAGGCCTGTGAGCTTGATTTTGATTATTGGCAATGTTCTTCAATTATATATAATATAAATATATATAGATACATTTATAAACATTAATATATCTACATATAATATTGTATTTTCCACCAGTTAAACCCATCAGTTGCCCATACACATAAAGTTGCCCTCATACACATAAAAACAATTTTAAAAATTATTTTTAAAAGTTCAGTTTCAAATTTTTTCCGCCCCTCTCTTCCTTCCCCCTTCCCTGAAATGGTAAGCAATCTGATTCTTCATATATTTTTTTAAAAAATGATTTAGTAGCCCTGCATTAACCTCCTAATCAGAATCCTTGCATTAGACTCTTTTCTTTCCAATCAATCACTCCTCCACACAGCTGCCAAAATGACATTCTTAAAGCACATGTTGTTACTTCCCTCCTCAAGAAACCTCAGTGGCTCCCCATTTTCCTTAGTGTAAAATACAAATTCCTCTGTTTCGCTATTAAGACCCTCCAGTATATGGCCATAACCTATTTTTTCCCAGGCTGATTACACATTCCTCGCTCTTCCCTGCCCTCCTCCTCCTCACACATTCTGCCTTATTTTGCACTTTGTACAAATGCCTGTTTGCTCCCTTCCATATATACCATTCTATTCCCTGTCTCTGTGACTTTTCACAGCTGTCTTTCTCCCCCTTCCCATTACTGGAAGACTTTTGCTCCCCATCTCCAGTTCTTGGGATCCCTGGGTCTTTTTAAGTCTTAGTTCAAATAGTACCTCCTTCAAGAGACATTTCCCGATTCCCTCACTGGTTAGTGTCCACCCCTACAATTACTGTGCATTTATCTTGTATGTCTTATAAGTATCCTGTATTTATTCATTTATGCTATAGAATGTAAACTGTTTAGGGGCAAGGAACGGTCTCTATCATCTTTGTATACCTAGCACTCAGTACAGTCCCTGGCACATAGTAAACACTTAAAAAATACTTGTTTCATCAATGCCTACAAACATTCCTTGGCCTCCCATACCCTTTAAAAAAAACCCAGTGGTGGCCAAGAACTGGAAATCGAGGGGATGCCCATCAATTGGGGACTAGCTGAACAAACTGTGGTATATGAATGTAACGGAATACTATTGTGCTATAAGAAATGATGAGCAGGCGGACTTTGGGAAAACCTGGAAAGACTTATACGAACTGATGCTGAGTGAAGCGAGCAGAACCAGGAGAACATTGTACATAGTAATGGCCACACTGCTCAAGGACTGATTTTGATAGACTTAGCCCTTCTCAGCAACTCAAGGACCTAAAACTTTATCAAAGGACTCATGATGGAAAATGCCATCCACATCCAGAGAAAGAACTATGGAGTGAAGCAGACTATTTTCTCTTTTGTTTTGTTTTCTTTCTCATGGTTTCTCCCATTTGTTATAATTCTTCTACGCAACAAGACTAATGTGAAAATGTGTTTAATAGGAATGTATTTGTAGAGCACATATTGGATTGCCTGCCATCTTGGGGAGGGAATGAAGGAAAGGAGGGGCAGAAAATTTAAAACTTATGGAAATGAATGTTGAAAACTGAAAATAAATAAATTAAATATTACAAAACCCAACACCTTTACTAACCTGCCATCCCCTCAACTTATTATCCTATATCTCTCATCACTTTCATAGCCAACTTTTAGAAAGAGTTTTCTTTGCTTATTACTTCTACTTATTTCTCAGCCACCAAAAATCTGGTTTCTTGCCATTCCTCTCTACTAACACTACAAGGCTAACTATGATTTTTTAGTTGCCAAATTCAATGGCCTTTTCTCATTTCTCGTACTTTCTGACTTCTTGGCAGCTTCTGACATGTTTGATCATCCCTTTCTCCAGTATACTCTTTGCTCCTTCAGCTCTTGTGACATTGTCTTTACTGGTTGTCTTCCTGCCCATCTGATCTCTTTTTAATTTCTTTTGCCAGATTATCATTCATGTTTTATCCCTCAATTGTAAGCGTTCCCCGAGGGTTTGTCCTCTTCCATCTCCACATGTTCTTTCTCAGTTATCTAATCAACTTAAATTAACTTCAGTCATCCTTCTCCTGAGCTCTAATCCTTCATCACTATCCAGGAATAAAGAAAACAAACAAGTATTTATTAAGTACCTACTATATGCCAGGCACTGTGGTAAGCACTTTCTAATTATTACTTCATTTGATCCTCAAAAAAATCCTAGGAAGCAGGTGCTATTATTATCCCAAATTTTCAGTTTGAAGAAATTGAAGCAAACAGAGGTTAAGTGACTTGTGCAGGGTCACCCTACTAGTAAGAATCTGAGGCTGGATTTGAACTCAGGTCTTCCTGACTCTGGGGCAGCTAGGTGGTGCAGTGGATAGAGAGCTGGGTCTGGAGTTAGGGAGATTCATCTTCTTTAGTTCAAATCCATCCTCAGACACTTGCTAGCTGTGTGACCCTGGGCAAGTCACTTAACCCTGTTTGCCTCAGTTTCCTCATCTGCTGAAGAAGGAAATGGCAGACTACTCTTTGCCAAGAAAACCCCAAATGGGGTCATGAAGAGTTGGGCATGACTGAAACAACTGAACAACAACTTTCTGACCCCAGACCCAGCTCTCTATCTACTGGATCAACCATCTGTCCTCACCTTCACCTTCACCTGGATGTCCCAATGGCATCTCAAACTCAACATGTCCAAAACAAAACTCATTGTCTTCCCCTCAAACTTATTCCATCCTCTAAACTTTTCTGTTTCTACTAATACTACTACAATCTTTCTATTCACCTGGGTGAAGAGCTGAAAGAGATCTTAGAGATAATCTAATCCAAACCCTTCACTTTACAGATAAGGAGACTGAGGACCAGAAGCCAGAAAGCTGAAGTGACCTGTCAAAGTTCACAGTGGTGAGGGCCAAGTTCAAACTCACATCCTCTGACTCCAAAACTAGCACCCTTTCCTATGCACCACACTGCCTCTCACCCTTACTTCTTCCCTTTATTTCATTACTCATACCCAATAGTTGCCAAATATTATTGATTCTACCTCCCCAATATTTCTTGGTCTCTTCACTTTCATGGCCATTACCCCAGTTTGGGTCTTCATTACTTCTCGTCTGGACCACTGCAATAAACACTTACGTTGTCTCCTGCGTTGAGCCTTTCTTTTTACTGATCAATCTGTCCTCCCCAAATCTCTACATGATGGCCAAAATAATCTTCCAGGTCTGACTGCATCATTACCCATTCCAAGAATTGCCAGATGCTCCCTATTGCTTCTAGGAGCTCCATCTTGCATTTCCAGAGGTCTTTTTTCATATTCCACTTCACATTTTAACCTGAGGTTCAAGCCTGGTGCATTTACATAATACTCTTTTCATAGGTTGAGAGAATCTATACTCAAAGCTGGTGCCTGGATCACTGGTGGAGTTGCTGAAAGCCTGGGAGAGGAGAGACCTTCTTGTTTCTAGGTTATGGGAGTGGACACTCACAGTTCTAGGCTCTCTTTAGGGAGAGATCCCTTGCAAGAAGAAGAATTGAGAAATCAGGGATATTTCAAGGCATCAACTCACCTACACATCTGCTGTTTCCCAAAGTCTTTTTCTCTTTCTACGGGGGTTTACTAGCTGTATGACTCGGGACAAGTCACTTAATGTTTGCCTCAGTTTCCTCATCTACTGGAGAGCCTAGAATCTGTGGTGTCTTTCCTCAGAGTTGGAAGCAAGAAGGCCTCTCATCTTCCAGGCTGGCTCCTCTGCCCCCAACCACTCACATAGGAACACAATGTCAAATAATCATTCTCTCCACTAGTGAGGGGAGTCTTACGCAAATGCATACTTTTTGGGTTTCTGGGTTATACATGTTCTAGAAAACTTGTTTACCTCCTTGCTATTCCTCCAAGTTTGGCATTCCATGTCTTGTTTCCATGTCTTTGCATGGTCTCTCCCATGCACTCCCTTCCTACCTTCATATCTTAGAACCCCTAGCTTCCTTAAGAGCTCAATGACTATACAGTTCATTTTTAGCACTCGTGCCTCCTTCCAACAGTCATGACATTCTTTATCTGTTTGCCTGTTGTATCAGCCAATAAACTCCCAGAAGGTAAAGACTATTTCTTGTTTTCCCCTCAGTGCCTGGAACAGCACCTTGCCCCAAAAAAGCTATTAATACATGTATTTTAGAACTGAATTGGCCCAGGAGGCAGAAATAGGAAAAACAGGTGGAAAATTCTGGAAGGGAGGCAGATTTAGGTTTGATAAACAATCATATGAGTTATCTAAATGAGTTGTCTCTTAGAATTCCTCGTTTCTTCCCAAGCTCAGCTCAAAGGCTACCTCCTACAGGAGGCTTTTTTTCTGATTCTGTGTTAGCTGCTAGGGGCTCCCTGACAAAATTAACCTATAGTTATTTTGATTTCAGGGTGTCCCCAAAATCTTCATGCCATTTTAAACTTGAATAACTTCAGAAGTATAAATGCTAAAAACTGACAAAAAATCCAACGTTTGAAAGGTTAGTTGCTTAACATTTTAAGATACTGATACGTTTCCTATTAAATTTCAATGTGTTATATATCACTCTAATTTTCTAACTTTGTAAAAAAATCATCAGCTGCTGCTTAGTGACTAAAAAAAAATGACATTTGTAATCCTAGCCTTAAGATCATCCACAAAATGAGGTTTTGAAGCATGACAGTGTTGGCAATCCTTGACGAGAAAAAGTCTAATGGAGATATATCAGGTGATCACTGTGGCCAAGCAAGAGGATCCCTTCTTACGATCCTCTAGTCAGAAAAAATGTTATCCAGGAACTGCACAACACACAATGTGTATCTCATCTTGCTAAAATTAAAAAATTATTATTAAAAATTCATAAGAATAAAGTTAATTAAACGTTTAGATGGTATATTTTGTTAGTTGGTGGTATTTATTCTCTAAGTTATTCAAGCTTAAAAATTGCACTAAGACTTTTGGGACATCCTGTATATTCTTATTTGTGTACATGTTGCCTATCCTGATGCCAGGTAAGCTTCTTGATGGCAGAGACTATTTTCTTTTTGTCTTTGTATCCCTAAGTGCCTAGTATCATGCCTGATACATGGTAGGTGCTTAATACATATCTGTTAGTTGATTGGTTGATTGATCAAGAAGTAAGTAGGGTTACCTAATATTAGAGAGAAGTCACTGGGCAAAGGCTGGAGAGTCACTTTCAGAGAGGATGTAGAGGAAGTTCTTGTTCAGATATGGATTGAACCAAATGATCTCTGAGGTCCCTTCCAATGCCAATAGTCTGTGACTCTGTGTGACTGTTCATCAGTCAATTAACAAGCATTTATAAAGCACTTACTATGTGCCAGGCATTATGCTAAGGAGTGACCTTTAAGACCTTCTAGCTCTAAATTCTATGACTATACTGTGACACTGGACAAGTCATTTTCCCTCTATTCCCCAGTTTCCTCATCTATAGAATGGAGAGGTCTGACTAGATGATTTTTAAGGTTCCTTCTAGCACTAAATCTTATGGTCCTATGGTTTCACCAATATATTTAACCCCCTAAAATATTCTGGGACCCAAATCACTCTGTTGTAGGTATGCGCATGCGGTGGGTGGGGAGTTGGGGGCTCAGTTGCTCCTCTCCTTCTGTCTCTAGCTGAAGACGATGAAGTCAAATACCTTTCCAGAGGAGGACTGGCCTAGCCCATACCACACCAGCTTTGGCTCAGAGTCACCCTCTTGATGAGTGTTAATGATTCCAATTGGCTCCCCACTAAGTTTGGGGCTTCAGAAGTTGAGTTCTACAGATGAGAACTCTGAGGATGCTCAGATCTCTTTTCTCTTTCAATGGAAGTGCCAAAATGATTTTAATAATATCTTCTTCCCCACCCCACCCCTTTCTTCTCTTCTCTCCCTCCCTGACTTCCCCCCTCCAACCCCCAGCTGGTTTCTTGCTTAAATGTTCAGGAAACTTCATAAAGTCTCTTCCAAACACTTCGTGGGCTGATCAAACACTATAGTCAAACTGCCACAGAGAGGGAGCTGAGCAAATCTCCAGCACAGGAAGAAAGTTTAATTCACCAGCCATTTTTCTCACCTCCTGGAAGACAGAAGGTCTCATGTATTAGGTGTTGAGGAGAGAATTTATCAGAGGGTCTTGGTGTGCTCAAGATTTTTCATCTCATAAGAAAATTGCTGCCAATGGACATGACAAGGATGGTGCCTGGCTGGTGTCTGACTTCATTTGTTAAACTCTCCAGGGGGAGAAGTATCTTGGGAAAGCAGCCACACTAATAACATTTGCTCCTCTGAGTTCAAAGTGACAGAAGCCACTTGAATGAATGGTTTTAATGGAGCATCCAGGTAGGAAGTGACTGATAATATCCTCTATTTTCATCAGAAAACCTTACTGGTGTCATTGTTTGGGGGCAGGAGAGATGTTGAGTGTGCCCTGTGTGGGAGCCCTGTGAT
Source organism: Trichosurus vulpecula (assembly GCF_011100635.1). NCBI lineage: Eukaryota > Metazoa > Chordata > Mammalia > Diprotodontia > Phalangeridae > Trichosurus > Trichosurus vulpecula. Next base: position 268,843,383 of record NC_050574.1, read on the forward strand.
GCCCCTATATGGTGAATTCCAACCCATTTGGGAGAGATAGTATTAGTTAGTGGATAGAGTATTGGATTTAGAATAAACAAGACTTTAGTTCAAATCCCTCCTCAGGTATTAATTGACTATGTGAATTCAGGCAAGTAAATTAAAATCTCTAATCTTTAGTTTACACATCTGTAAAATGGCAATAAAAATTGTGTAACTAACTCTCCCAGGGCTTTTGTGAGAATCAAATGAAATCATGTATGGTAAACACTTTGCAAAATGTAAAGCATCATATATATCTGTATGTCAGGTATTACCAGGGCCTATTATGGCATTGAAAGATCTTGAACAAGGAACAGTATTTCTCTGTGCCTCACTTTTCTTATCTGGAAAATGGCAATTTTTGAGCCTTAGTCACAGTTTTGGAGACCAGCCATCTACAGGCACAAAGGGAAATGAGGAAACCTCCCTCTCCCTTCTCTGCTCCCCTGTATGGCAATAAAATGACTCCTCATCTGGAGTATGCAGGGGTGGCTGGGGAGCTTGATAGTCCTGTCTCTTCTAGGCAAAAACTGCCCCTCTCTTTCTGCCTTGATCCTCATGCTATGTAAGAAAGTGGAGCTGGGTGAGTTTTTAAGTTGGAAAGACTGTGACTGTCCCTTAGAATTAAGTATAAGCCCAGAGGGAGGAGAAATAGCGAGGGGCAATGGAGATGGAGGTTGGGAGAAATCTTTCTCTCCCATTCAGGTCTGGGGAATGTACACTCCTGGAAATATATCCAGGGGCAATCCCCATGTTGACGCTTGCCTGGCATCCCCACCCCTCGCCGTGTATGGGAGTTCATCCTTGGCTCGTATCCTACTCCCTCCTTGAAATGCCCTCCCCTTCTTCTCTGCCTCTGCAAGCTCTTTAAGAGCAAGTTCAAATGCCACCTGTTATATATGGCCTTCCCTGAGCATTCTAAACCACCAGGGCTTTCTCTGCCCTAAATTCCTTAGAACACTGCCTTATGACATGGGATCATAAAACTGGAATAGAGTCATAGGGGCTATAGCTAGAAGGGACCGTGTTGTTTGTTGTTATTTAATTGTGTCTGACCCCTTTTGGGATTTTCTTGGCAAAGACACCGAAGTGGTTTGCCTTGTCCTTCTCCAGCTTGTTTCACAGATGAAAAAACACAGGCAAACAGGATTAAGTGACTTGCCCAGGGTCACACAGCTAGTAAGTGTCTGAGGCCAGATTTGAATTTAGGAAGACAAGTCTTCCTGACTCCAGGAGTAGAGATCATTTAATCCAACCCCCTTACTTGATGGAGAAGGAAACTGAGGCTCAAAGTGATTTCTTTAAATGCATTCGATGTCTAACTCTTAGGTTTTAGCTCTTTGTATTGTTACTCAACTAACACACTTATAGGCTGTATTAAGAGAAGCATGGTGTCTAAAACAAGGAAGTCAGTAGTTACATTATGTCCTCCATTATGCCCTGAGCCAGCCAAACCACATCTGTAGTATTGTGTTCAGGGCTGGAGGCTCCATTTTAGGAAGAGAGTAGTCAAAGTGGAGTTTGTCCAGAGAGGGTGATCAGGATGGTAAAAGGACTGGGGGGCTGTGCCACAGGAAGACTGATTGAAAGAATTAGACATGTTTAGCCTACAGAAGGGAGTACTTAGCAGGGGGATATGATAGATGTCTTCAAATATTTGAAGGGTTGTCATCTGGAAGACAGATTAGACCTATTTTACTAAGCCCCAGAGGGCAGAACTAGGAGCAACAGATTGTAGACAGGCAGATTTAAGCTCAATAAGAAAAAAAAAGTGTTTCTAAAAGTGGAGCTCTACAAAAGCAAATGGGCAGCCTTAGGAGGGAAGGGGTTCCTTATCAGTGGAAGTCTTCAAATAGAGGCTGGATGATCATTTGATGGGGATACTCCAGAGATGATTCCCACTCAGTTTCCATTTAGACTCAATGATCTCTGAGGCCCCTTCAAATTCTGAGATTCTAGGATTTTGTGGTTCCTGTATGTAGGTCATATCTCTCCATCAAGGGCATTGGATTTAGTATCAAGAGAATCACCTTATGATGTGGAAACTGATATCTCTTTGACCAAGATTTGAGTGACCTAAGTCATGTACCCCAAGACCTTCATTTTAATATAGCCCACACCTGTCTTTCTGTTAACCAATCTTGGTTGATTGCCACCACTCAGGAACACCTCCTATTTGAAGCGCATATATACTGTGATTCCACCACCATTAGGGGTTTTTGGTCTAAGAGAGATGGGCAAATGAGCATCCTTTTATTAATAACCTGCTGGCCTTATTAAATAAAATGATTAAATTACCCACAAAAACCAGAATCATCTCAGTTCTGAAACCAAATAGCTGTGTGACCAAAGCAAGTCACTTTATCTCTCTGGTCCTCAGTTTCCTTGTCTATAAAATGGTAGCTATGATATTTGTACTACCTACTTCATGCAGTTGTGATGGAATCCTTTTGTAAGTCATAAGATGCTTTGTAAATGGGAATTATCATTATTATTTTAAAAGTTGAGATCTCTGAAGGCAAGAGCCATTTCTCAAGCTTCTTTGTGTTCTTTGCAGTGGATTCTCAATAAATGTTATGGATGAATGAATGAATGGAGATAGGAAGGTAAGATTTCTCTTAGTAGGCTGCATGCCTTCCCTAGAAAAATGATTTAATATAAAAGAAGATGAGCCTAGGGTATTTTGCTATACCTATGAGGAACCCAGTATTTGGTTTTGGCTTTGTCTTCTCTTTCCTTTTGATACATCTACATCTGGGGGTGTGAATAATGCTATCTTCTGGATATTTCTAGCCAAGAAGCCTGTACTGGGATGCCCTGCTGCAGTTCCTAAGGCTGGTTTCAGGGGAGATGTGAGCAGGTGCTTGGAGGGAAAAGCGGTTTTTCTGTGAAACAAGAGAAGAGGGGCCTCTTGGGAAACGGGAATATAGCGGATCTCAATTCAGGAGTCAGTTTCTTTGGAACTAGGCATTGTAGATACTTAATAAATGTTTGTTGAATTGCACTGCATTGTGGGAGAATGGCTCCCTGGTACTTCAGGTGTCTGCTTTCCCTCTGCTCAGACATAGTAGATTGTATAGATGGGGCATGTCATACCCCCATCAGATTTTAAGCTCCTTGAGGGCAGGGGCTGAATCATTTTTCTTTTAGCCCCCATATCTTTGAAGAGTATACAATAAATAAATGTTATTGGGACTACATTTAATTTTGGGGTATGTTGCCATCTCCTATATCACCATTCCCTTGCTGCAAGAAGGTCAGTAATTTTTGTCATGGTAGAGCCTTAAAGACTTCAATGATGTAAATCTCAGCCTTGTTCTAGATTTAGGGGGCCCTTGTGATGAGGCAGTGTGGAAGAAAGGATGATAGACTGATGGGTCTGGAGCCAGGAAGTCCTAAGTTTGAATTCTGCCTCAGACACTTATTAGCTGTGTGGTGCTGGACAAGTCACTTAACCTCTGTCTGCTTCAGATTCCAACTCTATAAAATGGGGGATAATAATAGCGTTGACCTCCTAGAGTTGATGTGAGGATCATGAGATAATATTTATAAGGTTTTCTTGAAGCCTTAAAGAGCTATATAAATACTAGCTTTTATTATTATGTGGTATAGTACACAGAAGGTTGAATGAAACCAGAGCCAGAGAACTTGGGTTCAAATCCCAATTCTGTCTATTATCTATAGCACAATTCATCATAGGATTTAGAACCTGAAGAAACCTTAGAAGTTATCTAGTCTTCTACCCTTCAATTTTCAGATAAGGATACTGAGACTTCAAGAGGTCAAATGATTTGCCCAGGGTCACTGGAAACCTGGCAAGTATTAGAGACAGGATTTTGAACCCAAGTCTTTTGACTCCAAATCTAGTGCTCTTCTTCATATGACACACATCCTCCCTTCCCTCATAAGGATGCTAGATGAGATAATCTCTAAGGTTCTTGGAGAGATCCCAGAAATCCTCCTGCCCTTATGTCTAGGTCTCCAACTCCAAGGGCAACAACACCCCAAATCCCCAAATCTCAATGCCCTGGGGTTGTTCAGTTCCAGGTGCAGAATTCCTCATCAGGGCCAACAGAAACAGCTTTACAAGACTAAATTAGAAGCCAGGTCCCTTCCAGATCACCCAGGCACGAAAGCTAAAGAGTCTGTGGAAACCAGTCACTGGGAGCTGGCAACCTTCCCCACATTGAACTCAGTCAGAAAGCACATTTGTGCACATTACATAAATATATTTAAAATGGAGCACTTTAAAACCCTGTGCCTGTGCCCAAATGCAGCCCCCGTTTGAAAATCTAAGTAGCTCTAATTTGTTGGCCGGCTGAGATATGGATAAGCTTCTGCAGTCAGTGAATTTTCCATCAAAGCTGATGAGCAGGAAGCCCCTGTGGCTTGTGGAAAGAGAGTCAGTCAGAAAGGGTCTGGGGAAGGAAGAAGAGAGAGGGTTCTTCAGATTCTACTTGCCCAGAGTCAGCTCATCTGACCTTTGACTGTAGTCCCTGGGGTGCCCAGATGAGTCAAGCTCTCTCATAGTGGATAGGAGAAGAGGTGGTAGAACGCAACAGCTTTCTAATTAACTAGGAGGAAATTGCTACCAGAATATGGAAAGGAGGTAGAAAATGAAGGATTTATCATTCACTCCAGAGGTGTTCCAATCAGAATCTCTAAACTCCAGCTGCCAAAGGGATGGCCCTTCAGGGTCTCTTCTAGTAACCACTTATGAACCAGAGAAAGAAGTCCTTAGTGGAGAAAAACTGAGGGATAGAGTCAACCCTGGCACCTTGGTAATAGAGACAGCTACAGGAAAGTACCCTCCTAGACCCATGTTTTAGAGACACCACTGACTAATCCTTTCCTGGTTTTGGGAAAATGGAATCAACAGGTAATAGCAGAAAAGGTCATTTTAGAGCTAGAGGAGATTTTAGAGAATGCCTAGCTTAATCCCCCACCCCCATTTCACAGGTGAAGAGACTCAAGCATTGAGAGGCAAAGGAACTCAACCAAGGTCACACAGCTAGTTAGTCATAGAGCATAGACTAGAAGCCCAGTCACCGAAATCCCCTTTTGGTCAGTCAGTCACCACCACTGCCTGAGACACCTTTGCGTACAGAGCTCTGTACTGAGTGGAACATGGAGAAGGGGGATGGAATGCAAAAATGGACATAGATCCTTTCTTCAGGGAGTTCTCAGTTAAATAGGGAAGATTGTCATATACATGAACAAAAATACAAATATGCACAAGGAATTTTGGCAAAGATGGGTAAACTGTCCAAGTGTATATGAAAACTGTTTCCATGGCTCACACTTTGCCAATATTTTTTTTTACAACAACACTGTGAGGCAGGTGGTATAAGTATTATTATCCCCATTTTACAAGTGATAAAACTGAGATTCAAAGATTTTAAGTGGATTCATCATCATCACACAGTGGCCTAGTCAGAAATAGAATCTACATTTCCTAACTCCATGTTCTGTGATCTTTCAACAACATCATGGTGGTTACATACATAAGAACTTTTAAGGCTGGGGAGCAAAAAGCAGGATTTGACCAGAGATGAATGGAGTTTCTCAAGGAGGGGAAGTTTGAAGGCGTGGAGGCTAATTAACTAGCTAGCCAAAGCTGGTGGAGATTTCTTCTTAGCTATTGCCCTGTCAGATTTTTCTGCAATGACTCCCTGAGCTCTGGCGCTGTTTCTTTGTTGTGGATTGTGTCTTTTTAAGAGATTGGGAGCTGTCCAAGGTCAGGGGCCCCATCCCACATCTTCTGTATTTTCCCAGGGCATCCAGTAAGTTCAGGCTACAAATTCTATGGGAAGGATAAGAATGAGTGAATGTAGCAGCAATGGGGTATTGTAAGTGAGAATAACATAAACAGTAATGGGTGTAAAGATCTTTCTGGATTGTGGAATAGATGGGTAACAATTCCATAATTAATTATGAAAAACATGGTAATAGATATATAATGAATGAATGGCAGTTCAATGCCACTGCAGACTGGCTAACATTTACAAAATGCTTAAATTTTTTTAATTTTTATTTTCAGTTCCAAATTCTCTCCCTCTCTCCCCAACCTACTGAGAAAGCAAGAAATATACTCATTATACATAAGAAATCATGCAAAACATTTCTACATTAGATATGTTGTGGGGAAAAAAAGGTTAAAAAAAAGTAAGAGAAAAAAATATTTTTCAGTCTGCACTCAGAATTCATCAGTTCTCTATCTGGAAGTGGATGACATTTCAAATGGCTTTTCATATGTTATCTTATTTGACCCTCATAACAATCCTCAGAAGTAGATGATATCAGTATCCCCATTTTACTTGTAAGTAAATAGACTCAGAAGGGTTAAGTGATTTGTCCAAAGTCACACAGTTAGTGAAGGTCTGAGATGTCAGGATTTAAACAGAAGTCTTCTTGACTCCAGATTCAGTACTCTATCATCTATGCCATGTGGCTACTACTGAGGGAACACAGCACTGTGAAGCCTGAGCTGTAGTCTCTCCTCTGCCAGTTAGTAACCCTACAGCTTTGGGCAAGGCATTCAATGCTTTCCTGCATAGAAATGGGCACAGAAATTCATTACCTCCCTGAAGGCAGGCGGCTGAACCAAATGATCTCTTTGGGTTCCTTCAAGTTCTAAGACCTATCTCTATGATACAGAGCTGAACATATGTCAACTGCTCAAGAGGTATTATTGGTTGACTAATTTTAAACCTCATCCCAGTCTTGCAAGTGAGTTCTTACTAACCCTCAAACCGTCTAACCAGCCACCCACTTTTGCCTTTCTCTCTTTCCAGCCCTTCCCCATCATCCTGTCAATGTGAAATTTTCTCATCAAAGAAAAAGCCACTGGGTCTCTTGGGGAATAACCCATCAACTAGCCTCCTAAACTGGGCCAACTCTTGTAAAGATTTTCTTCCAGCTGGTAAGCTGGCACCTGGGAACATTGCAAGGCTGGTGATTTCCAGGCAATCAAACCTGCTCCTTAGAGCTTCCAGCTAGGCCCCAGCAAAGACAGCTTCAAAGGATGTGCATATTTATGGTAAACTCCCGCCTCAGATTGAAAATGTATTCAGAAGCCATAATCATGGTACTCTCCAAGCTGTTTCCCCCCACCGACTCCCAGTCTGGGCATTAATGGCTGTTCTCGTTAGAGCAGACAGGATTGGATCTGTCACTTTCATTCGTAATAAGAGGGGCTGGGGATATGGTGAAAAGGGCATTGATGTTATGAGAGAGCTCTCTATGGGGAAAATGACATCCTATTCACGGTTCCTTCAAACAGAGTTGAAGGCGATGTCAAAGTAGAACTTTTATGTGACAGGTTTTTTTTTAAAGTATGTTGGGGGAAGGAGGCGTGGAAAAGTAGGAGGGGAACCTACTGGCAGGACTCCACTAAAATTGCTACCACAGTAACAGAAGACATTTCATAAAGCTTCAGTCCCAGAGAGGTATATGATAAGAGATACAGCTGGCTTTAAGCTGCTTCCTTGAGCATCATCATCAGGCAGCACAGCTGCTGAACATCTGGAAAACTACAGACCTCCCAAAAAGGTGCTCAGCTCAGCTCTAGGCAGGTTTATTACTGGAATAAAGACTGGAGAAGAGAAGAGAGGAAAATGTTTTCTTTAATGCACTGGGCATGGGACCATTGAAAGTGTTCTGGACCCATGACATATCATCTCCCACCTCCGTGCTTTTACACTAGTTTCCCTTCCACCCTCATGCCTGGAATGCTCTCAGCTTCTCACCTCTTCCTCTTGATTTTTTAGCCCTCTTCAAGACTCAGATCAAATGCCACTTTCTATATGAGGCATTTCCTAAGCCTCTTAGTTGTTATTCCCTTATCCCCAAAGACTTCCTTCCCTCAAGGAACTTAAATGCTACCACAGTCATGGAATAAAACCTTTACACAGAAAAGTAAGTGTAAGAGAACACGAGGAGGGAAAGAACATACTTGGGATTCATATAATGATTTACTGTTTCCAGATAGATGCCCTTGAGTAATTTACTTCAATTCTCTGGGCCTTAGTTTCCTTATCTGTAAAATGAGGGGTTGAACTAAATGGCCTCTAAAGCACCTTCCTGCCACAAAACCCTAGAGCTTTATCTTATGAATTGTAGCCAAAATTAGATGCTAAGGAAAGGCAACTCTCCTTCTGGGAGAGTTGCCAACCCAGGGGCAGCCTCTCATAGGGTTTACAAGCCTATAAGGGGTGCATTCTATGTCTTAGTTTTTTTCCAATTCAATGCTTCACAGTTTGGTTCAATAGAATTCAGATAATGCCCCCAAAGTCACTGGGCAGCTAGGTGGTGTGGTGGATACAGTTCTGAGCCTAGAGTCAGGAAGACTCATCTTTATGAGTTCAGATCTGGCCTCAGATACCTATTACTAGCTGGGTGACCCTGGGCAAGTCACTTAACCCTGTTTGCTTCAGTTTCCTTATCTGTGAAATGAGCTGGAGAAGGAAATGGTAAATCACTCCAGTATCTTTGCCAAGAAAACCCCAAATGGGGTCATGATGAGTCAGACATGACTGAAAAACAAATGAATATAAACAATAATCTAAGTGGTAGTTGATAAAGAGCTAGATAGGATAATAGTGCTGGGAACTTCGAAGGAAGAGCAAATTGGAGAGATATTTCAAAGGAAGAAATATAATCTTTGTACCCTCATTACTTAGTACAATGTCCTATATCCACGCTTTAGTGGGTACTTAATGCTTGTTGAATGAATGCACAATCATATTGCTTGCCTTTTTAATGGGTAAGAAAAAGGCTGGAGAGAGGGAGAGAATTTAGAATTCACAATTTTTTTAAAAAGTTAAAAATAAATGAGTGAATGAATAAATAAATTTAATGCATGCATGAATGAATACATCAGACAGTGTCGTACTGCTCAGTTTTTGTACCTGGGATATTTGATGAGGGGAGGGTGGAATTCAAATGGAAAGTCTGAGGGGAAGCTAGGTTGTAGAGCAGATCTGAGTTCAAATGTGACCTCAGACGGTTTCTGTCTCCGGGCTAGTCATTTAACTTCTGTCTGTCTCTGTTTCTTTATCTGTAAAATGGGGTGTTGTATAGCACCTGCCTCCCAGAGTTTTTGAAAGGATCAAATGAGTTAACCTACAGTCATTGTTATTATTATTATTAGGACTGCCTAAAGAAAGAAACCCTAAGAGATGAAAAGCTTTCTACTCTGCTGAAGGCATGGCTGGGTCTAGGGGGAGTAGCAGTTATAATGGGCTTGGGCCAAGGGTGTGACCATTGGGGGTGGACGAGACCGAATAAATAATATTGCTTTAAATATTAATATTAAATAAACAAATGCTTATGGACTGACTGACCTCGCCTTTCTGGGCCTGTTTCCTCAGGTATAAAATGAGGGGGTTGGGTCAGATAATCCATAAGGTCCTCTCTAATCATAAAAATCTATGCCTCTATGATCCCATGCAGCAGGTCAGTGATACATACCACCAGTCCACAGTGAGTCTTCCCATCTTCTGCTGGAGGTCCCTGGAGGTACTTGATAATATTCCTTTGAAGGATGCTCTCATCTTAGATCTCTGATAAAGTCACTGCATCATAAAACTAGACACGCAAGGGACCTCAGAGGCCATATAAGTCAATATTCTCAGTTTACAAATATGGAAACTGAGACCTAGGGAGGTTAAGTGACTGAGGATCATAGGATCATAAAAAAGGAGCTGAAAGGTGTGTTAGAGGCCGGCTAGATAAGGAAACAGGCCCAGAGAGGTTAAGTGACTTGCCTAATGGTACATACGTAGTCAGCATAGAGGTAAGATCCTTCTCAAGGGGCTTGAGATAAACGACTGGAATTAAGGCCTCCCTCTCATTCCATGTCTTCTCCACCATGCCTCCCCAGACTGGGATTTCTGATATACAGTTTGAGCAAGTGAAACTAAACCAACCTTGATACGATTGATTGAGCTGAGGAGGACAATCTTCACATCGAGGCATTTGACTTTCAAAGGAACAAGGGAAGCTAGGTGGTGCCTTGGATACAGCACCACCCTGGAGTCTGGAGGACCTGAGTTCAAATCTGGCTTCAGACACTTGACATTTACTAGCTATGTGACCCTGGGCAAGTAACTTAAACTTGATTGCCTTGCCTCCCACCCCCCCCCCCCCCCCCGCCAAAAAATAATTCATAGGAACAGCAAAAGAGCTTGATGGGGCGGTGCGGGGGAGGGGGTGATGGTATTAAAAGGGACAGCTTTGATAATGATAACCATTTCCATGGTACTTTAAGATTTGCAGTAACTTTCCCAAAAAAATCCCATTAAGGCAGGCATTGACGGTATCATTGTTTTTATTTTACAAACAAGGACACTAAAATTCAGGGATTAACTCTAAGCCACAGGTACTATGCCTCAGAACCGTGAGTCAAACCCAAGTCACAGATTTAGTTCATAGGTTAAGAGCCCGAAAGGACCTTAGAGGCCATCTCATACAAACATCCTAAATTACAGATAAGGAAACTGAGGCCTAGGTTGCTAAAGTGACTTGTCCAGGGTCACACTGCTGACAGGTATCAGAGGCAGGTTTTGAACCCAGGCCCTCCAGTGTCCAAGTCCCATTCTCTATGCACTGTACCATCCTGCCTCTAGGTGATGAAATTTGGGACCATCAGTGAGCCTGGCCTTTGAGTTTCCATTCCCATGAATAGAGTATTGGCTAGACTGAAGAAGACCACTTGGAGTGGAGAGTCGGGAGGCAAGTCCCTGCTTCCCCACCCCCAACTCCAGCGACAAAAGCCACAAAAGTACCAGGAAAGGAAAGTACATGTGATTAGAGCCAAAATAGTAATTTCTGAAATGGTAAAAATAACCCTGAATTCTGAAAGATCCAAAAAAATGGTAATAATCCTTTAATCAGCCACCGACAGGGAGCCCGTCTTTTGGTTCAGACATTTTACCAATTACAACCCACTGGGTCTCCACATGATGCTATCTAAATAATCAAAACGAACTCTTAATACTCATTCACACTGACGGGGGAGAAAGAAAGAACCCCAATCGACATGAGAAATCACCTTTGTTTAAGAAACCTCAGCCTAACAGACCATTATAAATCAAATGACTTCCTCAGCATTTCAACAGCACCAGGCTTGAGAAGAATATGTCCGCACCTTGGGTTGTTGAGAAATTCCAGAGAAGGAACGGATGAGGTGGCTGGTTAGGAAGTTGGAAACCTCCAGAACAGACCAGTATCCTTTCCTTGCCTAAGGAAGGACAGGGAGAACTAAGGGGAAGGGGTCTTTACATATTGCAGCATGGAGCAGTGAGATGATCACTTAATGACTGCTAGATGAATAAGCATTAGACTTAAAGTCATAAGAGGAGCCCAAGAGAAGCCCAATAAGCCTTGCTATGTGGCCTCGTGCATATCTTAAACTCTTTTTCTTTTTTTTTTTGGTGAAGCAATTAGGGTTAAATGACTTGCCCAGGGTCACACAGCTAGTAAGTGTCAAGTGTCTGCTCTGAAGCCAGATTTAAACTCAGGTCCTCCTGAATCCAGGGCCGGTGCTCTATCTGTGCCACCTAGCTGTCCCTATCTTAAACTTTTTGCATCTCAGTTTCCCCATCTGTACGTGGAGATAGTAATATATAGCCTGACCCACAGTAATATTTGATTCCATTCAAAAAGCATTGATTAAGTACATTCTTGGTCCTAGGACCCAAGATCTGGGAGTACAAAGTTCCTGTCCTCATGGAGCCTACATTATTGACTGTCTTTGGCTTTTCTTTGTTTTCCCAGCACTTAGCACAGTGCCTGGAATATAGTAGAAGCTTAATAAATACTTATTGACTGACCGACCACAGGAAATAATATAGATAAAAGTGCTTCATAACATTAAAGCATATATAGGTGTGTGTGTTTTGCCCTCATTACTAATTTTGTCTCTCTTTTTCTTATAATAAAGGGTGCAGAACCCTTTTGGAAAGGCCCAGTTTGGTCTTGTAATTTGAAAGAATTCCTGGACACTAAGACCACTGTGTGAGGCGCCATTCCCGCTTGTTGTAAATCTGTGGCTGTTCTCAAGTCCCTCTGTACCCATGGGGCATAGAACAGATACTGCTGTGGAGCTTCCAGGGGTGGGGAAGGCCCTCTAGGTCTTCAAGTGCAGCCCTTTGACTGAATCCAAACTTCACTGCACAAATCCCCATAATAACAGGATTTGTTCTGTAAAACTTGGACTAGGTCAAAAGGTTGCACCCAAGGACCTAGAAGGCCACAGGTTTCCTACCCCTGCTTTAGCCTGTGAGAACATTTTTGAAGCTGTTCAAAATAATGAAAGGCAAGAAGGTCGCTCCAATCAATCCCTTTCTGTAGGGGCTGCTGGCCTATGGAAGCACAGCTGGTCAAGGTGCAGCAGCCACTTTCTTGGTTCCCATGAAATGCCACCTGCAGCAAGTCTAAGGTGTGTGTGTGTGTGTGTGTGTGTGTGTGTGTGTGTGTGTGTGTGTAAGTGTGTATGTGTATGTATGTGAGACAAATGTATCTCTATATATGGATGTCTACCATTTTTTCCCCACTGGAACCAAAGAATTTCAGGTACAAGCCACTGAAGTCTCTTCCTGCTGGAAGTTTCCCTCAATCTCTGAAATGTTCTTCCCTACGGCCACCATGTTCATACAGTTTGAATTAGATTGTAAGCCTCTGGGAGGTGGGGGTGGGCAAGGACAGGATTGATCATAGTATTTAAAATAGGAAAAGAACTTTAATATCTTCTAGCCTCACAGCCTCATGGTGAAAAAATCAGATCCAGAGACGACAATCAAGGCCATGCACATTAACATCAGAGCTGAGATTCAAATCCAGGTTATCTGACTCCAAATACAGTATTTTTTTTTCACTTATATCATCATGATGATGCATCTACGGGAACCAGAGAGGAGCATACTTCCTGGCAGATGCCAGATTCTTAGTTGGGAGAAAATGGAAGGACTGGTGGTAGTTGGAGAGAGGGGTGGTAGAAGGAAGGTACTAATTCCTAATGACTATGGCACTCAGAGCTGGGCTAAGTGGTAGCCACTGGAGGAACATGACTCAGGTGAAGAGGCACTCTGAGCCTAATCAGCTGCTAGTGAAGAGGAAAGGGCAGGATTAGGGTCAACTCAGCAGTCACTCGTAACTCAGTGAACAAAGAGAACATCGGAAGCAGACTCTGCCCTGGGAGCACAAGAAATCGACCTATACAACACCTATACAATGCTAAGCACTGAGGATACAAAGGTGAAGACAAAGATTGTTCCTGCCCTCAAGGAGCTCATATTCTATTTCAGGATTCTGAACCATATTTGTCTGTCTGTCTGTCTGCCTGTCTCTCTCTCTCTCTCTATCTACATATCTATCCATCCGTCTGTCTATCTATCTATCTATCTATCTATCTACTTATCTATCTATCTATCTACATATATAAATATCTATCCATCTATCTATCCATCCATCCATCCATTCATCCATCTATCTATCTATCTATTGATTGATCGGCCTATTTATCTATCAGTCTGTCTATCCGTTCATCCACCCATCTCTCTCTCTCTCTCTCTGTGTGTGTGTGTGTGTGTGTGTGTGTGTGTCTGTCTGTCTGTCTGTCTGTCTATCTATCTAGAAAACGAGTCTCCCTCTCTCACTCAGGCTGGAAATGCAGTGGCTGTTCACAGACCCAACCCTATTGCTGATCAACATGGAAAGTCTGGGCTCATTCACCTGCCCCCGCCTTGGGCAGCCTGATCACTGCACAGTCACCATACTGAGGTGAGACAATACAGATATCTGGTTAGTATCTCAAAACTCCCAAATAAAACGATCCTACCAGCATTAGTCTCCCTGTAGAAGAGACTACTACAGTCATGTGCTACCCTGGCTTCCTAACCTCTGTGTGTGTGTGTGTGTGTGTGTGTGTGTGTGTGTGTGTGTGAGAGAGAGAGAGAGAGAGAGAGAGAGAGAGAGAGAGAGAGAGAGAGAGAGAGAGACAGAGAGAGACAGAGAGAGAGAGAGAGAGAGAGAGAGAGCAAAACAGAGACAGAAACAGAGAGATGCAGAGAAAGGGACAGAGATGGGGGAGGGGGAGAGACACACAGACAGAGACAGAGAGACCAACACTTTTGGCAGTCTAGTGAAGCCTAGGAATCCTTCTCAGAATAACATTTTTAAATGACTAAATAAAATACATAGAATTACAAAGGAAACTAATCATATTGAAATATAGCTATACACTATATTATAAAAAAAAAGTTCATAGATCCTAGGTTAAAAATCCCTGTTCACTGGGGGTAGTTCCAGGGTCAATCTTGAGGTTTCTAGTGAACATTTAAAGACAGGGGCTCTGAAGGCCTGGATTGGGTTGACCTATAGAGTAGGACTCTTACTTGGGTGGGATCCTTTCTGGCAATGGCCTGAAGCTAGAAGGCCTGATTCTCTTGGGTACAGACAAGGACTTGGACCAGTGAAGCTGAGCATAAAGAGGACAAGGTCACAAAGCTCTATCTGGGGATTGCACCTGGACTTCTCCTAAGGGGCCCATTTGGACAGGAGAGATGGTCAGGAAGATCCCAGGATAATCTCTGCTATGTTGGTTTCACCAATGACCTTCAGGAAGTGTTCAGACTCCTTTTCTTTAAAATGTGCAGCTCAAGGTCGCCTCTTCCAAGGAGTTTTCTCTAATGAATCCCACCCATTCTCCCTGATTTTTCAGAATAATCCCTGTTACAACTTTCCCCACAATCCTCTTCTGTAATCATAATAGTCCATATTAATTAATCAACATGCATTTATTAAACACTTACTATATGCCAGGCCCTAAGCACTATAGATAAAGAAAAGTTAAAAAAAGAGAAAGACAAAACCACAATCCCCTACTCTCAAGGAGCTTATACACACACATTTTCTATACTTGATGTATATCTCTATATAGGGATAGAGCCTGGGCCTTCATTTTATTAATATAGGAAACTCTTAGATAAGGAAATTCTCTCTGCCAATGCAAATCATAGTCTCAGATAGTTGCCTAGGGCACCTAGAGGTTATGTGACTTGCCCAGGATCACACAACCAGTATACTAGGAGCTAGGCTCTAAACCTCTGTCTTCATGGTTTTAAGACCATATTTCTATCCATTATTCCTTGTCTGTTACCATTTATACGCATAGCACACACATTTTAGATTTGACTTTTGATTTCATTGGTATAGGGAAATCCCAGTTCAGAAATACCTTCTTCCAAAGCACATTACAACTTAGTTTAAGAGAGAGAGGCCTGGGGCACTGAGAGGTTAAGGGACTTGGGTAGGGTAATCCAGTCTGTGTATATCAGATTCAGGATGGAACTCAGGTCTTTCTGACTCCAAGGCCAGTTCTATTCATAATTTTTGTCTGCCTCATTCATATGTACATATAGTGTTAAAATGAACAAAATGCCTTCATTGTAATGAGCTCCTTTCTTATGGTTGGTTTTTGTCATTCTACCACCCCGATCTAGAAGGTCTCTGCAAAAAGGAAACATGCCTGATTTTTTCTCTGTATCCCAAGCTCAGAGTGTAAAACTACACTCTGTGTAGCCTCAGTAAAGGCTGGTTAATTCTGTCTTACAGCTGCACAGAAGCTGTTCTATGCTCGTTGTGTCAGAGCACCATGAGGCCAAGGTTACATGTGTAGCTTCCACACTGAGAGGAACCAGTTTTGTCTCAGGCTGCCCATTACCAATAGGTATGCCCCGAGCCTTGACCAATCGCTTCACAAATGTGTGCCTGATGGTCCTAGGAAGAGCAGGTTAGAGTGTGACGAGATGAACAAGCCCACCTCAAGCAAAATTACAGAACCATAGCACGTGAGAACTAGAAGGTATCTTAAAGGTTGCCCAGTCTAAACTTCTAATTTTTATAGGGGAGGAAACTGAGTCACAGAGAGGAAATCTGGCTCATCCAAGCACTTTGGGGAATTAGGGCCAGATCTCCCAATTCTTAGCTCAGGATCCTTTCTATAACATACCACACACCCAGGAGCGTGTTCTCACTCTTTTGTACAATATGTAATTATCCCTCCCATATCGTGACTTTCCTTATAATGGTTTCAATATATTGTGGGTCAGCATAAAAAGTTAAGTGGGAATTTGGGGGGATGACTCATGAAGGCTAGCAGACAATATAGAAAAAGTTTAGAAACTCAGAAATGCATAAAATATATGTAGAGTATCACATAATATCTACATATTTTAATTTTTAGTACTGTAAAACACCCCTAAAAGAAAAAGAAAAAAATTCAGACTTCTTCTCTGGTATGAAGGGAGGGCCAAAAATTTTTACACAGATTTTCCACATTATGGGGGCATCACACTCCTAACCCTTGTGATGTGGACGGGATGACTGTAGTAGAATCTATGGACTTCCTCTAGCCAACCAACCTCCACAGGTCCTCTCTCAAGCAAGATCAAACAGAAAGCATCAAAGACACAGAGAAGGAAGGTGCATGGAAGGTGAATTCTTAAGAGATCATGAAGAAAGGAGACGCCACAAATTCTCTCAGGAACAGGTTCTGTTGTTTAACCTTCTGTGACAGGCAGGAAGTTTTACCTCATGTCTAACCTCTGTCCTTTCTACATCTTGTACTAGGGGCGTGGGGGTAAATGTTTAATAATCAGGCCTCTGATTTTAATTTAATTTGCGTTATTTGTATTTTCTCCATCATTTTCTTAAGCCTAGACAATTAACAATATAATAAATCCAGCCCTGACTGGTAGTTTGCCAATTTCTGACGTGTAAATGCTCACAGGGAAAATTTAATAATCAGGACTAGCCAATTTAAGCTGTCTCCAGCTCACCCAAGTGAGCCATATATTAAACAATGAGGACTTGCCCCCACTTTCGCCAATAGACTGTAAGCTCCTCAAGGGCAGAGACTTTCATTTTACCTTTGTGAGCCTCTGCAGATGGTAAAAACTTGATAAATATTCATCAAATTCAATGGATTTGAATTGAATTTGATTTCTGGCAGCTGTCTACCTTGATCCCTGGAATGGAACTACTTATAGTCAATTACTGATTATTCACAGAGATAGAAGTGAGATAGTCAATCACAGAATCATGGAATCTTGGAGTTGGACAGGATTTTAGAAGTCTCCTGGTGCAATACCTATGCCTCTGCTAAGAATTTCCTTGCAGCCACCAATTGTCTCAGTTGTTGTTGTTCAGTCATTTCAGTCAGGTTCAACTTTTCATGATGCCATTTGGGGTTTTCTTGGCAAAGATACTAGAATCGTTCGTTGTTTCCTTCTCCAGATCATTTTACAGATGAGGAAACTGAGGCAACAGGGTTAAGTGACTTGCCCAGCGTCACACAACTAGTAAGTATCTGAGGCCAGATTTGAACTCAGTAAAATAAGTCTTCCTGCCTCCAGGCCCAGCACTGTATACACTATGGTGCCACCTAATTGCCTCAGTACTGGGTTCCAAAGATTCTCATCATCTGATACAAAGGTTAGTTTGTAGACCCTTGGTTAGTTTATTGCCATTGCCTTTATTGAAGGATGCAGGGAGGGAGCTGAAAGTCTCTAGCTGTTCCTAAGCAGTCATGGATATATTGTTCATGATTTTCCTGCCCTGGTTCCATTCTATTCCAGGAATACCCTTATTTCTCATATGTATGTTTGTGTCTAAATAGGTATACAGCCTGGACATGTCATTTATTTTAATACAGGGAACTACTTGATAAAGAAATTCCCTTTACCAATTCAGGTAGATACCTTCTTTTCAACTTAATCATCTCAGAGAGTTGACTAAAGCACCTAGAGGTTATATGATTTGCCCAGGGTCATACAACCAATATATCTAGGAGTAAGGACTTGAATTTATATCTTCATGGTCCCAAGGCTGGATTTCTATCCATTATTCTTTGTCTGTTTCCATGTGTGTGACAGACCCCACCATGCCCCCTAGCTGACACAAGCTCGGGCCAAGCCATATTGAATTTACCTTGTAGGGTGTGTTTTCTGACCTGGGGTCAAGTATAAGCCAGCTAGGTGGTACAGTGGATAGAGCTCTGGGCCTGGAGTCAGGAAGACCTGAATTCGAATTCTGCCTCACAAGCCTACTAGCTGTGTGACCCGTGGCAAGTCATTTAACCTGTCTGCCTCAGTTTCCACATTTGTAAAATGGAGATAATAGTAGCATTTACCTCCCTATTATTAATTATCATCATTGTTATTCCAAGGGTTGCAGTGATACATACAGGCCTAGAGGAGCCATGAGGGCTGCTGGCCTGGATTTCCTTTCACAACATCCAATGTTAAGTATGAGTCCCCTTTATAGTATTTTGACAAGTGTCCATTACTGAAAAATGCCCTATTCTACTGTTGTATAGTTTTGTTGTGACTGTTATTATTTTCAGTCATTTCAGTTGTGTCTAACTCGTGGTGACCCCATTTGGAGTTTTCTTGGCAGAGATAATAGAGTGGTTTGCTTTTTCCTTCTCCAGCTCATTTTGCAGATAAGAGAACTGAGGCAACCAGGGTTAAGTGACTTGTTCTGGGTCACACAGCTACTAAATGTCTGAAGTTGGATTTGAATTCAGGGTTTCCTGATCCAAGGCCTGGTGCTCTATCCACTGCCCCACCTACCTGGGTAGAGCTGAAATCTGCCTTCCTATAACTTCACAAAGCGGAACCCAGACTCCACCCTTTCCTTATCAGGAAAATAGTATATTACCTGTCTGAGTGCCCTTAATGTTGTCCACTGGCTCCAAAGGGCAATTAGCCCTCCTGCCAAAAGAAGAGTTGGGATGGCCAAAACAGTGACAATAGACTTAAAGAACAGAGGACTCAGCCCCTCACCTGACTTGTAGTCATCAACCTAAATAACCAACTGAAATTCAAGGAGCACTTATTAGGCACGTACTCTATTCAGGGCGTTTTACCTGGCACTAGGGATAAAAAAAAAACAACCTTCCTAGAGGAAATAATGTTGGAATTTGACATTCATTGTGTAATTTATGTTCTGCAGCATAGTATGATAAAGTGCAACGAGCTGGCCAAAATTTGGGCCCTACCATTTATCATTTACTAGCTGTGCGTCCTCGGGTAAATCAATTAGCCTTTCTGGGCCTCAGTTTCCTCATCTGTAAAATGTAGGTTTTGGAGTTCAAATGCTATATGTGTTTGTGTGTGTGTGTGTGTGTGTGTGTGTGTGTACATATATATATATATACACATACACATATACATGTACATACAGATGCATCTATATGATATTCATGTAATCTATATATTTGATATATATGATTTTATAATTCTATCTTCCAAGAATCCTAAAATGTTAGAAGGAAATGAGGTCCAGAGAGAAAAAAAAAACAATTATTTACCCAAGGTCACAAAGTTAGTTAATGACAGACCTGGAAATAAAAACTTCAGTCTTTTGACTCTGGGATGATGCTTTCTCTCCATTATATAATTATATCTATATTGCTCTTAAAATGATTTTAAAATCTCTGAGCTCACGCTTGCTGCCTGACAGCGGCTAGGAGGGAAAGAGGAGAGGAGTAGCTGAGATATAATGTGATATACATAATGCCAATGTGGAAGGTTGACAGGTTACTACAGTTCTGACTAGCACAGAGTCAAAGAATGTAACCCACTGGTGGGGAGGAGGTGGGCACAGAGTGGAAGCTTTGGCCAGTAAAGCGCCTTGCCAGTGAGCTTACCTGTCGGAAGCCATTCTTTGTGAACTGCAGGATTTTAAGGGCATAGTTGGACCTCTGGCCTTTGCTGTTGAATTCAATGTGGCCGGTGAGACCTTCCAATTCTACCTGTCCAAGAGAGAGTGAGTTACAGCACCAAAGTGGTTCGGTGTTTCCACTGACCTAGAGCGTACACTAGGAGAGAGAGAATGACTTCCCTTTTCCCACCTTTCCTCCCCATCCTCCCTTTCCTCTAATGTATTCCTGTCCATCCTTCTGAGACAAACTTAAATCCTATTTTCCCTTTGAAGTCTTTCCTTATCTCTCAAGGAAGTAACAATCTTCCTTGCTCCCCTCCCCTTAGACTTCACGACGCACATTGTTTTGTACCCAATTAATTTATCATGTAATATATTATATTATATTTATCTTTGCAGCAAAGGCAAGGACCGTAGTTGATTTAAGCCTTGAGTCTTCCCCAGTGCCCAGCACATAATAAATGCTTAATAAATGTTGAATAAATGTTGTATTTAATGAACACTGGAGAGGTAAAAGCTGTCAAGATCTGTCTTCCTGTCTCCATTTAAGAGTTTTGGGATAGTGTAAATGTAACTCCTGTGAATCAGTGTTATTTATTTTTAATCCATTTGAAGGGTAATATGAATGATTTAAGGAGCAAACCTCTCTACCAATACTTAAACTCATATCTCTGTCCATTTTCAAACTGAAGGGAGGCTAGAATTCTACCCTTTGCCCTCTGCACCCCTGTACCCACCTTCTTCAACTTCAATAATTGTTTAGATGCGTCATCTAGAACACCTCTCCTTCCCTCTATGTCATCTCTTCACAAAGTCATCCCTTTTGTAATAACCCCACAAAAGATCAAAGGACCACATGCCTCCAGTACGTATAAAATCAGGCTAACCCTAAGGGAAACTAGGTTGAGGCCATGTGAGAATGTTAACAAAAGGTTGGAGATACATGTATGTTTATGTGTATCTATGTATATGTGTGTATGTATACACACATATGTGCATATAAACACATTTATAGATGTATCTCCAACCTTTTATTAACATTTGACATTCTTACATGTGTATACATATATGTATATTATATACACATGTATATATATACACACACATATATATATATCTAGCATTTTGTTAATATTTTTGCATGGCCTCCAAATTGTATGCGCGTGTATGTGTGTGTGTATGTCTGTGCATGTACATAAATATCCATTTCTCCATTTTCCCCAAGACTACTGAGAACTGTCTTTCTTGAGGGCTATGGATGTTCTTGGCTATCATTTGTAACCTTGGGCTTACTCAGAAGGGCGAAGGAAAATTCAATGAGGTTCTGTGGCTGTTTGAGCCAGTATGCTAGCTGAGGAATGATAAGGTCAAAAGACTAGGATACATGCTGAATTGGGTAATGGTGTCCCTTCCCATCTCAGCCTCAACCATCATTTTTCTGGTTCCAGAATACTCAGATTCAGGTATTGAATCTGAGTGGGACTTATAACACTGGTATTGGGGGACAGGGCTAATTTTATTGAGCTTAAATTTTATACATCAAAAGAGATAATATATGTAAAGTGTTTTGCAAATATTAAAGTGCTAAATGAATAGTAGTTATTATTCCTTATTATTATTATATGGCTATTTTCTATTGAGAGACACAAATTGACCTATAGTTTATGCCAAGTGCATAACAATGAACCAGATTATGATAGCGGGTAGTGAGTGTGTGTGTGTATAAGTGACACTCTCATCTTTGACCTGACTGCCCCCTCCCCACCTTATCTGGTTAGCCCAGGGATGTAAGCAATCATCAGACTCTCTAGCCAGGCCCTTCAATCTCTTCTCACCATTCTCAGGTAGTTCATGAGGCTGGTGCCATGCTGCCAGATCTGTGCTGAGCCACAAGACAGGGGCTTCACACCAATCTCCTGACTTCGGTTCAGCTCTTGAACTGCGGTCACAACAGTGTAGACAGCATCAAATAGCAGGGCTGAGGAGAGCTGGGGATGTGGGGATGGATGGAAAGTCAGAGGTTGAAGGGAGAAAGGGAAAGAGGGGATGAAGAGAAAAGGAAAGAAAGAGAGGGAGCAGGGGGAAAGAGAGTGACAGTGAGAGAAAAGGAAGGAAAGGATGGAAGAAAGAAGATGAGATAGAGAAAAAGAAAGTTGAAAAGTAAAAGAAAGGAAGTGAGAGAAGCAGGATGGAAGGAAATAAAAAAGAGAAGAAATAGAAATAACAGGAGGGAGTGGGGGAGGAGAGAGAGAGAGAAAGAGAGAGAGAGAGAGAGAGAGAGAGAGAGAGAGAGAGAGAGAGAGTAAGAGAGAGATGAGAGGAAATAAGGGAATTAGAGAATGTCTATCAGTGAAAGAAAATAAATTCATCCCTAAAGCCCCATCGTAGGCTACCAGATGATTTCTCATTGTTCCATGCTAATGAACTTTAAAACCAGCAAAGCTGACCTGCACAAGGCCTTCACTTTCATCTCTGGTACTGACTTCCTCCCTGGTCCCTGGACTACCCAAGGAGATACCCACCAGCCCTTTCCTTTATATTCATTTAACCCTGGTATGTTATTTTCTTTATTTGTTCTAGGAAATGAGAATATCCAGTGAATTTTGAGGAGAAAGGGATACCCAGGTTAGTGAAGGAGGATTTTTATTTATCTTTGACACTCATTAAAGCTTAGCTCAGAACTGCTGAAATTTATGTAAATACTCTAGATATTTGAGGCTTAGTCAACCAGTCATTCAACTATACTGATTAAGTCTTTCTGTGTGCAAAGCTCAGTATTATGTGGTGTTTGTCAGTGGATAGTAGATGGGGAATAAAGGATTAGTAGGAAAATGCAGAGGAAATCTAGGCACAAATCATGTTTTCTGAAAGCTTAAAATGACTAAGTTATATTTTAAAAGACATAAATATATTTATAAAGGTATATATATAAACAAGAATGAATCAACATAGGGCAAGTAACACATATGTCCAACAGGGTAAGTCTTATATATAGGCAGAATACATAGCTGTACACATGGTATCTTTTCCCCATTCATGTTTCTAAACTGTTTCAAGAAAGCATCATTTGTAATTTCCAACTGACCAAATATTGCACAGTGTATTTCCCACAATGATATTACTTTGAGAGACTACCAAAAAACTCCTTTCTTAAGCCCAAAACATCTCCTCCACTGGTGCCTGAAATTTCAACATAACAATTGATTTTTTGGATTAAGCATTGCACAAAGTTGTCTCTTTAAAAAGCATACCCTGTTAAAAAAATAAGCAGATCTGACAAGGGGTAACAAAGTATATCAACAAAATATATGCTTCTATAGAAATACACTAACTTCGGGGTGGAAGTATGGCGCATTAGAGTGAGAATAAAAAAAAAACCCAGAAATGCTATCATTGTGGAACCATACTCTAGATATCCAAGTTAGACAGAGGTTATGGATGATTATTCTCTGAAACTAATTTGGTACAGAGGCAAGATGCTGAGTGAGTCCAACTATTTAACATAATGGATGTCTCTTTCTGCTATAAGCTGAATAACTGATCAATTCCAAACTTTCCTTAATAACATTTTCATGGCCTAGAGAATAGATGAAGGCCTAATTTTGATGAACGAGGCCACCTAACTTCCCGAGTTGTGCTGAGGATAAAATGAGATGTTTGCAAATCTTAAAACATTATACAAATGGTGTCATGATTATTATCAAGGGAAAAAACTCACTAGCAATTAGAGCGAACTGAGTGCAGAATGGGCTGCTTCAGAATGTGGCGGGTTCCCCTCATGGAGGCCATTGACCAAAGGCCGAATGATCACTTTTTAGGTATATTGTAGTAGGAATTCTTTGTCCAGGTAAGGGTTGTACTGGATGGTCTCTGAGGTCCTTTCTATTTCTGAAATTCAGTGACTTCTTCCTTACAGGAGAGCCTGGGCCATGGATTTTTCTGTCACGAAACTCATATCACTTATTGCTGTGCCATTTATCTGTCATCCTTATGGCATTTCTGGTATTGCTATCCTATACTGGCATTTAACTATTCATGTGTCTCTGTCTTCTCTTCCCAACTAGCCTATAATCCCCTTGAAGGCAGGAGCTATGATATATATCATCTCCTATAGAACCAAGCATAGGTGCTCAGCAACTCAATTAGTATCTGTTTGAATGAGTGAGTAAACAAATGCAGGGATTGGGTCTTTGGAATGGGTAGGGAAGGTTAAAAAAGGGGAAAAGAAGAGTAAGCTGAAAGTACACTGAATACCTGTTATGTAAAAGGCATAATCTTTTATAGTCTGAAAGAGGGGTGATTACCCTAATATAAACTAAAAGGTAATCAGTGCAGAGTATATTGAGAGATTTGATGAATAAGGGAAGGCAAGGGGATCCCAGATATAAACTTCACTTGATTCATAATTTTGCCCAACAATAGGAGCCAGGATAAACCACCCTTAAATCAACTTTAAGAAATGTATTCCAGATTAAAACAACAAAAGAAATTTGATCTGTCTATGAATGAGGAGAGCTAAAACTAGTCTGACTTTGCCACACCATCTGGGTAAAGATAATGCAGAGGATTCAATCTTCTTCTCATCCATCTACAATATCCCTAGAAAAGAACATTGTAGCAGTGGGGAGCTAAGCTGTATCCTTCCTCTGTTTGCATCTGAGGAGCTGTTAGTTCCAGTATCCTGCCCCAGAAGAAGCTGCAGTTATGAGGTCAAGGCAGGTAAGACACTGAGATTCATGAGCCTCTGCTGGAATTTGCTCTGTTCTCCTTCATATCTCTTAATATACTTTGCACTGATTACCTTCTAATTTGTATTAGGGCAATCACTCCCCTTTTGGACTATAAGATCCATAGGTCAGGGAAGAGGCACTTTATTTATCTTGGTATCACGTGTAGAACATTGTGCCTTGCACATAATAGGTATTCAGCATACCTTCATTCAAATGACATGCAGTAAACACTTGGAGTGCATTCAAATCCTGCCTCGGACATTTACTGGCTGAGCCACCATGGGCTTCTTTGGACCTTACTTTCCTCATCTATAAAATGAGGAGGTTGAACTTGATGACTTCCAGGGTCCCTTCCAGCTCTAAATGTATGATGCCTTAATCCTAAATATGCTTACAGTGCACAGACACCTGTTCTGGGCACTGGGGAAGAAAGATACAAAGTTCAATCAGACATAGTCCATGTGCTTATGGAGAGGCCCCTCTTTCAGGGAGAGGGTGTGGGAGCACTTGACCTATGATTTTACCAGCTAAGAAAGGTCTTGGTGAGGAACTTCCTCTACCCATGCAGACCTTCACCTTCTCTGCAATTTACTGTCTTAGAGAGCTGTCTGGACACTGAGAAATTAAGTAACTTGCCCAGGGTAACACAGCCAGGATGGATTAGAAGCAGGTTTTGAAATCAAGTTTTCCTGACTCCAGAGGAAGATCGTTATCCCCCAGCCTATGCTGCTTCTCACTGTCTCCTAAAGGAATAAGATGGCAAACATGGAACTTGAATACAAGATAATACACGATAGGTGCCCTAAAAAGTCTTTGGATGATATGAGGGAGAAGGTCAATATTGATGGGGAGAATAGGAAGGGCTTCATGGAGAAGGTAACATTTAATCTGAGCTTTAAAGATGGTTAAGATGTCATCAGGTGAATGCTTGTTGCAGTGAATTAAATTCTACTGCCAGGGCTCTGTGTAAAACTCTTTGGTCTTCTCTGTTGAGCCAGCCAGCTAGCCTCCTCAAGCTTCTCTGCCGTCTTCTCCCATCCATCAATTTCAGCTTATTCCTCTCCATCCCTTTACCTTGCCCTTTTGCATCTTTGGTTCTCCCTTCATCTGACATGGGGCTCTCTCACTCTCTCACTTGATGCTTCTCAAAGCTGCTACATCTGTCTGTGTCTGCTTTACATAATCCTTTCTCCCCTGAGCAAATATCTCTCTTTTATTAATGGTCTGCTCAACTTGACTACCAGCAAGATTTAAAAGAATCAAAATGTGGCTGGCTTAGCATACCAAGGTTACTCAGGATTTAATTCTGAGTTTCTACTCATCATTTAATATCTAACTCAAATGTCACCTTCTCCAAGAAGCCCTCCATTATTTCCCAGTGTCAGACTTCCCTCTCAAGAATCATATAGCACTTGGTTTTACAATTTCTAATGTACTTATCATGGATTATTGTGCATTATAGTCACCTCTGGAAGAGTCATTTCTAAGTTCAGTAAGGGGAAGGATTCATAAGGGCAAGGATTCCACCTTATCTGAACTTTGTATCCCACCCCAAAGGTACACAAATGGCCTACACACAATAGGCATGTAATACATTTTGGCTTAATTTAACTCCGCCTGCACTCCAGTTATCATCCTCATTTCCCTGGCAACTTCGGACTCCACCCATACCCACACTCTGCTGTCCAGTGGGGACTCCCTTCCCTCTCCAGCTTCCCTTTATAAGTTCTCTTTCTCCTTTAGGATGTAGGATTCTTGAAGTCAGGGACTGTCTTACTCGCTTATAATTGTATCCCCATGTATAGCACAGTGCTTGGTATATAAGAAGTCCTTAATAAATGCTGTCTGTCTGTCTGTCTCTATCTATTGATCTACAGGGTGTCCCTAAAGTATGGACACATAGGCAAAAATGCATATTTTGAAATATTTGGATATTAACAGACCTTAGCCCCCTTGACTTCTTTTTCTGGGGTATGCTAAAGGAGAAGGTGTATTCAATGAAAATCACAGATGCAACACACTTGATTGAATGCACAGAGTGAATGTGATAAAATTGCTGGCAATGTGGAGTTATTGCATCGAGTTCACGTGAATCTTGCAAAGCGCACCAACCTTTGCATCACAAATGATGGAAATTATATTGAAGATGTTACTTGTTAATTTTCCAATTAAATGAAATGTTTTGAAAATTTCATTCATTTCATTTCTTGAAACTATGCATTTTTGCCTATATGTCCAGACTTTAGGATCGCCCTGTATCTATCTATCTATCTATCTATCTATCTATCTATCTATCTATCTATCTATCTATCTATCCATCCATCCCCCCCCCCTCTTTCTTTCTCTCTTAGTGCTATTGCAACAGCACCATGAGAATGACTTCCTTCTTTTAGCCAGGGTTTCATAGAATCTTGGATTTGGAAGTGACCTTCAGCAATCATCTAGTCCAACCCCACTGCAAGTGCAGGAATCCTCTCTTACATCCTTGATAAGTTCCTTTGGCTTGGCTGTTGCACTACACACTTTCAATTAATATCTATCCCTTCTTCCTCTCTACTTTCAATGGTCTGTTTATTTTTAGACTCTTACAATTAATGTTAGACTTTCCAGGGACTGTAGGGATCAGTGATGGCCACCTCCCCCATTCTTCCCTTCTTCCCTCACATTCATTTCCCAGATGAGGAGGGCATAGAAGTGAAGGTCTATTTCAGTTCTAAACACTGAAATCCAAAGTGAGTTGGCCAACATCATTTGCCTAATTAATGGTGGGGCAAAGATCAGAACTAAAATCGCTTGACTCCCAGTGCTCTTTCGGTTATGCCTTGTTGCCCATTTTGAGACCATTATCTGTCATTTTAGGTTTCCCTATATCTACAACAAGGCTTTAAATCTCAGTAAGTATTTGGATGGGGGAGGGGAATAGAACTTAGTGAATTGTCATCTCCTTACTGGTCTCATCAAAAATAGTTGCTCAAAGGCTCCAAGCCTTTCTAGCTGTGTATAGTGGGAGAGAAATTCTTGACCTTGGAAAGGCAGAGTGGCAAAGTGACTTGAAGCCTAGCCAGACCTCAGTTCAAATCCCACCTCAAACACTTATTAGCTCAGCAAGTCACTTAGCCTTTGTCAGCTTCAGTTTCCTCATCTGTGAAATGGGGATGATAATAGCACCCACCACAAAGAATTGTTAAAAAGATTAAATGAAGTAATTTATGTAAAATACCTGGTAAATCTTAAAGTGCTATAGAAGTATCAGCTCTAATTATTATTGGTGCAACCGATAGAAAGGGTGGGTTTTGGATTCAGAAAGGCCTGTGTTCAAATCCAACCTTGATGTACATTGGTTGTGTGACCCTAAGCAAGCCAATTAGCTTGTCAGAGCCCCAGATTATAAATTGGAAAATACTGAACTTCATTAGTAGAGAAAGTTCTTCAACAATAGCTCCTTACGCTGATGAAATCATAGGTCCATACAAGATGATAGATGATTAATTATTTGAGCAATCCACTCCACTCCGGTGGGTTCAGATAAATTGCTTGGCCTTTTAGCCCTTTTAGTTCCTTTCTCTTCCACATGTCCAGCTGGCTTGATCAGATTCATATGGAGGACAAGATAGGGTTAAGGGAAAGAGAGAAAAGGGGCAGGAATTCTGGCATCATAGATCCATTAATTCCTCCAGGACACTCAATCTGAGCACTCCTTTCATTAAGGCCACCCTTCTCCCTAAGAAGCCCTATGTAGGATGGTCACATTTGAGGTCCTGTAGGTTAATCTCCCCAAATCTTTTCCTACTTCCCACCACCAAGCTCCACAGTCCTTTCTACCACATAATTCCACCCAGGATTAGCTTTTCTTGGCTACCGATGTCTTATGAACAAGGGGTCAAGATGCTTAGAACTCATCTGCCATTTCTGTTATTTTATTTTCTCTCATAACAGAATGGGATCTTGGTGGGTGAGGGGATTCCCCAAAAGTACATGTCTCCTCTTTTTACTTGGGAAAAATCACTAGATGTGGAGACAGATTACTTGGGCTTGAATCCTACTTCTCTACCTTACATGTTCTATGACCCTGGGAAATTCAAATAACCTCTCTGGACATCTGTTTTATCACCTGGAAAAATGAAGAGGTTTTACCTAGGGCTCTAAATCTACAATCCTATGACGCTAGGATCTTTCTTGGAGGAGAGACTCTCCTAGGACATCGATCAACCTTCACTTGTCTTCTTGCATTAGGCATCTAGTGTAGTAGGTGGTAATATTCTATGACTTGGGTACCTTTCCTTAGCCACTTGGTTCTTTTCTCTAAGGCCCCAGTGCTCTTCTAGACTCCAGTTACTCTTCCCATTCCTTTCAGCCCCACTGTTAAGAGATCCCTGAATGGCTTGGACTGGGCTCATCAGGGCAAGGTAAGGGGACAAAGGCAGGACAAGGAGTTGTTCTTTCCATTCCCCTCTGAGGACTCAGACTCTACTTCTCAATGAATCCTCTCTGAACTTGATTCTTAGTCTTTGCTTCTATTTATCTTCCTGTTGCCCAAACTCCCTTCCCCTCACCCAATTTCACCTCTGCTAGAAGAAGAGTCTCTAATTTCTTTGCCTCATCAAGTTTTCCCATCTACTTTCAAATCTCCATCCTGAAACATCCTTTTTGCTCTTCTAATTGCTTTTCCCCTCTGCTATTATTTACTAATTTAGCTCTGGAAAGCATTTGGGGCTACAGTCAGGATGAAAGCAACTCTGCTGAATCACATCATACTGTACATTTCTCAGTTCACAGTCCGTATGGCCTCTGCCTCTCTCCCTCTCCCTCTCCCTCTCTCTCTCTCTCTCTTCTCTCTCTCTCTCTCTCTCTCTCCCTCTCTCTCTCTCTCTCTCTCTCTCTCTCTCTCTCTCTCTCTCTCTCTCTCTCCCTCCCTCTCTCTCTCTCTCTCTCTCTCTCTCTCTCTCTCTCAGTTCCTCTGTCTCTCTCTCACTCTCGCTCTTGCTCTTTCACTCTCGCTCTCTCTTTCTGTTTCTCTGTCTCTGTCTCTCCTCCTCTCCCCCAGTCCATTCTCTCCCTAGTCTATCTGCTCCCCTTCTCTCTCTCCCCTCTTTCCCTTGTCTTTTTTATTCGTGCTTTTTCTTTCTTTGTTTCTTTCTTTCTGTCTCCTCATCCCTCTGTTTTCCCCTCTTGTCTTGGTTTCTCTTCAAATTATAAATTTTTTCAGCTGGTTGAACCCTCATTTAAAATCATTTCCTCTCTCTTCTCACTGAAATATTAGTTGGCAGGGAATCTCTGGTTCTCAGATTTTTATATTTTCATTTTGGTTCCTCATTGTTATTTTCTTTTGATCTGTTTGTAAATTGTTTAGCGGCATGAGAGACACTGTATAAATTAAGTTTCGTTGCATGTGATTTGGAAGAAGTGTTTGAGATGATGTCTTTTCCTGAAATAGCAACATAGTTGGGCCCCCAACCCTCCACCACCCACTTTCCAAGCCAACTGAGATGCCGGTATCCTCTTGGGGCTGGGTGAAGCTTTAACCTCAAACTGCTGTCAACTGTAACTTTGCCCCCAAAGATAATACCAGGAGTGGAGGACCATTAAAATCCTGTGAAATAGACTTTACAATCTGGATTTTATTCAATGAAATAAACACTTAATTACGAACATCTGTTTTAGCCTAAATTCTAATTACTTAATCTAGCCATCTGTAATTTTAATGATTTTCCACGATTTTCTTTCTTTGCAACGTGATTAATGAGAATGACATGTGAACAAGTGGTTCTACTCCTCTAGTCAGTCACAGGACTTTTTCTCACCCGTACCCCCATCATTTCCCTTTCAATGCAGAAACATTGAGTTTTTGCCATTTGCCAGCAGCTGCCTGGCAGGTACAGCTAGTGGGTGACATGATGCTCAGAGCCAAGTCATTTCTGTTGTTTTGTTTCAGCTTGGCCACTAACTCTCCTGCCTCTTAGAAGATAGCACCTATGTTTGTATAGGGATCCACCTGCTACACTGTAAACTTGGTGCAGTGGAGATCAGGGAAGAGGGAAAGAGGAGAAGATGGAGAGAGGGAGAGAAAATTAGAGGGAGGGAGAAAGAAGGAGAAGGAGAAAATAAGGAAAAAGGAATGATGTAGAAAGAGAAATAAGGAGAAGGGAATGATGGAGGGAGAGAAAATAAGAAGAGAGGAGCAAGAGGAAGGAACATAAAAGAAAAGGGAGACAGGGAGAGGGAAGAAAGGAAAAAGGGAAAGAAGAAAGAATAAAATAGAAGAAAGAAGGGGAAGAGAGAGAAGGAAAGAAGAAAAGGGAGAATGAGAGAAAGAAAAAAGAGAATGAAAGAAGAAAAGGGAAAGATGAAGGGAAGAGAAAAGAGAATAGGAAAGAAGGGGATATTTAAAGAGGGAAAAAATGGGAGAGAAGAGGAAGGGAGAAGCAAGAAGGCAGATGGGTGGGTGGGAGAACTCCTCCAAGCAAGGGGATGCTTTCTCTTCTGAAGGCAGGGTAGAGGAAGGCAATTCAAGGTCGTTCCCCCATTGGGGCTGTTCTGTCTTTCTTTGTGCTCTTTAGCAGCACTGTCACATAAAAGGACTTCCAGAACACAACAAGGCAGGTGGGGAGACGTGCTGCTCTTCAGTAAGGTCATTGCCACAGCGAGAGGCTCAGTGAGAGGCTTGTGGCTGTTGTCATTGCTGTTGCGACTGTTTCTTCTCACTTTCCCAAGGCAAGATATGTATCCACCCTCTCTCCTTCCCAAGAAGGGCTACGGCAAAGTGAAAGAGCCCCTTGGACCCGGGAAACAGGAGATTGTGATTCTAGCCCAGGCTCTGTCACTGCCTTGCCACGTGGACTTGGAAATATGACTTAATGTCATCTCAATGTCCTCATTTTAAAACAGAAGTAACTCACCCTTTCTCATTTCATAAGGATTCTGTAGGAATAAAAGTTCCAAGGGAAAGCATGCTGGCCTGGGACACAGGAGACTTGAATTCTGGTCTTGGTCCTCCTACTAACTTGCAGTATAACTTTGGAGAAATTAATTTTTAACTTCTCTGGGCTTCAGTTTCCTCATTTGAGGTTGTATTTGGGTCCTTTTCAAGTGTATGATTATAAATATAAGTGTTCTGAATGAAATGACTTGGACATTTTTTGGTCTCATATCTAATATACCCAATATCGTACATAGGAAATCAAACTATAAAACCTTCACAGCCTTTTAGACAAAGGATATAATTAGCACTCATTTCATAGGCAATAGAATCAAGGGAACTTATATCTAAAGCCAATGTGAGAATCAATGTCAGACCTGGAATTAGATGCCTGGCTCAGGCTCCCTTCTTCCAAGCAGTCCATGGAATGAGTTAAGAAAAAATCTTTATCAATATTTAGACAGTTCTGAGATATCCTGGTGTCTTTGTATACCACAACCAACTCAACCTTTGGGTCTGATTAGATTATGGGATGATTACAGAACATTGCTGTTAGCTTCAGATATCCTTTCTTAGCTCCTTTTGGATGCTTATGGCTGACAGGACATCCTCGAATAAATAGCTCATTTAAAAAATGGTTAGCAGAGCTGCATTTCTAAGCCTTGGAGAAAACATAGCCTCCTATCCTTCCTCCTCTTCCATTCAGATGAAACTTGTTCTTTACCATTACTGTGATCTTTGATTACTTGATCTACCCCATTGTCCCAGTCCATCTCTATTCTTTGTCTTCAATTGCCTCCATGCCCAAGCTTGAAGCCACATTCTAGCACTTTATTATTTTATAAGCCACCACTCTAGAATTCCTTCTAACCTTCTACCATTCCTCACCTACAGATCCTTATCCCTGCACGCATTCTACTACAACCAACACACTATAGGATTACATATTTATAGATAGAAGGGACCTAAGAAGTTATATAGTCCAACCCACTGATACGATAATGTCCATACTCAGAGTCCCCCACCCCACCCGCCCCGCAAAGGAGGGGGTACCTTTTAATATTGATTCATTGGGGCCAAAACTTAGTCATTACAATTTTGCAGCATTGAATTTTGATTGCTTTGTTGTTGTCCTGGTTTTGCTTATTTCATTTTGCGTTGGTTCATATAAATCTTGCATGTTTCTTTGTATTCACAGTATTCATTGCTTCTCATAAATGAGATAATATGTATAAAGCACTTTGGAAACCTTAAAGCACTATACAGGATCATAGATCTAGAATTAAAAGGGAATGTGGAGTCAACCTTCTCATTTTACACATAAGCAAACTGAGGAATTAAGTGAGTTGCACAAGGTCATACTGGCAATAGGCTCGGGTGGGTTACAAACATTAGCTAGTATTAGTATTATTTCTATGATCCTTATCCCAGGCCGCTACTAAACATCACTGGAGGAAGTCACGAAATTGAGCTGATTTTGCCTGCTATAGATTCATGGTGCATAACTAAACTGAGTTCTGATTGATGCTTAACATCCTTTCTTTTATTGACTCCCCATTATTCCCCACAACAACTATTCCAAACCTTTTTCTCTCTGTTCACTGTCCCTACTGAACTGCCAGTCTTCAAATTTATATCAAATGACTTAAACTACTTCATTGAGAAGATTGAGGTCATTTGAAAGAAGATCCTCTCATCTTCTCCTCCTCCTTCCTTTAAAATTTCATGGCAAAGTTATCTCACTTTTCTCCAGTCACAGAGGAAAAGGAAGGGCTAGTCACTGTTAAAACGAGTCCCTCTTTCTCAGCCCATAATCCCATTCCCTTCAATCCTCCTCTAGCAATCATACTCTTTCTCTCATGCTTCTTTGCCCTCTCCCTTACCAGTGGCTCCTTCCTGCTTCCTAATTGCCAGTGGCCCTCCACATGTCATCACCCTATATCATAGTATGCCCTTCAGCCAAACTGGACTATTCTCCACTTCCTGAACACACCCTTCAACAGCCTAACTTCATAATTTTCCCCTATACCTGAAAGGTGTTGTCTTAACCTTTTTACCTGTTGAATTCCTCTCCCTTAGTTAAAACCTAACTCAAATGCTACCACTCTCATGAAGACTTCCCCCAGTTACTAATACACTTCTCCCTAAGTGTAACATAGCAATTTCTTTTGTACATTTTTATGTGCTTTATTCTACATTTCAATGATATGTATTTGTGTCTTATTCCTTTAATAGACTCTAAGTTCCATGAGGGAAAAATGTCTCTCTCCTAAGACCTAGCTGTTGTTTTTGTTGTTTGTCCTTCGTTCTCAAAGAGGACCTTGACATCATGGAGGTGAGGCCATGACATGCAAGTGAATTGGATTCAAGTGAGGGAGGGTTAGTATTCTTTGAAATTGAATTGAAATCTGTCTGCACCCAAAGGAAACCAGGATTAGGCTTGTCTACCTTAGCATCGTTGCTTACAACATTCTGCCTACCTTCAATGCCCTTTCCTATCTTCTCCACTTATCAGAACATACTCATCCTTCAAGGTCCAGATCACATGACTTGCCTTCCAAGATGCCTTCTTTGGCTATTCCAGCCCACAGTGGCCCAAGAGTTTCATTCTTCCCTTCTGTGACGTCATTGAGAACTTATTTCTCTACTCTTTCAACACCTGGTAGGGATTGCTTTGTGTTGTTATGTGTGTGTCTTATTGAGTTATAGAGCAAAGGAATGTTACATCTGCAAAGGATCTCAGTGACCATCCTGTACAACCCTCTCATTTTACCTTTGTGACAAGACCCTAAGGCCCCTAGGAACAGGGGCTGGGTGTTATATGTCTTTTTATTTATACCCTACAGCACTAAGTATAGGGTCTTTGTACATACCAGATATTCAACAACTACCTTTTGGTTGATTAGCAGACCTGCAACCAGAACAGGTCTGATTAATCCCACAGGATTAGTTGGGATGTCCCTCAAAGGGAAAAAAACAGTCTGCAAACTATGGACCAGTGAACTTAACTTTGATTCTTGCACAAATTTGAGCACTCATTATTAAAGAGGTGGTTAGTGACTATCTTTAAATGTAAATGGTGATCACAATTAAGTCAGTGTGGCTTAATCAAGAACAGGTTATGCCAGACTAACCTTATTTCCTCTTTTGGCAGGATTACTAAATTTGTAAGTCAGGGTAATGAGGTTGATATAATTTGCCAAGACTTTAGTTAAAGTCTTTGAACAAAGCCTTTCATGCTATTCTTGCAGAAAAGATGGAAAGATGTGGGCTACCTAATAGTACAATTAGAAGAATTCAGAATTGGCTGAATGGCTGGGCTCAAAGAATAGTTAATAGTTTGACGCCTGCTTGGCAGGAGGTCTACAGGAATACGCTCTAGAGCTCTGGGATGGATCCTGGGCTGCTTAACATTTTATTCCTTGAATAAAGGCATAGAAATTATCTTTGTCATATTTTTTTGGTGACCCAAAGCTGGGGGACATTGGATGACGCGGCATCCAAAGAGATCTTAATGGGGGAGAACGTTGTGCTAAGGCTAAATAATGCGGAATTCAATAGGGATGAATATAAAATCATAAATCAGGCTTTAAAACTCATTCTCCCAAGTATAATAGCTTGTGGAAAGTATGCATAGATGGCTTTTTGTTTGAAAAAATGATTTTGGGGTTTTGGTGTATGGCAAGGTCTATATGGGCCAACAGTGTGATATGACAGCCCAAAAAACCTAATGTGAACTTGGGCTGCACTAAGAGAGGGACAGCTTCTGGGAATAAGGAGGTGAGCGTCTTTTATGCTCTGCCCTGGTCAGAACACATCGGGAATGCTCTGTTCTATTTTGGAGACATTGTTTAGGGGAAAAAATTAATAAACTGGAGAGCAACAAGAGGAGTGCAACCAGAATGGCCTTGAGGCAATGACATATGGGGATCTATGGAAGGAAATGGAGTTGTTTAGCCCCTCAGGGGGAATAGCATTGCTGACTTCAAGTGTTTGAAGGGCTTTCTTGGGGAAGAGGAACTAGACTTGTTTGGTTTGGCCCCAGAAGGCAGAACCAGGATCAGAGGTGGGAGGAGTAAAGAGGCATCTTTAAGCTTATGTCAAGAAAATAGTTGGAGCTAGGTGACACAGTGGATAGAGCGCCAAGTCTGGGGTCAGGAAGACTCATCTTTCTAAGTTCAAAGCTGGCCTCAGATACTTACCAGCTATGTGACCTTGGGCAAGTCACTTAGCCCCATTTGCCTCAGTTTCCTCATCTGTAAAATGAGCTGGAGAAGGAAATGGCAGATCACTCCAGTATCTTTGTCAAGAAAACTCCAAATGGGGTCACCAAGAGTCAGAGAAGACTGAAAACCTGACACCTAGCTGCCTGTTGTCTATGTTACCTATTGCCTAATCCTACTGAAGAAGATTCCACCGCTTAGCATGGTCACTGGTTCTGCTGCCTGACTACTTTATTTCCTGGGCCCTTTCTCCCTCTTCCCATTCCTTTAGCCAATAACAATGAAAGTCATCTCCTTTTAACGAAGAATATCCTCTCCAACCCATCCTCCTTAATTAAAGTCCCTTAATCTCACTTCTCACAATTACTCTGATTGAACCAAAACAAAGAACACTAACTACTGAGTATCAGATTCTGCCTGACCCTGGACCTGGCACAGTAGCACAGACCCAGAGGCAAACCCAGACCTTCACCCTGAGGGGGCTTGCCATTCATTACACAGACATTGGGAAAGGAAGACATGAAAGAGGGAAAACATTCACCTACATCTGAATGGCCACAAAGGAATAGGTCTGTAGGATGTCAGGGATAAGGGGATTTAAAGAAAGAGGGAAAGTTCATAGGAGGAGAGGAGTTCTGGGAGCCACAGGTGCGCAGGTGGAAGCTTGATATAATGGAAAGTCCTCTGACCTGGAAGTCAGGAGACCTGGGTTCTAGGCATAGCTCTACCACTAACTAGCTTGTGTGACCTTGGAAAAGACATTCCCCTTCTTCTTCCTCATTCCTCATCCATTCAATTCAGGA
Source organism: Trichosurus vulpecula (assembly GCF_011100635.1). Taxonomy (NCBI): domain Eukaryota; kingdom Metazoa; phylum Chordata; class Mammalia; order Diprotodontia; family Phalangeridae; genus Trichosurus; species Trichosurus vulpecula. The sequence goes on from NC_050574.1 coordinate 268,879,804, forward strand.
GTTGGATCATATGGTCTCTAGGTTCCCTTCCAGATCCAATCTTCTAGGATCCCAAGCCAGGGCATGAGAATGCAAACTGATCTCGAAATTTTCACTTAATCATCTGGTTCTGAGCTCTGGGCAGGGGAGTGCTAGTAAGTGTTTAACAACCTGTTTTCTGGGGGCAGAAATGTATGCAGGACACTCTTTTGCATTTAAGATGCATTATTAACATTTTCGCTGTCACTTTCTTAAGCCTGGGCAATCACCAAAACAATAAATCAATCCTTGATTTGTAGCATCTGCCGGATTTCCAAGGTGTAAATGCTCACAGTGAAAATTTAACAATCAGAAAGCTAGTTCAAGCTGGCTCCAGCACACCCTTGGCTTTAGGGGACTTCCGAGTATTTCTGAATGACAGGATAAAAATCCCAAATAATGATGCTAATCCCTCCTCAATTCTACCCTCACAGCTGTCTCCTTGTCTGTTCCTACTGTTCTCTAGCCCCAGGTTCCCAAATTATCTTTCCATGGCATACTTATAGATGCCTCTATTTGTAGGATTAGGAGCGGAAGGATGGGTAGAGATGAAGGATGGAATTCCTAAGTCACCAACAATGCTAAAGAAGACAGGGAGGAGAAACAGGCACAGAGTTTTATACTCTATAATACTAGATGCACGGTGAGCCAAATTGAGCTCTGCTACTTAACTAAGGCAAAGTTATCTGACCTCTTTGAGTCTCAGTTCTGCCATCTGTAAAATAGAGATGATAATGTCTACACCAGCTACTTCACTGCACAGTTGTGAGGAAAATAGCTTCCAAACCGTAAAATTCTCCATTAATTGGAGTTAAAGATATTCTCATGGGGTGAGGAACAACTGAAGCTTGAGGGAATCAGTTTGGGCAGCTCAGACAACTTGTTCCTTAGGCATGTCAAAACAGGCTCTTATTTTGGAGGGTTGATGGAAGGAACAAGACTCGATGAGTATTGGGAAAGGTCCTAAAGCCCCTGGATGGGAGCATCCTTAGTGGATGGGTAGAAACAAGTAGAATTGGGGCTGTGAGGAAACCCCAGCTTTCTGGGACACACCTGGGAAGTCAGCATGATTTAGAAGTGTATCACCCATAAAGACGTTCCTTGATTTGGCTGTCTAGCAAGGGATAGGGTGTACAAATGGTCCACTAGGGACTCAAGGCCATTGTACTTACTGCAGGCCCAGTGAAGGGCACGTGGTCACAATTCTCCTGCCATGACTGGTTGAGGCTCTGTACAAACTCTTGGAAGAAAGCATGGGATTGGTTGAAAATAGAAAATCCCAAGATGTTGACCCGGTCATCCAGAAGGCTGTCCATTCGCTGGAGAGAGAACTCCTGGAATGCACAGGCAATTAGAAACAGAAAGCAGAGTTAGGGGGTAAAGGAAACACAATACTAAACTTCCCCAGGGGACATTTGAAGACCCGTGTAGGGAACAGCACAAAAGTTGAAGAGCAGGTGCATCCTTGCAACTACCCCCATCCTCAAATCTGCAGTGACTTCTTTTCTCAGTCCCTAACCACTAGTCTGGGTTTAGGAGGTCAAGATGTTGTTAGTGAGGTTATAGGCTTCATTTCCAGGTGGGGCTGGTACCTTTCTACAGAGAAGAATATTAATCTGGGGCAGACTTAGAGTCCTGGCCAGCCCATTTGGACCTTTGGTCACAAAGCAGGAACAGACATGAGAGCATAACTCTTAAAGAAACTGCCCAAAGACATGGCATTTCAATTCAATAAGCTTTTATTAAGTGCCTACTGTGTGCTAGGTACTATACTAGGTGTTAGGATAATAGTGTAAAAACAGTCTCTGCCCTCAAGGGGCTTACATTCTACTAATACTGGTGGGATACTACACACACACACACACACACGTGTGTGTGTGTGTGTGTGTGTGTGTGTGTGTGTGTGTGTGTGTGTGTAATAAATACAAAGTAATGAGGGGAAGGTGATGTTTTAACAACTAGGAAAATCTAATGATATGTCTTAATCTTAAGCTGAACTATGATGGGAGCTTAAATTTCCAAGGGGTGGAGTTTCAAAGGAAGAGTATTCCAGGAAGAGTGCAAAGGCTATATGAGCATCAGGTAGGCCAATCTGGCTGGTACATAAAGTATGTAAAGGGAAGTATATGCCATCTGCCTGAAAAGATAGCTTGGAGTCTGATTGTCAAGGGCATTAAATGCCAGAGTTTATATTTTAGGGAGCCACTGAAGGTTCTTGAGTAGGGGAGATCTGTGGTCACATCTGTGTTTTAGGAATATAAATTCTGGCAGTTTTGTGGAGCATGGTTCAGAGAGGGGTCAGCAGCTGCATCTGCAAGGATTCTTAGTTCCCAGTATACAGCTCTGTATCCCCTGGATGCTCAAAGAGTCTGAGATTTAGAGCTGGAAGAAATTTTAGGAATTAAGAATTAATCTCAGTTGTGTAACCATGGGCCACCCCACGACCATTTTAGTACATTCCTCCAATTTAGTACATCCCTTCCAATCCCTCCAACAGAGGAAACTGAGGCAGAGAGTGGTTAACTGACTTGTTTAGGGTCACCAGATAGTAGATTGCAATGTCAGAGGGACCGAGGGATTGACATACCAGTGGGTCAGGCTGACTTGACAGAGGGTCAGTGTCTTAGTCTCCCTCCCTTGCCAGGCAGAGCCATCATTTTCCTCGAAGTCCACTCTTTCTCTTCTTTCCCACCTCCCCCATGGCCTTCCTGGCATCCCTGGTTGGAAGAGCAGCCTCCCTCGAGCAACCCGTGTTGCCAATCAGCAGCACCCCTTCCACTCACTCCCCACTACTTCCTGGAACCATGCCTTATTAGACTCCTCCAGGTAGAATCACAAGATTCCTCTGGAACTGTGGGTCCCAGACACAGATGAGTCTAGCAGAGGATTACCTGGGTCTTGAATCTAGCCACATTCCCATTAGAGGAGCACGGACAGAGCTGTCTGAGAATATATTGATTTCATACGGCTGATATTATCCTCCTGTCTCTCCAGCAGGGCAGCCGCTTATACTCTGTGGGCTGTCATTGGGCACAATGGGGGCAGATGGCTAATGAGAGAAAGCGCATCTGCGGAGGGGAGAGGGGGTTGGGGGGAAGCAATGCCAGCTCTGCCTGTTGGGTAATTACAAAGGCTGATTGACAATGGTTTATGTAGTTGGGGTGGAAAATGCTTTCTCCCCCTGGGGTTGGATTCCTTCAACATAAAGAAAAACCTTCCTCACAATTAGAGCTGCCCAAAAGTGGAAGAAGCTGCTGGGGTCGGGAATTTCTTGTGATTGGAAGCCTTAAGAAGAGACTAGAGGCAGCTGGGTGGCACAGTGGATCAGGTGTTTGACGTGGCATTAGCAAGACTTGAATTTAACTTCTTTCTTAAGCATTTACTAGCATGATAAGTCACTACAAGCCTCAGTCTTCCCATTTGTAAAATGGAGACAATAACAGAACCCACCTCACATGGCTATTGTGAGGACCAAATCGGACTCTCATATAACAAAGCACATTTTTTGGAGGGGGAAGGCAGGGCAATTGGGGTTAAGTGACTTGTCCAAGGTCGCACAACTAGTAAGTGTGTCAAGTGTCTGACGCCAGATCTGAACTCAGGTCCTCTTGACTCCAGGGCTGGTGCTCTACTCGCTGCGCCACCTAGCTGCCCCTACAGAGCACTTTTCATTCCTTAAAGTGTTATATAAATGTTAGCTATTGTTATTAATGACTACTTGTTTTTGATGCTCTATGGAGAGGATTGTCTAGCTAGTTTTCCAGGTCTCCAGCTTTATTTGTAGCTTTTGAGCTAAATTTCCAGCTTCCAAGTTGCATTTATAGCTGGTTGTATCTTCTGTAAAGGTTGGAAGTGAATCATCCCAGGTCACTCTTCCCTTTCCTCATTGTCCCTCCATCATTTTTACCTTGCCAATCCCCAGCCCTGGATAAACTTGGCTACTGTCCTTATTCTCATACTGTCAGGCCTTACTGGACAATCTACAGAATGGTGACTTAATCTGTTACAAATTCATGACATTTAATTTCAGCTGGTTGTTCCTCCCTCCTGGGTTATGCTTTTTAATTCATTGTTTCTCCACTCCCTAACTGAGCTCCCCCGGACAACTGTTCAAAATCTTGCCAGAGGAACTGTGGTGCAGTGGAAAAACCTATGTCTCTAAACAAAATGGATCTGAGTTCAAATCTCACTTTTGACTTTTACTAGATGTGTGATCACAGAAAGTAATTTCATGTCTCTGGGCCTCAGTTTCCTCATCTGTAAAAAAAGGAACTGGACTAGATCTCTGAGGTCCCTTTCTGTGTTAGAGTTATGATTCTTTGATAAGTCCAACCCTGCCCTCTGTCTTGATTTTAACATATGACCTCACATACTTTACTGAAACTGAGGCCAATTCATCAGCTTCTCTCATCCACACTTCAAAGGTTCACTACATTTTCATCTGTTCTCTCCTCCATCTGTTCCCTTGATCTCATCGACCCCTATGGGCCTTTATTCCATCGATCATCCCTTCTCTCTTCTGCATCTTTAGTTTTTCCTTCTCCAATGGCTCCTTTCCTAATGCCTACAAAATATTCAGGTGTCCCTTAAAGAAGCCCCATCCCCAATTAGTTCTGCCACTCCCTTGCTTACTACCCCATATCATTGTTTTCACTGCCAAACTTCTGGAAAAAAAATTATTTTACCCTCCCTCTCTCCTCCTCTTCCTTACCCTTTATTAATTCGTCAAATAGAATTAATTAAGTTCCCACCATGTCGAATACACCTCAACACTTTGGAAGATGACTTCTGACTCCAGGCTCTACTGAAATGACTCTCTCAAAGTTCACCAAGAAATGTTCCCCCCATCCCAAATACAAAGGACTCTATTTAGTGCTCATCTTCCTTGACCTGTATGAAGCATTTGACACTGTGAACTTCTATTTCTTTTAGCTATCCTCTCCTTTCTGGGAGGCAAATTATTAAAATTGTACCATTTTGGTTTTTCTTCTACCATTATAACCACCACTCTACTCCTTGCTGACTCATTTTTCCTCATCTCACCGCGCCCCCCCCACCCATGTAGGTGATTCTCAAGGCTTTGTCACTGACCCTTTTATTTTCCTTCTCCATATACTTTCCCCCTTGGTGATCCCATCTCTACCCTCCTCTACAGCCTTTATATCATGATTCTATGATTTCTGACTCCCTTTTCTCCCTCTTTAGCCCTGACACAGGCTAGAGCTCTCTGAAGCTCTAGACCAGAAGCAGGAAATCTGAGGCCTCAAGACCACATGTGGCCCTCTAGGTCCTCAAAGTAGCCTTTTGACTGAATCCAAACTTCATATAACAAATCCCCTTAATAAAAGGATTTTTTCTATAAAACTTGGACTCAGTCAAAAGGATCTAGAAGGCCACATATCTAGACTGTCATTTCTAATTGCTCACTGTATATTTCCGCCTGCTTGCCCCTCCCCCAGTACCTCATACGTGACCTGTCTAAAACCAAACTTACAGTCATTATATCTCTTGTACTCCTTCAAACCCCAATTTGCTTCTTCTTCTGAGTTAGGCTCATTTGTTGTTGTTCAGTTTTTTCAGCTGCGACTCTTTGTGACCCCATTTGGGGTTTTCTTGGCAGAGATACTGGAGTGGTTTGCCATTTCCTTCTCCAGTTCATTTTATACATGAGGAAACTGAGGCAGACAGAGTTAAATGACTTACCCAGGGTCACATAGCTAATGTCTGAGGCTGGATTTGAACTCAGGTCTTCCTGACTCCAGAATTGATGCTCTATCCACTGTGTCACCTAGCTGCCCCAAGCTAGGCTCATAGATGACTAGAAATTAACAAAATTTAGAGATTGCCCAATCCAATCTCCTAACTTTTTTAAAGTAAGGAAACTAGGCCCAAAGAAAATTTCCTTTTTTTCTCAATCGATTTGCAATAACACATGGGGTTTGGGGGGGGCGGCAGGAATGAGTAAACAGCTGACTTAAATTAGTAATTTATCTGGTTAGCCTTTACAGCATAGCTTAAATAAATGGTTTAACAGGTAAGTCTTGATAGGATCCTAGTACTAGAAGAACTGGAAGGGACCTCAGAGAATCCACACTCTTCATTTTACAGATGAAGAAACCAAGGTTTATCAAGGTTAAGTGACATCCGCTAGGTCACATCTGTAGTTTCATGAATGGGATTTTGAACCCAGGTCCTCTGACTCTAGTTAGTTCCCTTTCCATTGTACTACAAAACTCCTAGAGCAAGACTGTGAGGATGGAATTTAAGCCTAAAGTTTTGCTGAACAGTTTAAGAAAGATGGCAGTGGGAACTGGGTATGAGAGGTGGGGATTTGAAGGTATGTTTGCTTGAAACTCCTAACACCCAATAACTTCTAAAAGGCCAAAGGTCAAATAGATGTGGATACTAGCTTAGTCATTATTAGTTGCATGACTTTAGGCAAAGTCATTTAAACTCTCCGGGCCTCAGTTTTTTCAGCTGTAAAATGGAGGGATCACATTTGATGACCTTTAGGAAGGGTTTCTAGTCTTAAGTGCTAAATTACTCTGGGGACCTGAAATAATACACCAAATTGCCAGAACTCAAACCCAGTTTTCCACAACTTCCATTAAGAACTCTTTCCTCAAGATGGTGGCTAGAAAATAGGAACTTACCTAAAGGTCTCCCCCAGGACCCTCCAAACACCTATAAAAATGGCTATGAAGAAATTCTAGAACTGCAGAACCCACAAAATAGCAGAGGGAAGCAGGGCTCCAGACCAGGACAGCCAGGATGGTTGCTGGGTAAGGTCTATCGCACAAAGCTGGGAGCGGAGCAGAGCAGAGCCCAGCATGGGCTGCAACCAGACCAACCAGATCGGGAGCCAGGCAGAACCAGCCCTAGTGCCCTGAATCAGTGAGCTGTGGCAGTTACCAGACTTCTCAACCCACAAACACTAAAGACAACAGAGAAGGTTAGTGGGAAAAAAAAACTGTGGGGGCAGAGTGAAAGGAGTTTGTGGTTCAGCCACTGCCCTGGGGGCAGCAGAGGTAGTGCAGCTACAGAACTAGAGGTGCAGTTGCTTCCTGCCCCAGGCCCACATGGTGGGAGGAATTAAGTGGTGGATCAGAGCAGGAGTGCAGAGCCTGCTTAGATCTGAGTCATGGTCTGGGTTGGTGGTTCTTGGGGGAGGAGGAGTGCTGGTGTGGCAGAGCTTGCTGTGTAGAAATAGCTCGGAAAACAACAGCACAGTGCCTCAAGCTTGGGACAAAGTACTCTCTACTCCACAAGCAGTCGTACCCTGACGAAAAACTCAAGGGTCAAGTAGTTGGCTGGGAACATGGCCAGGCATTGAAAACAAACTCAGATTCAGACTCAGACTTTGGAATCTTTCTTTGGTGACAAGGAAGACCAAAACATACAGCCAGAAGAAGTCAACAAAGTCAAAGAGCCTACATCAAAAGCCTCCAAGAAAAACACGAACTGGTCTCAGGCCATGGAAGAGCTCAAAAAGGTTTTGGAAAAGCAAGTTAGAGAAGCAGAGGAAAAATTGGGAATAGAAATGAGAGTGATGTGAGAAAACCATGAAAAAAAGTCAATGACTTGCTAAAGGAGACCCAAAAAATACTGAAGAAAAGAACACCTTAAAAATAGACTAACTCAAATGGCAAAAGAGCTCCAAAAAGCCAATGAGGAGAAGAATGCCTTGAAGGGCAGAATTAGCCAAATGGAAAAGGAGGTCCTAAAGACCACTGAAGAAAATACTACCTTAAAAATTAGATTGGAGCAAGTGGAAGCTAGTGACTTCATGAGAAATCAAGATATTATAAAACAGAACCAAAGGAATGAAAAAATGGAAGACAATGTGAAATATCTCATTGGAAAAACCGCTGACCTGGAAAATAGATCCAGGAGAGATAATTTAAAAATTATTGGACTACCTGAAAGCCATGATCCAAAAAAGAGCCTAGATATCATCTTTCAAGAAATTATCGAGGAGAACTGCCCTGATATTCTAGAGCCAAAGGGTAAAGTAGAAATTTTAAGAATCCCACAATTGCCTCCTGAACAAGATCCCAAAAAGAAAACTCCTAGGAATATTGTCACCAAATTCCAGAACTCCCAGATAAAAGAGAAAATACTGCAAGCAGCCAGAAAGAAACAATTTGAGTATTGTGGAAACACAATCAGGATAATACAAGATCTAGCAGCTTCTACATTAAGGGATCAAAGGGCTTGGAATACACTATTCCGGAGGTCAATGGAGCTAGGATTAAAACCAAGAATCACCTACCCAGCAAAACTGAGCATCATGCTCCAAGGCAAAATATGGATTTTCAATAAAATAGAGGACTTTCAAGCTTTCTCAGTGAAAAGACCAGAGCTGAATAGAAAATTTGACTTTCAAACACAAGAATCAAGAGAAGCATGAAAAGGTAAAAAAGAAAGAGAAATCACAAGGGACTTACTAAAATTGAACTGTTTTGTTTACATTGGGAAGATGATGTGTATAATTCATGAGACCTCAGTATTAGGGTAGCTGAAGGGAATATACATGTGTGTGTGTGTGTGTGTGTGTGTGTGTGTGTATATATATGTGTTTGCATATATATAGAGAGAGCACAGGGTGAGTTGAATATGAAGGGATGTTATCTAAAAAAAATAAAAGAAAATTAAGGGATGAGAGAGGAATATATTGAGAGAGGGAGAAAGGGAGAGATAGAATGGGGTAAATTATCTCACGTAAAAGTGGCAAGAAAAAGCAGTTCTGTAGGAAGGGAAGAGGGGGCAGGTGAGGGGGAATGAGTGAATCTTGCTCTCATTTGATTTGACCTGAGGAGGGAATACCATACACACTCAATTGGGTATCTTACCCCACAGGAAAGAAGGAGGAAGAAGATAAAAAAGGGAGACAATAGAAGGGAGGGCAGATGGGGGAGGAGGTAATCAAAAGCAAACATTTTCGAAAAGGGATGGGGTCAAGGGAGAAAATTGAATTAAGGGGGATAGAATAGGTAGGAGGAAAATATGGTTAGTCTTTCACAACATGAGTATGGTGGAAGGGTTTTACATAATGATATGCATGTGGCCTATGTTGAATTGCTTGCCTTCTTAGGGATGGTGGGTGACAAGGGAAGAGGGGAGAGAATTTGGAACTCAAAGTTTTAAAAACAGATGTTCAAAAATAAAAAAAACAAAGTTTTTGCATGCAACTAGGAAATAAGATACACAGGCAATGGGGCGTAAAAATTTATCTTGCCCTACAAGAAAGGAAGGGAAAAGGGGATGGGAGGGGAGTGGGGTGACAGAAGGGAGGGCTGGCTGGGGAATGGGGCAACCAGAATATATGCCATCTTGGAGTGGGCAGGAGGGTAGAAATGGGGAGAAAATTTGTAATTGAAACTCTTGTGAAAATCATTGGTGAAAACTAAATATATTAAATAAATTAATACATTTTTTTAAAATATGAAAAATATGGAAAAAAAGAAAATCAATGCTGAAAACTAAAAATATTTAATAATAAATAAATAAATAATAATAATAAAAAGAACTCTTTCCTCTATTTAACCACCCCGACCTTCGGGAAACCCTGCCTTATAGTTGATTTCTGTTTCTTCTGCTCCTGTGTATGACTATTTGCTCAGAGGAGAGAGAAAAAAGCTAGCTATTAGTCTCCGAACTATATGCATTCGCACCACCATTGAGAATTCTCTGTGCATTTGGCAGGGGAAGTGGGTCATCAGTACAAAAAAAAGGCTGAGTCAACCTACCCACAGAGAAGTCTCTGGCATTTGACCTCAGACATCCAGGAGCAGCTGCAGGTCACAAGTTCTAAGCAAACATACATAGAAAACCCACACATCTCTTCCACAGTTCCCACACAACTACTGTCCAATCTCTCCTGTGGCTCAGCAGGAGAGCATGGAGGTCAACCAGGAAGGTGTGAACTAATGTGAGTTGTTGATTTTGTTCTTAAATATCTCCTTTCTGGGGATTGCACAGCCTCCACAAGGGCTATCAATGACCAGAACAGTCAGGGCTGGTCATGCACAGAAGCAGAGTAAATGACTCTCAACAGCTGGTGGCTGGACTAGTATTGGGAAAACATCTCCCTTCTCATTGCAAACCCTCTCTAAGCATGCAACACTTTTTGTCTAAAACATTTATTTGGTATCTAACCATGGGATTAAATGTCATATACTGGTAGAATGAAAGCTCCTTGATGGCAGAAATGCTCACATTTTTATTGGTATCCCTAGTGCCTAGCACAGTGCCTGGCATATATTAGGTACTTAAATACTCATTCATTAATTTCTTCTTCTCCTTGGTTATTTAAATTTTTTCATGTGCAATACTTTACCTCCCCAAATAAACTGTAACATCCTAGAAGACAGAGACCATATGTCATACCACCTATCACCTTCTGTGCCTAACACAGTGCCTTTCATATGGTGGATGATCACTAAATATTTGTTGATGGACAGATTGAATGATGATTGCCAGTCTTGCCGTACCTCATAGACACCACAGTGAATATCATAGGATTTAGGACTGGAAGTATAGAGAGCATCTAGCTATTTTATAGATGATGAGATAGAGGCCATGAGATGGGAAGTGACTTGCTGAAGGGTACACAGACAGTTTAACCAAGAATGAAGGAGAGTCAAGGTTCAGACCCAGGTCTTCTGATGTCAAATTCAATGTTCTTTCCATTATAAACACTGAAGTGCCCATTGCTGTAGATAAAGACTGGAAGATCAGGATGTATCTACATGGATCATTAGATATTCTTCAGAAGTTGCTGTTTGGAATAAACCTCTGCCATCACCTTGCTTTTTGTCACTTGCCTCTTTCTCTTAAAAGCAGAGTGCAAGGTGGGAAGGAGGAAGAAAAAAAGAAGAAAATCTGTCTAATTAAGCTTTTTGGTTAATTAGGATCTGGTTAATTGATAATTTCCTGTACAGTGTTAAGAACTGTTGTACTTTACTTCCTCTCCTTGTTTGTGAACACTGAGGCATCCTCCCTCACCCCTCCCAATACTTTTGGGATTTCCAGAAAGAAAAAAAAACGGTCCTGACAATCTTATGGATGCTCTTGTGCTTTCACTCCTACACAGAGGAAAAGCAACTTAAGATTGAAGTCAGATCACTAGAAATAAATAAAATAAGTAAATAAATAAAAGGGAATGTTATCCTGGAATGAAGAGTGAGTTAAATGGGAGCTCAAGGGAATGCTTCATTTGTAATAGGATGAGAGCAATCTGGTAAGATCAGTATGGGAGCTAAGGGGGAAGGAATCTAGCTTGTTTGAAGTGGTGTAATGTCTCAGACTGCCTAAAGCCTGTGACATTTCCAATTATCTATTTTACAAACAGAAATTCATTTCTGATCAGGATACTGAGGCATCTCCCATGAGTCATCATGCTGTTCATCATTCAGGGGAAGAAGTAGGGATTAGTTAATTCAAGGGGAAAAGAGAAAGGAATAAGCATTTGTATAATGCCTACTGTGTGACAAGCAGTGTGCTAAGTGCTTTAAAAATATTATCTTATTTGATTCTTACAACAACTCTGTGAGGTAGTTGCTGTTACTAACTAAGACAGGTTTTTTACTTGCCCAGGGTCACAGAACTAGTAAATGTCTGAGGCTGTATTTGAACTCAAGTCTTTTTGACTCCAGGCCCAGTGGTCCATCTGCTAAACCACATACCTGCCTCTAACTCAAAAAATGTAAGCAGTGATTGCAAAGACTCACTATCATAAATGGCTTGTTTCCATTCTGGGGCTAAGAACTGGCAGAAATACAAGGTTTTGGTGTGGGGATACTGTGGTTTGGAGAAGGACCAAGGATATCAGTCAGGGACAAAAACAAAAACAAAAATCCTGTGTGAAATCAAAAGGACCCGCCTTCTGTACACTCTCTGAGGAGCAGGAGAGGTTATTGTCCTAAGCAGAAGAGACATACATGACCTAGGACTGAGATATCTCACTGTCAGTAGGGAATGAAGTCAGTCATGTTCAGCACCACGGACAGCAAAACCAACTGAGTTAAGAATTTGAGAATCCAGTGCTACATAAATGTTAGTTATTATCCTTATAAGCTATTAGATGCTGCCTTCTACTTCTTAAATCACTTCCTGTTCTATCTTACTGTAGTTGGTACTACTTTCTCCCTCTTCTAAAAGTCTCATATTGACTTCTCTACATATATGGCATATATCCTTCCAGTAAAACTTTGAGAGCAGGGACTGTTTTCTTTTTGCCTTATTCCTAACATCTAGTACTTTGTACATAGTAGGTACTTCATAAATGTTTGTCAAGTTAAATTTTTGAGGATGCTTGAAATTTACAAGGTCTTAACCCATAAGAATGAAGAGACACATTTGGGCTACTCTGAGAGTTAAGGGGCAGATTTTTTTTGGGGGGGTGAGAAATTTCCTGGATCCTCTCTAATTCAAATCTAATAATAACAATAATAAAAACAATGATAGTAATAACTTATGTGTATTTTTTACTGGACCTGTAATTAATTGGTATAGGGAACTCTCAGGCAGGGAAGCTCCATCAACCAATGCAGATCAGCACTTGCTCTACAATTTATATTCTTAGAAACTCTAGAGCATGGACTGGTTAAGTGACTTGCACAAGTTCATATAGCCAGTATTTGTCCGAGACAATACTTGAACCCAGGTCTTCCTGGCTCTGAGGCCAGCCCAGCTTGCTATCTATTATACCTCCACTGCTCATGACATACAAGTCAGAGGCATGTGGCATGTGGCCTTGGTGCTAGGAATGCTATCTTTAAGTCTGGCCTCTGACACATGCTGGCAGTATGACTCTGGGCAAACTACTTAACCCCACAGTGTTCCAGGCAATTTGAGGTAAGTTGCAGAGGTGCTAACCCTCAAGATCTAGGGAGCTTCCTTATACTAATGAAATCACAGGTCCGTTCTCTACACTACATAGATGATGTCTTCAGTTTTACCATGTTTTCATTACAACAACTCTGTGAAGCACAAGTATTATTATCTCCATTTTATAGATGAACAAACTGAGGCTCAGACAAGTTAAGTCATTTCATCTTGGTCACAAGAATGAGTCTGTAGTCATAGTGCCTCCAATGACACAGTAGCTGGGACATAGTAGGTGCTTAATAAATGTATTTTGACTGGCTAGGGTTATAACCCTGGTCTCCTCATTTCATGCCCATTGCCTTTTCCATTATGCTTAGGGCTCCTGGATCCCTTAGCTACCACATCCTAGCTATTTCTTATTTATTTCTTCCTTGATACTTATGACCCAAGACATTGCTAGCCCCTCCACAGATCTAACCTCTCACTCTTTTTCCTCATCTCTGATAAGTAGCAGAGATGAACCTTGAAGTTCATCTAGGGTTCTAGTATCCTCTAGGCACCTCCTCACTCCTTCCTATCCCCCTCTCTGGAGTCTTGGTAATGCCAGTCCCTGCTTCTATTTATCTGCACTAAAGCCTGTGCTCTCTGTGGGCTGGGAGATTGCTTTTTGTGAAATAGCTCTTTGAAGAAAGAAGCAGCTAGGAGACTAATTTATACCTGTCAGCGAATTCTATTTAATAGGAGATTCAGCCTTAACCCGCCCCCACCCCCAGCTCCTAACTCTCCTGGCCTCCTCCTCCTGCTTATTTTCCATTCATTTATCCCCCTGACCCGAGTCAGCTCATCCATCCCCCCGCAGGAGTGCTGTCCTTCCTGGGTATTTCTTTCCCAACAGGACTCCACATATAAGTTTGTGACTAAGCCATTCAAAGATAGATGCGCCCAGCTGCATGCCACCTACTGGATCAATGGGGTGAAAAACAAAGGGTGGGAGGATTTAAGCATTTGTTACTTGAGCCAGGGAGGCAGAAGTCTCTCCCTAGTTCTCTCTCTCCTCCATAATACCCCACTGCTGTGACTATCCTTCATGCTGTACTCAACATCTAGAATAGTATTTTATACCCTCAGGACTCTCAGTGTGTCCGTGGTGAATAAGGAAATGACACAGCAGTGAAACTGGCTGACTTGTTATTGTAGACGTAAATAGTAGATGTCCTGAGATCACTTTCTAGTTGGGCAGAAACAGGGACTTCTTGAGGTTGACTTCCTCTCTCAGGTATTAGTGTTTCATCTCAAACCTCTCCCACTTCCCTTCCTACCCACCAAGCTTTAGCTACCTCTTTATCACTTTTAAAGAGGTTTGTTGTTTAGTCATTTCAGTTGTGTCTGACTTGTTGTGACCCCATTTGGCATTTTCTCAGTAAAGAAGCAGGAGTGGTCTGCCATTTCCTTCTCCAGTTCATTTTACAGATGAGGAAACTGAGGCAAACAGGGTTAAATGACTTGCCAAGGGTCACACAACTAGTAAGTGCCTGAGGCCAGATTTGAACTCAGGTCTTCCTGACTCCAGACCCAGCATTCTATCCACTGAACCCTCACACACTGAACCCTATAGCACCTTACCCACTCGGGTCTGCCTTCTCTAAGCCAGAATTATCTTCCCCTCAACACTGGCATGTTATGTATCAGCTATTGGGCATTGGGCAGTAGGAGGGAAAGTGATTTCAAGGAACAAGAGAGCCAACCTATGAGAAGCTTCCTGCCATTGGCTCCATCCCCAGGGGTTCTTAGAATCTGCCATTGGTCTCTTTCCACTCTGGGTTTTCTCTTCTGTCTAGTACATCAAACTTAATGTTCCCAGAGGTGCAATGAGGTACTTTTTTCCCCATTGCTAGACCAAGGGTCTGGTAGCTTCCTAGCCAATTTGTGGAAGGACATGAGATAACCAGACTCCCAGAATTGCCTTGACTTGTTCAGGATTATACAGATAATACATAGTGGAGTTAGGCATAGAACTCAGGATCAGAAGACTTTTGAACCTAGACACAGTTTCATCTAGTCCATTCGTTTTATAGAATTAAGGCATTGAACTTGACGATGGAGATACAAAGATGAAAAACAATCCAGTCACCACAGTCCTTGTCTTCAAGTAGCTTAATGTTTATGAGACAGGATCTACTAGGGCTAATATGTGTGCAGATAGGTGTAATATAAGATGAAGAAGCAAATGAAATACCCCAAAAGTGAAACAACTTGTCCAAAGTAGCACAGTGAATAAATGCAAAACCCAGGTTCTCTGCCATTAAATCCAGGTCTTTTCCTCTACGATAGAATTTTCTAAAGAGCAGTCCTGATAGGCAACAGATTGCCTTATGAAAAGATGAATTCCTCATCACTGAAAGTCTTCAAGTAGAAGCTGGACAGCCACTTGTGGAGGGTGTTTTCCAGGGATTCTTGCACTAGGCAGGAAGTGGGGTTCAATGACCTCTTAAATCCCTGCAAAATCTGAGATTCAGTGGTTCGAAGTCAGTTCCCATGTTCTGAAATGTACTTTGCAAAGGGATATAAGCATCCTGGGGTTTTCAGGTCCTGATATCTTTTGCCAAAACATTGGATGAAGGTCATGACTCCTCCCTGTTGAAGGGTGAAATATACTTTGATGGATCTGTAAACTCACCTACATGGGTTCTCCCTTCAGTGATGAAAATCATAGCTCATCTAGGCCTTCTCATCTTCAGCAACTCTTGCCCATGTCCTGTAAATCTTGCACTGGGGTTCAGCCAACACACTGGGGCCTTTCTCACAGGTCTTGGGGTCTCTAGCCACCCAGAGTGAAATAAAACCTTGTGACTTACATGTGAGGAATCAAACCTGTGAGTTATGATGGTGGCTTTTGCCACTGAGCTTTAAATGTGAGTGTTGGCACCTTGGGCACAGGGCTGGGGGAAGCCTCCACTGGTGATTAATTGAGCTGCTGATGCCTTTGACATTCTGAGTGGAGTCTGACTACAGCTGGGTTCCGGATGCTGGATTGCTTAATAATAATAGCACTTTCTTCTCCTAATGGTCCTTGTAATACAATAGCATTTAGACTGTATTAATAATAATAATAAGATGACTTGCAATAATGTGTTTTGTTCTCACTCTTCCCTTTGCTTTCCAAACATTTGTTAAATCCCAAGCACTCCTCTCCACAGGGGCAGATGCCCCCAAAGACAGGCATCATCCTGGTAGCTGCAGGTATCCTAGACGCCTTCAATTCACCTTCCCTCATCCCATGCTCTCCTCCTAGTACTGTGCAGTAGTGTTTCATCAGCTACCAGCAGATTTGCCTCACATCGGACGCAGAGCACATGCGTGCCACGTCCCTCAGGTCTCAGCTAGGCGGTACAGTGGATGGAGCAATGGACCTCGAGTCAGGATTGTTCAGCCCTAGCTGTGTCACCCTAGACAAGTCACTTAACTGCTCTCTGACTCAGTTTTCTCACCTGTAAAATGAGAATAATGATAGCACCTATCTCCCAGAGTTGTTGTACTGATCAAATAAGATAATATTTGGAAAGTACTCAGCACAGTGCCTAGTACATAGTGAATTCTTAATCATTGCTTATTTTTATCCTCTTTTCTTCAACTATATGTGTGTATATATATATATATATATATGTATATATATATGTATGTATCTAATGTATTTATATATGTGTGCATATGTGTGTATACACACACACTTTCCATATGTCCCAGGCTAATTCAATCCAATAGAACATAATCCAGTTCTTATTCCTAGTGGAATTTAAACTCAAAGGCAAGAATTATTTCTTTCCCTTTTTGCTTTTTGTTCTTTGTATCCACAGTATCTAGAACACAGTAGGGCCTAATAAATGTTTTTTTGATTAAACACCTACTGTGTGTAAGACACTTTTCTAGGCACTGTGGACATTGAAACAAAGTAAATGGAACAGTTCCTTCCCTTAAAGAGCTTACATTCTGAAGGACATATAGACATAAAAAGATGGGAAGGGGTTAGAAGTCCCCTCTAATCATGGAGGTTGGTGTGGAGAAAGGCCGAGGAGGAGAGAACAAGGTCAAGGAATGGCAACTAATCCGGTTTGGTTATAGTCAAGCCCCTGAAAGCCACTAATATGAAATAAGGATGGAGAGGTAGTCTGGAGCCACATATAAAAGACTTTGAATGCTAGGCTAGGTCCTTTGCTTTTTCCCCTGATCCTTTCTAGTGTCCAGTTCCCAGTTCATCAGTCTCTGCATGGCATAGAGGGAGGTTGAAGCAACTTTAGCAGACAGTGTGATGGGAGAGGAAGCCTGTAATCATGGAAAGAGCACTGGATTTAGAATCAAGGGATTGGGGTTTCAATCTTAGTGCTGTTATTTGCATGCTGTATTTCTGTGAGCACTACGACAGGTAGTGCTCAAACACTTTGAGTGTATTTCCACATCTACAAAATAAGACTAAAAATACTTGTACTACCTACAGAATTGTCTCAAGAAGAGCACTCTTAAAATATGAAGTGCTATGGAACTGCCAGTAATTCAGGGATAAATTAAGCTCCTTGAGGGCAGTTAGTGTTTTATTTTTCTTTTTGTATCTCTGGTGCCTGGCTTATAGTAGGCATTTAATAAATGCTCATTGAATGAACTAGATTGAATTGGAAGGTATCCAGGCTATTGGTCAAAATGATAGTTAGAGAATATTGGGCAGTTTTATTTGTCCTCGATAATTGAAAATCACCCATAGCACTCGACAGAAAGGAAAGCAATGTTTATATACCACTGAACAGATGAGATTCCTGGTCTTTGACAAGTTAGTAACAAGGGAAAGCAGAGTCCTGCCCACACCCCAGCTTCTATCAAAGCCTCATTAAATCCAGAGCCCAAGCAGGCAGAAAGGAATATTTCCATCATGTTTCTACCAGTTTTGAACTAGAGTATTCCCCAGAGCAGAGAATTATCAATTTGACTTATCTCATCTGAACTTTCCCTGCCCAGACACAAGAAAATGCGCACATTGTCTTCTTTGTATATACACGAGTGCGGCAGGTACCAGGACTGGATTTCAAATTATAGTGAATGGATGATAGGTGAAGACATCTTCACCTTGGTTCTGGGGTCCATTGGGATTTTTCTTCATTGTCATGTTGTTTGTTAAAAACCAGTCAAAAGAGTGTCTGGTAATTGGTTCTCTCTCAATGCAGAGAGAGAAGCTTTCCTCTGCCTCTTTCTGGCTGTTGGCGTTTGCTATTGAATATCTATATGTTCAGTGTCAATTGACTTCCCTGGCAATATTCATCCTGGCTCCCCTTTCCCATCCTACTCTCCCTCCCTTCAATGCATCGTGTGAGGGGTTTCTTGTCTCACCTTTAATAACTAGATTCCCATCCCTACACTCTGTGCTCCCCCATCCTCTGGGCAGAGTTCGAAGCCTCTCCTCACTCCACCCTAGCAGAGAAACTTCTCCAATTTGTTGAATTCTTCCACAGGCCGCTGAGGATGCAAAGCCCATGACATAATTGCCTGCATCACCTTACACAGATTAGAGTAATGAATGTCTCACTTATTGGTTTCTCAGATATTCTGATTAATTGGTCCCAGAGGTGCCCCAGGACTGCTGCAGATGGACAGCAAGTTCCATGTCATGCTTAGGCCCTGGATTTAGAGCCTGTTAAACTGGGTTTGAATCCCAACCCTACTACTTAGAATCTGCCTCATCTAGGATAAATTATGTCATTTCTCTGGGCCTCTATTTGACTTATCTGTAAATGAGACTAGATTCAATGATTGAGACTAGACGGCTCAGTGGATACAGCACTGGGCCTGGAGTCAGGAAGACCTGAGTTCAAATTTGACCTCACACCCTTACTAGCTATGTGAGATTGGGCATGTCTTTTAACCTCTGTCTGCCTTGGAGGCAGCCAGTTGTCTCAGTGGATAGAATGCTGGGCCTGGAGTCAGGAAGACCTGAGTTCAAATATGGCCTCAGACACTTGCTAGTTGTATGACTCTGGGCAAGGCATTTCATCTCTGTTTACCATAATTCACAGAAGAAGGAAAGGGAAAATCACTCCAGAATCTTTGCCAAGAAAAATCCTTGGATGGAGTGGTCCATGGAATCACCAAGAGTCAGACATGACTGACCTACAATGACCACAAAGTCTCACCCCGTACCAGATGCTACGAATGACCCCAAGGTTAAGGGCACCCTGGGAGATCTTCTGCACAGTCACTTGACCTGTGAAGGGTGAGTACTCTGATGGGGTGTTTATAGGCACAGTCAATGATCTTTGCCTCTCAGCCCTTCTGCTCAACAGCTTCTAATCTGGAAAAGCCAGCCAGTCAGTCAGTCAATTAACATTACGGCTGCTTAAGACCCCAACCTATACCAGGTGGAGGGAGGGGGGAGGAAGAGAGAGATAGAAGAAAGTATCAGAGGAGGAGGAGAGGTGGCTGCCCTCAGGCAGCTCTGAACGGGCTGTGGGCTCTTGTGAATGCTGGTGACAGAGGGGGTCAGTGAGCAGTGAATGAGTTTTGCTGGCTCCTGGCTACTCCATGTTCATACTGCAGTTAATTTGCCTCCTTGCCTTTCATCTGAGCTGTCTGTCTTCCTCCAGTTTCTTTTATTGGCTGCTACTCTACAGCTATCGTTCACCCTCTTTATTAAGTCCATTTTTTTTCCTCTAGGAGCTGAGGCTGGGACTAGCTGGCCAGTCCAGGCGGAATCTGCTTCATTGAATTTATATACTAACAGATAAACTGGTGGCCTAGATGCCCTCCATCCCCCAACCCCCAACCCCTGGGTCAAATCTTTCCCAGTGACCTGGGTCTAAAGCCAGAGAATTTTTAATACCTGAAACTCTACCATTACAGATTCATTCCTTTGTGTGAGGCAAAAACCCCTGAAAAGGAGTACATGTCACCTTATCACAGGACATTTAGAACTAGAAAGGACCTTAGAGGTTCAACCAACTCATTTTATAGGTAAAGAAACTGAGGCATAGAAAGAGGAAGTAATTTATCTAAGGTCTCATCTGTAGTAAACAGCTGAGCTGAGATTTCCAACCAGGTTTTCTGACTCCAAATTCAGTCTCCTTTCCATTATTCCAAACTACCTCTCAACTAATAATAATAATTCACATTTACATAATGCTTACAATGTTCTTTTCTCATGAAATCCCCTTGAGATTGGCCCTACAATTATTTTTATGATCGATTCCTATTTTACAAATGAGAAAATTAGAAACCCAGAGAAACGAAATGGCTTTGTCCAAGGTCACACAAGCGATAAGTGGGAGGTATTGGATTGGAAGCCAGGGCTTCTGGTGCTAAATTCAGTATTCTTGCCACTTCGATACAGGTGTTCTCACCATTAAGCTATGGTGTTATCAACAGTGAAGATTTCATTGGGACCGCCTTTCCTAGTGCCCTTCCAGCTGCTTGGGAGCAGGTTTTGCTGGGATTGTGGGGGGAGAGACAGGTCCAATTTAAGGGTAATTATTGAGACAAGTCTAAGCAACCAGAAGCAGTAAGAGGATTTCTGAGATGCCAGCCTACGAAAGAGCAAAGAGGCCATTCAAGGGAATGTAAGAAGATGCTAAAGCAAAGTTTGTTCATGATTATAGTTTTGCTTTGTCCAAGGCCTGGATCAGAGACAGGTCTATTAGTAGAATCTATTAGAGAAACTGCTGAACTGGAGAGCAGGAGACCTTAGTCCTAGTTCCAGCTTGACCATTAATTCATTATGGGGAGAGTGTGGGAGAGAAACCTCGCTTCCCATCTCTGGGCCTTGGTTTTCTCCCCTGTAAAATGAGAAGGTTGAATAGCCTGTGTTATTCTTTAGTTCTAAAGTAGGATAAGATTGTGGATGTTTCATCCTAAATCCCCACATGCAGTTATCACCCCACAGTGGACAACACCACCCCGAAACCTGTGTTGCTCCTGGGACAAAGGGATCCCAGGATGAGAGCTAGAAGGGAGCTCAGAGGAGAGCTAATCCAACCCCTGGTTTAATAATAACCCTGTGATCGAGGCGGTACAAGTATTATTATGAACTCTCTTTTACAAATAGGAAAATGGAAGCTCGAAGAGATTATTAACAGTAGACGCAGCATCAGAAATGGTATCTGAACCCAGGTCCTTTGACCCCAAAACCAATTTGCCTTCCACTGAATTTGTTGCCTCCTTTCCTTTCTAGTCATTAATGCTCTCTCTCTCAAAATTATCTTGCACTTAACTATTTACAGTTACTGCCCCTCCAACCAAGTAAAATTAAGCTTCTTAAAGATATCTACCCTGGGAGCCTGGTATAGCATCTTTGCAAGTAGCAGACACTGAATAAATGCTTGTTGAATTCAATTACAGGGGGAATGGGCAGCCCAATCCTCCCACTCTGCCTCGACTCCCGCCATATACTCTGAGTCCTCCTGGGGGCCATGCTTGTTTTCAGCTGTGAACGGTGCAATTCTCCTACTGTCCCAATGGAAAGATCACTGGCCTTGGGATCAGAAGGCTTGTGCCTGAGACCTGGCTTTCCTCCTTACACTGTGCATGAATCATTTCACTTTTCTGAGCCTCGATTTCCTCATCTGTGAATTGTGGACAGGGCTGTGGCGAGGACTGAATGTGAAGGCACATCAAACACTGTGATAACAATGGTGGACGTTTATGGCACACTTTAAAGTTTCCAGAGCATTTGATAAACATTCTTTCCTTTGAGCTTCACAACAACTCAAGGGTGAGGTGGGGAGTGCAGGTGTTATTACACCCATTTTACAGGGGAGAAAACAGGGACTTGAATGAGTGGAGTGACCTGTCCATAGCCACACAGATGTGAAGTAGTAGAGGCAGGATTTGAACCCAGGTCTTCCTGAATCCAGGCCCAACATTCTACCATACCACACTGCCTCTCTAACTACTGGATAAAACTGAAGAATTATCATGATGAGTCAAGAACCATTTTGGACTCATTCATAGAGTTTAAAGCTGGAAGAATTCTTAGGGACCATATAGCCCAATTCTCTTTTTATACAGATAAGGAAACTAAGTCCCAGAAAGGGGAGATAATATGGCTAACGTTGTACAACTAGGTAGTGTTAGAGACAAGATTTAACCTAGGTCCCTTTGTGTCAGATCCAGTTCTTTCCACTGAATCACGCTGTCTCATCTCTTTACTGATGCTTTAGAACAGGAAGGGAGGCCATCTCATCCAACCCCCTTATTTTACAGATGTGGATACTGAGGCACATATAGGTTAAGTGTCTTACCAGGGTAAGTGTCTGAAGCTGGATTTGAACTCAGGACCTCCTGACTCCAGGTCCAGTGCTCTCTACACTATGCCATAATGCCTCAGTGGCCTGAGTTTTCATGGAGAGAAAGATGGCTGCCTATTACCTGGAAAGTATGACTCAAGGAGACTAAGATTCCCAAAATACTTCTCCTACAGGTTCGGCTTCAGTATTTGAAATAACCACATTACTCACTCTTTCTACTTAAGGCATTGAAAGCCTTTGTCAAAATACACATTTTGTCTGGCAAGAGTCACAGCTGAAGTCATTATCATCCATTAATACCTAAAGAGTTTCTTAGATTAGGGCTCCTGTTCAGAGAACTGGCGGGTTAGAGAATAGGGCACTGAACAAATTCTCTGGATGTGGGGGTCAGAATGATGCTCTGTAGACAGGGATGGTGGGCAAACAATAGTGAGTGCTCCTGAGAAGTAGCCAGAGAATAGAAGGACAGTCACTTGTGAGGCAGGTAGGGCACCAGAAGGAAACTGAGAGGGGGACCTTGAAGACAATAACCTGCTTCATGGGCAGAGTTGTCTAGAGGTGATGGCTTAGATCTATTTAGAATTATATACTAGATAAGCTTAGGCATTGACATTAAAAATTATCTTGTCTAACTCCCTCATTTTACAGACAACAAAAAGAAGCTCAGACTTGACCAAGGTTACACACCTAGTAAGTGACCAAGCTGGACTAGAAACCAGATCTCCTGATCAAGTTTGGTGTCCTTTCTAGTCTTCAGGCAATCAGCTATAAATAGCATGGTATCATGGATTTCTTTTTGATAAATCACCTATTTATGGCTAATCTCCTTACCTAGTGGCATAAGCCAAGTGACTTCTGTCTAGCCTCAGTTTACCCATTGATAAATCCATCTGTTTTTTTATTCCATCCCCATCTTCCCATGCTCCACTTGCTCCCCCTCCTCATGGGTAGTGTTCAGAGGCTGGGTACAAGTGGCTTGGACCTTTTAGAGAAAAGATACTGAATACCCTCTAGGTCTCGTTAGACCGATCTGGACCTCACTGACATTTGTCACTGGTAGGCCCTGCAGTTTATCTGGATTTCCACCTGATAAGGCTGGTACTCCAGAGATTCAGACAGATGCGCAGGAAGCCTTCACTCTATTACTCTTTTCCATGTTACTTTAAAATCATATTTATTCACCAAAGTGTATAGTTGTATGCAGAGAAGCTCTCTGGAAAGGCCCAATAAAGCTGAAATATGTGGACACTCTTAATAATTTTACAATAAAGTACACTTAAGAATCAATTGCTGAAGCTCTGGGAAGTTGTCCAGCTGATGGATTAGAGCTGTGGACTGGTAGGTTGGCGTTTTCTTTTTTTTTTCTTTGGTGGTTGTTGTTTTTCAGGAGAGTTCAGAAGAGAAAGCAGAGGTTTAAAGTACTCAGGGACCTGGAATTAAACCAAAGTGGGGAGGCCAGATTTAAGACGTTTTTGATGTAGCTGGTAATGAACAGCTTCTGACCTTCCACGAGCTTGGGACCAGGCATAAGGAAACTGAAACCTGGGGGCCCAGTAGCCAAAGGTGAATACCATCCTCTGTGCTGATGGAGGAGCATGGGCCACCCAACTTCATGGAACTACCAGGACTCCAGGGGCTTACTGGAGGCAGGAAAAGTGCTCGTCCAACATGTCAGTGGCGGAAGGATGGACACATAAAGTCTCTTCACTGAAGATGATCCCATGATGCTACAGTTCCACATATTCTGAATCTCAGACCGATAATGATAACTCCTACTTCTTTTAGGAATTGGATCTCTGATTTCAGTAGCAATTGAGGGATTTGGAAGTTGAAGAAAAGTTCTGAATCAGTTGATATGGTATAATTCTTAGGGTATCAGAAAGGAATAAAAAATGACTCAGCAGTGGCATGGGTCTTATTATACATTATTCCCCTCTGCTCTCTACAGTCTAGACACCCTGGCCTGCACTTAACTCTTCACACATGATACTCTATCTCTCATCTCCAAGCATTTGCACAGTCTGGAATGTTCTCTGTCCTTACTTCCATCTCTTGGAATCCCTGCAGTTCTAATCCCTTGGAACTTTGGAATCTGAGATTCGGCTCAGTCACCTTCTACACAAAGTCTTCCGGACTTCTTTCCAAAAACTACCCAATATTTAATTTGTATGTGCAGACCTACACACACACTGTTTATGCACACACACATACGTGCATATGTATATAAGCAAACATAATTTGTCTTATGTTATATATACATCTGTATGTGTGTATACATGAGGAGGGGAGGGAGGATGGTAGGTATACAATACACTAAAGGTAACCATCACTGCCTTGGGACCAAACTACACCCTCTTTAAAGGTCTTTTTCTAAGATATACACACACACACACACACATATACACGTATATCCATACATATATGTATATTATTGTTCGGTTGTTTTAGTTGTGTCTAACCTTTCGTAACCCCATTTTGAGTTTTCTTGGTAAAGACACTGGAGTGGTTTGCCATTTTCTTCTTCAGCTCATTTTACATATGAGAAACTGAGGCAAGGAGAGTTAGGTGACTTGCTCAGGATCCCACAGCTAGTAAGTGTTTGAAGCTAGATTTGAACTCAGGTCTTCCTGACTAGGTCCAGCAGTATATCCACTGCACCACCTAGCTGTCCTTGTGTATATGTATATATGTGTGTATATATGTATGTGTATGTGTGTATACAAATCATTAAAATGTGAGCTCCCTGAGGGCAGGGACTCTTCATCTTCCTTGTACCATAGTATTTAATGCTTATTAAGTGATAGGGGAACTCCAAGGGAAGAAATGGTCTACTGTTACAGATGGGTACTTATTCCTCAACCTATAGAATTAGTTTCTCGGGGGCACCTAGAGGATAAGGGATTTGCTCAGCGTCACACAGTTAGAAAGCATCAAAGGTAAGACTTGAACTCAGGTTTTCCTGGCTCCAAGGCCAGCTCTCTATCCATCAGGCTGCACTGCCTCTAACCACCCCCATCCCCATTCTTGTAGCACTTGGTTCACACAGCACTTTCCTTAAAATGATTCTGTGAGGTTAGCAGTGAAAGCCTTATTATTTCCATTTTATATGTCAGAAACCTGAAGGTCAGAGGTGGGGGGGGGGCTTCCTCAAGGTCACCCAGCTGTTACAACTAATATTCAGTGTAAATTATAATGTAGTGTAAATATTAGTACCTCTTGAGTCTGTCTAAGATAAAGTTAGACCCAGCTGGAGAGGAATGGAACTAGGTCACACCAAGAAGTTTCTTCAAGATCAAGGTCAAGATTTCATAGTTTAACAAATTACTTTACCTTCCTTGACACCTGGGGTAAAAGCCAGCATCTCACTACCACCACCTAGATGGGGGAAGGAACGAGGGGAGCAGGCTGTTCAAACACCACCCATACCTTAGATCCATTTACTTCTGCCTCCTCTGCTTTACCCAACCTTGCTCACAAAAATGGTTTTTCACATTTTCAATTATTTGTAACTAATCTCCCTGATAAGCCTTTGGAAACGTAAACCTCCCTTCTGGTCTACATGGCATAAAAATAAACACAAAAGACAGAAAAATGGGCTGCATGTTTTCATCCCATATCCATTCCCTCTGGATGCTGTTGAAACAGGACAGAGTGTGGTACCATTCTAAGACACTGGTGAGGTAAGGTTATGTATTTCTGGGGTGATCGTTACAGCTTGGCTTCCTGAATAGCTGGCAAGAAAGTGGAACCTATTTTGGAGAATGGACCTAGGCGATCCTGCCCTGGAGGATCTTAAGAACAGGGTAGAGTGGTTATCTTTATTAGTGCAGTCTTGCCCAGAGGCAGGGGATGATCTTGATAACCAGAGAGTGGCTCTGCCAGGCTGCAGAATCTACAATTTCTTACTGTAGAATCCTTAGATCTATATCGTATTGGCAGAATAGTAAGATGTCTCCTGCCCCTTCACAATGCAGTCTCCTACATTCTAGCCTCCTAGATAGTGGCAGATTAAGAGGTCCTAGAACCCATAGACGCAAAGACCCAGTGGCTTTCTTTCCCCCCTCTCCCTTTCTTTAGCTCCTTCATTGAAACAGGGGGCAGGACAAAAGAGATGAAGAATCTCAGATTCCTATAAAATCACCCTGAAAGTCTCATGGCTTATGGGGGTGGGGAAGGGGGAAATAGTAAAAAAAAATTTTGTCTATCTCATGGCTACATGGAAAGAGTGGTGAATGTGGAAGCAGAGGACTGGGTTGGAATCCTGGCTATGCCACCTACTAGTTGTGGGGTCCTGGCATCATTTAAACTGTCAGAGCCTCAGTTTCCCCATCTATAAAATAAGGATAATGATACCTGCACAAGCTACCTCACAGGGTTAATCTTTCAAGTACTCCATGAGTAGGAGTAAAATGGCTGATCTCCTTTGCCATCAGGCTCTTCCCCAATACTCAAGATCTGGGGTCTGGTGTGGGATGGAGGAAGGAGCTGCTGCTCTGGCTGTCAATCATGTTCTGACTCCAACTGCTTCCTCCACCACACATACCCTACAGGGCGGACTTTTGTGTCCAGAAGGAGAGACAATGAGGCTAGTTCAGTTTTTCACATAGTTAAAGTCCTCTGGGTAAAAAGGGCATCTTAATATGAGCATCTCTGTAGTGCTTTGAGGTTCGCAGAGTATATTACAAATATCATCACATTGGATGCTCACAACAACCCTGTAAGGTAGGTGCCATTATTCTGCCTATAGGAAACTGAGACACAGAGGTTAAATGATTTGTCCAGGGTCACTCAGCTAGTGTCTGAGGTCAAATTTGAATCCAGGTCTTCCAGGTCCAGAGTTCTATCTACTGTGCCTACAACATGTACTGGAAAGAACAGCGGATCCAGGGCATGGATCTAACCTGGAGTCTATAAACTTGGTTTTAAAAAAATTCATTAACTACATTTCAATATAATTGATTTCCTTTGGGATCTTATTTATTTTATTTTATGTATTTAAGAGACATTATTCTGAGAAGAAGTCTGTAATATATCAGCAGTGTGACCCTGGGCGAGTCACTGAATTTTTCTCTGCCTCAATTTCTTCAACTATAAAATAGCAATAACAATATACCTGCCTCCCAGAATTAAATGGAATATACAATATAAATGTAATAGTACATTTGATTAATTATAATTTCTTTAACTAAATATAAGTATTAAATGATTGTTTTAAAAGCACTTAGCACAGTGCCTGGCATATAGTAGGCACTTAATAAAAAATGCTTGTTTCCTTCCTTCCTGAGAATCTTGCTTCTTCTATTTGCTACCTGTGTGTCCTTGGGCAAGTCATTTGTCCCCTCAGAGTGTCAGTTTTCCCTTTGGGAAAACCAGGAAACTGAATTAGATGAGCAGAGAGGTCCTTTCCAGATCTAATTCTGATAATCCTATGGAGTACTCTAGCTCTGCTCCTGTTTCCTTCTCTCTAAATTCCCAAAAGGAAAGGTTGTTCATTGGAAATCCCCTAGGCTCCAACTGCCTCTCATATAAGACTCTGCAGATGGAGTGATTTTGCTCCCAATTGGTGGGTTAAGTCTTTTAGATCAGAAGGTAGTATAATAAAAGATGAAAAGCTCATAGAATTATTGAAGTATAAGCCTCCAGCTTAGGCTGAGCTCAGAGCCCATTTTCCTGCATACCTTCCATTTCAAATCAATAGAGTTTGGGGCCCAATCTCTGTTTCATGGGCAGGTAAGAACTGGGAAGGTATGCATACCCCTAGGGGTCCCGAGGACAGAACTAGGAACAATGAATGGAAGGTATAAAGAGGAAGATTTAGGCTCAAGGTAAAGAAAACCATCTTAAAGATTAAAGCTATCCAAAAGTGGGATGGTCTAGTTTGGAAAGATAGTGAGTTCCTCAACACTGGGTGACCATGTACAGGAGATATTGAAGAGGGGGGCAGTTCATGGATCATATTGGGACAGTAGTAGATGATCCGTAAGGTCCCTTTTACCTCTATGAGTGAAGAGATTCTAGGATTTCAAGATTCTCTTGAGAGACACAAAAAATTGGGAATGGGTTCCCAGGCTCCTTACTAGAAGGGCTAAAAATTTGGAGCTATGGATCTATGACAGATATGAGACTTCACCAAGAGGCAAGCTGTTGTCTCATGACTAACCACATAAGTGTATTCTGATCCCTGGAGACATGGGGGTGGGGAGAGAAGGGAAAACAATTAGAATCAGAGGATATTCAAGTTAGAAGAGACTTTAAAGTTAATTTAGTCCAACTTTTTCATTTTAATAACGATGATGGTCGGCATTTATATAGCATTTTAAGGTTTGCGATGTGCTTTAAAAATATTACTCCTTTTTCCCCTTACAATTACCCTGACAGGTAGGTGATTTTATTATCCCCATTTTACAGATAAGAAAATTGAGGTGAATAGGGATTAAATGAATTGCCCAGAGTCGCCCAGCTAGTAGTCACGTGAGTCCTAGAGAAGGAAGGGAAATCCACACAGCTTAGTCAGTGACAGTTGGTGGAAGGGTTCACGGTCTTGCTATTTTTCTGCCACTGCTCTTTCCTCCCTCCTTGGAATTACATGCCCAGCTACCTCATTCAATTCAATCCAACACATATCTCTTAAGTGCATACAATGTGCTGGCAAAGAGAAATGTCCAGACCTAGGATTCAGAAGCCTCTGAGAACATTCCAAGAGAATCCTGGGGAATATGGGAGAGGTGGCTGTCTTGGTAAAATTTCTCTTGCTCCCCTCCAAACATACACCCTCCCCATCAACCCTTGTTGGAGCATTTCATCTACAGTGGCTCAGGGGCATTAGATCAGTGGCTCCTTTCCATCTCCCCCTTGCCTCCAACCCCCGGGGTGGTTCTGCATTTGGAAACTGGGCAGCTTTCTAGAAGGCTAGTGCCAAAGTCATGAGTCGCAAGCCTGGCCCTGGGGCAGTCCCTGTGAAATGGCCATAATTACTCCATTCTCAGAAACCCCAACAGAAAGGTCGAAGCATCTAGGAAGCTTGCCCATAGCAGAGCATCAACACGCCTCTCTCCTCTTCTGTGGTTGATGACTCACCCATGTTTGTTTGGCTCTGTCTCTCATTCTTACCTGCATCTTAAAATCCAGTCCCATCTTTCTTCCAGTACAGCTTCCTCCCTCAGCCGCTGCCTGCCCCTGCCCACGTTCCCTGACAATAGATTAAGATGATTTTATCTTTTCTATTAGGCAGTGATTGCAAATCTCTCTGGGTTCATTAGTGGTTGGATAATCCCTCCAGATTTATTAGTTCAAATTGCTTTCTCCCTTTCTCCTCTTCCCTTCAGACCATACCAATTTCCTTTGCTGTCTCAGCAGCTGACTGGGTTTAGCTCCCAGGCCCTTAATTCTTCACACCCTCTGTCCAAACTCCCATCAATCCTAAGGAGGATTCAGCTCCCACAGCCAAGCCCGGAAGGCCTGCTGGAGGAGAGAGGCTCACTCCTAGACCAATGTTCAGAAGGAGTGCAATCAATCTCCCCTGGTATAAAGCACGCCCCATTTGAGGGAGCTCAGCCAGGGACATTTGGGCCAGTACTTCCTCTTGCCAGGAGGAGAAGAACCAAAGCTTCATTTTTTAGAATTGTCTAGAAAGACAACACTCAGTAGGGACTTCCACCGTTAGGTTCATCTCCCCTTCTTGTGATCTTGGTTGGCTCCAAATTAACAACTTGTTGTGTAGGATGCTAAATTAGCCTTCCAGGATACAGAGGCAAGATTCCAACTCTCAATCATTTCACCTTTCTCTCTGTCTCTTCACTCCCTACTCTAGCCTACTAGATGCAAGAGTGAGTGTTTTGTAGTGGAAAGAGCCCTGAATTTAGATTCAAAAGACCCTGGGCAACTTAATTGAATTCCAATAAGCATTTATTAAGCCTCTACTGAGTATAAGGCTCTGTGCTAAACACTGAGAATGCAAAGACAGAATGGAAAACGGTCCTTGCTCTCAAGATTTTACTGAGGGGATACAACATTTAAAGAGATTTGAGGAGGAGACAGAATGAATAACTAGAGGGATTAGGAAAAAGTAAGGCACTTCAAGTTTGGGCCTCAATTTCCCCATCTGTAAGATAAAGGATTTTGAATAGAGAAAAGATTCTTAACCTTTTTTTGTATCATGGAACCCTTCGGTTGCCTGGTGAAGCCTATGAATCCCTTCTCAGAATAATGTTTTTAAATGACTATAATAAAATATATAGGATTAGAAAGGAATCCAATTACATTAAAATATAGTTATCACAATATATTAAAAAACCAACTTCATAGTCCCCAAATTAAGAACCTTTGGACAGGAAGATTTCTAAGGTCTCTTCCAGCTCTAAATTCTACAATCCATTAAGAGTCCTCTACTCCATCAACAGCCTGCTCCTCCAAGCCTTGCCATTTTCCTTTCCTACTACTCTACAAAGGATGTTCCCTCAAATGTCACCAGTGATTTCCTAATCACCAAATTCAATGGCCATTTTTCCAGTCCTCGTCCTCTTTGACCCCTTTTCAGCATCTGCTATGATGATCACCTCTCTTTCTGCATTTTCTCTCCTCTCCAGCCTTCTGAAGCATCTAACTCTCAGGTCTCTCCTCCTACCTCTCTAACAGACCTTTCTCTATTGGTTGCATTGTTTACTCTTCCTCTTTCCAAACCTTGAGATAGATGTTGCCCAAGATTCTGTACTTGGCTTTTATTTTTCTCTATGAGTGATCTTTACCACTCCTATGACTTCAAATGACTCTGAAATCTCCATCTCCAACAGTGACCTCTCTTCTAAGCTCCATATCTGTCTTCCCAACCATCTATACATCCCCACTGGATACACCATTACCACCTCAAATTAAGCATATCCAAATCTGGACTCCTAACCTCCCCTCAAAACCTGTTTCTTCTTTACACTTCACCATTTTTGTCTTTAACAATACCATTCACCCAATATCTCATGCTCTGAACCTTGGATATGTTAGTTCCTTGAAGGCAGGGAGTGTTTGCCTTTCTCTGTATCCCCAGCACTCAGCACAGCGTCTCAAACATAGTAAGCACTTGAAAAATGCTTGTTGGCTAACTACTGACTGATTGGAATTATATTTGATACTTCTTTTCCCCTCTTCTCTTCATCAACTATATATATAAAATATATAACTATATATATAGTTATATATATATGTATATATATATAGTTGCCAAGCTCTGTTGATTCCACCTATATTAGTTCTCCTATGCCTGTCCCCTATTCTTTATTCTCTCTGCCACCACCCTAGAACAAGCCATAGATACCACTTAGAGTGCTGCAAAAGCTTCCATGATTTTCCTTCTTCCACCTTCTTGGTCCATCAAGCCATGCCTCACACTACAGCCAGATTAATCTTTATGCATAGGCCTGGACATTAAGTTCAACAGATGACTAAGTGGATGCTATGTGCAAGGCATTGTGTTTGATGTTGTACCCTGCACACAGTCCAAAAACAATATGGTCAAGAAACTCACAACCAAATACAGAAGGAAAGATAAATACATAAATAAGTATGCTACAAGGCAGAATGGGATTGGAGCCAAGGGAGAGTCCAAAGTGTTCTGCAACATTTGAGAGGGCAAAAATCCCTTTCACTTGGGAAGGGGTGAAGAAAGGCTTTGGGGAGGAAGTAGTGCCTGGGCTCAGTCTCAAAGGATTTCAACAGACAGATATGGAGGGACTGAATTTCAGGCAAGCATAAACACACAAATGTGAAAAAAAGATCAGTGCCTTGTATATGATATATGCTTAATCAATTACCATTGAACTGTCAAATTGAACTAATAAGAGTGGAAACTACTAGTGGTCCATAAACAAAGTATACGGATAAACAGAGTGTGTGGAAGTGTAGGTAGGACCCAGCTTATGGAAGGTTTTAAATACTAGGGTAAGGAATTTGTATTTTATCCTATTGGTAATAAGGAACCACTAATGGTTTTTGGCATTGTTAGGAAGTAACACAGTCAGAGCCATGAGTTAGAAGATTATTTTGAAAGTTGAATGAATGTTGGGTTTGAGAAAGGAGACTGAGGTCAGAAAGTCTAATTAGGAGTCTATTTCAGTCCAGGTAAGAAATAATGAAAGTTGAAATAGGGTGATGGCAGTATGAGTGATGAGGAAGGGAGAAATAGGAGAAATACTGCATGGAGAGAATCAACAGGGTGTGGCCACTGTTTAGATATGGAGATGAGCAAAATGGGAAAGTCAAAGATGAGTGAGACTGGCCATCTTGAGAGACTAGGAGAATTGTGGCAAGAACAAAAGAAATAGTGGTTAGAAGAAAAAACAAATTTTGTGGAGAAGATAAGTTCGGTTTTGGACAGGTGGAGCTAGACATCCATCAGGCAGATGGAAATGTCTGTCAGACTTCTGGGAAAGTGGGACTGGAGATCAGAGTAGTGGTCTCAGGTACATGTATAGATTTGCAGGTCATCCACACAAAAGTGATGACTGGAGCCATGGGGAGCAGAAGATATTGACAAGATATTGACAAGACAATGAATAAAAAGTGAACAGAAGGGAGCTACTCCCTTTCTCCCATATCCAGTCAGAATCTTGCTGATTTCACCTCCCCAATATCTCTCACATTTGTTCCCTTTTCTCTACTCACACTACAACCAACCTAGTTAAAGTCCTCCACATCTTTCATAGAACTAATGAAATAGCCTCCTAATTGGCTGCTTGGCTTTCAATCTCTCTCGTGTCCAACCTATTCTCGACATGGCTGTCCAAATAATTTTCCTAATGCATAGATCTGACCATATCCCTCACATGCTCCAGAAGCATCTATGGTTGATTAATGCCTATTGGACAAAATGCCAGCTCCTCTGATGTTTACAATCCTTCACGACTTTCCAGACTTAGTTCACATTATTCCTCTGCATAGCCACTCTGTTTTCCCCAAATGATATTCTAGCTCTGACTTTCAGGCTGAACTCCATGTTTGAAATGCACTCATTCCTCACCTCTAACCCCATGCTTGAAATGCACTCACTCATTCCTCCTGGAAACCTTAGATTCTTTTAAGGCTCAGCTCAGGAGCTACTTGCTCTGGGAGGCTGTTCCTGAGCGCTGCCCCGCCCCTCCAGCCCCCGCAATTGTTAGCACTCCTCCCTCCTCAAATTATCTTATGTTTACTTACCTGTTCACATTTTTATCCTCCTATAGTGTTTAAGAATAAAGATAGCTTTTTTCACTTTTATCTTTATATCTCCAATGCCTATTACATAGACCATGACTATAATAGGTGCTTGATAAATTCTTGTTAAATTGAAGGGGGTGTCAATAGTATTAAATGATGTAAAAATGTCAAAGGAGGTGAGGATTGAGAAAAGGTGACAGCATTTGATAACTAAGACGTTATATGTGTATATGTATGTATATGTGTGTATATATAAGTGTATATGCATGTATATATGTGTATATGTGTGTGCACATATATACACGTATATGCATATACGTGTATATATGTGTGTATATCTATATATGTGTATATGTGTGTATGCATGTATATATGTGTGTGTACGTGTGTATACATGTATAAGTATGTATATATGTATAAGTATGTATATAAATGTATATGCATGTATATGTGTTTATGTGTATATGCACATATGTACAAGTATATGCATGTATGTATATATGTGTATATATGCGTGTATATGTATGCACGTATGTGTATACAAGTGTAAGTATATATGTGTGTATAAGTATGTATGTGTGTATATGATATATGTGTGTATACATGTGTGTGTATATATGTATGTGTATGTATATACTATATATATGTGTATATATATATATATAAAATTAAGAGATGTCCTCAGGGGGAACAGTTTCAGCAGGGGGACCAGGATCCAGGATACAAGACAGATTGCAGAGAGATAAGGAAGTGGAGACAGTAGAAACTTGCCAGTAAAGGGGAGAACACAATAGTTCGAAAGGATAGCAAGGGAAATTGTTATTTGGACTTGAAATTTGTTTGATATTTTTTAAAGATAGAAAAGAGAGCACAATAGTTTGAAAGGAGAGCACAGGAAATTGTTATTTGAATTGGAGGTTTGCTAAAAAGACGTGGCAAACATAAGCAAGTTTGTAGGCAGAAGGTAAGAGGCCAGTAGAGAGAGAGCAAGGTGGAAGGAGGATGATTGATGAAACAAGGTTCTAGAGGAGACAGGAGGGCCTGAGATTTAGGTCAGAAGCAGAGGCATTGGACGTGGAAAAAGGAGGGCCACCTTCTGTCACTCCTCCATTCCCAATTATTCAATGATTATTTAGTTGAAATCCAGAATCCTTAGTCAGGCATTCAAAGTCTTTCATAATTCGGCGCCACCCTAGCTTTCTAGCTCTACATCCCTCCCCACCTTTGAAAATCAGACCTGGGATGTCACTGATGTAGGAAACTCCCTTATACTGGCATATTCTGTACAACACTTAGCCTTAGATAGTTGTTTAGAGTTCTGAGAGAGGAAATGACTTGCCCAGAGTCACATTGTTAGCATGTGTCCCAGGTGGGAATTTAAACTCAGAACTTCTAGACTCTTTCTAGCCTTGCCTTTTACTAATTGCATTCATGTATCCTGTTCTCCAATAAAACCAGGCAGTTCCTTCACACACCTCATACTTTCTTATGTTTTTTTGTTTTTGTTGCCATTGTTTCTTAGACCTGGAATGTTCTGTCCACTCCTCCTTTAAAGGCCCAACTCCCCACCCCCTCTAGAGGAGGCAGAGCAAAGCTCATAGAGAAAGAACACTTAATGATTTACAAAATGCTCTCCTCAAAACACCTCTGTGTTGTACACATTATCATGCCCATTTTATAGAGGAGGAACAGAGGTCTCTTTACACAGTCAATGAAAGACAGTGACAGAGATGAGATTTGAATCCAGGGCTTCTGACCCCAGCTCCCCTTTCCCTTTCCACTAAATCACACTACCTCCCCATCTCTATAAAGCCTTTCCAAATCCCCAAGC
Source organism: Trichosurus vulpecula (assembly GCF_011100635.1). NCBI lineage: Eukaryota > Metazoa > Chordata > Mammalia > Diprotodontia > Phalangeridae > Trichosurus > Trichosurus vulpecula. The sequence continues at coordinate 268,914,943 of NC_050574.1, forward strand.
GGATAACGACCTTTTCCTCTTCACATCTCACACAAAATTCTGCTTGTACTTTCCTTATACTCTCATCATGCATCATTTTGTTTTGAGGATTTTTAATATTAATTTGTTGTTTTAATATTAATTTATTATAACATTAATAATTAATATTTATTAATTATAATACTTTGCAATAACTGATAAAATTGTTTTGAGGATTATGTGTCAGTCTGTCAACATGCATTTACAAATCTCCTACTACATGCCTGGGATAATTTACCTCACTTGATCACAGATTCTCAGGAACGGAGGACCTTAATCCATTACCTAGTACTGAGCTCTCTGCACACAATTTTTATTGTTGTTCAGTCATTTGTATCTGTCTCTTCATGACCCCATTTGGGGTTTTCTTGGCAAGGATACTGTAGTGGTTTTCCATTTCCTTCTCCAGCTCATTTTTTTACAGATGAGGAAACTAAGGTAAATGGGGTTAAGTGACTTGCCCAGGGTCATACAGCAAGGAAGTATCTGAGGCCAGATTTGAAATGATGAAGATGGGTCTTTCTGATTCCTAGCCCAGTGCTCTATCCACTGCTCCACCTAGCTGCACACAATAACCACTTAATATATTATTATCTATTGAATCAAATTGAATGGATACATTTAGCATTTTTTTCCTACTTTAATGGGGTGCATAGGCAGGCAGCATTGGGGCTGAACCAGAGGGGCCCTTTGACCCTGGAGTTGCATCTATTGCTGTTGGTTTTGTCTCTGTTCCTTTAGCTCTTGGCCATCTCTGGGCTTCTGTCCACCTGCTTCATAGCATATGTCCTTTTGGCCACTGTCTGGCTCCTTACCTTCTGCCCTGCTGTGGGTCCTGACCCCTAGTCCCTTTCTACTTCCCTTGATTCTGGCTTAGCTACTCAGTTGTCCAAATGTACTTGCCAGGAGCTGACACTGATCATCTACCCTGCCCTTCTCTTATCAGGCTACTGATGGGACATTTTCAAATCCAGTCTGATTGGGACTGCAGACAAGCTCTGGAGTAGAGGGAGTGGGGGAGGGGAACGGTTTCCGTTATCAAGTGTCTTTGACTTTGACATGTGCCCCTCCTGCTGACTGCTGCCCTGTTCCTTCCCCTCCTATAGATACCCAGGCCCCTGACCTTCTACCTTGGACTTTAAGCTGCCCTCCTGTCTTGTCTTCTTTCTGATTCTCTGACACTGATCTACTAGTACAGAATTTGCTAGTGTACTCTATGCAGAGGTTGTGTATTGCACTGGAATGAGCCCTGGGTGAGGACTTCAGAAGCCTGAGCTCATGTCCTGGTTGTAATACATACTTGTGGTGTGACATTGGGTAAGCCATTTCTCTCTGAATCTCAGTTTTTCCATGTTTTAAATGGGGATATTGCTTGTAGCCCATCTCAAAGGGCTGCTGGGAGGAGCGTGCATTGTAACTTAGACCTCTACACAGTTGGAAATTACTGTCACTCCTGATTCTGGACCCATTCTGACTCTAAAACGTGGACGCATTTGCTCTCTTACAGGACTTTGACATGCATTGACTCATCTAAACCTGGTATTCTTCCCTATCCCCTCTTAATTTCAGTGTTTTCCGTCTTTTAATTATTTCCAAATTATCTTGTATGAACAACAACAAAATAGCTTGTTTTTCATATATTTGTTTGCATGCTTTCTCCGCCATTCGACTGTAAACTTCTTGAGGGCAGGGACTATCTTTTGTCTCTTTTTTTGTATCCCCAGCGCTTAGCACAGTGCCTGGCACATAGTAGGTGCTTAATAAATGTTTATTGATTGAATGAATGAATCCTTCTTCGAGGATACTGCTTTGTTGTGTTCCCTGAATCAATCAATGAATGAGCATTTATTAAGCATCTACTAGGTGCCTGAAACCTGGGAAACCTCCAACCTGGGGCTCTCCTCTCCTCAATGTGATTCTCTCCCTGGACCCACCATTTTGGGAAGAACTTCATTCATGTATCACCTTATTCTTGCTCCAAATGCTGCCTCCTCCTCACCTGCTATACTGCCACTAAGCTGCTACCTTTCTTCCTCTTCATGTTCCAGAGTCTGTATATGTGTCATCATCTGCCACGATCAGAATGTAAGTTCCTTGGGGGTAAGGATTGTCGTTTGTATTTGTATCCCCAGTGCTTAGCATAATACTTGGCACACAGTAAGCACTTGAGAAATTTTTTTTTTATTCATTTGTTTGTTTGTTCATTCAACACCACATACAGGACAGTGTGCTAGCTAATGCGGGAGATAAAGAATTTAGTCGGTATCTAGTCTCTGGCCACAGTGTAGTAGGGAAATTTGAAATATAATGCAAATAACTATCATATACAATAATACATGGAGGTGGGACGTGACTCTGTTATGTCATCAGTAAGGGGAACTCTCCATTTGGAGAGCACTTATACAGACAGGTAACTTACTGGTAACATGGTTTTAGAGAGTTGCCTCGGGAACTTAGAAGTTAAGTGATGCATTCATGGCCACACAATTAGTATGAATCAGAAGGAATACTTGAGCCCAGATCTTTCTGACTCCAAGACCAGCCCTCTATTCACTCAGCTACATTGCTTCTCATGCATTATAGAGGTGAGAACCAAGTTCAGTGTAAAGTTCTGGCTGATGGTTTAGTGATAGTTTAGGCTTCATGGAATGAGTGATGGCAATATAGTGGAAAGAACCATGCACTCGAAGTCAGAAGATCTTGGACCTTGGCTCTGCCTCCTATTAGCAATTTGTGATCTCTTTGTGCTTTAATTTCCTCTTCTGAAAAATGGGGGGGGGGGTTGTTGAATGAGTTGAAGGGTTCTTAATCTTTTCTGAGTCATAGACCACTTTGGCAGTCTAGTGAAGCTTATTGCCCCCTTCTCAGAATAATATTTTTAAATAATTGAAGGAAATGCTAAATTTCAGTTATAGGTGAGTGAAAATAATGACTCATTTTTTCTCCAAGTCCTAATTTCTAAGGAAATTAGAACCCCTAGAAATCTATCTAGGTACCCCTTGGAGATCTGTGGACCCCTCAGAATTCCATGGGCCCTAGGTTAAAAACTTGATTAAGTCTTTCAAATCTCTTTCAAATCTAACATTCCAGGATTCTAAGACCCCATGAGTTGGGCTTTATAGGGTGTCAATAGACAAAGGTGGAAGAAGACATTCTAAGTACAGGGAACAGTATGAGCCATGTGGAGGGGAAGATAATTGCTGGACTGGTTCAGATAATGAATGTATACGAGACCTTGAAAGGTTCCCCTCCTCCCCGCCCCATCCCTATCATGCTTGCTCACATTTTACCTTTTATTTTAGTTTTATCTTATTCTCCCCATCTTTCTAGGTAGTAAGCATCTTAAGGGGTGTAGCCAGAATGGCCTTTGTTTTCTTTGAATGACTCAGCTTACCTCATTGAGCCTCTGGACACTGTGGCTTGCTCTTCCGGGGCAGGAAGCCCAAAGAGCATTCCAGGAAGCAGAGAACTTCCTGTGTGATGAGTCATGGGGCTGGGTGAGGGGAGGTGTTAATGTCTATGCTAGGGGGAGGGGCCAACTCAAGAACCAATCAGCCCTGGTCATTCAGGCGGTGCTTGATGATGTCAAAAAAAACCCTATAAGAGGGGAGAGGACAGCTTGAAGAGTTCTCTTTCCTTTTCCGGTTGGAGCCAGAGACAGTTACAGCGACAGTTACAGCTACAGTTACAGCGACAGTTACAGTTACAGTTACAGCCACAGCCACAGCTGAAGCAGGAGCTGCCAGTAGCGGAGCTGACCTACGGGAGGAAGCTGAACAAAGACTTCAGGCCATTACAGCGACAGTTACAGCGACAGTTACAGCGACAGTTACAGTTACAGTTACAGCCGCAGCCACAGCTGAAGCAGGAGCTGCCAGTAGCGGAGCTGACCTACGGGAGGAAGCTGAACAAAGACTTCAGGCCAGTGGGTAATCTTATTACCATCGAGGGGGAAGCATGATTTTGCTTTACGCAATCATGCTTCTCTGTAGCCTCCTGGTTACTCTTGCAAGGCGTACTTATTGGGCCTGGAAGCTTTTGATCAACATATCAAAATGGGGCTGCTGGTTCATGGGTTGGTTACTGTGGAGCCTAAATAAATGTTTTGATTCTTCTGCCTTCTACTTTGAGAGTTTCTTATATCCGGCGATTCCGAACGTTTCAGACATGTTTATGATCCTCTTTGAGATTATAAACTCTGCCCTCCTGATACAAGGGGCAAGTGGCAATGCAACACTCATCTCCGTATCTACTACAGTGCCTCTCACAAAACGGGCACTCCAAAAATGTTAGCTGAACTGATTAGAGTTAGGCCAGGAGCCAAATTATACCTCTGTAGGAAGCATAGGGTGTAAAGCACACTAACCCCAAAGCACTGAGCTTGAAGTCAGGAAGACTTGGGCTCAAATCCTACCTCAGAGACTTAAATAATAGCTGTGTGATTGTGGGCAAAATACTTAACTTCTTTTTGCCTCAGTTTAAGAGAATTGAATTTAATAGCCTTTGAAGCCCTTTCCAGCTCTAAACCTATGATCTATGATCATAGACATGATCTGCTTGGCTAATTCCATCTTAGGCCACATTAGCTGAAGTAGGGAGAGAGGATGTGATCATTACACTGTATCCTGGTCAGTGCACATTTGGGATATTGCGAAATATTGTGTTTAGTTATGGACTCTACATTTTAGCAAGGGCCTTGACAAGCTGGAGCAAGTGCAGAGAAGGGCAACCAGGATGATGAGGAGATGAGAAAGCATGCCATATGAAGATCAAGGATCTGGGGATGTTTAGCCTGGAGAAAAGAAGACTCAAGAGGTGACATGATACATGCCTTTGAACAATTTAAGCACTGTCAGGTGGAAGAGAGATTAGACTGGTTCTGCAGGGACCCTGAGGGCAGAATGAGACCAAAGGGTAGAAGTGAACAGAAAAGTAGGATTTAGCTCAAGGTAAGAAAAAAACTTTCTAACAATTAGAGCTCTTCACAGGTGGAATGGACTGGCTCTGGAGCCAGTGAATGAATGAATAAATGAAGCACCTATTAAGCACTTACTGTGCTACACGCTGAAGGTACAAACTGGAAAGTAAGACAGTCACTTGCTATCACAGAGTTCACATTCTAATATGCAAGACAACAAATTTGGAAGATTCCAGCAGCAAGATAGATGAAAAGCACTATGGTTCTTAGGGTACAGGGGCAATGGATATGGTAATGCCTCTTCTTTAATGTAATTTCTTCTGATATAATCATCTCATTTTCTGATGTTGAGCCATTTATCAGTGCCAAGGACTTTGGTGGCAAGAACTTTCTTTTCTGAATCTTTAGTAACTGTGGCTGAAGCACCTACAGGAACACATGCCAGCCTGTATCTGTAGAATTGTTGCTTCCAAGGATGAAGGCTGAGGACACTGGGCTAGAAGTGTTGCTATTCTCAAGGCTCTTGGGTTCCGGGTTCTGGACTGTCCCATCAGGGTCTGAGGGGAAACGGTGACCAAGGTGGTGGTGGTGGTGATCTGTTGTGTCTGGCATATGCTGTATCTTGTCTCTTCTTTAGCCTAGCTGCTTCACGTAGGCTGGCTTGCCTACTCTTTGTGTAGCAGTTGGTCTGCAGTTGGTAAGGTTGGCTACCCCTTCTCTAAAGGAGTTTCTTGACCTCATGATGGCTATGAAGGTTGGACTGGAAGTAGGACTAGTGGTATGGGGAAGAGTACTGCCATTCACAAGGATCCTGTGACAATTTTCTTGTTAGTGGCAGTTGGTCAGCTATTATAACCAGTAGTTATGAGGAAGGTGAGCCCCCTCTCCACAATGAGTTAGTTCCCCACAGGCATTTATACCTCCAGGAGAGGTTGGATGGGAAATTTTAAGGGGTGGTGGTGGTGGTATTCATGCTTTGGGTGGAGATTGGACTCAATGATCTCTGAGGTCCACTCTAATACTTCAATTTTATTATACTGATATATAATATATACAAACATACTGCAGAACTTTACAGATCATCTATTCCAGCCCTCTCATTTTTTAGAGAAGGAAATTGAGGTCTTCAGGAGGCATAACTGGCAGAATGGAGAGAGGGCTAACCTTAGAATAAGGAAGAACTCACCAAGAGCTCCCTACACTGATTAACGCTCTCCCTCTCCCTCCCCCCCCCTCTCTCTCTCCATACATATGTGTATATGGCAATAACTCTCTATGTCTATTTCCCCCTTTCTCATACATACATACATACATATATATGTATTTATGTTGACAAAGAGAAACATACAGAGAAAGCTATTCCAAATCAGATGTGTGTGTATACACATATACGTACATATACACACTTAGATACATATATAGCTATTCACTTAGAATAGTGAATTCTATATATTTATGTACAGTCATATATTTATACTTTATTGTAGAGATATGATATGTTTACCATATTATTATATATGATCATATATTCATGTTTTAATGGCTCTCCATATATTTCATATATTTATGTATATATGGGAAAAGACACAAGGAGAGCTATTGCTATATAGAATTAACTATTAAATTAATTAACAGCTATTTAATAAAAAATTAATATATAATATATAGCTACTAAAGCTTAAAGCAGCACTAAGACTTTTGGAACACCCTGTGCATAGCCATTCATTTTGCACAGTGAATCACATATATTTATGTGCATATGTATTTGTGTGCGTATGCAGGTTCCTAGCAATGAAAAAAATCTTTCAGGCTATTGATGAAGTGACAAGCATTGATTGAATGCCCACTGTGTGAAGAGGCCTGTGCTAGGCACTGTGGGAAACATAAAAAGGTATAAGAGTCTCTCCCTACCCCTTCTCAGGTCACAGTCTCTTTGGGGACATGTGACACAGACACAAAAGACAGCCAAGTAACAATAAATGGGAGTGATCGCTTGATAAGGGGAATGGATTGTGGGAAGGAGAAAGCATTATGGGTTCATCACTTTTGCATGAGAGGAGACTGGGTGACCTGGAGACAGGAGGAGTTTCTAGGAAGCTGCATTGCTTCTGTGAGGATGCCCTGGAATTGAGACATTCAGAGCAATCACTGCCACTAAGGATGGATACTGTTTGAGAACGAGGTGGCTCGGGACATGAGGCAGTCTGGCATACCTTAAAAGGATGATTTTCCCTTGCCCCTCTCCTTACTGACAGCCCTCCCCACCCCCATTCTGTGCAATTATCCATTCCATTTAGGTCTTGTTCACCTCCCTCTGTGGCCCCTCTCTATCCCTGAGCGACTTTTCCTCTGGCTCCCACTCCAACTAGCCAGCAATCACATCTGCCACCACTTCCCATCCTCTCCAGCACACTGACACTGGCAGAAATAAATATTTATAAGCTCCTACTGACTGGACAAGGCCCTCGGTGAGCAGGCTGGCGCAACCTCCTCTGTGAGATCAGAAATCGTTTTATTATTCCTAATAGACGTCTGTCTCGTCTCGTCTCAGCAAGCAGAACACTCATGTGGACTCCAGAACCTTCACTTGCTTCCTGGGTCTTGTAACTGTTCTATTTCTATGCTTTCCTTTCCTACCTGAACAGCATCATCTGTGCTCTGTTTTTTGCCCATTTCTCCCTACACACAGGCTTCAAAATATCTTATTCCTATTGATTCTATCAATCAGAAAAGCATTGCCAGAGGTCAGCTCATGCCTTCCCTTGCCTCCAAGCAGTACCAGCTCTGATCCATCTTGGTCAGATGAGTGCAAGTGGGGATTTCAAATGGGCCTTCTTATGAAATACCTCCAGACAATAACATACACATCACTGGGATCCTAATTGTAATGTCTTACAGCCCAACTGTTGCGGCTAAGTTCCTACCTGTGGCATCACCCTTGTGGTTCCCTACCTCCTTGGAGAGGGATGCTGAATATTAACCGTGCCCTTGATGGGCTAGTGCTATGTGTGGCAGCCCCTGGCATGCCTTTTTCCTTTGTAACTCTTCTTCTCTGTTTCTCACAGGCACTGGAGGTGGAATGAAATTGCACTTTAATCTCTCTTTACTCTCCTGCCAACTTGCCCAGGCTGGATCCTGCATCCTGCCTTATTTTAAGTGAACGTGTCTGTGTGGTTGGGGGAACAGGCTAATTCTTCTCTCCTTGTTTACATGTTAATGCTCTGATTTTGAGAGGCAGTTCTCACCAGAAAATCAGGAGAGCTTTTGTTCCCACTGTTTGCCATTGGTGGGCAAGCGGGGCCGTGTAGAACAAAAAGAAATCCTGTGTTCACAACACTGGAAGTGTGTGAACATAGGCTGTAGGGCATTAATGTAGAAGTATCAGGGAGAAGGTTGGATTAGATGACCTCTAAAGTTCCTTCTACCTCTAAGATTCCTGGATGCTTGATGTAATGCTCTATGTAATTCCACAGCTGACCTGCTTGTGGTCCGTATGTATACACAAACACTTGGGACTACAAAGAAGCAGAGATCACATGGTTAATCCCTGTCTCTAAATCATACAGGATGATGGAGACACTCTCCTGTTCTCAAACTTCCAGGAAAGAAGCCTATCAAGAAGTCCTTCCTAGAGTCTAAACCAGACTCTGTTTGCAGCAAAACAATTTAAGCATGACATGTTCTTCTAAGTGTTAAGCTGTAGAATTAGCAAATTGTTTGACTCAGAGTGGGACATTGGCTATGGATTCTAAGATTGCTCCTTGACTTACTTAGGGCTTTCTAATAGACCTCCTATGTGACTTTGGGATTAAACATTCTGGGTCTCAGCTTCCTCACCTGTAAAATGAAGCTGTTGGGCTAGATTCAGTTCAACAAACCATTAGACTAGGAGCTCCTTGAGGGTAGGGACCGTTTTTGTCTTTCTTTGCATCCCCCAGACTAAGCAATAGGTAGGCAATAGGGAAGAGGAATGATAAAACCAGAGCCACCATGTAATTCTACTCCTTCTTAACCTTTTTGATGCCATGGACCCCTCTGGCAACTTGGTGAAGCCTATGGATCCCTTCTCAGAATAAAGTTCTTAAATGTATTAAATAACATATATAGGATTATGAAGGAAATAGTTTACAAAATATCAGGAACACCAATTTGCAGACCCTAGGCCATACTCTAGATGATCTCTAAGCTACCTGTTAGCTCAAAGATTTTGTAATTCTAAGTCATTTTCACCTGTTACATCCTAGTTCTCTACCTTGAAATTGGCCTAGAAAGTTGAAGATTCATTCGTTGTTTCATTCAACAAACATTTGCCAATGGTTTCTCTGTCGAGAGTACCATGCTAGGTGCTGAGGAAATAAAAGCTTAGATAAAGCATGCTCTTTGCCTTTGTACAGCTGTCTAGTAGTGGGAAGGGACACATATGTGGAAAGCTACGAGAAACATTATTACATTAAAAGCGTGTTAAAAAGAGTCACAAAATACAGGGCTAAGTGAGGTCTGAGAGGAAGGGTTGTTACTGATTTGAGGGACTAGAGAAAGCTTCTCAGAAAAGAATGTGAATGCCCAATACCAGAAAACTAACAATAAAAAGGAGATCTATTCATAACTCTGAAAAACTGGAAAATATCCTCCATGGCTTGTGACATTTACCTGGACACATTTGATTCCCTTCCCAGATTTATATTGGAATACAAAGTTTAAGAATGATTGGATTTGAGGACTAGAATAGACCATTTATTTTATTATTCATGACATCTCTGTAGCTCTCTTAGACTTCCAGAGAATGCACATTCCACTAAGATTACCCCATTTCAGTAATTTGGTCAGGAAGTTCTTCCTAGAGTTTAACCTAAACCCTTATAACTGCTATTTAAGGATCTATTGGGTTTTGAGGATCTCAAAAGATCTACATTTCCCAAAATATTAGAACCCAGTGGCTTTCTTTGGCTCCTTACTTTTACTCCCCCTACTACCTAGCTCCTGAGCCATAGTCAGTCATAGTTCACCAACACTAATTAATAGTACTCTCAGTGAAGAATGGATGAAGTGTGAAAATGTCTTACCAGATTAGTGAAGATGTATGTGTAATAGGCTGATACCATCCCCAGTTCAGCTGCCTGAAAAAAAAAGAAGAGAGATTTAGAGGGGGGGAAACGCACTGGAGAGTGACTGTATCTGCAATGTCTAAATCCTTGCCACTCTCTCTGAGGGGTCTACCCTCTTCAGTACCTTGGAGAGTGGAAAATCTTGACTCTGCTCCAGCTCTTGCCTATGGCCAGGGGGATGGAGAAGAGAACAGAACCCTCCAGGGCACCTTTTTTCCCTCTCTTCTTTCTTTTCTGATCTTTTTGTCCCTGATCAACCTTTCCTGTCAAGGTACCTGGATATGAGGCTGACAGGTGCTATAGAAACAGACAAGTAGATTAGATAAATAATGAGTCCCTTTCTCCCCAGTGCCCATGCCTCTTTCTGACTGCATGGAAGGCTCTTACCATGTATCTGTCACCCCAAAGCCACTGAGGGACCACTGAAGCCAGTGTTCTTACAATGTATGCTTACAGAGAAAATATGTTCCTCTACCAGGAAAAGACACAGGGAGGAAAAAAGATTCATTGGGAAAAAAAGATAGAAGCACAAGAAATAAAAATTAAATAGTATAAAGAGGGTCAGAGGCCAAGACACTTGTGTTCTAGTGCCAGCTCTGCCACTAATTAGCTGTCACCTTAGATAAGCCACTTCCCCTCCATGTGCCTAGGTTTCTTCATTCATAAGGTTCTCACCTTACCAGACTAGATTGGACTAGAGGGCTTTTAATGGCCGAAACAATTCTAGAACTCAAGATGCTTTGACTTGGGTCCTTGTGACCCCTCTCTGATAAAACTTTTGTTGGGGGGGGCGGGTTTGTTGCCCGCCACTACCCCAGGAATACATGAGCCTAACTAGAGAAGGGAGGGTATAGCCCAAATGGTTAAAACCCACTGTGTGAAATCTACCATTCTAAAGACAAAAGACAAGAGATCCTGAGTTTTTAAAGACTCGGATTCTGAGTAAACAAGAACTTTGTAGCTGAAGCAGCTGCTCAATAAGGTAAGGGATTACTCTGCAAATCCTTTTGAATTCAAGAGGCAGCAATTGTGCTGCCAAGCCCCCAAACAATCACAGGGCATGGGCATTATGAAACCAGGAACCCAACAACCTCTCTTTCCCTAGATTGCCCTGCCTAAGGTAGATCTGTCCCTGATCCATTATCTACTGGAAAGAATTTGGGATTCAGAGTCCAGATCAGGCTGCTTGCTACCTGTTTGACCTTGTTTCAATGCCATCCACATTTCTGGGCTTACATTTTTCTCATTTGTAAAATGAGAGGGGAGACTCAATTATCTCTAAGGTCCCACTCCTGTCTGTATTCCAGGTAAAGAGCTTTGGGTCACTGCATTCTGCACTGCCCCCTCCAAGGAGCTCGATGCAGTGATGTCACTAGAGTCTGGCTATCAGCAATTGAAGCCTTGTGGAAAGGGAAGAGTCTTGCAGCCTTGCTGTGATGAAAGTCCCACATGCTTGCTCCTAATGGGAGCCTTTACAAGACATTCAGTCTGACTGAAGGACATACTACCAACAGCCTGGAGGGACCCTTCCCCTCTCCCTGCTCAATCCCAATTTAACCACCAGGTTTCCTAACAATGACTACAACAGATACGGTTTCCTCACATGTAATATTCCCTCAGTAGCATATAGGGGCAGCTATGTGGGGTAGTAGATAGAGTGCTGGGCTTGGCATCAGGGAGACTCATCTTCCTGAGTTCAAATATAGCCTCAGACATTTACTAGCTGTATGAGCTTGGGTAAGTCATTTAACCTTGTTTGCCTCAGTTCCTCATCTGTAAAATAAGCTGGGGAAGCAAATGGAAAACTATGCCAGTATCTTTGCCAAGAAAACCATAGATGGGGTCACAATGACTGAAACAACATAATGACAAGAAAAAGAATGCCAGCCCTTTGAGGAAGTAGTTGCCTCCCCCTTATTTTAGAAATTAAGGAAACTGAGGTACAGAGAGGTTAAGTGATTTTTCCCAGGGTCACACAGCTAATAAGTGCCTTAGATGGTATTTGAACCCACAGGTTTTTCTTATTCCAAGTCCAGATTTTCCTTTGTATGCCCAATGTCAAGCCTAGTGCCTTGTATACAACAGATGTACATTGGATTAGATCAGTCTAGCTCTACAAAGTGTGACTATTCAAGAATGAGGCAGGCTACCCCACACAGGGCTCCTTCTCAGGGAAAATAGCCGGTCTACCAATTGCCACTGAATTAAAACTGTGCTAGGACTGGGAGGGAAACCACCCTACAGAGCATGCCAGCATGAGAGGCCTAAACTTAAGGAACTGAGACAAGGATGGGTTCCAGGCTGTAGATGATGCTTTCGGCTTTGCCCCCACTAAGCACTCTGTGCAGGGTCCCCCTCCAACTAGGTTCTACTTGTGGATTTCGTTAAGCCTTGATGTTTTTACTGATCATGGCAAGTGAAGGTCCTGGAGATGAGAGAGGAAGGAGCAAAAGAAAAGCCTGCATTTAGGTGTGTGTGTGTGTGTGTGTGTGGACATGCACATGTGTAAGCCTTGGAAAAGCACTGTTTTGGAGCAGTAGAAAATTACTATAGCAACGGGCTGAAGGGATAGCCCTCAGTAAGGAGAAAACTCATTCAAATCTCTTATTAACTCCAAGACAAAAAAATGTGGGCGAGGGAGTGGGTGAGGGGAGAATAGAAAGGGGAGACAATAATCTCAGTGTCTGTCTGGCTTCTCATCTCATCAAAAGGTAAATAGGAATCAAGTCGCCAGGCAAAAGATAGTAAGGTGCACTTAAATGTAAAATTAAAATGGCATTAGGGTGGGCCAGTGAGCCCTGGAAAGGCTTGGCCATAGTGTCAGCCTTCTCTAGCATCTATCTGCCACTAGCACCTCGCTTGAGATCCAGGAAGGCTTCAAAGAGAACTGTCTGCCTTGCTCTCAAGTCTCTTCTCAACTGTACAACCAAATACACCCCATTCAGCACTGGACACTGTCCTTCCCTTGGGTTCTATCCCCTCCTTTCCTGTTAGATGGATTCTAAATCTATGGTCTATGCAGCACCTAGGTGGTACAGAGGATAGGTTACTGGACCTAGAATCAGGAAGATTCATCTTTATGAGTTCAAATCTAGCCTCAAACACTTACTAACTGTGAACCCTGGGCAAATCACTTAACCCTGTTTGCCTCAATTTCCTCATCTATAAAATGAGCTGAAGAAGGAAACGGTAAACCAGTCTAGTAACTCTGCCAAGGAAACACCAAATGCAGTCACAATGAGTGAGACAGGGCTGAACAACAACAGATCTATGACCTTATGATTGATTCTATGACTCCCCAGGTCAGAGGGCCAGAAAAGAACTGCTTTCTGGGAGAGAAATGCTATTCATAATTGCTCCAACATCTACTATGCCCTTGGCTTAGGAATGGCAAACTTGGAGTCTTTTCTACAAGGTGTCTCAAAAGTCTGACTTTTGTCTTTTTGTCCTGTGTTATACTCAGAGTGGGCAGCTAGGTGGCCCAGTGGATAGAGCGTCAGGCCTGGAGACAAGAAGACTCCTCTTCCTGAGTCAAATCTGGCCTCAGACACTTACTAGCTGTGTGACCCACAGCAAGTCACTTAACGCTGTTTCCCTTAGCTTTGTCTTCTGTAAAATGAGCTGGAGAAGGAAATGGCAAAGCACTCCAGTATCTTTGCCAAGAAAACTCCAATAGGGTCATGAAGAGTTGGACATGATTGAAAATGACTAAACATATGAACATGCCCAGAGAAGACTCTGGCTCTTGGTCATGGCTGTAAGGCAATGGAGAGGGAAAGGTTTGTTTCCTGAACAGGCAAGGGTTAGACAAGAGGGTCTCCAAGGTCTCTTCTAATTCTGGGATTCTGAGTGACCCTGGGAATCTGCTTCAACCTGCTCCAATATCCCCCACAGATGATTCACTTCCTTCTGCCTACAAACCATCACACAGGCCATGCTTGTTTTATTCCTCCTTATCATTTTCTCTACTAAACTATGTCTTCACTCTCCCTCCCCTCCCAACTCTCTCTCTCTCTGTCTCTGTATCTCTGTCTCTGTCTCTCTGTCTCTCTCTCTCTCTCTGTGTCTGTCTATGTCTCTCTATGTGTCTCTGTCTCTGTCTCTCTGTCTCTGTCTCCCCTCTCTCTATCTCTCTGTCTCTGTCTCTGTCTCTGTCTCTCTCTCTCTCTCTCTCTCTCTCTCTCGTCCAAGTCAAAATTACACTTCTTCTAAGAAGTCTTAATTGCCTGTTACACAGATTTGATGGTTCTGAATAGCCATTCATTTGGGTTTTGTCCATTTGTAGGTCCAAACTATAACTTGTATAACTGTAACTAGACTTGGAATGGAAGGACCTGGGTTCAAACCCTAGCTCTGTCCCTTACTGCTCATGTAACACTAAGCAAGTCATTTTAACCTCCTTGGGCCTCAGTTTCCTCATCTGTAAAAGGAAGCTCCCTTCCAACCCTAAATTTATAATGCTATGATCCTTTAGACCAGGAAACCTGCTTTCACCTTCCTCAATACTTTTTTTTATTTTTAGTTAGGAAATCTGAGTTCAAATTCTCGCTCTGCCACTTGCTGACCTTGAGAACTTGGGTATGTCTTAGCTTCAGTTTCATAAGTAAAATGGGTTTATAATAATACTTTCACTTTCTATATGGAAAGCATTTAGTAAACTATAAAGCATCATATAAATGAAAAATCATCATTATCATCCAGCTGGCATTTGAATAAGAGTGGGGAAGGAGGGAGACAGAAGGATGAGGGGGATTCAATGTATGCAGTGGGATGATTCTAGGGGGATATCACTGGGAGGCAGCCATGAGAGCAAATGCTGGTGAAAAAAAGACTTCCCTCTTGGACCCTATGTCTTTATTTCACATTTCCAACTCCCTACCTTCAGGAGGATGGTGTGAGACATGGAGGCATTGGCATGGATGATGATGGTGGCTGTCTTGTCATCTCGGATCTCCTTGAGGAGTGGGGTAGGATCCCGGCTGTCATCCAGCATCCTGACGGAGAGTGTGTCCTTGGAGATAAGGAATTGTCTGAGCAGCTTCTCCAGGTTTAAAAGGCCTGAGAGAGAAGAGAGCAGAGACCCTCTGAGCACCTATAGGACTGACTCAGGAGACTGTGCAACAGAGTGAAAATCCTCATCTACGAGCCCAAAGTCTTTTGCTAAACTTTTCTATGTAACCTTAGGTAACATTTATACTTTCTGAAAAGACTGGTCTCAGTCTTATTCCTACCCACTGTGGATGTGGTGTGGTTAAAGGGGAAAATGGAGTTTCTTTAGGTCACCCTGACCACCACACCTTCTTGTTCCCATTCCCACCCTTCCATCAATCCTCTACTTCCAGGAAGAAACGTATCAGAGACCCAAGACACTGGCTAACTCCCACCAGGCCAAGTGTCTGTCAAAACCTTTGAGTTATTGCATGAAGACAAAGTGTGTTTATAGTTATTAAAAACACAAGCTTTGAACTGTACTCCAGCAGAAAACCAATTTGGGACTTAGGAAAAAAAAGTTTTCTCAGGCTAAGGGCCCTCTCATGCTCCTGGACACCCAGATACTGGGATCAAGTGGGTCCAGGCTCCTTCTCCTTTCTTAGCCAGGAGTGTGTGAATGCGTTTGTGTGTGTGTATGTATATGGTGTAGATTGTCAGTGAAATGAGTTCCCTAGGTTATTTTGGAAAAGGAATTAGAGACATTGAATTGTCTATAGAAACCAAGAGAATGATGGATAATTTTTTTCCCAACTGATCCCTATGATTTGAAAGACCGTATGGTATAGAATAAAGCACAATGGATTTAGACTCAGAGGATCTGGGGTCAAGTCTGGGCTCTGTTGATGACTAATTATATGTCCTTGAGCAAAACACGTAAACTCTTTAGGCCCCATTTGGAAGTAAGATAATTAAACTAGTCTTTAAGGTCCCTACTTCTGAGATAAACCAAGACCATGTGTACAAACAAACACATACACATAAATACTGGGGAGGGGGAGGCATCCTATGAGCCCCCCACCTCCTTCTTCCCTCTGCACCCCCCCAAGTCCAAATATGCTAAGGGAATCTACAGGCTCAAGTAGAGCTACCATAAATATATGTGATCATAGTTGAAAGGGATCTCAGTGGTCATCTAGTCCAACCTGATCACTTTGCAGAAGAGGAATCCGAGGCCTAAAGTGGTTAAATGACTTGCCCAAGGTCCTACACATAATAAGTGATAGAAGCAAGATTGGAACCCAATTGATTCTATTACAAGATTTTTGTTGTTTAGTCATTTTCAGTTGTGTCTGATTCTTCATGACCCCATTTGGGGTTTTCTTGGCAGAAATATTGGAGTGTTTTGCCATTTCCTTCTCCAGCTCATTTTACAGATAAGGAAATTGAGGCAAACAGGGTTAAGTGAATTACTCAGGGTCACAGAGCTAGTGAGTGTCTAAGGTTAGATTTTAACTCAGGTCTTTCTGACTCTAGGCCCAGGGCTCTATCCACTGTGCCAACTATCTGCCCCATATTCCAAGCTATCTTGCCTATAAGATTCTTAAGAAAGGAAAGACCTAGAGCTATGAATTGATGATGGCCCCGCTGGCCTAAAGCATCCTGACTGGTTTCCTAAGAATATGCTGTCACTCCTGTTTCTAGCTTGGCCCTTAGGGATATGAGCACAGTAGGACATCTCTGATTCTCAGAGGCCCAGATGCCCAGGAGGCTGCACTCTGTGATTTATCCATTCCTAATGCCAAGGTCCAAGAGGACACCACAACTGCAAACATTACAAGACACTAGGGGAAGAGATTCCCTGCCTAGAGTAGAGAGGGGTAGAGCATATGTCCTTGGGAAGACTGGGATTTTCTTCACTTTCCAATGAGGAAAAGAGAGGAGCAGAATGCTGAACTAAGTGACTTAAGCAGCATAATACCGCCTCCTCCAGAAAGCTCATCCTCTCTCATGTGGCCATCATAAAATCCTTTTTCCATAACCCTAGAAGCTGGGGAAAGGAAAGAATGCATTTAGAGAGGGAAACAGGAGGCCTTCAGTGGGGTCATGTTATTTTAAAAATTTCTTCCAAGGCAATCCAGATATATGTATTACAAACAAAGGTCTTGGTCTTTTCCCCCCTTCTTCAAGAGAAACCTACCTAAGAGTTTCAGATAGCCAGAAAGAGAGGAGAGAGGAAGAAGAGTGAAGGAACCTATAACCCCACCTGAGTTCTCTTGTCTATCAAGTCTTCAAAGACAGTGACAATGATACTTGTGGTACTTTTTGCCAGGAAGGCTAAAAGCTCATTTCTGAGTGAAAGGAGACAACATTATCTGGCGTAAGATAATGTAAGAATCTGGAGAGCCAGGTTCGAATCATATACCATATTGCTGGGTGGCCTAAGGCAAATTAGTTTCCCTCTCTGGGCCTTGGTTTGCCCCATTCATAGATTGTAAAGAATATCCAGATCTTTCTCATGGTTCATTTCATTGGTTATAGTTCTTCTTTCCAACTTGATTAATGGTAAAATAAATTTAATTTGAAGGTATATGTAGAACTTATATCAGATTACATGTTGCCTTGGGTGGGGAGGGGGAGGAGAGGGAGGGGAGGAAAATTTGGAATTCAAAAACTTGTGGAACTGAGTGTTGTAAACTAAAAAAAAAATTAATTAATTTTTTAAAAAGAATATTCAGGAATAAGGTGAAGAATAAAAAAAACCATCTGGATCCTTATGTAGATTTAGACAATGGCTTAATTGCTTAGTATGTGCTTACTCTGCAATGAATAAAATGAATTATGCAAAAAAAGCCATCTGGTTAGTCATCTGATCACTGTACACAGAAAGCGTTCTATAATGGTAGGACCCACCTCCAACGACGAGACCCACTGGCAGAACCAAGAGCTGCTAGCTCATAAACATCTTCATGCAAACAGTTGCTGCTCAGCCTGGCTACTTTCTAAGAAAGTAATGGTGATCTCCATTAACTTTCTAACTTTATCTCATATTACTCACTTCCACATATGCTGTGTTCCAACCAAACTGTACAATGAGACAAATTCTTGCTCTTGTTCATACTGTTCCCCTAGCCTTGCAATGTCCTTTCCAAGCTTTGTGGGCTGAATTCCTGTCCCATCCTTTAGGGTTCAGCTGCCACCTCTTCCATGAAGCCTTCCCAGATTCTTCAGATCTCATAGAGCACTTTGCTCTGATGGGGTGCTTATGCTTGGACCCTAATTCTAACAGTCTCTGCTTGTGTGCCTGTGCCTGAACACCAGTTCTAAAACATATTCTGGCCCTAGCAGTTTCTCTCTAGCTAAAGGGCACCATGTCCCAGCAATACACTTATCTCTGCTCCTTCCTCAGTAAGCAGCTGTGCCTATCTACAGACTGATTCCCAAATGCTGATAATTGACTGTACACTGAGTCATGACCATATTTGCTACTTACTGACCTTTCTAATACGTATCCTAGACATAGTGTTTTGTCTAACAAGACATTAGATGAGAAGCTACATAGAGATTGCTTGTTAGCCCTGACTGATAGTTAACTTAGTGATGTTTCACAGTCAAAACCACACCCCCTAGTAGCCCCACATTGGGCTGTTTCCCAGTGAACTCTGGGTAATACCCCTACACAGTAGACACAAAAAGTGCATGTTCCTTTATGAACTGACCACCCCTTAACCACTCTCTAATCCCACCTCAAAACATCTAATTGACATGTTTCACCCCTAAATCTCTTACAAAAGCTCTCCCTGAACCCCTCTAAGGTTGCAGGTTCCCTAAGAATTCTTGTCCACTGTAAAGCGTAATAAATCTTTGCCAACTTGACTTAGAGAATGCTTGAGATTGTGAATTCATTCTGGATGGCCCTGACCCTCTCCAGTACTCGGGTCCTTGAGGGGCACTCCCCAACAAATGGGAACTCCAGTCTTGGGAACTTTAGTTTTGAGATCCCTGAATCCCTGGTTTTTCCCCCTCAACAGCTCCTCTATTATGCATTTACTAGTATCTGCTTTACATGTCTTGGCTATGCCTTGATGTGCTTCTATGTGTACATGTTGTTGCCCCTGTTAGACTGTAAGCTCCCCAAGCACAGGGACTATTCACTTATGTCTTTGTATCCCCAGTTCCTAGAACAATGTTTAGCACTGTGTTAGGACCATAGCAAGTGTTAATAAATGTTTGCTTGCTTGATTACCATGTATTATTTTGTATAATAGTTAACTGTATTTGCCGTATGATCCTACTAGACTGTAAACTCCAGGAGACCAAGACCTGTGTTTTATTTAAACTACGTCCTAGCACAGAACTATGTACACAGTAGGCACTCTTAAGAAGGTGATGCGTTGAATTGAATCATATCTCTTTAGTGGGTGAGCTGAGATGTTCACTGAGGGAAACTCCATGTCAAAGTCAAATCCCAGTGATCCCAGAGTGATGGCTCAGAAAATTTTTCCAGTCTGGCTGGGAATGAAGCCAAATCCCCGGGGATTCTCCAGAAAGGCAACAAAATTCAGCAGAATGAGATAAGGAAGCTTGAGGAATGACAGCTGGATTATGTGATATGAGGAAGCCCTAGACAACACAGCCCAGAGACATTTTGTCCCTGGGAAAGAACGTACCCGGAATGCCAGGTAAGCTACCCAAGAGGCTCGTTTTCTATGTATTTCTAACACCTTCCTCACCCCATTGCCTGGGGCCTCAGAGGCCATGAGAAGGAGCAGGGTTCAGGGACACTTCAGGAGAGTTATTAGAGTTTATGCCTAGAACCATCCACTCAAAACAGGCAGCCCCACTGAGGGTGTTCAAAGAAGTAGCAATGGAAAGGCATGAAAGGGAAGGCGTGATATAGATGAGGAATCAGGACACCTAAGTTATAGTCCTAGGCTTGCTACAAATTACCTGTATGACCTGAAGCTTAACCTCCCTCTGAGTTTTGGTTTCTCATCCATAAAATGAAACTCAAGCATTCATTAAATAGCTACTATGTGCTAGACACTGTCGCTAATCGCTAGAGATACAGAAACAAAAACAGTTTCTATCCGCAAGGAGCTCACGTTCTTCTAGGGCTGGGGAAGAGGAGGGAGTAGGAAATAACATGGACACAGATAAATAAAGGTAAAATACATACATACATACATATATATGTATGTATGTATATGTATATGTGTGTGTGTATATACATACATATATCTATATATATATATATATATATATATATATATATATATATGTAGTAAACACCTCCCTGTTAGAGTATAAGCTACTTGAAGGCAGGGGCTATTTCACTTATGTCTGTGTATCTCTACTTCCTAGCACAGTGGTTATCACCATGCTAGAACCATAGCGGGGCAGCTAGGCGATAGAGCAGATAGAGCATCAGGCCTAGAGTCAGGAAGACTCCTGTTCCCAAGTTCAAATCTGGCCTCAGACACTTACTGGCTGTGTGACCCTGGGCAAGTCACTTCACCCTGCTTGCCTCAGTTTCCTCATCTGTAAAATGAGCTGCAGAAAGGAAATGGCAAGATGCTCCAGGATCTCTGCTAAGAAAACCCAAAATGATATCATGAAGAGTTAGACATAACTGAAAAATGAATGAACAACAACAGAAGAATCATAGCAAATGTTTAACAAATGCTTCCTCGATCAATGATTGTGATCATGTATTAGTTTGTATAATCGTTCATTGGAAGGGGTGCTAACAACTAGGGGATCTGGAAAGGCCTCAGGTAAGAGGCAGGCCTTGAGCTACACCTTGAAGGCACTTAGGAATCTAAGAGGCAGAAGTGAGGAGGGAAGGCCTGGAGGGTAGACTCTACAAGGGCCCAGCAGCGGGAGATTAGCCCAGTTTAGCTGGAAAATAATGTGAGAGGGGATAATATAAAATCAGATTGGAATGATAGATTGATGCTTGATTGTAAAGGGCTTTAAATGCCAAGTGAAAGAGTTTAGATTTTATCCTGGAGGCAATAAAGAAACAATAAGGCAGTCATTAAAACTTCTTGAATGAGGGAGTGACTAGTCTTGAATACGGCAGTAATAAGTAACAAGTCTTGGTTACATTGGTCACATGTGTAGTGGACATGATTACTATCCCCCTCCACCTCCCCCAATACACTGCCACCTACCAGACTATCCTTCCCTTTGCATTGCTACCTGTCCAACTTTCAAGGCCCACTTCTAGGAAATCTCAGATGATAGGATCAAGGATTTAAAGTTAGGAAAGGACCTTGTGGATCATCTCGTTGTTCTACCTCAAACCAACATTTTCAGAAGAGGAAATGCAGGAAATGGAGGCAGAATTTGAACCCAGCTTCCCTGATGCTAAAGCCAGTCCTCTTCCTATTGGACCACATGGCCATTAGTGCATACTGGTTTCTGTACTCACATTCCAGCCATACAATCAAGCCTTTTTTATACTCTAATGTAGTGGCATTCTTCTCTCTGGATTTGGAGTCAAAGAACCTGGGTTTGAGTCCCAATTGTGACTCTTATGAATTACAGAGCTTTAGGCAAGTTCTAATCTCTCTGAGACTCAAATTCTTTTTTTTAAATTTTTTTATTTTTAGTTTACAACACTCAGTTCCACAAGTTTTTGAATTCCAAATTTTCTCTCCCTCCCTCTCCTCTCCTCTCCCCCGCAAGAAGGTATGTAGTCTGATATAGGTTCTACATATACCTTCACATTAAACTTATTTACACAATAGTCAAGTTGTAAAGAAGAATTATAACCAATGGAATGAACCATGAGAGAGAAGAAACAAAACCAAAAATGAAGGAAACAAAAGAGAGCAAATAGTTTGTGAGGCTCAAATTCTTATCTAAACAAATGGAGCTAATTATATGTCCCTAGCTAACTCTTAGAGTTGCTGATTTTGTAGTCCAGATATTGTTAGGGTAGCAGAGTGACAAAATTCCCACCCAGATTAGTGTTTCTCCTCCTCGTTGCTCACACTAGATTGATACACTAAAAAATCTCACCCCCTTTGAAATCTCTCCCTGCCCACAGGAGAAAGCTGGTAGTAAGTACCATGGTGGGAGAAGACGCCATCTCTACACTGAATTCACTTACATGAAGAGAGTTCTGGATCCCCATTCCAAGTAAGGATCAACCTTATTTAGAGATGTAGCTAGATGGCACAAAGGATAGAGAAATGGACCTGGAGTCAGGAGGATCTGAGTTCAAATGTGAACTCAGACACTTACTAGCTGTGTGACTCTGGGCAAGTTACTTAACCTCTATCTGCCTCAGTTTCTTCATCTATAAAATGAGGATCATAATAGTAGCTAGCTTCACAGTTTGGGGCATGAGAATTGAATAAGAATGGTTGTAAAGCACTTAGCACAGTGCCTGGCGCATAGTACGTGTTTAATAAATGGTTATTCTCTTCCCCCTTATGCTTGCATTTTCTCCCTCTGCTTACACTGAACACTCCATGAATGCAGGGACCATATCTTATCTAAATTTTATATCTCCCTAGAGCCTAGCATGATGTTCTGCTCATAGCAGACATTTATCCTAGGCTCATAAATTTAGAGCTGGAAGAAATCTTAGAGGTCCTCCAATCTAACCTTTGCTGTCTCTGTCTCTCTCTGTCTGTCTCTGTCTCTGTCTCTGTCTCTTTCTGTATCTCTCTCTCTCTCTCTCTCTCTCTCTCTCTCTCGAAATTGGGGCACTGAGAATTAATAACTTTCCTCTGGTCACATAATTAATAAACCTCAAAGATAAAATATGAACTCAGGTCTTCCTGTCCCCAAGCCCAGCATGCTACCCACTATGCCCCATTGCCTTGTGGTTAATATATGTATTGTTAAACTGTGTTAAATTGTAAACATTATAGTAAATATAATTTACTATATTATATTGTGATTTATTCTTCTCTGATTATTCCCTGTGCATGGGTCTTGTCATCCCAGGTAAACCATAGGCTCCATAAAGACAGGGTCTGTACTTCCTAATGCTCTGTATCTTTATAGAGCCCCACACTCTAGGCATACTATTTCATGAATTGATTTGAAATTGAATTGAGTTTAATTCAGTAGAACTGGATTCAACTTGTCAATCACAGTAATAGAGGGAGTGGAAAAGACCAAGCTTCTGGGATACAACTGGCCCAGATCTACACAGAACTATGACTTTCCCTTGGAAGCAACAATAGCCCCCAAGAATTGGTAAGAGGCTACTTCTTACCGGGAACATCAGAAGAAGGTTGATTTCATGTCATGTCATCTTGGAAGTTTTCATTAGTTCTATTATTACTTGTTGGAATTTCTTGTTTGCTTTTTAGTGGTTTAGAGACCAGTGAAGTTTCCATGAGTTGTTGGTGCTTAAGGCATCAAAAGCAACAGCTTCTCCTCTCTTTCTGCCTTGTCGCCTCCTTCCCAGCCCCACCCCAGCCCCACCAATCACAGGCAGCCTAGTTCCACCTCCAGAGTCTAATCCTTGCTTCATTCCTTCTTCTTCCTGGGCATTGGGTGAGTCTAGCAGAGCGGCTCAGGATGCAGCAGGAGGGATTCATCTGTGAAAGACTCAGCAGGCTACTTATTCTGGGGAGCAGGAGACAAGTTGTCTCCCAGGAACTGAAGAGGAACAGAGGAGTCCTAGCGATAAGTTCAGTTACTGAAGTAGGCAAATTAACTTATTACCTAGAGGGAGAGATTTCCAAGGACGAGAAGTTACTCTTCCCCCGTCTTATTCCAAACTATGCCCTCTTCCACCTTAAGCTGAAGCTAATACTGAAAATTGTGCCATTTCTTCAGCTGATGCCTTTGAGTCCTCCTAAAATGCAAATAACTCTCTGGGAGGGATGGCACATCAAATCTCATCAGTTACTTAGACCTTAGAAGGAATGATTTTCAAATTATTTCTTGAGAGAGCAACTTTTCATAGGTGGGAAGACCACGAGGTGACTGCTAGAGATTAGAAAGGGAAGTGTCATTTTTTTTAAAGGAAAGGCACAGAACTAGCATGGGGAGGAGGGATTCCATAGAACAATTCAATGCAACAAAAGCTTTAAAGCACCTACTGTGTTTGAGCCACTTCACCTGGTGCTAGAGATATAAAGATTAAAAAAAAGACACAGTCCCTGACCTCAAGGAACTTGTAGTCTACTGCGGTGGGGCAGGGGATGAAACATGTCCATAGATAATTATAATGCAAGGTAGGGATAATGGGGACAATGGATAAACCAAACTCTGTGCTCTAGGAAATTTAAGGAAGAAGAGAAAGGTTTCACCCAGGAGCAGCTTTTACCATTTTCTCCTCCAAACTTACCATGGAGAGCAATAACTTCACTATTTTGTCAAGGCTTGGTCCAAGTAGGGGCATTAGCTCCATTTACAGTGATTATGGGCAGCAACACTGGATCATCTCCCATTCAACCAACTTGGCTACAAGCCTGACACTTTCTATGGTAGGAAGCAGGGGCAGATGGCACAAGTGCCCAGCCCTCTTATTCATGGTACAAGTTACATTCCTGGACCTCATTTCTTCCCTTGGTAAAATGAGGAAAAATGAGAGCTGCTACCCTTACTTAGTGGTGGCAGCATAACTGCAGGCTGAGAGGGTAAACGGAGGATACATGGAGAGGATGAATGACATGCTTCTAGGAATGGGATCACAAAGACATGGAGTTAGAGCTTGAAGGCACCTCAGAAGTAATTGAGGGCTGGGAACTTCTTGAAATCAAATATATCATTTCTCCTGAAGAGTCCAATCAGCACTTGCTTTGAGAGTGAGATGAGCAGGAAAATGATGACCTCAGCCTGACATGTCAGTGCAGCCCACTGACCTCCAATATCTATCTCTGATGGCAAGGGACCATAGTTTCCTTCCACAGGACTGGAATCCTGCTTCTCTCCACTCCATGTAGGCACCCAGTGCCCTCTGCTTCCCTCTTATCTTCAAACATACTTCCTCCCCATATCTTGCACCCATGGTAGGTTCACTCACCATAAGAACTCATTAAATATACTTGTGTTTTGTTAAGGATGGAGCTTCAATTAACATGGCCTGAACATCCCTTGTGTGAAGGGTCCTGTCCTTGGTCCTGAAGGGTAAGAGAAGAAGTAAGGTCCCTGTCCTTGAGAAGCCCTCAGTCTAATGTGGGTAAGAGGGTGGGGTGAAGATATGTACACAAGAAAAGAAAACATGAAAACTTTTGCAAACAAGCACAGAATGCTGGAGCTAGAAGAGTTCTCAGTTTGCAGAGGAGAAAACTGAATACTAGGGAAGTTAAATGACTTGTCGAAGGTCACATAGTTAATCAACTGAGTACAGACTAGAACCCAAGTCACCTTATTTCTAGTACAGTGGGTTTATTTCCTGCATACCACCGTGCATTTTAAAAAAAACAGGTAAAAAAGTAGTATAAACTATATCTATGGATCCCATCTCAACCAACTAACAAGCAGTCAAATGGACAGAGTCCAATCTGAGGGGCTGAGTGGGTCACTCTGCAGTCTGAATCAAATGAGAACTCTGAAGACACCCTATAGGATGTCTTGAATACCTCAGAAACACTAGAACAATCCCAGTTTTCCTGAGCTCTTAGGGTATGGCGTGCGATGCTGTATTCTAACTTTCAAGCTCTGCCTACCATATCCCTTTTCCTTCCTAACTGATGTTTTTTCTTTTATTTTAAATTTTAAAAGTTAAAAAGCCACCCACACAAGCATTCCCCCTCCCACCCCTCTCCCTACATTTCCCCCTAGCCAAACACAATTTATTTCCATGTGATGAAAACCCAGTTATTAAAAATCCATGTTCTGGGAGAAATCAAGAACGAGCGAATGAGTGAGTGGCATGATTCCCCGTGGAATGTTCTGGGTTATGTCTAATTTCACTGGCTGAGAAATAAAATTAGATTCCTCTTCTTAATTCCACTCGCAGTGTCTCTCAGCCTTGCATTAATGAGACAGACTGGAAAGTGTCCCCTCCCCAGCTCTGAAATGGAGCTGTCTTATATCAGACCTTCATTTTCTCCTTTCTTGATTAGATTTTTCTTTCACTCCTCCCCTCAACCTCTCCTCCCCTAACTGATCTTTCCCTGGTGGGGCCTGGGCTCTGCTACATGGATCTTTGGGGCCCATGGGGAGCAGTGTCACTCAAAGGCCTCCACTGATAGATAAGTTTTCCAAATAGGAGAGGCATCCACCAATTGATAAGTACCAGGCTGGGCTGTCTGCTTTAGCTCTTTCTGTCTCAGTGGGCTTATCATTTTCAGCATCTTGTCACAATTTTCTGTCCTATCAGTTCTGCTTTCCTCTCCTCCCTACCCTCAGGTATGGCAAGAGGCAGCTCAGATATAGAGAGACTTTTTCTCTATTTCAATGACACCAACTCTTATCACTAATGGTATAGCCCCTTGAATCTGAGAATGGGTTGGTAGCTTCTGTTTCTGTAGCTTTGAGCTTGTGAAGCCCATTGAACAAAGTCCAGCAGAATCAGAGGTAGCTTGGTGAGAGCTACTTGGCAGATAGTATAAAGCCTAGCTTAAGTCCCTTCCTCCTCCCTGAGACCTCTCCTGAAGACTCTAGTGTACCTCTCTGTTCAACTGAATTCCTATAGTACTGTACCTTACTAGTTGGGAAAATCACTTAGTCTTTCCTTAGCCTCAGTTTCAAAGTGACAGCAATAACACTTGAACCTAAAACTTTAAAACACTATATAAATGCTAGTTCATCATCATCATTATTATTATCAAGGCATGGTGGCTCCTAACTATAATCCCTGTTACCTGAGAGGCTGAGGCAGGTGGATGGACTGAGCTTAAGAGTTGTGAGCTGCCATGGGTGTCCACACTAAACCTGGGGCCAATATGGTGCTGGAGGCCCCCAAACTGACTAAGGAGGGGTGAACCAGCCTGGATCAGAAATAGACCAATAGTGGGATCAGGTCTGTGAGTGCACCGGATGAGATAGGGACACCCAGGAGAAAGACACAGAGTGAGGGGTGGGAGAGAGAGAGAGAGAGAGAGAGAGAGAGAGAGAGAGAGAGATGCATGTATACATATATATATATGTGTTTTATGTGCACATACATATGCATAACATACATATATACAGGTATGTGTGTGTATATACATGTGTACAACATATATACATGCACATATGTGTGTGCATGTATAATGCATGTATATGTTATTGTGAAGATCATATGAGATCATAGTTTAGAGCTAGAGGGAACCTGAGAGATAACAATCAGGGGTTCCTAATGTTTGGGGTCATGGGCCGCTTTGCTACTCTAGTAAGCCTAGGGAGCCCTTCTCAGAATAATATTTTAGCATGTAAATAAATAATATATAGAACTACAAAGGAAGCCAATCATACTTAAAATAAAACTATTTTTAAAACCCCTAAATCTATGTAACCTAGAATTCATGAACTAGTCCATTCTTCTCAGTTTATAGTTAAGGAAACTGAAGCCCATAGAAATGGAATGACTTTCTCACAGTCACACAGGGTTTGAGTAGTGAAGCTAGGAATGGTCAGGACTTCTGACAAATCCTGGGCACTCACCAGTACTATCAAATAATGTACAATATGAATTTTGCAAGGCTCAAGCCACTCTATAAAGGTAGATTTAGAGTATGATATTCTTCTTACTAGTTGGGGGACTGTGGGTAAATTAAATTAATTCATCTCTATGAATCATAGTTTCCCCACCCAGAAAATGGAGACAAGAATAACTATAACACCTACCTTCCAGTGGTGGTGTATGGGGAAAGAGCTTTGTAAAATGCAATATATTTATGATCTGTCAATAGCTTGCTGGAATGCAGGAGAAATGAGTTCAAGTCTTGCCCTTGATACATACTAGATGCATGATGGTGGCTTATTCATTTAACTTTCCAGTTACTCAGGCAACTTTCTAGGACTTTAGGTTACAGACAAAATGCCAAGATGCATTTGTGGAGGAAGTGCCATACCAGGAGATCGATGCACCATCAGGGGTGTCATGGGGGGAGGTAGAGGGGACATAGTTTAAGTGTTTGAGGGCCAGAAATGTATCTCATACTTCTCTTGTTTGTACACATGCCTAGCCAAGTGTTGACACATAGTCAGTGCCCAGTAAATAATTGCTGATTGTTGAATGAGTTTATCTATGTGTTTCTATGCATACCCAGCTTCCTTGGCACTATTAGTGCTGGTTTGTAGGAAAGGGCCAGGGGCCAGCATAATTAGCTTCCCAATGGAGGTGCCCAGCTTCCCACTCCTGTGGCTATGTTCCTGAACCCCATCTACACAACTGCTTCCCAGTCAGTGGAGTGGTGATTAAAACTACCTTCGTGATAGAGATGTTTGGAGGATTAATTAGTTAACATCAGTAAAGTACTCTGAAGAGGAAGATTACTGGGCGAAAGCTGTACATTATTAGTGCTCCAAATGCCTCTGTGGGAACAGAAGTACTCTACCCTGGGTGTGGGGAACTCTAAGCTGTAGGATGTACCCAAGCTTTGGCATGGTAGGGTGGGTAACTCTGGCAAGGAAGCAATCAACCCTTGTGCAGGGTTGTCATTTGAAGATCTTAAATCATGTTACAAATGACACACATTCCCAAGGTGGGTAAACCAAGGCACAAAAAAATGGAACACCGAAGAATGTAGAGGCACATCTGGGAGCATATCAACCTTCTAACATGTCTGCCAACGGTAGCTCTTCTCAAATTAGGGGGTACATGCTTGTGAAAGACCCTCAATGACTCCCCATCCTCTAGAGCAGTGGTTACCATCACACAGTATTTGCAAGGGGTCCTAGATTTCACATGCCAACCATAAGTAAAGAAGCATACTTTCGTAGACTGAATAAATACTGCCTTAAACACATTGTTATTTTTTCAAATGTGTAGAAACTACTATAATGAATAAAATATAAATTCCTTCAAAAGAACTACTGAATTCATAGTAGCTTGAATGTATTTCCTAAATGCATGGAGAGTAGTAGCCCAACTACTACCATGTGGAGTTCTATCAATTTTTTGACATTAAAAAGGGGTTCTCATGTTCAAAGAGGTTGAGCATCACTGAACTCCAGGAAAAGAATCCAAACTCCTTAGGCTGGCATTCAAAGTCCTCTCCAATCTGATGCCACTGTACCTTTACAGTCTTATTTAAAATTGATTTTTCTTTTACTTCAGTTAGAAGGATCTGCTCAGCAATCCCCTAGCATGCACTGTTCAACTTCCATGCCTTTGCTCACTCTGTCCCCAATCTCTGGCATGTCCTCATCCCTGTTATTCACTTGTTGAATTCCAAGCTATTCTTTGAAATCTAATTTCAGTGCCAAGTCCCTCTACTAAAGTTTCTTTGATCCCCACTTTGAGTCTGAGGTAGCACTTTTTTTTACCTCCCAAACATACAAGCCTTTCCTGATCCTCATCCCCTTGGTGTTAGTGCCCTCCCTCACCAACTACCTTGCATTTATTTTGTTTCTGCATATGCTTATATATGCATTTGTCAACCTGATAAGGCAAGATCCTTGAGATGAGGGATTGATTGTTTCTTTTTGGTCTTTGCTTCCCCAGCACCTAACACAGAACCTACACATAGTAGGTGCTTAATAAATGTTCGTTGATTGATTGATTTTACGAATTATACTTTTCCACTTCGGCACCTTAATACCTAGCAAGTCTGAAAGCTCCTTAAGAGAAAAGGTCACGTCTTTATCTCACTTTGGAGCTCCCTTTGCCCTTACTTTACACAATGCTCAATTCACAATATATCTTAATAAACGTTCAATGAATGCATGTTGAAAATCACTTTATCTTTGATTATTCCCCTGCACAGATCCTCTACTCCACAAAGGCTGGTCTAACTGCTGTCCCTTGAATATACTGTGCATATTCTTACCTCTTGGCTTTTTTCTTTACCTAGAACACTTCCTTCTCCTTTTGACATAACTAAATAGTAATAACATGACATTTGTGTGGCGTTTTAAAGTTTGCAAAGTGCTTTACAGCCCCCGTCTTATTTGATCTTCACAACAATTTCAGGAGAGAGTTTCAGGTAAGCCACTTTATACCCTCTTTATACATGAGAAAAATTCAGTCTCAGAGAAGTAATAACTTTTCTGTAGGCACACAGCTAGTAGTAAGTATCAGATGAGGGCTTTGAACCCATCTTCTTGACTTCAAATCAATCAACCAATAACCAATGCCAAGCACTGGGTGAGATGTGGGGAGGGATATAAAGACCAAAAATGAAAGGAACCCTGCCCTCAAGGAGATTACACTCTATCTGCCAGTCCAGTTCACCCAGATGAAGTCCTCCCTACTGTCTAAAGGTGACTCCCTGGCCAGCGGAGCCCACAGTGATCTCTTTTTACCCACTCTGGGCTCTTACTGTCTGGAGTACGTTTAACATTCAAGAAATACTGCCTTGCAATGTCTCTGTAAGATCGCCAGCAATAAGAATAATAAAACTTGAACTTGTATAGAGCTTTATGGTAATAAAGCATTTTACATACATCCTTATACATATACATCATGTCACTAGATCCTCTCAGCAGCCCTGGGAGTTAGAGAGTATGACTATTATTACTCCTACATCCCCAGATATGGCAACTTGGGCTGAGAAAAGTGAAGGGTCTCACAGTCAATAGGAGAACCAGGTTGGGAAGACAGGCCTTCTGACTAAATTCAGTGCTCTTTCCACTACAACTTTTTATTTGGTGTGTGTGTGTATATGTGTGTGTGTGTGTGTGTGCTGATATATTTGTCTTTGCAGATTTTATATGTGTGGAATTATATGCCTGGTTTTTGTTTGTGTCAATATCACTTCTTTTCCTCATTAGACCAGAAACTCTTTGAGAGCAAGGGGTGCCTTATAGATCTTTGTATTCTACACAGTGCCTAGCACACCACAGAAATGGCTCAATTAATGTTTGTTTGTTTGAAGGAAGGAAGGAATGGCAGTAACCACAACATGGTAAAACAAATAGATCTATCATGTTTGTGTGAATGAATTGAGTGAATGAATGAATGAGTGAACAGATGGATAGATGGATGGATGAATACACAGGTGGAAGGCAGTAGCTACAACATGGCAAAAACTAATAGATCTATCAGTTTGAAAGAATGAATGAATGAATATACAGGTAGAGGACAGCAAACACAACATGGTTAAAACAAATGGACTTACCATGTTTGCATGAATGAATGAATGAGTGAGTGAACAGATGGATAGATGGATGAATGAATACACAGATGGAAGGCAGTAACTACAACATGGTAAAAAGTAATAGATCTATCAGTTTGAAAGAATGAATGAATGAATGAATATACAGGTAGAGGACAGCAAACACAACATGGTAAAAACAAACAGACCTACCATGTTTGTGTGAATGAGTGAATGAATGAATGAATGGATGGATGGATGAACACATAGGTAGAGGGCAGTAACCAAAGCATTGTAAAAACAAAGGGGTCTATTGTATTTGTTTGTTTGAATGAACCAATGAAAATACTTACCAACCACCTATGCTAGAGGTAAATGCTGCCCTCCACTTACCATAGGCAGAAGGCAACAATCAAAAAACCCTAAACAAATGGATCTGTCATGTTTGTATGAATGAATGAAGGAATATGCAAGTGGGAAGCAAAAAACACAACGTGGTAAAAGCAAATGTATCTATCCTGCTGGTGTGAAGATGACTGGTGTGTCCAGTTTTTGCAGGTACTAGGATAACTCTGGAAGGGCTAGAAGTGCTGAAATAGGTGCTGAATGGGCTTTTGGAACCTGACAGTATAAAGATGCAGGCCCCAAAGACCTGCTGGACAATGTGAGAGTGACATCCAGTGCATGTCTAGTGCCCCAGCAACAGCCAGTGGTCAGCACCTGCATGACCGGGTGTGGGTGTGAGGCTGCCTTAAGCACACAGACATGACTGTGTGCTGGAAGGAGCTGGATTATGTTAGCTAAATCTTATAAATGCTGAATTTATGTCACAAATTGTCTGAAAGTCAGAGAAAATGCATTTCCAAAACCCTCATTTTAAAAAAAAATGTTTTATCAGGAATTGACCTCAGACCTCATTCCATCAGCAAAACCAGCTCACCAGGGAAAGATGCTCTTCAAATCATCAAATACAAATGCATCCAATTTCTCTCTCTCTCTCTCTCTCTCTCTCTCTCTCTCTCTCTCTCTCTCTCTCTCTCTCTCTCTTTGTATCTCCCTAACAATGAGGCAGGAAGTGTGGGGATTGAGTTTGCAGATGCAAAGAGCCTTGGCTGTTGGTTTGCTTCTGTATGACCTAAAACATGTGTTCTTCTCACACACATGTAGTTGGCTCTTGGGTGAGATAAACACACATACCAATATGCAAACATGCATGTGCACGCACACACACACACACACACACACACAGCCCTTTGGTTACATGTTCTGTTTATCAGGCTTAATTTTCCAAATCAGCCTCCCCACTCCTATCCTGGGGACACTCTAAAGAGGATGCAGAAACAGTCAGTCTGTACCAAGGACGATAGCTCCAGCTCTTAGGAAACTTACATTCTGCTTTGGCGCAGATGAGGCAGGCGGTGGTGCAGTTGAAAAACCTCAGGATTCCAGCGACTGCCACGCTGATGTCCGTGTTGCTGGGGTGGAGGTTCAGGGTGGTGAATCTCTGGGACTGCAACTTCACAAATTCCTCAGGGGCCACTTTGAAATGGGGCACCTGGGATGGAGGGGAGAACATGAGCAGGACAGGGAAGAGGAGGGGTCAGAATGAAAAGGGGGGAAGGGGAAGGAGAGAGATCTGTGAGAGAAAGCAGAAGATGGATTTCTTCAATTAAGAAGTAGTCTCTCCTTTACTACATGGTGGAGGGGGAAAAGGAAGAGAGAGAACATAAGAGCAGAGAGAGAACGTAAGAGGAGAGAGAGAGAGAGAGAGAGAGAGAGAGAGAGAGAGAGAGGAGATACAGAGAGAGACTGAGGGAGTTGGAGAGACAGAGAGGGATGGAGTCTCAGAGAGAGAAAGTGAGACAGAGACAGAGAAAGGGGAGCGGGGAGATGAAGACTGGGTCAAATCCCTGGGGCTTCTAAGATGAACAGACAAGAAGACCCCTGGCTTGGGACCGATCAGCAAGGCTAGAAGCCAGTGGTGGGAGCCTGGTCAAAAAAAGAATAGATGTTTTCTTATCTATAGAAGAACTTCTCTCTATGAGGCAGGGAGACTAATGGCTCTTGAAGGAAGAATCCTAATAATATTTTATTTGTAGTTAATCAATCAGAACAGAGATGTTTGAGAGAGAGAAAAAAAACAAGAGAGGCAGAAAGGGGAAGAAAAGAAAAGATCAAATCAAGACCTGCAGAACCACTGCTGGGTGGGGAGGGCAGAGAGTGATCACCATGGAGAGGTGGCTCAGAGAGCCACCGCATGCCCGCTCCCACGTGGTTTAATTGATAGCTGGGTAGCCAACTTCAAACATCTATGGATGCTGAGGGGAGCATTCAGGGTAGTGTCTCTGGGTAGTAATGCATTGGGGAGAAGAGGTGCTTTGGGCTGGGAGATGATTTGGAAGCTCCCCAATAGAGGCAGGTAAATAAATATCTGCTTTGGCTTCATTAGAACAATGTCAGGTCCCCTTTGCATCTAATCCTGACATTTCCGGGAGCCATCACTCTCTGCCTCCCTTTCCTCCCCTCTCACGGGATGAGACATTTAACAGGCTGTGATGGCTGCTTTATTGGAGGCTTAAGCTATTCACTGGGTAATAGGAAAGTGAAAGAGTTATAAGCTGCTATCTGCCTTGATTTCATGCCGGTGCCCTGAGTCCGGGTACCTGGAGCAATGAGGACTCCAGCCAGCTCACTGGAGGCTCTCTTGTCTAACTCTGGCAGTTTCTTCCAACACACTGGGAGTCGGGAGGAGGGAAGGTATGTGGTTTTTCACTGAAGTGAGGGAGGGGTTTTCCCAGTCCTAATATGGATTAACATTTGGGTCACAGATAAAAAAGAAACAATTATTTTCATTTTTTTTGGAGGGGGTAAGGCAAGGCAATTGGGGTTAAATGACTTGCCCAAGGTCACATGACTGGTAAGTGTGTCAAGTGTCTGAGGCCAGATTTGAACTTAGGTCCTCCTGACTCCAGGGCCAGTTTTCTACTCACTGCGCCACCTAGCTGCCCCAGAAACAATTATTTTCATCTTGGTTCCCAAGACGGGGTAGAGGAAGCTGGCAACTTATGGAAAGATGCTGCAAAAGCTGGGTCTATTATGGCAGGGTGCGAGGGGTGAGATAGGGACATTCCTAAGGAGGACAAAGCTCTAAGGAAGATTATATTTGGAAGGTTCCCCTTCCCTTCCTTCCTCTCCCAAACCCCACCCCCATCCCCTCCCAATTTTAATCAGGTGAGATCCCATTAACTAAATGATTACTTGTCATGCAGGGCAGGGCAGAAAGGGAATTCCTGGGAGTGACTGGGCTGGATAGCCTTTAAGGTTCTTTCCAACCCTGAAAAGTCTGGGGTTCTGGTTACAATAAATAGCAAAGGCATTTTTGAGAAGAGGTAGTAAAAAAAGAGCCCAAGTATGGCGGAGGAGGGGAGAGAGAGAGAGAGACAGACAGACAGACAGACAGAGAGAGAGAGAGAGAGAGAGACAGAGACAGAGACAGAGACAGAGACACAGAGAAAGACGTACACAGAGACACACAGAGAGACACAGAGAGTATATCTTGGGGGTGGGGACAGTGATGGTGGTTGTAATGATGTGATACTGGGGTCTGTTTTTGGTACCTTTAGTGCTATCTCCTTCAAGCTGCAGCTTCCAGGCATTTTTTTTAATAACCACCCAGGTCCTAGCTTGGGTCCTAGGAATAGGAAAATTGGTACTCTTCTTTCTCCCCAAATCTAGGCCTTGTAGGAACTACTCAATTTAATATATTCTAAGGACAATTCAGGATCTAAGTGACCACAACAGTGAAATTAACTGGAGGCAATGATTAATTGAACAAAACGTTCACTTTTCCCCCCATAGCCCTGGATTCCATCATAGGTGAGGGGAGCTTTGCTTAGGAGTAAAGAGGACCTAGGACCCCAGGAGGCGTGACTAAGGATAGTTGTTATGGCACCATGTGTGCACTTCCCCAGGGTTATATAATAGATATACATCTTGAAAATGAGCCTGATGGAAGATGGGCTGTGAAAGGACCTAGCCTGCCCTTATTGGATCTGGGAAGAAAGGATTGGACACTGTCCTAGTCCTGTGATTCTCTCTCTATGACAAAGATCAATCAGCAATTGATTTGAAAATGCAAATTGCATTCCAGCCAGGTCCTCTGTGGGAGGAAGCAGGGAAGGGGGAGGAGAGGGCATTGAAGTAGAAAGGGGTCCAGCAAGGGCTGCAGAGATATTATCAGCCTTTAAAGAAATGAAGCCTCAGTGAGAGCGCCATTTCTTTCCCCCCAGAGCTGAGGGAGATCAGTGTACAGCAATTCAGCCTTATAAAATATTAAAAGAAATGCATAATCTGGTCTGAGGAAAAAAGCTGCTATCGAAGGGCTGTGGCCAAACAAAGGATGGATGATGACCATGGGGCAGTGCTAGGGTCTAGTTACCAACACTATAAGAAACTGCTGGGCCAAGGGGAGATAAAGGTGAAGTCTCTCCCTCAGGCCTGTACATGCCAACATGGGTTAAAGGAAACGCTGGCAGGGGCAAACCTCCAAGTGAATGCCAGCCAGCAGTGGGTGTAGGGAATATGAGTGAAAAGGCAATGAAGGTCCAAGAACACAGAAAACAAGAGAGAGCAAAGGGCAGAGAAGGAAGGAATTATAAAAGGAGAGGGGAAGATGAAAAAGGGCAAGAGAGAAAACAGAAGAGAAACCTCGGCACTCTCACTTGGATGAGACCCCTGTCATTGTCAGACTAAAAAGATTGCCGCAGATCTGAACTCTCATTTTTCTTGAAGCCAAAAAAAAAAAAAGATTTAAGTGAGAAATCAGGAAGAATTTCCTAATGGTCAAATTTGTTTAGATACTGAAACTAAACGATGGTTACAGAAAAAAAATTCCTTTGTTGTAGGTACCTTTGTAGCTTCAGGAGTCCTTCATCCTGCCCAAAGGCAAGTGAAGGAGAAGGAGATAGTACATACAGTACTGCACTGGACAAGGGGTTGGAACTCCTTTCACGTCCTAGCTTTTTGACCTCCGTCATATTAGGCAAATCACTTCACCTCACTGGGTCTCAGTTTCTTCTTTTGGAAAATGAAGGGATTAGACTAGTTGATCTCTATGACCTCTTCCAGTTCTCAATCCATGATCCCATGATCCCATGATCCCCTGTAAGAGCTGCTATCTGTATCTTTTTTCTAATTTTTAGAGCAATTCACTCAAGGGTGAGAGAGATCTTTGCATAGCTGGAGAGAGGCAAAGAGGCTTATGAAACTGGCTCTTCTTGGGAAGGGTCCTTGGTGCTATCAGGCTGGGAGAGGCTAATGGGCCTATGGTTAGGAATCCTAATAATATGCTCATTTGCAGTTAATAAATCAGAGTGTGGACAGAAGAAGTGCTACATTCCAGGGAACAAGAGAAATAAATATTCAGCTGAGGCACCAAGTGCTGACGGCCTCCCACTGTCTTTCTAAGAGCAGGGAAGACCAGCAGGAGTGTCGGGGAGTTGGAATGGGAGTGAGGTGCAATGGAGCATGTGCCAGGGAGTGCTGGGGCTGGAGGATCATCCTGGGCTTTTTGCCCAGTGTCGGCTTCCTTTGGGTGGTCCATGGATGCTCTGGGAAGAGTATCCCACCCTGTTTCTAAAAACTCATTCTCTTTCATAGTGGCATACAGAAAAGGGGAAAACCTACTAAGGATGGAGATTTGACACAGAGGGTCTGAAAAATAAAGAGATGGTCCTTTCTTCACCAAGGCTCCTGAAGCTTGGCAGCTCCTGATCTTTCTTTTAAAAAAAATTTTTGGGTCATCTTCCATTTTTCATCACCTACATTTTCCATTGTATCCTTCCCCAACGTCTCCCAGAGAGCAACCCTTAATAAGAGTAAGTCCCTTCCTCTTCCATTATAATTATAATGAATGAAAAAGAATGATTTTTTAAAAAGAAAGAAAAGTTCAACAAAACTAACATATTGAAAAATCTGATGTTATTTATAGGGTTCTACCCCCACCATCTCCCACCTCTGCTGAGGAAGAGGGGAGGGAAAGTGGGGAGGAGGAAAGGGAAAGTGGCTTCTCCTTTAGCCCCAGACCTTTCAATCACGGATTACCAGAACTGCAGAACCAGACAGGCCTGCAGGAGCCCCACTGTCCAATAAAGGCCAGAGCAGGTGTGCTCTCTCCAACACCCCTGACCAGTCTTCAACCAGCCCCTGCTCGAAGACTGCCAGGTACCAGGAATCCCAGAATCCCTAAAGCAGTCCCTTCCACTTGTTGGGAGCTCTAATTGTGAGGGAGATTTCCCCCTTGCCTCAAATCTAAATCTGCTTCTCTGCTGCTTCCTCCACTTACAGTAAGTCTAATTCTTCTTCATCATGATGGATACTCAAAGATCGGACTCCTATCCACTCTAAGTCTGCTCTTCTCCAGGCTAAACATCTTCAGTTCCTTCCCTCAGTCTCCAGATGGCTCAATCTTTGGTCCTCCTACTACCCATGGTCACCCTTCTCTGGATGTTCTATAGCATATCAAAATCCTTCCAAGAATGCACTGCCTGAATCTGAACCCATTGCTCCGGATGTGGTGCAACCAGAGCAGAGGGACTATGGACCTTTCTTGCTAAACACTCCACTTCTGTTAATGCAGCCCCAAATTGTATCAGCTTCTTTGACTACCACATCATACCCTTGACTCATCTGGAGCTTATAGTCTGCTAAAAGCCTCGGGTCTTTTTCACCAATTTAGTCTCCTTTGACCCTTCTATAAACAACCATTTCAAAACAGAAGGGATCTGGAGAATAGACAGAGGCATATATCCTGCTAATCTAAGATGCTATCATTCCGCTTAATTCAACACCAGGCAGGCTCTTCCAAGTGCCCATTTGAATCGGCTGATTGATTGATGGCAGAAGGGCTGGGAGACAGTCCAGCAGTGGACAAGATGAAAGGCTGGAAAATGGGACCCTTGAAGAAGCAAAGCTATTTCACCTGGACAGGAGGGTTAAAGGTGATTGACTGTAGGACAGACTATTGCCCAGAGGGTGGTATGAGAGAACAGCCCTTCTCTACCTACTAGTGGAAACTGCTTTGTTTTTGCTAGTGTGTAGGCAGTGTTTTTTTATCGTGAACTTGTAGGGATAAAATGAAAGAAAAATCCTTCCTCTGGGCCAGGGTAGAGAGCTGGGTTGAGAAACCAGCCTCATGAGGTACAGCTGTGGTAATGTGTGGCTGCTCCCATTCCCAGGACAGGGTTAATGCAGCTGGGGCACATAGGGGTGAAAACTCCAAAAAGGGAGAGTCCTGATTTCACATCCTAGCTTTTCAACCTCTAGGACTCAATGGGCAGCTATAATCACTGATGGTTTCCTGCCAGGGACTTCCTGTCATAACTGGTTTTGGTACCTCCTACCCCTGCCCCAGGATAGAACTAGAATGAACCAAAAGCAGGAAGAATTTAGGTTAGACTTGAGGAGTGACTTCTTGGCTTGGCAAGTAGCCATTCAGAGAGAAAAAGGACATTTCTCATTCTAGACATCTTTCACAGCACCCCATTGGAGAGGTAGTGTTCTCAGAGGCCCAGGGATAGAATCCAGAAAGTGTGCCTGAGGGCCCTTCTAGCCAGAAACATATATGATTCTATGACTGCTTCTTTCCTAAAAATTTCAGAGACTTCCAGCTGAAGGCAAGCTCATCTCTCACAGGTGGTCATATCCCCCAGCATCTACCCTATTTCCTTCTTCCCTCTCCCCAGACCCAGCACTTACCTCCTTCTCCCCACAGATGTTGCTGATGATGGAGCTGGAGGCAGGGCTAGAAGAAGGTCCCAAGACAGCTACTACCCCCTTTGGGAGTATCTGGCACACTGTACCGGGTGGCCCGAAGGAGTTCCAGAGCAAGAAAGGAAACACATGTTACCCAGCAGGTCTGGCTCAGTTCCTAGCCCTCCACCCCATGGACTGGGGCCCTGAGTTGTAGAAAGTCAGAGCCGAAGGGGACTCCACAGGTCATTAAGTGACAAGATTCAAGTCCAGTCCCTCTAATTTACTCATGGGGAAACCGAGGCTCAGATTTGCCAACGTCATTTGCCAAAGGTCACATAAGCTTAGTAAGCGGCAGAACAAAGCCAGGCCCTCTGATTCCAAATCCAGTGACCTTACCCCTATACCCTGCTCAGTGCAGCCTGTATCACTGTCTCTCCTTTCCCCACTCCCCTCACCTTACCCCCAACCTTTCCAGAGAAGCTGCCACTGTGTTCCCTGAACTACTCTGTTCCAGGACAGGTTTATTGAGGTTTATGGAAGATATCAAATGAAGAAATGACCCAGGTTATGGCAACATACTGCCACAGATAAAGGGGCATAAATTGTGTGTATTGTCACAAGACAGAGGGTTAATGGGGGGGACACATGTAGGCCCTGGTTGGTTTAATTCCAGCAACACTCCCGAATGGGAGCCTGGGGATGTGTCTGTCCCCAGTGACCTATCAGTTAAATGACAGAACTTAGTCACCTGAAGGAAGTACTTGTCTTTCCCCAGATACTCCTCCCTCTCAGCCCCACCCTCAGAGTCCATAAAACAGTATGTTAGGGAGAGACAGTGAGGATATAAAGGATGCCTATGGCAAGAGAACAGAGACTTGAGGGTTAGATATAAAGAGAAAAGAGAGAGAGAGAAAAAGCAAGAGATAGTGGCAGAAAGAGACAGGCATGTGTAAACAGATAGATAGAGGAGAGAATAGGAGACACGCAGGTAGAAAGGGAGAGAACAGAGACAGAGCCAACAAGATAGGCACATGCAGACAGAAAGGCAGAGAACAAAAGGGGGAAAATGAGACAGAGACAGGGGATAGACAAAGAGACAGTCACAAGCAGACAGCCAGAGAAAAGGAAAGAGAGAAAATCAAGGCAGAGGAATGAACCAGACTTAGAGACAAAGAAGCAAATCAAAAGAGTAGCTGTGAGAGAGACAAAAGAAGAGAGAGCTATTAGCCTGAGAGACCGATGAGAGAAGAAACTCAGGTAGAACTTAAAAGTGGGACAATAAAAGAAGAGAGAGAAGAAGTGAGAAAAGATCAGAGACAGCACGATAAAGAAAAAAGGAAAAGGAGTGTGCTTGTCCTTTATCTCTTACTTTATCTTTCCATTTCCTTTCTGTTTGCATCTCTGTGCATCTATATGCGAACAAACAAGCTACAGCCAAGGGCATCCCTGTTCACAACTAAGATGAATGGTACACAATTACTCAGTACCCTAATTACAAGTTTTACTCTAGGTAGTTCTATCATTTTTACTACATTGTCTATCAGGTAAAGTAATTTTCCAAGTCCAGGAAAGTGTGGCGGAGAGCAAGGGTGTGCTGGTAAAAAATTATACACTTTTAAGTTTAATCTGCATTATTAATATTTTCTCCATCACTTTCTTAAGTCTGGGCCTCATGGGCTTTCAGCAACATTCCCAAGTGCAGCAGGAACCAGATTAAAATGTAATTGGGAAATATTTAACAAAATAAAAATACAATAAAACACCGATAGTATTAGATTTTTAAGTCAAATACATGGCCAGCATTTGGGTTTAACACTATTGGTCTAGGCAATCAACAAGACAGTAAGTCAAGTCCTGATCTGTAGCATTTGATGACTTCTGAGATGTAAATACTCTCATTGAAAATCTGATAATAGGTTCTCCAGAGTCAGTTAGAACTGACTTCTGCACAAGCCAGGTGAAGACCACTTGACAAGTCAGGGACAAGACCAGGGCTGGAACCTGCTTTTCTGTTCCAAAGTCTTACCCGTTGAACCATATGGCCAAGAACTGGCTTAGGTGCCCCTTTGGAGAAATGGATCTCTCAGAAGTTTCTAGGTGCTGGGGAGGACCTTTCTGAACCCATGGAGGCAGATGGTGCTCAGGGAACAGCTAGTGGTCTCATTTGGTTAGAATGTATGCCACCCATAGGTATCTCAAGGAGATCAATGACAAAAGGGAAGGCTCCACATACACCAAAATACTGATAGCAGCCCCTTTTTGTGGTAGCAAAAAACTGGAAGCAAAGTAGATGCCCATCTATTGGAGAAAAACTAAACAAATTGTGGTACATGAATGTAAGATAACTGTGCTGTAAGGAGCAATAAGCATGATAAATCCAGAAAGGTGTGGAAAGAGTTTCATGAACTGATACAGAGTGAAGAAAGCAGAGACAGGGAAACAATGTATACAAAGACTGTGAATGTAAACAGAAAGAACAGCAACCACAAAACAATTAAAAGTGAATATTGTGAAATTATAAAAAACAAGCTTTGCCAAAATAAGAGATATGAGAAGAATTCTCCTATCTTCTTTGGCAGAAGTGGAGACTCCATAGGTACGGACACTGAATATAAAGTCAGTGGTGTTTGTTTTGGGGTTGTTGTTTTGATGTATTGATTGGTTTTGCTGATTTTTTTCTTTTTCCTTTTTTAATTCTTATAAGACATGCCTCTCAGGGAGGGATTAAGGGAGAGATATAGGGGAAGTCTAGGCAAGGTAAAACTAAATATCAATAAAAATCTATTTTTAAAAGAATACAATCTGATGGTGTTAAGGGGTTTCCAGGAATCTGGTATGTAGTTCCCTTCTCTTGAAGGTTCCTCTGGCCTAGAGAGAGGCTGCACTCATTATGATTAGCCACAATTTGCCAGTGGCTTAACCCTATAACTACCCAAAGTCTTCCGGTGATTGATTGCTGAGGCCAGCAGCCTCACCTGTAACTCTCTGGAAGCCCAGTGGTTTCTGCAATGAAGGCAGAGGAAAGTGTGGGTAGTGAGGTTAGAAATAGGGAAAGGCTGGTCCATGAGGCAGTAAGCAAGTGAGAAAGTTGAGCAGTGAATGACATTGTCACAGTAACGAAATTCTCCCAGTTATCAGTAGGGAATGGTGTTCAGTGGGGAATTCCTAGGGCATCTAAAGGAATGAATGAATGAATGAATGAATGTGAAAACATTTATTAAGTGCTTACTTAATAACAGGTGCCAATGGCTGTGTTAGGTGAAGGACCAAGGTGAGGAGATAGGATGCTTTGGGAGGAGCTTTAGCTCACCCGGGATCCCTACCCCTTGTAGCATCTACTGTAGCCTTGACTTGGGGTTCAGATGCAATGTGAATGGTGGTAACTTTGGGACAGTGGGAGAAGGGAGGAAAGAGGAGGGGGTCAGGCATAAAGAGTAAGTCCTTCTTGATTTATTTCTTCCCTGAGCCTAAGCAGGAGCCCTCCCTCAAGACAAACCAGAGACTGAATGGGATACTGGAAATTGTACTGGATGGACCCCACACCCAGCACACCTCCTTGTTCTCAGCAGAGAGTCCTGGGACTATGAGTGTACACTATTGCTCACACTGTCACACATGGGTGTTTTGTCAGTTGGTTTTACTTATTTTTTTTTCCTTTGTTACTGTGCAGAATTCAATTGTGGGGGAGTATACGGGTGAATGACTGACATTTTTATAAAAAGGGAAAATATATATGTATATATGTTATGTGTATATATATATATATATATACACACACATACAGTTTATGTGTGTATGTATGTATATCTGCATATAAAAAGACAAAAATACTATCAAACTAAGAGCCAGGAAACCTGAGTTCTAATCCTGGGTCTTCCTCCAAGTGTAGCCTGGACAAGTCACTTAATTCTGAGCCTCAGCCTTCTCTGGTGATAAAGGATGAAGTCAGATCAGGTGACCTCTATGGTTTCTTCTAGTTTTCATGTTCTGCAGCTGTATGGAGGCCTAGAGGAGGTGGGAAGACCTGTAGGTATGTGTGGATTAACAACAGCTCCCATTATGGGAACTAATCTCTGATCAAATAAAGAGTTTAGTAGAAAGAACTTGAGGTTAGAAGGAAATAATTAAACTCCTGCCTGGCTCTGTGACCTTTGTAAAAGTCACTCAACTTGTATGGGGTCCCAATTTTCTCATCTATGACACGGAGTAAACAATCCCTGTCTAACCTCCCTCTCAGAGATATTGTAAGAACTTAGTAAAAGAGTGCTTTGGAGGAAAGGCCAAAGGTTCACGTGGAGTATGTGGCTGATGAAAAGACAGGCCCTGCCATAGATGGAGGTCCTGAGAAAGGCCTTTCATGCCCTGAACACTCCAATGGACTCCATTACTGCCCTGAATTTGGGAACAGATCATTTCTCCATTGTAGGATGCCATGTGCCCAGAGGTTTCAAAGCCAGTGTTAATTCTCAACTGCCGGTTAAGACACTTAATGAACTAATCCTGGTGATGCTATAGCCTGCTCCCCATGGCACTCTAGGTCCATGTTTTCTAAACACTAGTCTTTAGACAGACTCCCCCCTCCCATTCTGCAAGCCTTTATTACCAAGTGGCTTTACTTCTTAAAACACATAAGCTTTAAAAACTGGCTCCTTATCTTCCTCCTTCTCTCCATCTTGTTCCTCGCACTCCTTCTTCTCTAGCTCATGGCTTCCACTCCCTTGAGAAGTCCCAGTGCTAAAGCTTTAGAGCGAAGGGAGGGTAGTTTGAGGGGGAAAAACACTTAAAGATTTTATCAGGCTATAATATGGTTTGGGTTGGGAAACCCTGCCCTAAGTTTCTGAAGGTTCTCTCATAAAGTGGGAAGGAGTTGAATGTGAAAATGTGAGCTAGAGTAGATACAGAGGGTGTCCCAAATGTCTCAGTGCTATTTTAAGCTAATGTCTGTGCATGTGGGTATTTCTGCATACTGAAGTCAGATGACTTCAGGCTTATCTGGATTGTTATCTCTTCTTCTATTAGTATCCTGAGAACTACAAACTTTCCACACCCTCCTGTCTAGGATAAACCCCAAATTCCTTAACCTGGCATTCATGATTCTTAATGTACAGTTGGGTGCCAAGCTCCTTCTCCAGTCTAATTTGCTACTATCCCCTATTCCAACTTTCCACTTTTAGCCAGTCTGTTCTCCCCTCTGGACCTTGGCTAGAATGACATTCTGTTTTTTTTGGTTTGGTTTTGTCTAAATACTATCTTTCTTGTAATCTAGCTCAAGCTTGATCATGAGGTCTTCCCTTAATACTCCTCCCCCATACCTAGTTTCACTGCTAACCCATTTCCCTCCCCACTCCTATAAAATTTACTGTTAATCCCATCCCTTAATGTTATACTGTACTCTTCATGCCTGCATGCATACCCTGTTTCCTCATTGAGATTATAAACTCATGTTGGATGCTCCCTTGAACCCCATATGGGGCCTAGAACAGTGTTGAACCCTACTCAAGCCTGTGTAGTGGAAGGAGCACTGAACCTGAAGGTAGAAGTCCTGGGTTCGAGTTCTGACTGTTCTACTTAACTAATAAGATATTTTGTTGTATTGTTGTATTTTTGTTCAGTCACGTCTGACTCTTCATGACCTTATTTGGGTTTTTCTTGGCAAAGGGACTGGAGTACTTTGCCATCTCCAGCTCATTTTACAGATGAGGAACTGAATTAAACAGGGTTAAGTGACTCGGCCAGGGTCACACAGCTAGTAAGGGTCTAAAGCCAGATTTGAACTCACGAAGATGAGTCTTCCTGACGCCAGGCCCAGCGCTCTACCCACTGCGCCACGTAGCTGCCCATCAGACACTTTGGAGCGAGTCTTTGAACCCCATTTTCCTCATCTGTAAAGTGAGAATCTTAACACTTGTGGTACCTACCTCACCGGGCTATCGGGAGGACGAAATTGAGTCATGTGTGTGAAGCATTTTGTAAATGTAAA
The DNA here is from genome assembly GCF_011100635.1 of Trichosurus vulpecula. Lineage (NCBI taxonomy): Eukaryota > Metazoa > Chordata > Mammalia > Diprotodontia > Phalangeridae > Trichosurus > Trichosurus vulpecula. Next base: position 268,959,808 of record NC_050574.1, read on the forward strand.
GGGCAGCGGGTGGTGCAGCGAAGAAAGTGCTGGGCCTGGAATCAGGAAGACCCAAGTCAAAAATCCACCCTCAGATTCCCAGCTGTGCGGCCCTCATCAAGCAGCCTAGCCTCTGTTAGCCTGTCTCTTCAACTGTGAAATGGGAACCATAATAGAACCTAAATGGAAGGGTTTTGTGAGGACCGAAAGAGATGATAATAATAAAAAGCACTTGGCACAGTGCCCAGCACACAGTAGGTGCTATATAACATTCCCATTCTCCGTATCAAAATGAATGGAAGGGAGAAGAGAATGAGCAGTATTAATTAATTAATAGAGCCTACTAGGTGCCAGGCACTGTAATAAGCGCTTTAAAAATATTATCTCACTTGTGTCTATTATTGTTATTATTTATTAAAGTTTTATTAAAGGGATGGTTGATGAGGTTTAGTTATGTTAATACTTTTCTCCACCTCAGCTCAGTATTTAAGAGTGAAAACCTTGTTCCTGCTCTGGCCTTCATTCATCTCAGGGAGCTCCTAGAAAGAGAATTCATAGGGATTCACTACCTCCAACTTAGGACTGGTCTTAGACCCATAGAGCACAGATCTAAAGCCACGAGAGACCTCAAGGTCTACAGAGGCCAACACCTCTAATTCTGCTGATGAGGAGATAGACTCAGAGAAGTGATGACATCATCTAACACATACACAGCACCTACTATGTGCCAGGCACTGTGCTAATCGCTTCCCAAATATTATCTCATTTGATCCTCACAACAACTGTGGAAGGAAGATCTTATTATCCCCATTTCATACACGAGGAAACTGAGGCAAAGAGTAGGTAAAATGACTTGCCCATGGTCACACGGCTAGTAAATATCTGAGACGGGATCTGAACCTGGGTCTTCCTGACTCTAGGCCCAGCATTTTTTATGTATACATACACATACATGTATGTATATGTATGTGTATTATATGTGTGTATGTATACATATATGCATGCATGTATATAGACAAATACATACGCATGTACAAAAATACATATATGCATATACATATATACATATACCTTTATACCTATATATACACATACATACATATATACATATACATACATATATACATATACATACATACATACATACATACATACATACATATACAAATATGTGTGTATGAAGGTATGTATTTAAAATTCAAGTCTTTTGATTTCAAGTCCAAGGTGCTTTTCATTATGCCACACTGCTGCCCTAGCTTGTAGATTTAGAGATGGAAGGGAGCTTTGAGGTCATCTCGTCCAACACCCTTACTTTAGAGACTTTCCCAAGGTCATGCAACAAAGAAAGTAGAATTCAAACCCAGCCCTTTCACAGGTGTGACCTCAGCCTAATTTAACTTCTTTCATTTCTATCATATGTAAAATAAAGAGATGGGACAAGATGGCCTTAGAGGCTCCTCCCAACTCTTAATGGATGATTCCAGGCTCCACATTTGTCTACTGTACAAGCCATTGCCTCTCTGACAACTCGTGATTTTGAAAGCTCTGCCAGGGTGGAGAAGGCCTCAGGACAGATCTGTCTTGATTTCATGCAGAACCAATGGGTCCAGCTAGCTAGTGCCATGTATACCTTCCTCAGTGTGTGCTCTAACTGCAGGGTTCTAATGGTGGTGGGTCATCAAAGTGTCATGAAAGAAAAATGATGTGGGCTGCTGCTGATGCACCTGGCTTCATAGAGACAAAGAAAAGCATCCTTGGTTGAGTTTATGACTGTGGAACCCTTGGGGGAAATGAAATCTCCCACTGGCTTTGGCAGAGGCTGCAAAAAGGTGAATTTTCAAGGGGGTTTAGGAGGCGGCCAACTCCTATGAAGACTGTACTTAGTCAGGAAACAGACTAAGAGCTATGGGAAAAGGGAAGAGCAATTTCTTGTAGGAGTTTACTGAGAAAGAAGGGTTGAGATGGAGATAAGATAAGGGTGGGAGGGCTGCCAGGGAGATGAAGACCTCATGGGTCTTGCCCATCTCTATTATTAGTGATCTAAGATCTGGCATTTCAAAAGTCAAATACAGGAAGTCTGAAGTAGTGATAGTGGGAAGGCAGGAGAGATGGGAGGAAAGCAACAGGTTTCACTGAGTGAGCAAATCCACCATGTGAAAATTGTGTTTTTGCCTAACGGATAATGAAGGCATGATTTTTCACTTGACAAAGGGAATAACCAGAGTGTTCCTTTTAAGCCCTTGTGAAGTGATAGCACTGTATAATGGTATGGGTGCTGGCCTAGCAGTGAAGGGATGCCATGGGTTCGAATCCTACATCTGTCACTAATCATGTGACCATGAGTGAGCCATTTAATTTCTGTGAGCCTCATCATGAAGCATTGCCCTAACAATATCTCTAGTATTTACCTCGAAAGACAGTTGTGAAGATCCAACAAGAAAATATATGGAGAGTATTTTTGCAAATATTAGTGTTAAGTAAATTTCAGCTTTTAATATATGATTAGGTTTATAAAAATGCCACTCACATAGATTCCCTGGAGTGGGTGGTAGTGGTAGTAGCAAATAATAATATCTAAGGTTTAAAATGTTAAGGCTTTAAAACCATTGCCCTCACTCTGGTCCTATGTGGTTAATAGAGTAAATATTATATTATTCATGTTTTATAGATAAAGAAACTGAGTCTTAGGTTAAAAGACATGACTAGTGTCAGACCTGGATAGGAGCCCGGTACCTTTAATCTATGTCAAGTCCTCTCTCTTTTTTTCTTTTTTTTTCCTTTTTGGAGGGGGGAGGGCCAGGCAATTGGGGTTAAGTGACTTTTTCAAGGTCACACAGCTAGTAAGTGTGTCAAGTGTCTGAGGCCGGATTTGAACTCAGGTCCTCCTGACTCCAGGACCAGTGCTCTACCACCTACCTGGCCCTAAGTCCTCTTTCAATAGACCACGTCTCTGTGTCTGCAGTGGCTATCTCCCATACTAGGAAAGCCCTCCCTTCTCCCTTCTACCACTTAGAATTCCTTGTTTCCTTCAAGATTCAGCTCCAATGCCATCTTCTGCAGGAGGCCATTCCCAGTCTCTACATCTGATAAAACTTTCCTCCTCTAAGGTTACCTTCCATATATTCTGTATATATCTTGTATGTGCCTAATTATTTACATGTAGTCTATCCCACTAGAATGTAAGCTCTTTGAAGGCAAGGTCTATTTTTGCCTTTCTTTGTGTCCCTAGCACTTTACACAGCTTAGTAGGAAGTATTTAAGAAATGTTTGTAGATTGGCTGATTGGGTAAACTGAGGCACAGAGTTCTTTAGGGCTGGCTGGTTCTCTCTGAAGAGACTATCTAAACACAATTGGCATGTCGAGGAGAATTCCTCTCCTTGAAGTGAATTCCCTGGCTCTACAAGAGTAGATATGAGGTTTGGACAGATCATTCAGAGTCTCAGAGCTCCTTGAACCTTTCAGAGGCTCACCATGCCAACTGGCATGGGCCTGATGGCTCCAAGCCTTCAGGAAAAAAGGCAAGCCAGAGCCTTGCCAAAGTTGGGAAGTGCCTCTCCTTGCCCTCCCACTCTTCTTCCTTGTCAACTTCATTAACTCTCCAATGCGACAGAAGGGATGGGAAATCTTTGCTACCCGGGGCTTCTCCATTAGGGTTGCTGGCTTCTTGAGAAGAGCAGGACAGCTGGGGTGGGGTGGGGGGGGACCTAGAGCCCTTGCCTATAAACAGAGCTTACACCAGCAGCAACCATACCCATCCTTCCATCAGACATCTGAGTTTTAAAAGACAGAAACACCAGGAGAGTGGTGGGAGGGTGGGGGTGGGGAAAAGAGCCAAAACAAAGAGAAAGGGAAGGGAGAGAAAGCCTAAGATATATATATACATACATATATATATATATATATGTATGTATATATATATATGTATGTACGTATGTATGTATGTATACAAGGACAACAATAGCATGTATAGAGGGCTTTAAGGTTTGCAAAGCACTTTGCCTGTTACCACATTTGATCTTCACATCAACCCTATGAGTTTAAGTGTCGCTATTCCACCCATTTTACAGCTAAGGAAAATAAGATTAGGTGACTTGCACTAGAGTCCCAGATGTAGTAAGTGTCTGAGTCAGGATTAGAACTCAAGCCTTCCTGACTCCAAGTCCAGTACTCTATTGGTGGCTCAGAAAACAGGGCACTGGAGTTGGAGTCAGGAAGACGTGGGTTTGAATCCTGGCTCGGACATTTGCTAGTATGTGACACGGAGAAAGTCACCTAACCTTTCTCATCCTCTGAATCTTTGTCTGTAAAATAGGGAGGTTGGACTCAAGGACCTCTATCAGCTCTATGAAGAGAGGGAGGGGGGAAAGACAGAAACAAAGGAGAGCAAGGAAGGTAGAAAGAGAGAAGGCAGGAGAGGGCTCTCTGGAACAGCATGTACTCTTACTTAGAAGTGTGTAAGTGTGTGGGGGTGTGGAAATTAAAGCCAACAAAAGAGAAGCCAGAGCTGTTCTTATTTCTCCTCACTTACCCTCCTCTTCACTCACCCATCACCATCTCAAGTATTGTTTCGAACAAATCCAGACCATTCGAGGAGCACAGATCCGGTCCAGGGAGCCCAGTCCTTCAATGTCCACTATTGGACTCTACCCCGGCAAATCCCTCTTTGTGGAAGTGTGAGGGTTGTGGGGCATGGGAATAGTTAAGGAGTGGGGAGGGCCCACAGAAAAATACAGGCTGGTACATTTTTAAAACTACCTGCATGGCTGCTTTAAACCCAGGAGACCCAACTCTGGCTCGGAATGAAAGGCCATTAGGATAAAAAGATAATGGTGTCTTTCTTCCTGACAAGCGCTAATGATGTAGTAAGCCCTCATTGAAATGTAAGAGCTGAATCCAGGGGCCAGAAGCATCTTCCTTACTTGGGAGCACTTTGCCGACCTGAAAAGGGGGCATTAAAAAGATGCCCAGAAGCTTTACAATGCGGGATAAAGATATTAGTTCCTTTTATTCCCTCGATTCATCTGGCTTAATATTTTAGATGTATTGACTTTACAAAGTACAGTAGCTGGATCCACCATATGTGCAGCCCAAGTTGCTCTAGGGAAAGGAAATTTACATCTGCTAATGACCACCAACCATGATGGGTCAATCTGTTTGCTCAGCCCAGCACAGAGGAGCTGGGAAGGGATGGGAAGAGGGAATGAGAAGATGGCTTCAGAGCATGGGCGACCCAAATGGGCAGAAAGCTGGCTCCTATCTAAATCTCCAACACCACCCCCTCACTCCCCAAGAGCAAAACAATCCTCCAAACCAGGCTGACGTTTCTGACCTCATTTGGAATATGCTCATTTATGTTGGGTGGTTGCGGTGGGAGAAGTATCCTAATGGCTTAGTACAGTGCCTGGCGAATAATAATAATAATTTCTTATTTATAAAAATTAATATATTTTCTAAAAATAAAACATTATAAGAAATAACAAACAATTGCTAATTGATTGACTGATGCCAAGGGAGGCCACGTGATCAAGTGGAAAGAGTTCTGGGATTAAAGTCAGAGGCCTGAGATTGAAGTCCCAGCTCTGACACTTGCTACCTGTGTGACCTCAAGCAAATGTCTTCACAGATGTCTTCACCTCTCTGGTCCTCAGCTTCCTCATCTTTAAATGAAGGATTTGGATTAAGTCAGTGGTGTCAAACTCAAACAGAAAAAATACTTGTAGGCTACAGATTGAGTTAGAAAATTACAAATGAACATTATCTATGTTGTGTTTTTATTTATTTTGTTAAACATTTCCCAATTACATTTCAATAGGCTGCACTAGGGAGCAAGCAGCCAGCAGGATCTGGACTAGATAAGGTCCTTCGCAGCTTGAATTCTATGATCCTGCACCCATTATTTTGTGGGCTATGCTGTGGATGAATGAGAACCTGAAGGGCCATTTGCTCAGAATATTATCACATGATGCTAAACATGTGAAATAGGGAAACAATTTTTGTCCATAAGGCTTGCCAAAGGCTAGAATGGGTGGCTGAGGGAGGAGGTGCAATCTTCTTCCTTGTAAGGCTTGGCACGTAGGCGGGACCCTCATCTGACTGGGCTGGTAGAGGCTGGTCTTGTACATCAGTTTATAACAATGCCTCCTTTTGTTCCAAATCAGAAGCTATTTATTTTCAGTGATGGACTGTACAGCAAACAGGAAGGTTATCTTGTCAAGCTGTCCCCTAGCAGCATTGCAAAAGGCCAGGGAGCAGCATCATTTTATAAGCCTCCCTTCCCTAAGACATACCCTGCCCCTAAAAAAAAGAAAAATCAAATATTCATCGAGTTAGTGCCTTGAAAGCAAGGACCTTGTGTCTATGTCTTTGGCATTCATCCACGGGTCCTTTGTAGTTGCTGACGTATACAAATGCTAGGCAGGGATGGGGATAGGTGGGCGAGTGAATGAAAGAATGATGTGCAGCCTTCTCTGGGTCTTAATTTGCTATAGTACTAGCAACAAAACCAGACACTACATTTATAACTCCAGGGAGCTTTGGGTTCCCAGTGTTCTCTAATGAGGGGACCTCTGGGCCTCCCCCCACCAGTTCATATACAGGGTACACAGAAGAGATACTAAGGTGGCCCCAGCAGGGAGGAGGGGCAGCCCCGGCACACTGTACGTACTGGTTTCTGCCGTCTCGTACTCGCTATCCCTCAGCAGCTCGAAGATGTCTACCTCCACCTTGGCCTTCCCCACCCGCTCAGGAGCCCGATTGATGCGGTTCTTGGCCAGGGTGATGGACAGCCTCTCACCTCGATTGCACTCCATCGGGTCGTCCAGGATTGCGGCTATGGGGAAGCAACCACAGGAGAGAACAGACTTAGGCTTCCTAGAGATCACCAACCCCAAACCCCTTGTTTTATAAAGGACAGTGACTTCCACAGGATTTGCTTTGGGGCTTTGATTCCAACCGCTATGCCATGTTATCTCTGCAGGTGGGAAACAGCCTGGTGCTTTGCTGCTCACTCTTCCTCCTCTTGATTTATAAAACCCACCCCATCTTCAAAACCGCCTCAAGATTAAGGTCTTCTGAGAGGCCACGGTACAAGTCTAATAACAAGAATGGTCAGCCTATGCTGCTTTTACATTCTTCTGGGTCCTTGTCCCCTGGCAGATGGGAAACTCCTCCAGGGAAGAGAATCTATTTTCTAACATCCTCATTATCATAATCAACATCAAAGCCTTTAGTAAAGGTCTGCTTATCTTCAGCACCCACCAGAGGATGAAACAAAGAGAACTGCCCAGATCTGGCTCCTATCTGGCATACTGTCTCAGACAAACCCACTGATACGGGCCTCTGTACACAGAACATACGGGCATCATATAAGCACCAAACTATCTCATTAACAGATGACGGAACATTTATATCACAAAAGTCTTAGGGCAAAGAGAGAATAAGGGTCAAAGCTGGTTGTCTAAGGGGATCAGGATGGGGGAAGGGTGTGTGTGAAATATTTGGGACTTTGACTGAGGGTGTGGTGGGGAGGCAGCCACCAATTCTCCTAAAATCATTGAATTCTGAAGTTGAGGAGGGACGTCAGAGGTCATCTTGGTCAATTTTACCTGAACAGGGATGCCTTCTATAGTGTCCCTGAGAAATGGTCATGTAGTCTCCATTTTGGAGAAGATCGTTGTATTTGGGGTCAGGAAGACCCGATTTAAAATCCTGCCTTTGGACACTTAAAAGTTGTGTGACCCTGGGCCAGTCACTAAAGCTGTCTCAGTCTTAGTTTCCTCAACTTTAAAAGGATTAAATAATTAGCACCTACTTCCCAGGATTGCTGCAAGCATCAAATGAGATAGCATCCATCAAGGGCTTTGCAAACCTTGAAGGACTATATACACACTAGCTATATCACCATGGCCATCATCACTGTGGCTATCATGTCAGCCCATTCTGCTTTGGGACAGCTCTCATCGTTAGGAAGTTTTTAAACTTGACATCAAACCTAAATCTGCCTCTTTACAGCTTCCATCCCTTGCTTCTAATTCTGCCCGTTAGGGCCAAGAGGAACAAGTCTAATCCCTCTCTCACTTGACAGCCCCTAAAATCCTTACAGGCTGTTATCATGTCCACCCTAAGTTTTCTCTAGGCCAAAAACACCCTCCTTTTCTTCAAGAAATTTTTTTTTCATCCCTTTCTTCTAACACAAGATTCTACATGCAGTGGGGCGTTTAGAAAGTACGTCTTGACTGACTGATGTCCACAGTTCCCCCAGGGCCCTACCAACTCTCTATCCTGCTTTCCTTTCTGGTTCGGCCGGTGATTAATTCCATCCTTGGAATTGCAGTGACTGTTGGCCTCAATAAATGTTTCGATCACTATAATTACAATCCTAACAGAAATATGGGTCCTAGGGCTACAGAAATCAAAGCAGAAGGGGCCTTTTGGGTTCCCTCTGGGGAATATGAGGAGATCAGTTCCTTAATAAGGTAGTTACCAACCAGTACACTCACTTCTCAACAGGTCCCTGGAGACAGACCAGAGGGTTGAGCAAAGACAGCAGTATGTCTGAGCACAGCGAACACGCAGCTTGATATGCAACCCGGTGTTCAAGCATAATCCTACGGTCCCACAGGGCTGCCATGCAGGCCAGGGGCACAATGCTCCCAGCTCCCAGACATTGTCTAATAAGGAGCATTCTGGTCTGGCACAATTCTCCCTCATCTCCTCTCGCTGCTGAGGGGAGGAGCCAACAGACTGTGGTGAGACTAGAAGAACCAGGAACTGCCCTTCTAAGTAATGCCAGGGTAGTAAGGATACCCTTGGGTACCAGGTTTGGTCCTAACCTACAGAGAGATTTTAATTAACTCTTTCAGTGGGCTGATTGAATGATGATGACCTTAGTTCATGAGGCAGTTTCCTCTCTCTTCATCTCATGTCTGAGAATCATGGGGTCATAGCATTCATGGATTTATTTATTTACTATTTATGTCTCATGCTAGTTCTAATATCCACCACCTCCAGGAAAACATGGTTATCCAACCCTTCCTGAATACCACCTGTGATAAGGAACTCCTCACTACCTCATACTATTTTTGGATGGTTGTGACTTTTCAAGAAAGTCTTTCCTTGTGCTAAGCTGAAAGTTGCTTCCCTATAACTTCCACTCATCAGTTCAAGCTCTCACTCTCTATCCACAAAGATTGGCCCAGAACAAGTCTAATCTTTTATAATGGATTTTTATTCATGGACTCAAAGAGCTTTCATGTCTATTCTCCTTAGGTCTCCTCCATATCCTGGGGAAACTTACAAAGTAGAAGGGGAGATACTGAGGATGCTAGAGAGAACTGAGGAGAAATATGGAAGCAGGGTGGATATGGGAACAGATGGGACCTCAAGCATGACTGGAGGGGAGGACAGACACTGCCTTTGAGAGTGGTGGGAAGGATGAGAGGCTAAGTTTGGAGGGAGAGAGAGAGAAAGAGAAATATTAAGAAGTAGAGGGGGGAACTATGAGGGAGTTCACCCCCAAATGGCTTCAGTCTCCTCAGTAAAGTAGAAAGCAGGATTATCTGTTCAAGGCAATTCATAGAATCACAGAATCTCAAATTTGGGGGGTAGAGGGACCTTAGAGGTCATAAAATCCAGTCTACACTTACTCATTCCTCTAAAACTTCTCCATAAAGTACAGTAGTCATCTAACCCCCACCCAAAGACCTCCTGGGATGGGCAGCCCATTACTTGTCAAAGTAGCCTATTCCTCTGGGGGAGTTCTCATTCTTAGGAAGTTTTCCCATACCTACCCCCTCCACCTGGCCTCCAGGACAACTGTAATCTCTCTTCCTATGACATCTCTTTCAATACTTGAAGATAGCATCATGTATCCTACTCTCCTCTCTCTCCTTCTCCCCACCAGTGATTCTCTTCTCCAGGATAAACATTCCCAGTGTCCTTCTGTGGCTTGCTCCCTAGTCCTCTCACTATCCTGGCTACTTTTTCTGTACCCTTTCCAGTCTGTCATTTTTCATCCTAAAGGCCATTGCCAGTCCTCCTGACCTATGTCTTGCCACTGGACTCTGAATGACTCTGGAGGAGAGAGTGAGTCTGGTGACTTTGCACAGCCCTGCCTCACTTAAATCCAATTCACTTGCAAGTCAAGACATCACTTTCCTGATATCACTGGTCGTCTTTGAGAAAGAAAAACAATGATCTTTCATCCTAAAACAACGCATCTAGAACTAAATATAGTATTTCAGATCTGGTCTGACCAGGGCAGGATATAGCAGGATGATCACTTCCCTCTATCTGGACACACTCTCTTACTTTGTGAAACCTAAGATTATATCAGCTTTATTTTTTTAAGGTCCCATGTCATACTGTTCACTCATATTGAGTTTGAAATCCACTATGACCTGCAGATCTTTTTCACATAAACTACTATTAAGCCATGCCTTCTTTATCCTTTACTTGGGTAATGGAGTTTTTTAAAAAATTCAAGTGTAGGGCTTTGCATTTACCACTATTATATTTCAACTTATTATATATAACTTCTCATTTTAGTCTTTTGAGGTTTTTCTGGATCCTGATTCTGTCATTCAGTGTGTTTACTATCTATCCTTCTCAACTTTACCAGGTGAGCTCAAGGAAATCACTTTATTCCTGTGAGTTTTAGTTTTCTCATCTGTAAAATGTGGGAGTTGGATACTACTGTCCCTTCTATCTCTAAAGGTAGAATCCTACAGCCTGTGTCATTTACAAATATGATAAACATATCTTCACCAGAGTTTCTGAAAAAAATGTATTTCACAGAGACAGAGACAGATCCCTGGGGTATTCCACTAGAAAGATCTCTCTAGAAGGTCCACCATGATGGGGGTTAGGATGGGTTAGGACTGATGGCTTGAGCAGAGCATAGGTTTCAGCCTAGGAGTCCAACAAGGTTAACTGATTCACATGAGCATGAAATCTAGGAGCCCACAGCAAATGTCAGAAGTGCCACATCTAACATGTTTATAAAAAGTCTTTTTTTAATTCATCTAGTAATAAGACATAAAAAAAGCCTTGAAAAGCTTTAGCAGAGAGACATGGTCAGATTTTCTGTAACCTGTTCCCATATAGCTACTATTGTATTGTCTACTTCCTACACTGCCAAACTTCTCAAATGTGTGGTATTGTTTTCTATATACTGTCTCCTTAACTCCTTGCAGCCTGGCATCTATCCCTGATTAAAACTATGGTACCCTTCTTGTAAACTTCAAGATGCTTCAGTCAATCCTTACTCTTTTTGACCTGTCTGAGGTCTTGGATATTGGCTTCTTTCTTTCTCACCTCACCCAAGAGTGAAACCATGTGTAGAGAGGGATCTCCTGGCCTCCATGGCTAAGGAGAGTATTGGGCAGGCCATCAGAATTATATGCTCTGTAAACCTTAGGGTAAGTATTTCATTATTGTTCTTCTAGAAGCTTGGCATTTCTGCAAGGGGGCTATGGGTGGATTAGACATTGCAGTCCTAAAGGAAGTCTTGATGCTGTTGGGCAGAACATATAAAACTTTGGTAATCTGCCTTTATAATTTGCTTTAATCAATTGCTGTTAATATTTTGGCTTTTCTTTCCCAGTGACCCCTACAAGACTGCTTAGCCCCAGTGGTTCAGTCAAAATACTTTCATTAATTTTAATTTCCCAACTTTCTATACATTCATTTGTCTGTGTCTACCTCACACTCCCTCCCTCCAGTTGATTTTGCTTCTCTGAGATTATAAAGTGTTTTGCCTTGCTCAACCAAATGAAAAGCTGTGTGCACAGTACTCAGGCTTTCTGAGCCTGTAGTGAGTCTCTCCCTTACAGCAATGAGAAAATCAATAAAGATACATGTCTTCATCAAGCATTTAGCAGAGTACTGGTAGATTATTTCTTTGGAGGTTGATGGGAAGGAATTTGCCAATGGTGCCAATGAGGACGAGGTCCCAAACTTGTCAATAAGGAGCCATGGGTTGCAACCACCAGATGGACCAATATCATCAGAGCTGCCATCAAGGGATCTTTTTTGTTGTCTTGTCTCTTTGTTCAGCAAAGAGTGTTCAAGAGGCAAAAATAAGAATATTACTTGATACAAATCTGAATCCAAGTGAAAAGTCACAGGTTAACAACAGTGTCAATATGTCAATTAGATAAAGTATTCTTACCTTGAACTTGGTAGCCTTGACCACCATGGGTCATTCATTTCCTACTTGTCTGAGCTCCTAGCCCCACAACCTTCTAATTCAGCTTACTGAATCAGGGCTACCATCATGGGTAGTAGAAGACATTTTCTCTCAGAATTCCCCTTGTTTTCTCTGACCATGACATCCCAATTTTCACCACTTCCCTTTTCACCACCTCTATTGCTCTGTCTCTTCCTGCAGCATCTTAACTCTGAGTCTTCCCCAAGGCTCTTTCTTCATCATTCTATTCTTCTCTTTCTCAGCTAAACTGCAGTTTTGTTCGCTTATCATAAATATTTCCACCTCGATATCCCATCATGTCCTCAAACTCAAGTTGTTCAAAACTAAGTCCTTATCTTTCCCCTCAGTTCACCTTCTGGTCTTCCCAATTTGTATCAACAGCAACATTATTGGCTCCATCACTAAAGCTTTGGTCATCTTTGACATTATCTTCCACAGACTAAACTTATGGTGATGAGAGCCCGGGCTAGGGTGATGGCAGTGGGGGATGGAAATAAAAGGACAGAGGTCATAAACATTAGAAAAGAAAAATCACCAGGAGTTGTTGAATGTGTCTTGTATTCCCAATCAGATCTAAACTCCTTGAAAACAGAAATTGACCTATTTCTGAGAAGCAGCATGGTATATTAGAAAATGGATTAGACTTGGAGTAGGGAGATCCTGGGTTCAAATCCTGACTCTGATACTTATTTACTGTGTGAACATAGGCAAACTCATTCATTTATTTGAGCTTCATTTTCCTCAGCTGTAAAACAGGGAAAATAATGCCTGTAGTACCTATCTCACAGGGTTGTTGGAGGCTTAAATGAGAAAATGAGTGTAAGAGGCTTTTTAAACCTTTTCAAAGCCTTATATAAATGTCAACTATTATTATTATTCTGTATCTCCCACCTACTTAGCACTGTAGGTACTCAGTAAATACTTGTCAAATGAATTAAATTAGCTGCGGGTTTGTTGTTTGGCTTTCAGTTTATGTCCAATCCTTCTCCCTTTCTCTTCATCCTTTACATTCCCACAATCATTAAAAAGACATGAATATTAAAGGAAAACATCATAAATAAAGACCATAATTTAATTACCAGTTATACCTCCATTTTAGGTTGCACTAATATTGTTCCTCTCCTAGGAATGTCCTATTCCTCCTCCCTGTTAACCTTGTGAAGAATGCTCTGCATTCCATAAGTCTCCCAATGCTCTTCCAAATTTGTGAAGAGCAGGATTCTGGGCCAGCCCCGTGGTCTAGCTCTGCTGGGAGCCAGACAGGTCAAGGGCTAGAGGATCCTCATTCTCAAGCTGCCAACACATAGGAGCACAGATCCAGGCTGTGAAAGAGAAATGAAAAGCCAAGGGTCCTTGTTTGTCTTCCCTAATGGTAGCTCAGTGACAGTCTGTTTGGTCGAGTTATGGGGCAGAGTAGGAATGAAGGCAGAAGGCAGAGGGGAATGCAAAGAGTGAGGTGACTGCTGAAAGAAAGTTTTAACAGGTCTAATGAAAGCCGGAGGTGGGGAAGAGGGATGAGAATTATGCGGTTTTCTGGAGTCACCTCTAAAGCTAGTTCTAGAAGACACTGAACACAGATCTACTTGGAGGTTGGGAGTATATAAAAATGGCACATTGCCACAATCCATCTGAAATGCAAACCCCAGCACAGATGTCTTCTTCCCAGCACACTCAGTCCCCTGGGGCAACCTACTGTCTTCTGCTCTCACATACTGGCAATCTCAATCTTGTTACCCCACCCCAGGCTGACTGCCCTTCTCCTCAGAGACATGTTTTGTTTGGGTTTTTTTTTTTCCCTCCAGCTAAAGCATCTGGGAGGATGACTACACAAGAGTCCCCACCCCCGGTTTCTCCTAGTGCTAGGGATGCACTCCATATTCCAGAAGAGAAAGAATAAGCCACGCGGCCACCGTGATTTGCAACCCAAGATCTGATTCTCTCCAAAGTGGTAATTAGAATAATTATATAGGAGATATAAGCTAGACATGTTTGGTTGAAACAATCCTCCACCATTCTTTCTGATGATGCAGGGAAGAGAGAGGTAATGATAGATATAAACTGTTTTGAGTTACTTGAAAGAATGTGGCTAGAAATATCTGAAGAACTGTTATTTTGATGGCTTCTGCCTTGGATTCAGCTGCTGTCTTTTCCCAGGAGCTCAAAACACAGGCAACATATCCCTTTATTCAACCTCAAAATCTCTCTGGAAGGGAATAAGAAAAAGGCAGAAAGCTGGAAAACTGGTGCCCAGGGCAGTAAGTGGTTTGCCTACCGTGAGACAGAAACAGGCCCTGGTGGTAAACCTAGGTCTCCTTACTTTCCTTAGGATGCTCTGCCCTCCATACCACACTGTGGCTCTTTCAGCCTAGCTGGAGAAGATCTCATTAGGCCAGACCTAGCCCACAGAATGAACAGGATTGGTCCTTGCCAATAAATCTTTTCTACTAGATTCCCCTTCCCTATAAATTGAATGATTGAAGGGGTGGAGCCATGAATTCCAAAACCTATATTTAACCAGGGAGTGCAGCTCAGACAGTGCATTTCTACCTGCCTGACCTACTCTGGGACTTGTTCTGACTTCTCCACTGTACTCCAGTGTCAAGTACCTTCCCCCTACCTTTTCATAAGCTCCCTGAGGGCAGGAACTCTTTCTTCTCCTGCCCTAATATTTGTATCCCCGGGGCTTAGCACAGTGCCCAAATCTCTGTGACTGCATTCAGGTTTTTCTTGGCACAGATATCAGAGTGGTTCATCATTTACTTCTCCAGTTCATTTTTAATAGATGAAGAATAGATGAGGTAAATAGGGTTAAGTGACTTGCCAAGGGTCACAGAGCTAGAAAGTGTCTGAGGCCATATTTGAACTCAGGAAGATGAGTCTTCCTGATTTCAGGCCCTGCACTCTATCCACTGCACCACCTAGCTCCTCTTCTAGGCAACATAGTAGTTGCTTAATAAATATTTATTAACCATTGACCATGTATATATGTACATATATGTATATATGTAGAATACAAATAAATATTTATTAACATTGGCTGTATATATGTACACATATGTATCTATGTAGAATACAAATAAATATTTACTAGTCATTGACTACAAATATGTACACATATGTATATATGTGGAATACAAACAAATATTTATTAATCACTGACCATATATATGTACACATATGTATATATGTAGAATACAAATAAATATTTATTAACCATTGACTGTATATATGTACACATATGTATATATGTGGAATACAAATAAATATTTATTAGCCATTGACTATGTATATATGTACATATGTGTATATATGTAGAATACAAATAAATATTTATTAACTATTGACCGTATATATGTACACATATGTATATATGTAGAATACAAATAAATATTTATTAACTATTGGCCGTATATATGTACACATATGTATATACGTGGAATACAAACTGTATTGACTGTATTTGTAGAATACAAATAAATATTTATTAACTATTGACTGTATATATGCACCCATATGTATTTATGTAGAATACAAATAAATATTTATTAGCCATTGACTACTACACATATGTACACGTATGTATATTCGTGGAATACAAACAAATATTTATTAACTACTGACCCTATATATGTACACATATGTATATACGTGGAATACAAATAAATATTTATTAACTATTGACTATATGTACGTACACATTGGTACATATGAGGAATACAAATAAATATTTATTAACTATTGACTGTATGTATGAACCCATATGTATATATGTGGAATACAAATAAATATTTATTAACTATTGACTGTATGTATGTACACATATGTACATATGTGGAATACAAACAAATATTTATTAACCATTGACTGCATATATGTACACATATGTACATGTGTGGTATACAAATAAATATTTATTAACTATTGACTATATATACACATATGTATATATACAAATAAATATTTATCAGCCTTTGACTGTATATATGTACACACATGTATATATGTAGAATACAAATAAATATTTATTAACCACTGACCAGATATATGTACACATATGTATATACATGGAATACAAACAAATATTTATTAACCACTGACCATATATGTACACATATGTATATACGTGGAATACAAATAAATATTTAATATTCATTGACTGTATATATGTACACATATGTATATATGTGGAATACAAATATTTATTAACCATTGACTGTATATATGTACACATATGTATATATGTGGAATACAAATAAATATTTATTAGCCATTGACTATGTATATATGTATATTATATATGTAGAATACCAATAAAAGGTAGCTTTTAAATAAATAAATTGATAAATAAATAAAAGATAAGTGCAAGGTAGATGGTGAGGAGGGCACTAGCTATTTTTGGGGGTACTAGGAAAGGTCTAGTTTAAAAGATAGTGCCTGAGCCAAGTCTTGAAGGTTAGAGATTCTATGAGGTGAGGAGGGCATATATCCCAAGCCTGTACAAAGGTATGCGAGTGAGAGACATAGTTCCATGGGTTAGGAAGAGTGAAGTTCAGACTGGCTGGACCATAGAGTACATGATGTATAATGAGGCTGGAAGTATAGGCTTGGGGCTGACTGTGAAAGGTTTTAAAAGGCAAAGGAGTTTTCATTTTGTCTTAGAGGCAATACAGAACCATTGGCATTTACTGAATAGGGGATTAACATGGTCAGCCCTGCACTTAAGGAAAATCACTTTTAGCAGCACTTTGGAGGATGAATTGGAATGGAGAGAGACCTGAGGCAGAGAGACCAATTAGGTGGTGATTGCACCAGCTCAGGTGATAAGTGATCAGGACCTGAGCTTAAGTGGTGGCCATATGAGTGCAGAGTAGGAGTCAGAGAGACGTGGAGATAGAAGTGGCAACATTTGGCAGCTGACTGTATACGTGGGTTTAGGGAGAGTTGCAAGAATAACACTAATGTTAAGATCTTGGGAAGAACGTTTCTGACCTCCACAGAAGTCAGGAAATTTGGCTTTGAGTCCTGTTTTGGACATTGTGAATTTGACATATCTTTAGGAGATCTGGCATATCCACCAACCCCTAGCTCTCCTCCTGAGACATGACAGTAAACACCTGGATAAATTCTAAGGTCCCTTGTTTGAAGAAGGAGGGGTTGAGACTAAGACCCCAACCTCTGATCTTCCTCGGGGAGAAGTCACTTGGTGTTATCATTTGCTCCAACCATGCTGATCCACAATGTAGGATTCCTTAGTCTCACCTCATGATAACCCAGTTCATGAATCTGATGGTAATGAGGTCGATTTTAGCTTTATTTATCATTAGAGCTGGAAGACCAAAAGGGTAATTTAGTGTTTGAAAAGGCAGATTTTAAAACTTTATGTCTGGGGACACATTGCCAAATGCAGTCTAATAACTGCATCATTAAATACAGACTAAAGCCTTTATTTAAATTCACTTTCATCTCATCCCTGTCTATAAAACATGGAGGACTGTACAGAGTAAGTCCTTAATCCTGAAGATGTCTCTGTCTGCTTTTGGTATTTTCTCAAAAAAACCTCTCCTGGTGCCACTGGAAGATCAGTGAATGTCTTCTCTTAGTCCATATCAGGGACTTTGTGTTTCCCTCATTTATTTATTCAACAAATGTCTATAAAGTGCCTACTATGTTTGAGCCACCATGATAGGTTCTGAAGTTACAAAAACCAACACAAGACAATCCCTGCTCCAAAGGAATTTAAATGAAGAGTAGAAATGGAATGGTACAGTAGATAGAGCAAGGAGCTTGGAGTTGGGAAGACCTAAGTTCAAATCTTGCCTCAGATTATTTACTAGCTATGTGACCCTGGACAAGTCATTAACCTCTGTTTGCCTCCATTTTCTAATCTGTAAAATTGGGATAGTAATAGTACCTACCTTTCATGGTTGTTGTGAGGCTAAAATGAAATAATATTTGTGAAGATACTTTACAAAATTTAAACCTCATATAAATGTTAGCTATTATTATAAGAGAAGAATAAAAATGTTACCATTCTCAAGGAGCTACCAAAGATAGATGCCTAACTGGCCCTTGGGGCAATGCCACTCTAATGGGAACCTTCCTGTAGAAGCAGCCAATTTTGGGATCCAGGGAGAGAGGAAGAGAGTTCTAATCCTTCCTACCAAAGGGCCAGTGGTGGGGAAGGATACCTTTAATTCCAACTTGTGCTGAGCGGGGGGCCCAAGAGCCCTTCATCCAGCTCCTGGCACATGCCTGCATCTCTTCCCTCCCTCCTCCTTGCTCTCTGACCCACATTTGTACCATAAGCACGGTGGGGACTCCAGCAAAGTGACATATTTTATGGCTTCTCTCTTGCTTAATTCATGAACTAAGCAGATTCTAATGAAGCCTCATCTTAGGAACAATAACAGGGAACAGATGTTGTGGGACAGGTTTATCTACGGCTGCAACAACACTTGGAGGCTGACCTTTTGCAGTCAAGTTTATTGTGTGTCATTAACTCTCTCAAGGATGCCTGCGGTATCCAAACCCTTGATCAAAGTTTTTGGAGATGCAATGGGGAGTGAGGATGGGCCAGAGGGCACCAGGACTGTCCTGTGGGAAGTCTGCCTGTGATTTAAAGTATGGCACCCATGGGCAGCTAGGTGGCACAGTGCCAGGATAGAGTGCCAGACCTGGAGTCAGGAATCCTCATCTTCCTGAGTTTAAATCCAGCCTCAGACACTAGTTGTCAGACCCTGGGCAAGTCACTTAACCCTGTTTACTTCAGTTTCCTCATCTGTAAAATGATCTGGAGAAGGAAATGGAAAAAAAACATTCCGCTATCTCTGCCTAGAAAACCCCAAATGGGTTCATGAAGAATCAGAAATGATTGAAAAATTATTGAATAACAACTACCTGGCTCCACTGTCCAAATTGACCTCTCTCGTTGCCTGAAATGCCCTCCACAATATATTTGCTTAGAATAAGGTCATAGGATTTAATGACTAACCTGATTTAGAATATTAGAGTTAGAGCTATACAGAATGTTTGAGGTCACTGGGTACATCTCCCTCATTTTACAGGTAAGAAAAGTTGAGAAATGATGTGACTTTTCCAGAGTCACACAGCTACTGAGTATCTGAGGCAGGATCCAAATCCAGGTATTCCTGACTCCAATCCCAGGGCTGGGCCCACTACTCCAACCCACTTCTCTGTTTTTACACTGTCTTCTCATATATACTGTCAGCCCCCCTGAAAGTAGGGACTATTCCTTAGAGTCACAGAATGATTGATTTAGAGCTTAAAAAGACCTAAGAAATCATCTAGTCCAAACAAGAGGAAATCAGAACCCAGAAAGATGAAGTGGTTTGCTGTGTTGGGTGCTAGCAAATAGGAACTGAGATCTGAACTCGGGTTCTGACTCCATATACCATACTCTTTCCGTGTTGTCCTGTTGCGATATCTCTATTAAGGAGAAAGCTACGTTCTAAATACACCCGTCGTTTGTCAGAACCTTCACCACAAGAGGTAGATATAATATAGGGATGTATCATAGGTCCTCAGACAAGAGGGATTACCATTCAAAGACATTAATAAGCATTAATTTAGTTATGAATTAAAGTCACACATTGCACGAAATCCCATAAACTATGCTTGTGGGAAGCATGGGACAGATGGAGGAAAGAGAAGTGATTCAATTATAGTTAGATGCATGCTAGTTCAGCACAGGCTCTGCAGAGACTGGTGGCAAAAGGACAAAGCACCTCTAGAGCTTCCAGACCTCGGGCAGGCCAACGTCCCTCCCCAGGGGAGCAGGAGGTCAGCTAGGGTTTGCCAACAGAGGCCACAGACCATTACTCTGATGCGAGGGCCAGTCTTTGTGTACTTTTTGGAGCGTAGGGGTGGTGTGCGTTCTACTTTCATTATTACCAGATCATATATGCAATAATTTCTTTTTTAGCCATTTCTCCACAATAGTCCAGGAAAAAGAAATATCAAGTTAGCTAAAGGATTACATAAGAATGTGGGCAGAATATTTCTGCAAGCTTCCTGATTGGCTGCAAATGAGTTAGGGATTATATGATGAACCAATGAGCCAAATCCAGAAGTTCCTAGTTGGGACTATCTGGAAGTAGGTGATGCTCTTGAGGCAGAAGAGAGAGTTGTCTCAGGAGTCCACAAGCGAGAAGATGGCTTTGCCTGGGACAGAATATTGTTGGGCCAAACTAAGCCTGAGGAGTTGTGGCTAATTAGAATAGTCTAAGAAGTTTACTTAGTCTCAAGCCAAGGAGATCTTATTCATATTTCCAGTTACTTTACATGGGTAAATTTATATATGTATATGCATATGTGTATATGTACATGCATATGTATATGAATCACATGCATGTGTGTATATACATGCACGTGTACGTGTATGAGTTATATTCAATTACTTTACATGTATAAACAACATACATATGTGTATGTATTGCATACATGTATATATACATATACATACAAATGTTTGTGTGTGTGTGTGTGTGTGTGTGTGTGTGTGTGTGTGTGTGTTTGGATTTCCCTGAAAGTCTACTACTATAGCTTGGAAAAATATAGAAATGTGGAAATGGGCTATAATAAAAAGAGGAAAGTTAAGCCAAAAACCACCGACCCAAAACCTTGGGGTTATGGGTGGAAGCAACTAAGGCCTGAATGCAGTCAAGCTCTTGGAAAAGTAGTTAAAAGTTAAAGTTCTAGGGTGACAGAGCAAATGGAGGATCTGGGTTGCCCAGAAATTTAAAGGACTCCTTAAGACCCAAGAAACAGGGTGGGATCCTTCACAGGCTCAAGGCATTTCCCTTTCCTCCTCTCAAATCAAATGAATATTCTAAATTAGGCTAACCTCAGAGGTGGTCTTATAGGTGGGCCAAGAGAGTCTTCTAAGACTCCTTGTCTCCCCAAATATTTCTCCACCTTCACAATAGGACCTGAAATTCTTCTTGTAGGAGACAAAGCCTTTCATCTCACAATTAGAGAGTTTGCTTAAAAATGCAAATGCTGGTCAGGTTAAAAGGTAACTGAATCTTAGTGACAGGTGTCAGCCCCTACTCTGATGGGAGTGGTGGCAAAGGGGGTGATATATACAGTTTGATTTTTGCAGAGAATAAGAAAGGGCAGCAGAGGAAAGGACCTTGCATGGACCAGGCTGATTAACAAATGTTTCTTGAATTGAATTGTATGGAATCAAACTGAATGGAATGGAGTTGACCAGAACTGAGGCCTGTCAAAACCCTGGTAACTGAGGATTTTGCCCAGCCTGATTGGAAAAAAAAATGTTATTCCTTTCCCCAAGTTGATCTTTAATGTAGGGAGAGACAGATGGAAACACCGAAATGGAGGTAGATGGGAAAAGCACACTCCCTTGGGCCATTGAAGCCAAAGGTAAGAACTGATTGGGAATTGAGGTTGAGATTTCTGCAGCTGCTGTCCTCTAAATGAATAAGAATTATTCATCCTGTAAAAGACTAGGAAGGAAGGTTAGTAATACAAGCTCTTCTAGCAGAACTAGCCTTCATCTTCAAAGGGGAGAAAATAAGAGCAGAGAGGCCATGTGGTATAATGTTTCAGGGAGACCTGACTTCAAACCCCATCTTAGATACCTACAAGCTATTTAACCCTGGACAGAGATTTGAACCCATGGCTTCCCTGTGCCTGGTTCAACACTTTATCCACTGCATCACCTAAATGCCTTGGTTTGAAGTCAGGAAGCACTGAATTCAAATCCTGCCTTAGATATTTGCTTGGCTGTTTAATCCTGGCGAAGTACATAATCTCTCAGTCTCAAGGTCAAATGAAAGAACACATGTGAAGTGTTTTAGAAATCTTAAAGCACTATATAAAGCCTAGCTATTATTACTAACACCTGTCCTCCCTGCCTTGCGGTAAGAAAAAGACTTGGTAAATTTTAGTGTGACATAAGGGTAACTTAATATTTCTTATTGCAACTGACTATCAGGGGCATTAGTTCTAGGGACAGGAACCTGGACAACTCTTTAGATATACAAGGATGAGGTCAGGGAAATGGGGAGATAAGGAAGAAGCTTTTAATTTTTTTTCCTTAGGGCTCTAGGTCTAGCAGAGGCAATTTGGGGATGGAGGTGTGTGGGTAGGGGCAGGATATATAGTCCAAATCTACATATATATATATATATATACACACATAAATATATCCTATACTGGTGCCTCTCCAGCTTGGGATGTTGTTCTTGTTTTTCCTGGCTAAAAAGAGATGCCCAATCCCTCTCTCAGCCCCTACTCCCACTCCCCACACCCCGTCCCCTGGAGGGCAGATCTCTAGGGATTCAAAGCCTAATCCTTCTCCTAACCTCAGATCACAGGATGAGGAGTTAATTCCTCCGGTTGGGTGAGAGGCAGGGGTGAGCAATGCTTAGCTAGCGAGTTTCCCCTCTGTTGGATGCAATATCAACTCTTCAGTCCGTCAATTCTTAAACTGTGAGGAATTTGCAAAGTCTGTCATTAAGGCGCTGTCAAGAAGGACTCCAGTGGAGAAGAGGGAGGCTTCATGTTCCCATTACATTCTGTGAACTCCTGTTTATTTATTTTTTAAGTCTCCTATTACCACAGAAGGAAATGAATCTCATTGAATCTAAATTTTCCTGAACTTCAAACTCTCCTGTACAGAGAAAGAGACTTGATAATATCTCTCTGATGGCAGGAAAAAGAGATGCTATTTATGGTTCCTGGATCCCAGCCCCTGAGGACTATTTATGGCTATGGGTTCCTGGCCTCTGTTGGAAATCTACATTTAAATGAAGCTCCCCCACTCCCTGAACCTCAGGCACCCATTTAGAAGACAAGAAATCAAACCCAGGAGACGGTACTGAGAACCATGATTCATTGTCTCCTATCTTGCACTGGGCTCCTTTCTATGGGCTTCAAAACAATATGGCAGCATCTTCCCCATCTGTGAGTTCAGTTCAGTTCAGTTTGATTCTTATCTCCCAGATGACGATAAAATCCCAAATTATGGTATCAGACAATAGGAGAAATTCCTTATCTCCACCATTCAGCCCTGTGTTGGCATATCCCCGAGGTGTGTTGCCAGGTCCCCCAGGGTTGGGGAACAGGGTTGGGGGTAAGAGGCTAAAACATAAGGATGACCACCCACAGTCAGGGTTCTGCCATTAATCACCCTTCCTGGGAAGCAATTAAAGTCTTATCAGGCATCTTTTTTCTCTTCTTCAGAGGCTGCTGCACCTGTCATAGCAACAAGACACTCATGGACTATTGAGCTGAGCAAGGTACACTTTACTCACTCAAGGGTGAAATCTGGCATCTCTCCATCAGAAGCATTCAGTGAAATCAACCCTGCTAAACTATGTTCTTCAAGAGGAAAGAGAACCCTGGGGTTGAAAAACAAGGAGGTTCATTCTAGCTGCAGGTGTTTGAGGTGGGGGAAGGTAGGAGGAGGGGCTGAATTAACAGGGGCTATATTAAGTTGAGAATGGATTGTCAGAAGGGGCTCATAACCTGTACAAGACTGATGCAGTCTGGAACCCTTGGACATACTACTTCCTGTGCCTATCCTCAGGAGATAGAGGTGAGGCTTGACTGATAGGATCATAGACCTAGAGATGGAAGGGGTTGTCTAATCTAACAGCTTCATTTTACAGAAGAAGAAAGTACAAGGTTAAGTGGATTTGCCCACGATCACACAGCTGGTTAATATCAGAGGTGGGATATGAAACCCTGTTCTCTGGCTCTAGAGCCAATAGTCTTTCCATTGAACTACATATCTAGAAAATTCTCTCACACACACACCACCCCCCCCAAAAAAAATCTCAACTAATTCATGCTCGGCGTTCCTTGAAAATCAGTCAACACTTCTCATTTCACAGCCCTCTCTGCCTGTGAAATGAGTCAAGTAGAGTTTAGAATGTGTAGACATTGAGGCCATAGACTTTCTGGTTTTATTTTTATATCCTATGTCTGGCACTTGGCAGGTGAGCAATAAATACTTACTAAATTAAATTGAATTGAATGCCCCAAGAACAGATACTACAAATAAGTCTTATAAGAATGTCAGGAGGCTAAAGACCAGGATAAGCTGAGTGCAAGATAAGTAAACGAATACCAGGTTAACCTCAATGAATTTAAGTTACCGAAATCTTATGGATGACTTCATAGGGAACTGCAAAAACCAGTGGGGACATTAGGGACAATTTAATAGTTTCAGGTGTTCAGGTTTTATCATACTACTGCCCAGTCATGAATCCATGGGACGTAGGAGCTACACATGCTATGGATCCAGGCTCCCTTAACTTTATACTTTGAGCCTACTTTGTGGCCTTAAGGACAGGAGGAAGAGCTGTCCTGCTTCTCTTAGGGACAGGATGAAGAGCTGCCCTGCTTCTTGGGTTTCATTATTCCCTTTAGCTGGAATTACAGCTTCTGATGCACATGATTCCCAGATGAGATGAAAATTGTTTAGTTTTTTATTGTTGTTGTTGTTTTGGTTGGTTGGTTTTGCTTTTCCTGAGGCAATAGGGTCAAGTCACTTCCCCAGGGTCATGCAGCTAGTAAGTGTCAAGCATCTGAGGCCATATTTGAACTCAGGTCCCATCTGGAACTTGATTCCATGGCCAATGTTCTATCCACTGTGCCCCCTAGCTGCCCTTGAAATGAAATGTAGAACAAGGAACCCTTCCCAGTTCTGTCTCTCTGCTCATTTTCTGTCTCTGTATCCCTGTCTCTATATCTCTCTGTTTCTCTATGTCTCTGTCCATCTCTCCGTCTCTTTGTCTCTCTCTGTGTGTCTCTGTCTCTGTCTCTGTCTCTCTCTCCCTGCACCTCACCCCCATCCTATGATGCTATGATGGATACTTACCTACATTCCCACCTTCCCCTCTGCAGCCTCTTTACCTGGGCCTTCTGTTCCAGTATCCCTGCCAAACCTGACTTCCAAGCATGCCACACACCACTAATTGCACTTGCAGCAGGTAGGGGAAAGATGGGGAGGGGTAGTGACTTTGAACATGCCTGATCTGCACAGTTAGGGTGGCATAAAGACCCATGCCACTTAAATCTTCCCCTGGGTAGTTCAGACAGGCACCTTTCTCAGACTCCCTGCCCTCTTGCTCTTGGCATTATCCCTTTAACTGTCCATTAACACAGTGATTTTGGAAAAAAAAAATCTCTCCCTCCTCAACTTTTATGTTACAAAATTTATCTTCAACAACATAACGAAGAGATGGAAGGCCTACCATGTGCAGGATTCTCGGATAAAGGTGGTGATGCAAAGAACACTGGATGGAGAATCAAAAGACCTGGTTCCATCACTGACTATCTGGGTCACAGGGTCACATTTCATCTCTTCGGCTCATAGTTTCTTCTCTTGTCCATTCAGAAGATCAAGAGCTGGCAGGGATCTTAGAGACCATCTATCCCTGGCCACTCATTTTACAAATGAAGAAACTGAGGCTCAGAGAAAGAAACTGACTAGCCAACAGCTAGCAAGGAATTCCAATGCAAATCCATACCCTCTGACACCTCACTTCCCTATTCAGTGCCCTTTCCAATGTGCCAGTTTTCATTTTGCATCATCTAGCTAACAAGAATGTTGGGATTAAATGAGCTAATGTATGTAAAGCACTTTATACCAGAAAGCCATATATAAATATAAATTTTATTATTCCTGCTGCTACTCTGGGGACCTCACGACATCATGGGAGAGACAGGTGTGTATTAAAAGATAATTGACAGCAGGTGTTACGCACAGTGGACATTTCATGGCACCCACCCATTGTTCAGCGTCCAGCTTTTGATGCTTACTATTTTTCTGACTTTGGGAAGGTTCCTTAAACTCTCTGGGCGTCAGTTTCTTTAACAGCCAAATGAGAGGGTCAGACTAGGTGGCTTTTAAGCCCTTCTGTCTCTATGACTCTATGACGTAATGGAGTCACGGTTCTGTTTAGCTATGAGAACCTGAGAAAGTCCTTTGACTTTCTCTAAGACTGAGTTTCCTCATCTGTGATACAGAGATAATGACAGCACCTATATCATAGGGTTACTGTGAAGATCAAATAAGATAATGTATGCAAAGTGGTTCACAGACCTTATGGGACCATAAAACTATAAGCTACTCTCCTGTGACTGACCAATAGGGGTATTCTTGTTCAGATATATGACCATCCCTTCCCTTTCTTAGGAAACTGGATGAAAGGAGAGGAGAGAGGAAAGGAGCAAGAGGAGATGAGGAAAGGAGCGGGGAGGGGGAGGGGAGAAGAGGAGAGGAGGAGAGAGGGGAGGAGGAAAGGGAGCAGAGGAGGGAAGGAGATGGGGGAAGAAAGGAGAAGAGGGGAGAGGGAGGGGGAAGGGAGAAGAGAGGGGAGGGGAGGGGGGAAGAGAGGAGAGATGGGGAGAGAAGGGGGGAAGACAGGAGAGATGGGGAGAGGAGGGGAGAAGAGAGGGGAGTGGAGAAGGAAAGGGGAGAAGAGAAGAAAGGAGAGAGTAGGTGAGAGAAGAGCAGATTAGAGGAGAGGAGAAGAGGAGAGGGGGGAGGAGGAAAAGGAGCAGAGGAGGGAAGGAAAGGGGAGAAGAAAGGAGAAGAGGGGAGAAGAAGAGGGGAGGGGAGAAGAAAGGAGAGGAGAGGAGAGGGGAGGAGGAAAGGGAGCGAAGGAAGGAGTGGGGAGAAGAAAGGAGAAGAGGGGAAAGGGGAGGGGAGGAGAGGGGAGAGAAGATGAGAAGAGAGGAGAGGGGAGGGTAAGAGGGAAAGGGAGCAGAGGAGGGAAGGAGAAGGGGGAAGAGAGGAGAGGTGGGAAGAGGAGGGGAGAGGGGAGGAGAAAGGAAGAAAGGGGACAAGAGAGGAAAGGAGAGAGTAGGTGAGAGAAGGGCAGATGAGGGGAGAGGAGAGGAGGAGAGGAAAATAAAGGAGGGAGAGAGGAGGAAAGGAAGGGAGAGGGAAAAATAGGAGGGGAGAGGAAGAGGAGGGGAAGGGAGAGGGAAAAATAGGAGGGGAGAGGAAGAGGAGGGGAAGGGAGGGGAGAGGGTTAGAATTCAAGGGTAGGAGAGGATTATGGCCTATTTCTCTCCTTTTCACCCCTAACCCACACAGGCCAGAAAGCATTTCAGTGAACAACATCTGTGGGTGACACACATACTATAGCCATGCCCTCTATGTTGACATTCTTCCAGATAGACAATGTAGTGTAATGGGAAAAGGAGAACTGGACTCTACAGGCTTTCTTAGCTCCCTCCCAGCTACAATGACCTTGGCAAAGTCACTTTCTTCCCCTCCTGGACCTTAATTTCTTCATCTGTAATATGAGGGCTTTGGGCTAGATGACCTTTAAGGTCCCCTCTGGTTCTAAGGCCTATGAATCTATGATTTTCCCTTATTAATAGTTCACTTTTCTATAGCATTTTAAGTTTGGTGAAGTGCTTTATGTAGATTATCTCATCTGAACTCTACAATAACCCCATGAGGCAAGTGACTCTATTAGCTCCAATTTACAGATGAGGAAACTGATCACAGGATCACAGATTAAGAGTTGGAAGGGACACTAGAAATCATCAAATCCAACCTCTTCATTTTACAGAAGCTCTATGAGATCAAAGGACTCACCCAAGATCATATGGTTAATAAGTACCTGTAAGATCAATGGAGAATAAGATCTTCCCTACCCATCAATAGGCCTCATGTGGAGCCCATTAAGGGAAGCTTGCTTGCTTGCTTGTAGGAAGGCTTGCACATCTTTTGCTAATTAGGCCCTGAGTCAGGAGGGTTCTGGCTCTGAGCCTATTAACTGAAAGAGTGTATATTGTGAGAGGTGAGCTTTTGCTTTGGGGGCTTGCTTATGAGAAAGATGTTGTGATTCCCTGGTCGAGACTCTGAGTGGCCTTATGTTGAGAGCTCTCTAACTCCACATTCTCTTGATTCAGTACTTTGATTCAGGCAGTAGAGCCCTGTCTGTTGGTATTTATTTCTCTTCTTTGTATTTTTTCCTGTTTAATTAAAGAAGATTATTGACCCCTGAAACAGCTGTCTTTCCTAGTAAAGCAGATAAAAGAACCTGCACTAGCAGCCGTCCTGGATGTGCCAGCGTGGTTGTTGTTACAGTATCTGAGGCAGGGTTTGAACCCAAGTCTTCCTGACTCTATGTCCAGCACTCTCAGTATTACATCATGTTGCCTCTTTTTTAATGTGCTAGGATCATCATTTCTATGTACATATATACAAATGAGAGTGGAGAGAGACAGAGAAAGAGAGAGAGAGAGAGAGAGAGAGAGAGAGAGAGAGAGAGAGAGAGAGAGAGAGAGAGGAAGGAGGGACAGAGGAAGAAAGGGAGAGAAAAAGAGGGGAAAGAGACTCATAGGTTCAGATATTTATGTGTGTATATAATACACATATATAGATCTCTCTCTCTCTCTCTCTCTCTCCCTATCTACCTATAATCCTTCCTCACCTCTTGGTGAGTCACACCAAAGATGATGTTCTAAGCATGCTCACTGAGGATGCCTCTTGTTTGCAACTTGCCTCCCTGAGAAGATGCTCCCCCAAGGACCTGAGTTATTTGAATGTCTTCCTGCCTTGCCTCTCCTGAACTGTGCTCATGCACTTGGTTAAGTCCTTCAAGCTAGTTTTGGGAGGCTTCTCAGCTCTGTCTTTCACCTTCCTCTCTGCCCAACACTGAAAGTGGCACTGTTAATTGCTTTTGTCTCAGGTTCTCATCTTCGGTTTGTTTCTGCAAAAGCCTGTGCCACCAGCATGATGGTGAGGACTGTTTGCTTCTCTTTAGCTCCTTAGGACCATATGTGAGATATGCAGATAGTGCCTTTTTGGACTAGTGTTTTTTCTAGCTCCCTCTCTGTCTTCAGCCACCAAGAGAACCAGAGACACAATGGGGAAGGGAGAAGGACCTGCACAACATCTGGTACCTATGGGTTTCTACGTTTCACCTAGAACTGGAAGTCCCAGATTTTGGAGGAGGCTGGTCCTCAGTGATCAGCAGATGTCAAAGGCAGAGGGGCATCAGTTGGCAGTGATAACTTGGGTCATAGAAAAAAGTCTCCTAGAGGGATGAGAATGAATACAACTTTAGTTGGGCTGTGCTGATAGGGTGAGATGGAAAGAACATAGGTATAGGGGTCAGGAGATTTGCTGTCTCTGACCTTAACAAGCTGTCTGACCTTAAGAAAGTCATGACTGCTCTCAACCTGAGTTTCTTCATCAGTAAAATCAAGGTATTGGACTACATCATTGTTACAGTCTCTTGCAGTGTTAACATGTTATGAAACTGGATAAAACTGAATTCTTCCACCCCATATTCTTGCTGAGCAAGTCTGATTGAGCTCTGCTCAAGCCCATAGCCTGTGGCCAGCAGCACAGCTGGTACATCACTGCATTGCTTAGAGATACATGGGAAGATGGGGAGAAGGTTTGAAACAGAAGGAAGAGGAATGTGTTTTAATGAAGGCCTTGTAAGCAGTCACTCCATTATTGGGGAAAATTTCATTTACTTTGCAATGCAGATGATTATGGTCCTACATATATTTATAAAATAATTTAAAACAAAGGTTATGCAAATATTTCTTAGTCCACAACTCCATCAGAGGATCTCAGGACTTTCTCTTCTCCAAGCTCACACATATACATATATCCAGGGATGTACTAGAGCCTACTCTAAGTGACTGAGAGCTCATTTTAAAAATTTCAGTGGGAGCATTTATACCACAGACACAAATCAGGGTTTGATTTATTGCTTTGTTGATTGTCTAGACTTCAAAAAGTGTTAATAATGCAGATTAAATTTAAAAGTATATTCATACACTTTCTCCCCCAGCCTGATTGATAAACATTTATTGGCATACCCCCATTTTGCTCCATAAACACTGCTTGAGCTTAGCAGAAATGTAGTAGAAGGCTCAGGAAATGAAGTGAGCACCAGGCTGAATGGTAACTGTAGATAATAATAGTAATGATATCTGGCATTTATAGGTTTGTTTTAAGATTTACAAAGTGCTTTACATCCATTATCTAGTTTAAACCTTGCAACACCCTTGTATATCCCCAAATGATGGCCATTCATCTAAATAGGACTCAAGGTGGAGGAGGACAATTTGGTCTTGATGTGATAGGAAGGGTGGGTTTTGTAGAAGATGGATGCAGGCTGTTGCTAATCATACACATTTAAGCACTCAATTCCTAGCTAGGGAAACAGTTTTTTTTTCTAATCTCTTTGGTGGCTAATTTGAATAAACCTTATTTGTTGAGTCTTGTACCCTCTCTTCCTCCCATCTTGGAAAACAACAGCAGCTTATTGCTCATGAAGTTAACTATGGTTTGTTTGTGCAGAAGTCCCTAGCACCAGAATGATGGTGGGAAGGCTTTCACTCTCTTTGGGGCTAGTCATAGGAAGTTTCTTGGCTCTGTCTTATACCTTCCTCTCATCTCCATCTGGAAAGTCAGAGAAAGGGAAAACTGTAGGATTGTAGGCATAGACATGGAAGGGACTATATAGATCATCACTGCACAAATGAAGATGCCATGTCGAACAATGTTAAGCAACATACCCAAGGTCATCCAGAGCATAACTAGCAAAACTAAGATTTGAATTCAGCCCCTTTAATTGCAAATTCAGTTCTCTTTCCTCTGTACTGTGCTTTCTATGATGTTGTGAAAAGAAAACAGTATTAGGGTAAGTCCTGGTAACTTCTCTGAGAATTCCTCTATCTTCCTAGCACAGTAGAGAATGCCATATCAAGTAGCTCAAATTCTAAGTGTATGTGTACAAGGATTCTACTTATTTAAAATTCTAGCTGTTGAATGTCTTTAAATAAGGCACTATTTCATGCTCTGCAGTATTCAGACAAAGATCGTATCTATGGGGCATGGAGATACCCAGATTTAAAAGCAATAGATATAGCCAAAAGCACTGGGTTGAAATCTCATCTCTGCCACTTAACTACCCAAATGACCTTGGGTAAGTCTCTTTACCACTTTGGTTTCCTCCTCTGTAAAATGAATGGGATGATTATCATTTCTAAGGTTTCTTTAAGTTTTAAATCCTATGATCTTCTATTTATGGAGCTTTGAAGGATGAGTAGAATTTCATGGAAGTGTAAAGAGGACATTCTAACTGGGGGAGGACCATATGCAAAGCCCCAAAGGTGAGAAAAGGCAACATATGTCAGGGACAGTAAATAAACCAGTCTTGGGGGGCAGAGAGGAGTCACTGCAAGAGAATTGAGGAAATAAGGTTCAAGTATTCCAGATTAGACATATCATATATTCAACTGCTATGAATAGTTATTTATGTTAAATATACCAAGTAGCCAGTTATCTCTCCTCTAGGCACACCTACACATGCCTGTGTATATCAGAGAGAGGTTTAAAGGTGATAAATAAAAAGGAGAAGATAATGAGGTGCAGGTAGAAGATGAAATCAATTATAGCAAGCAAATTAAAATTGCCCAGCAGGGAACAGAACTGAAGATGGGTGGAGGGAGGAGAGGGAGTGACAGCAGAAACTCATCAGACCAGTGAAGAGAATAAGGTTATATGGACAAAGTGGCAAGGTGCTATTGGAACAAGATGCCAGATAGAGAAGAGAATAAGCTGGCATCTTGCTCTCTGGACACCACTCCTAGGGCATGTACATAAAAACAGCCCAGACCAGTCATCCTCATGACCCAGGGAAAGACTGAGAGTAGCTTCTCATAACAGAGTTGCATTCCCTGGAGTTAATGATGCTGCTTCTTGGAGGATTTATTGAATTAGTGACATTAATCCACAGAGGGCCCTGGCTGGGGGTAGTAGTGATAAGCTTAATTAAACTATTTAGCTACCCAGTCATTAGCTGGGGGTTCAAATGATCTGAGCTCAAAGGGAGGAAAGGCAACAAGCATTTAGTAAGCACCTATTTTGAGCCAGGCACTCTACTTAGCACTTAACAAATATTATCTCATTTGATCCTCACAACAACCTTGGGAAATAGATGTGATTATTATCCCCATTTTACAGCTGAGGAAACCAAAGCAGACAGAGGTTAAATGACTTTCCCAGGGTCACATACCTAGGAAGTATCTGAGGCCAAGTTAGAACTCAAGTGTCCCAGACTCCAGATCCAGCTCTTCATTAACTGTGCCATCTAGCTGCCTCTACTCTGGGTGCCTGGGCAGCTAGTATAGAGCCTGGTACATAGTAGGTGTTTAATTGTTGTGTTTGTCCTTTGTTTTTGAAAATGACCATGACATCAGGGAAATGATGACATGACTTGCAGTTGACTCTGATTTGAGTGAGGGAGGGCTGTGCAAAGTCATCAGCCTCACCTCCTCCAGAGCCATCTGTCCGGTGGCCAGATATTCATCAGGACAACTGGAGATGGCCCAGGATGCAATAGGAGACCTTGGCCCTTTCAGGATAAGGTCTTTGCAGGTTCTCACTTTGAGTGAGGTAACACTCATTCAGTGAATAGGCCTCTTTAAGACAGGTGCTTAATAAATGGTTATTGAATGATTGGTTGGTATAGATTCATTTATCATATGGTAGTTAGAAGAATACAAGTCCCTGTGCTCTTTCTTTTATGGTTGGCTTGGACAGCCAAGACAGAAAGAGGTCGGGGGCGGGGGGTGGGGAGGACAGACCTGTCAGGACCTGCTGTCAACTGCCCCCTTCTCATTTCCTCTTTCTTCCAGCCTGGTGCATTAATTTGACCATTCTTTCCTTCCTACTTCCTCTGGGCTGTCCTATGTCCTATGCTTGGTTTTTGCTACAAACAGAAAGACATTGTGAACCTTCTGCTAAGCCAAAGTTTTCCTCAGTAGCAAGTCATTCTGGCTGTTCAAGCTTTGTCCTGATCTTTACTGCCTGTCCATCTGGATTCCTGTTCTACCATTTCACTTCTGATAACAACATACTTCTTAATCCCTGTCTCTTCTGCTTCCCAATACGCTACTTCATCCTGAGCCCTGATGATGGTTGTGCCTTCATTTCTCCTACTCATCTTTTGGGATCCTTGGACAATCTGGACAGTCCCTTTCAGATGGACAACATGGTCAGTCCACATGAAAGGGACAGTTTTAGAGAAAGTTAGGGAGGCTTTTATGAAATGACGCAGTGCCAAGTGAGTAGAACCAGGAGAACAATTTATACAGTAACAACAACATCGTAAAGACAAACAACTTTGAAAGAACATGAGAACTCTGGTCAATACACTGACTAGCCAGGATTTCAGGGGACCATCGTGAGGCACGCTACCCACCTCCTGACTAAAGGCAATGGAACCAAGATGCAGAACAAGACATATATTTTTGGACATGGCCAGAGTGGGAATTTGTTTGGTTATGCATGTTTATTATAAGAATTTTGTTTTTCTTCTTTTTTTCAAAGGAGGCAAGAGGTAGAGAAAATATAACTGTTAACTGAAAAAATTAAAAATGAGAAATTAAACTTAAAATGAAAATTAAAAAAATTCAAAATGCTCAGTCAATGGATAACTATTCTTTTGTTATGTCCAGTAGTTCCAGCATATTCATTTCTATTTCCCTTCCTGCCTACACAGACCGGAAGTTTGAGAACTGAACAGGACCTCAGTAAAACCTCCTCATTTAATATATAAGAAACTGAGGCTTATAAAGGTTAAGTGACTTGCCCAAAGTTACACCAGTAGTAATAAAAAGTAGTTCTATAATTCAGCTTGTCTTGACCTCTAATCGAATGCTCCTTACATACTATCGTTAGGGTCATTTCCCTTTGTCTCTGTCCCAAAGCATTTCCTACTACTTGCCCCCCAGTTTCCATCCTCATTACCAGGGACTTCTGGCCAACCTCTCACTGCTATTCCTGCCTCCTGACAAGACACCCCAGGGTTTTATATCTCCCTGCTCCTGCTTCTGTTTAGGCAGATCTCCTGGGGCTCTGCCAGATGTAACACCACCATCAGCCATAAGGATGAACCCCAAGGGAGGAACTTGAACAGTCTAATTACCTTCCTCCCTCAATGGACCTCTTTCTAACTGCAGATACTTTGCCTGGACTCATTTCTTAATAGTTAGCTTATACCTACTTCTTTATGCTCTCTGAATACCAGTTATTCTGAACTGCTGATCTACAAACCCCAGACCCATCTCCAGTTTTTCAGATGGACTGACTCATCAATATCTTCTCATTGGAGATTCATCCATTTTCACCCATTGCAGATCCTGATGGCTATTCTCCATCAACCCCCAGGACTTTCTCCTTTCCTCAATAAATTCAGTGCCTGCCTCACATGCCCTCCCAAGGAACCGAGTTATTTGAATGTCTTCCTGCCTTGCCTCTCCTGAACTATGCCCATGTGCTTGGTTAAATCCTCAGCTTCAACCTTGGAATCTCTGGGCTTTTTCAATTTCTTCAGTAGCTGGTTCTGGGAGGCTTCTCAGTTCTGTCTTGCACCTTCCTCTCTGCCCAGCATTGAAAGTACAGCTGCTAATTGCTTTTGTCTCAAGCTTTCATCTCCAGTTTGTTTCTGCAAAAGCCCATGGCACCTTAGTGCCTGGCACACAGTAAGTGCTTAATAGATGCTTTTTGACTGACTAATGGACTGTGAGTGCTTAATAGATACTTGTTGACTGACTAAGGGACTTTTGGGTGGGGGGGAATTACTCCCATAGGGAGTGGGGGGAGTTTGAGGTAGAATCAGGATCCTGAACTCTGGGATCATAGCACTCAGTAGCTTTCTTGTCATATGCCTGTCCTTGAGCACCTTTATACAGCCACTGTCCATTGTGCTGAACCTAGACAAAACGAGGAGCTTCTATTGAAGAATACCCAGATTGGTTTCCCTCCACCAATATTCTGTGGATCAAAGCAGCCCAAAGAAGGAACTACTTTTCACTCTTTAAGCCTACTTAGAGGTAACTGAAGAGGTCAGGAAGAGCCAATAAATGTAGTTTGTTGGAGCCAACAAACTCCCCACCAGGGTTGCGCAGAAGTGTAGACTTTGAACACACTGGATTCCCAGAGAGACAGAGTATGGCTGGATTTGGAATCTAAGAACCAGTATTCAAACCCTAGTTCTACCACTTACTATGAATTTTAGCAAGTCACTGAACCTCTTGGGGCCTCAGTTTCCTGATCTGTTAAATGACAGGTGTTGGACTAGTAATAATAATAGCTCACATTTATACACTTTTTAAGTTTGTAAAATGCTCTAATCATATTACATCACTTCATCCTCTCAGGTAAAATATGCGCTATTATTAGTCCTATTTTATAGAGGAAGAAACTGAGAAAAAGAGGTTGAGTGACTTGCCCAGAGTCACCCAGCTAGTAAGTGGTTGAGGTGGTATTCAAACTCAAGTTTTCTTGACTCCAAATCCAGCTCATTATGATCAGCCTCCAGATAAGGTGTTCTTAGCATTTTTGTGTGTCATGGACCTCTTTGATAGTCTGGCAAAGCCTATGGACCCCTCCTCCAAATAATGCTTTTAAGTATAGAAAATAATGTACATACAGTTGCAAAAGAAACTAATTATATTGAAATATAGATATCTTTGGGGAGGAAGTCCATGCAACCCAGATTAAGAACCCTTAATCTAGAGGAACTCCAAGGTCTCCAATAACTCTAGCATTTACACTCTATCAGACTTATCTTATAGAGTTTCTATCTGACATCCTGTGCCTTAGCCTTCCCAGTCCCAGCCTAGTCCACCCCTCCCCCTGCCTCCACACTCTGCTGTTGTTTACAAACCCATAGTGAAACTTGGAATCCCAGGGCTGGAAGGGACATGAGCAGGTGATTAAGTCCATCCCTTCCCCTTCACATCAGGAGCATGCCATATGCTTGTGTTTCTGTCTTCTTACAACTGCCTAAGAGATGAAAGCCTGGCTTGTGTTGGCAACTCCATCTCTCCCCTGCATCCCTTCAGCATTTATATTTTTAGCATGCAGGATATTGACTCACACCTGTTTGTGTGTTTGGGGGCTAAGGCATCTATGTCTTTTTCAGTCTCTGGCTTGAGTATAAGGTTCTTCCTCAGCAGGGATAGTGCCTTCTCTTATTTTTAATCCCCTCTCAAAGCACTTTGTGAAGGGCTCTGTGTGCCATAATGACCTAACCAATGGTATCAGATGATAAGTTGACAAGAGCCAAAACACAGGTATTCCCTGCTTAATGAAATAAGTGTTTTTCCAACAAAGCTGATTGAACACAAATTCTATACAACAAATGCTACTTGAGTCCCATTTTAAAGAGATAGCATAGGAAGCAGAGCCAAGATGGCAGAATAAAGGCGGGGACTCACCTGAGCTCTCCCTCAAACCCCTCAAACTACCTTTAAATAATGATTATAAACAAATTCTAGAGTGGCAGGACCCACAAAAAGATGGAGTGAAACAATTTTCCAGCCCAAGACAACTTAGAAGGTTGGCAGGAAAGGTCTGTTGCACCAGTGTGAGAAAGGAGCACATAGGCCAACACAGGCCAGTGCAGACTAGTCCCAGCAAACCAAGAGAAGGCCTCGGGCAACTGAATCAATGGCAACAATGGTGGTTTCCAGAACTCTCAGCCCACAGATGGTAAAGGGATCAGACAATAGGGTAGAAGGAGATTTACAGGGGTCTCTTTGCTGGCACCAGGAGCAGGACTCTGTTGCTTTTTGATACTTGGATCTGGGTTGCAGTTCTGGGTCTTAGTCCCAGGGTGAAGAGCAGCCCTGGCACAGTAGAGCTCATAGCCTCGGGGAGCAGGAACCCTGGGGGTTAAAAACAGTGCTTATGGTTGCTCAGGGCACAGTACAGGAGAGTAGTAAACACACCTACCCCTAGATCATAACACTTTGAAAGAGTCAAAAGTTTACAGGTCCCCAGAATTACCTCCAACAACAGCTACACAAAAAAACCTGAAGCTTGGGATAATGACCCCTCTACTTGGGAAGCAGAGTTCCACTTAAACATAGAGTCAAGAAATAGGCTCAAAAATGAGCAAACAACAGAAAAAATTCTGACCACACATTACTATGGTGACTAGGAAAATCAAAACATACACAAAAGAAGACAACAAAGTCAAAATTCCTGCATCAAAAGCCTCAAAGAAAAATATGAATTGGTCTCAGGCCATGAAAGAGATCAAAAAATTTTTTTTAATCAAGTAAGAGAGGTAGATGAAAACTTGGGAAGAAAAATGAGAGTGATGCAAGAAAATCATGAAAAAAGAGTCAACAGCTTGGTAAAGGAGGCACAAAAAATTCTGAAGAAAATAACACTTTAAAAAATAGAATAAGTCAAATAGTAAAAAGAGGCACAAAAATTCACTGAAGAGAAGAACTCCTTAAAAGTAGAATTGGCAAAATGGTACAAAAGCTCACCGAAGAAAACAATTCTTTAAAAGTTAGAATTGGGCAAGTAGAAGCTAATGACTTTATGAGACATCAAGAAAAATCAAACAAAACTTTAAAAAAAAATGAAAATGTGAAATATCTCATTAGAAAAACAACTGGAAAATAGATCCAGGAGAGATAATTTAAGAATTATTGGACTACCTGAAAGTCACGATAAAAGAAAAAAAGAGCCAAGACATCATCTTTCAAGAAATTATCAAGGAAAATTGCCCTGATAGGCTAACAGGAGTGGGAAACTTGAGCCACATGTGGACCTCTAGGTCCTTGGGTGCAGCCCTTTGACTGAATCCAAATTCACAAAACAAATCCCCTTCATAAAAGAATTTGTTGTATAAAACTTGGAGTCAGCCAAAAGGTCACACCCAAGGACCTAGAAGACCACATGTGGTCTTGAGGCCACAGGCTCCTCACCCCTGGAAGCAGAGGGTAAAGTAGAAATTGAAAGAATCCATTAATCACTGCCTGAAAGAGATTCCAAAATGAAATGCCCAGGAATATTATAGCTAAATTCCAGATCTCCCAGATCAAGGAGAAAATACAGCAAGCAGCCAAAAAGAAACAATTCAGATATTGTGGAGCCACAGTTAGTATAACAAAGGATCTAACAGCTCCTACATTAAAGGATTGGAGGGCTTGGAATATGATCTTATGGAGGGCAAAAGAGCTAGGGTTACAACCAAGAATCATCTACCCATCAAAAGAGTATAATCCTTCAAGGAAAAAAAAAAAACAAATATGCAATGAAATAGAGGACTTTCAAGCACTCCTGATGAAAAGATCAGAGCTGAATAGAAAATTTGACTTTCAAATACAAGATGCAAAAGAAGCATAAAAAGGTAAACAGGAAAGAGAAATCATAAGGAATTCAATAAGGTTAAACTGTTTATATTCCTACATGGGAAAATGATATTTATAACTCCTAAAAAGTTTCTCATTATTAGGACAGTTAGAAGGAGTATACATAGACAGAAAGCAGATCTGTGAACTGGATGTGATAGTATGATTACCTTAAAAAAATAAAATTAAGGTAAGAGAAAGAAGAATGCACCAGGGGAAAGAGAAAGGGAGAGATAGAATGGGATAAATTATCTGACATAAAAGAGACTCTAAAGAGATTTTACAATGGAGGGAGAAATGGGAGAAGTGAGGAGGGGAGCACATGAACCTAACACTCATAGGATCTGGCGTAAAGAGGAAATGATAGAGGGTATAGAAATCTATCTTATCTTAGAGGGTGCAGAAATCTATCTTATCTTAGGAAAGTAGGAAGGGAAGGGGATAAGAGAGGATAGGAGGAGTTGATAGAAGGGAGGGCAGTTTGGGGGAGGTAAAAATCAGAAGCAAAACACTTTTGAGAATGGACAGGATAAAAGGAGAGAAAGAGTAGGATAAATAGGGGGAAATAGGATGGAGAGAAATACATAGTTGGTAATCATTACAGTGAAAAAAATTTTATAATGAGTTTCTCTGATAAAGACTTCATTTCTCAAAGATATAGAAAACTGAGCCAAATTTATAGAAATAAGAACCATTCCTCAATTGATAAATGGTCAAAGTATGTGAACAAGAAGTTTTCAGACAAAGTAATCAAAGGTATCTCTAATCATATGAAAAAATGCTCTAAATCACTATTGATGAGAGAAATCCAAATTAAAGCCAATCTGAGCTACTACCTCACACCTGTCAGATTGGCTAATATGACAGAAAAGGAAAATGACAAATGTTGGAGGGAATGTAGGAAAATTAAAACAATAATGTACTATTGTTGATGTTGTATAATGATTCAACCATTGTGGAGAGCAATTTGGAACTATGCTCAAAGGGCTATAAAAGCATATATGGCCTTTGACCAAGCAATACCACTACTAGGTCTATAGCCCAAAAAGATAAAAAACAAAAAGGAAAAGTACCTAAGTGTACAAAATATTTGTAGCAGCTCTTTTAGAGGTGGCAAAGAATTGGAAATTGAGGGGATGCCCATCAGTTAGGAATGGCTGACCAAGTTGTTGTATATGATTGTGAGGGAATACTACTGTGCTTTAAGAAATGATAAGCAGGATGCTCTCAGAAAAACTTACATGGACACATGAAAAGGGAAATGAGCAGAACCAGGAGAACATTGTACACAGTAATAGCAATATCGTATGATCATCTGCTATGAATACCTTAGCTACAGTCAGTAATACAATGATCCAAGACAATTCTGTAGGACTTATTATGAAAGGGGCTGTCCATCTCTAGAGAAAGATCTGGTAGCACCTGCATGCATATCAAAGATGCTTTTTCTTTATTTTTATTGGGTTTTTTGTCTGCATTTACTTTCACTGAATGATTTACATGGAAATGTGTTTTTCATGGCTACACATGTATAGCCTATGTCAAATTGCTTGCCTTCTCAATGAGAGGGAGAAGGGAGGGAGGGAGAGAATTTTGAACTCAAAATTTGGGGGAAAATTAATTACTAAATAGGATGCTTGAGACAGAGAGAGAGTGAAGGAAAGAGAGAGAGTGAAGGAAACAGAGAGAGAGAGAAAGAGAGAGAGAGAGGGAGAGAGAGAGAGAGAGAGAGAGAGAGAGAGAGAGAGAGAGAGAGCACCATAGCACAGCACAGTGAATGAGAATACTGGGCCAGAAATTGGTTCAAGTCCCATCTCTCTGACACTTACTTGCTGTGTGAACCTGAGCAACTCACTTAATGTCTGCTTATCCCAGGAAATTCTGTAGGATATATCCAGCTAAGTCACAGACAGGTTGCAGTCTGCTTCAGCAGAAGGCATTTCTACACTGGGAGTTCATGTCAAGGTAGCTTGATGACTCAGTGGATAGAGATCTGGGCCTGGAGTCAGGAAGATCTGAGTTCAAATCCAGCCTCAGACACATATTAACTATGTATGTGACCCTCCACAAGTCCCTTAACCATTGTTGCCTCAGTTTCTTCATCTGTAAAATGGAGATAATTATAGCACCTATCTCCCGGGGTTGTTGTGAGGATCAGATGAGATAATAATTGTAAAATGTCTGACACAGTGTCTGACACATAATCTGCACTATATAAATGCTAGCCATCACCACTCTCATCATCATAGAGGCCATTGTCATCATCATTACTGTTATTGTTACGATGTCACAGATCCTCCCTACACTCTCTATACCTGTTCATCTTTAAAATTGGAGATGCATTCTGTTGGAAGGAATTCAGGGCCTTGAATAGAATAAAATTATATTTCAGGTTGCAGTGAGCCTTTAGAAATCACCCATTTAAAGGAGCAGTGGTAATATTCCAATGAAACACTAACAATAATATTCAAAATATTAACGTCGGCACTCAAAACATTAGCAGCGATGCTGTACTGTATTTATAGTAATTCATAAACTAAAAATACTGCGAGTGAGCTTATGGTCGGTCCAGTAGCAGGAATTCTGGCAGTCAGTTTCCTGCTTCCCCCTGCCTTCCATATTGTTCTGTGTGTAGAGGCAGCGATTCATAAAGCCTTAGCTATTTGGCTAAGTTTTTCATCAGCCACCAACCACCTTCACACTTCTGACTTTGCCTCTGAGGTAATTCTTTTTATGGCTTTTTGGATTTCGTCCATCTCTGGAACTTGCTGGCCTCCTTCCAGATATCTTCACCCACTAGCTCCTACAGACTTTGTTACAGTAGTCTTGAATAAGGGGAGATGGCAGTTATGTTAAGATGGGGACTGAAATGCTTGAATTGTTCATAGCAACAAAGCCTTGCTCTAGTACCTGCTGGGACCTGCAGTCCAAACCAACCACCAATTAATATCCAGTAACAATCAGCAAATTAATAGACTATGTCTATGTGGATCCTTCCGTTCCCCAGCTAATGGCTTAAGAATTTTACTAACGGCCTCTGTACACATTAGGGGCTGTTAGCACATCAAAGTTGCATTTGCTGAGATGGGCAAAGTGTTGATCATTTATGAAAATTAACCAGTGGCACATACAGTGGGAGGGACTAGGCATCTCAGCTAGCAGCCACAATAAGAATGGGGTAACAGAATAAGGATCATTGAATCTAAGTGTTGGAAACTATATCCAAGATAACCTCCAGGGGTAGGGAACCTATGGCCTCGAGACCGCATGTGGCCTTCCTGGTCCTTGGGTGTGGCCTTTTGACTGAGTCCAAGTTTTACAGAACAAATCCTTTTATTAAAGGGATTTATTCTGTGAAGGTTGGATTCAGTCAAAGAGCTGCACTTGAGGACCTAGAGGGCCACATTTGTTTTAAGGCCATAGGTTCCCACCCCAGATTAGGCTAACAAAAAGAACAGTGACCTTCAACTTTGATAATGATGAGCCTGGGGCAAGTCAAGAATTGCTCAAATTGGCAATTGTAGGTGAATTGCTACTGAGGGAGGGAGACCTATGTTCTGCCCATCAATCTTGAGTAAGATCTGTACATTCCTAATGATGACTGAGGGGCCCTGTGCTTGAAGCCAGATGATCCCAGGTGATTAATGTTGTTTGATTTCCCTAGAGAGTGTGGTTGAATGCAAACAGAAACATCTATTTACCTTTCAAGTCAACACAAACTTGTCCCTCATCTCAATATCTTGAGGGTGGGAATCCCTCTGCTCTCAGAGACATTCTATTCCTAGTACTGCATAATCTATATTCTCAACAGCTCTTTCCTCTTGACTCTTTGAAAGAAGGAGAAGTGAGGTCAGCTGCCTTTTTCTCATTCTAACTGTCCGCGACTTTGTCCCCCTCAATTTTCCAGATGAGAAAACTAGGGAACAGAGGATCCAGAGCCAAGCAGCATGTCAACCTAGACTGTAAAAACTCCTTAGCCCACCAGTCCCTCTAAGCACTGAGCAGGTCGTGATCCTCAAAACTATTTCAACTATTTAGATGTACTAACACACGGCAAAACCACCTCCCTAGTAAAATCACTGGAACAATCATCCAGGAAGACCACAATGAGCAAGACTCCTAGAATCTTATGTTCCTACCAGAGAAGGACCACATCAAATGATACTCGTTCAGCTAGTTCTCTGCTAGTCTGCAAGGATAATTGCAGGTAGACAGAAAGAAGCAATGGCCAAATGGCTTTGGAAATGATGGAGCAGTATGCCCCCAGACCCTGCACCTTTTGCGTCCTGAAATCTTAGCCAGTGGTTCGGCAACATGAGGATATGGTTGGCTGGTAGTCCAGGCATTGTCTG
Source organism: Trichosurus vulpecula (assembly GCF_011100635.1). NCBI lineage: Eukaryota > Metazoa > Chordata > Mammalia > Diprotodontia > Phalangeridae > Trichosurus > Trichosurus vulpecula. Next base: position 269,002,544 of record NC_050574.1, read on the forward strand.
ACCCTGATCCCTTGAAGTGAAAGATGCGCACCCAACTGGCTCCCACTGAAAATATCTCTTCTTTCCTACTATTTTCTCTTAAACAATAACTGCAAGGTCATCCCAATTTTCATTGCTATTCATTTCCCTTCAGCTGCCCCATTCTATCAGATTCAGAAAGGAATCAAATAATCACATACACACACAAATTTATTTACCACCATGGGTAGAATGGGGCCATTTTCCCTATCAATTTCCTAGCCCAGAAGTTGCCTTTTAAATAGATAATGATGATTTTGAGGGTCCAGTTATTACCTTGAAACCTCCCATTTTGATATATCTGATGCTCTTCTCTTATATAAATAACAGTTATTACTGCAAAGAGATTTTTTTTTTCTGCACTTCCAAAGTGTTCCAGCAGGAGACGGGGAGAAAATGGATTCCATTAATATCCCACTTAGGGCTGCTGCTTTTTCCTCTGCTAACTCCCACCATAAATCTCCTTATGGGTCTTTAAACAAAGGCTGCCCTGTCTGCCATAGTGCTGTTGGTGCCCTCTCCCCTTCTCCCCCAACCCTAGCCCAAGCCAGAAATATGGCACTGCTCTTTCCTGCTTGGTGCCAATTTGAATGTTTTGAACTGCCCAGGAAAATGGTGAAGGAAAACTGTTGCAGGAGTAGCTCAGTGCTCATACCCAATGGGCAGGGGTCCTCTCTGGCCCCATGGATGTCTTTTAATCCCACACCCTCCCAAGGACCCAGCCAGAGCTATGAGTGGTGGCAGCAGCCGAGTCGTAGTAAGTGCTTCCCTGTCAACCCCGCTCCCCCTGGAAATTCTGTAGGTTGTTGTTATTAGAAAGTATTTATAAAACACTCTGTCACTGCAGAGTGCTTTACAGGCATTTCACAGGAGAGAGTGGGATCTGCTGAGCACTGCATTTGATGTTAGTAATAATAATAGCTTGCTCTCCTAAGACTTTGACAGCTTAAAGAACATTTTACATATATTATCTCATCTGATTCTCCCGGCAGGTGAAGAAACGCAGAGAGGCTGTGACTTGCATAAGGTCACACAGCTAGCAAGGAATTGGTGGTGGGGATAGGGGGGGACACGGAACTCCCAATCCCAGGTCCTCTGACTCTATGTTCTTCTGCTACAACACGGCCACCTCTAAGGTCTTTCTGCTGAAGACCTAAAGAGTCCCATGCTTTCATTTTTGCTGCAAGGTGTGGTGGAAAAAGAAGTAGAATGTGGGCAGCTAGGTGGTGTGGTGGATAGGGTGCTGAGTCTGGGGTCAGAAGAACTGAGTTCAAATCTGGCCTTAGCCTCTTCAACTCTAAAATGAGGATAATAACAGCACCTACTTCCCAGGGTTGTTGTGAGGATCGATGAGATAATGTTTATAAAGTATTTTACAAATCTTTTTTTTAATTTTTTTTTTTTTGCTTTTTAGCAGGGCAATTGGGGTTAAGTGACTTGCCCAAGGTCACACAGCTAGTAAATGTGTCAAGTGTCTGAGGCCACATTTGAACTCAGGTCCTCCTGACTCCAGGGCCGGTGCTCTACTCACTGCACCACCTAGCTGCCCCAGTATTTTACAAATCTTAAAGCGCTCCATAAATACTGCCTATTATTATTTATTAGAGTCAAGAACACTAGTCCCTGGCCTACTTCTAATTAGTCTGGTGACTCTCAGCAAGTCATTGGACCTCTACGGACTTTAATTTTCTGCTCTGGAAAATTAGGGGGATGGATTTAATGGTCTGTCCCTAAGGTTTCTTCCAGTGCTAAGACCCAAGGATCGCATGGATTTTCCTACTTCTTTACTATGCAAATTCTAAGTTGTCATCCATCTTCTATAAATAATGCCATCACTATGTTCTCTAATTTTCAAAGTACTTTTACTGACTTTCTGCATCCATTTCTGTCTTACAACAATCCAGTGAGGTAGTCTGATAAGTGTCATTATTCCTTTCTTTTATAGAGAGAAACAGAAATGAAGAGGTTGAATGATTTACTGTGAGATCACAGGTTAAAGAATAGACCCCAAATGTCCTTCTATGGTCAGGGCTCTAAGAGATCACACAAAATCCTATGTATGCGTGAATGTGGTTATACAATCCCACACAAATCTTTAATCTGGCTTGGAGGTTAAATGCCCTCTCTCATCCCCAGTGACAATAAACACGCATGTACTCCTTGGCTGCTGTGTTCAGAAGCCTCTGTCAGGCACTAGGGAAGATCTGAAGTTTAGATAAGACCTATCCCCTGACCTCATGAAACTTACCATCTGCTAAGTCTTATTAGAGTGCACTTTCGGCTTAGAAACCCCTGGAAGATCACGTCAGCCCTAGAATATGCCCCTTGAAAGTACACAGAGGCAGAGACACACACACACAGACTCTCTCTCTCTCTCTCTCTCTCTCTCTCTCTCTCTCTCACATACACACACACACACCCTACAGTCCCATCCTCTGTCTGGATGGCTCCTTCTTAAACCTCCATTTAAGGGAGCCCAACAGGCTACAATCTAAGCTGTAGCATCTTCATCCTCCTCCCTGGCCCCCTTTTAGCCTTTTATGCATTGTCTTCTGCTGTTAAAAATATAAGCTCCTTTAGGGCAGGCATTGTCTTTCTTTATCATGTATTTTTATGCTCAGATCTCAGTACCATGCCTGGCATATAGTAAGTGCTTAATAAATACTTTTTGATTGTAAAGGGAAGCAAGACATATGCATACATAAGTATGGTATAAATTATTATAAGTACATTAGAGAGGGGCTATTCATATAAGGTCCAAATGGGAAACTTGTTACCAACAGTCAGGATCGAGGAATATGAAATTATGGAGGGGGTGACATTTGAGTTGGGCTTCAAAGGGTGGATAGGAATTCACCAGGCAAACAGGGGCAGGATAATATATTCACCTTGATCTATTTGTCAGTGACCTGATCTATATGCCTGACCTATAGGTCATAAGGTTTAGAACTAGAAAGGATCATTGAAATAATCTAATCCAATCTTCTCAATTTATTGATTAGCAAACCACAGCCCAGAAAGTAGAAGGAACTTGTCCAAAGTTATACTGCTTATAAAGTGGGGAAAACAAGGATTTGAACTAAGGACCTCTGCCCATCCTGCCTTGGGAACTTTGAACTTTAGTAGCCATATGTCCTAATCTTTGCTGACCTTTGAAATTAATTTCTTCTTCTAAAAATGTACCCTCTAAAATTACTCCCTCTCTGTCTCCATCTTTGCGTGTGTGTGTATATGTGTGTGTGTGTGTGTCTTTCTCTTTCTCTCCTTACAACACAGTATTATTCTTTGCTGTAAGGAATAAAGACTGATGATGGGAGAGCTGGGAGATTCACATCTGCACATGTGATTTCAAATGTAAGGGCTATAGAATTCAGGCACATCTAGGAGAAACTCCCAGGAGCAAACCCCTTGAAACCCACTGCCATAGTTTTAGAAGGAACCTAAAGAATAGTCTTAGTCAAATCCAATCATTTTAAAAAATGGACACCAATTTTTTTTTGTCTGTGTTTTCTTTCACAGCATGACTTACATGGAGATGTGTTTTGCATGACTCCACATGTATAACCTATATCAAATTGCTTGACTTCTCAATGATGGGGGAAAGGAGGGAGGGAGAAAATTTGAAACCCAAAACTTGAAAAAAGAATGTTAAAATTGTTTTTACATGTAATCGGGAAAAATAAAATATTAAATTAAAACAAAATAAGGACACCAAGGCCTAGCAAGGTGAAGTGATTTGCCTAAAATTACACAGCCAAGAAGTAGCAAAGTGAAGATTTGAACCCAAGCCCTCTGGACCCAAAGCCAGTGTCCTTTCTACTGCATGTTAATGGAGTTACATATGCTGCCATCTTTCAATGGGGAAAATGTTGTTATGACAGTAATAATACCATTTATTGTAAGACTTCTACAGAATACACACCTGAAAGAAAGGGAAGGAAAAGTATCTTAAAGTCTATTTTATAGATGAGGAAATTGAAGCACAAACAAGGAAAACATTTTGCACTGTTTGTTCATTAAACATTTGTTAAGTACCCACTGTGTAGTTGGGGCTTGAGGAGATCCAGAGATTGAGTTTGTTACAGCTTCTGCTCTGGAAAACCTTACAACCTGTTATGTGTGTTTGTCCTTCGCTCTTGAAGAGGACCATGACATCAGGGAAATGATGACATGACTTGCAGTTGACTTTGATCTGAGTGAGGGAGGGTTGTGCAAGGTCACCAGCCTCACTTTCTCCTCCAGAGCCACCTGGGTTCAGTGGCCAGATATTCATCAGGAGGACTGGAGATGGCCCAGGATGCAGTGGGAGACCCCAGCCCTTTTAATCTAAGGTCTTTTCAGGTTCTCACTTTGAGTAAGGCAATGCCCATTCAGAGGATAGACGTCTTTGAGAAGTGAGTCAAGGGATGGCTCCTTTAATAAAAACAAACAAACAAAACAACCCCCGAAAACTGGGAGGGGAAGACACTCAGGGCTGTGGAACAAAAGAGAAAAAGTTACTATTTGCATTCACTTTGAGCCAGGAGGGCTCAAAAATAACCTTTGGGCAGGGACCTATTGTGGTCTAATCTATGAGTTCCAGAGTGAATTGGGTTTAAGCCTAAGGCTTGGTCTTTGAGAAAGAAATCTAGCCAGTAAACCAAAGTTAACTAGGCAGCTTTTGGCCATCAAATTTACCTTCCTTTGGAGAGGAGATGGGAGAGGAAGAGGGAGAAAAATAAACACAGATAACCAAATAAATATTACATGGTTTGAATACCAGACATGGCCCAAGTAAAGTGCTATGTATGATAGGCTTAAAGGGAAAACTGAGCCTCTACTCCCTTCCTCACCGTTCCATTCATCCAGATGCAGCCAGGCTGCCTGGGAAGAGCTCCTCATGGCCCTGCTAACCCTTCAGGCAGCTTCCAGCAGGTCTGACCATCCTAATCCCCCTCCCTAGCTGCTTTCCAGTTAACAATAAGAGGCCATAGGGTATGAAACAGCACTAGCATCAGAGTCAGAACTGCCCTCTGGCTCCTCCATTGCCAAATCCACAATTGTTTATACAGCTGTGTGGCCTTGGGGAAGTATAGATTTGGGGAGTGCCTCAACTGTAAAATGGAAGCAGCTGTACTCCTTGCCTCATACTTTTGTTGAAGGAATCCATGAAGGTGATGTGTGTGAGAGCCCAGGTCAACTTCAAGTTCATTGCTGAACTAAGGCCCCTTCCCTTCCCTGGATTGACTGCCCTGAGAGTTTGGATTGTGGTTAAGTTCTTGGTGAGCCTGAAGCTGGCCTGATGGGCTACACAAAGATGGACAATAATAGCCATCTGACTGCTCAGCGTCTGTGGGAGATATGTCATCGAGTAATGACTGAGGGGATCAGCAGGGCTACCGTGGGGACAGACTGATCCTGGTCCCTGCTCCTGTTCATAGGTTCTGCTGCTAGTGTCTAGGAGCTCAGCCTGCCTGCCGAGCAGAACTGATGCCTGGTGCCAATGGTATCGCTCCATGGCCAGCTCGTGTTGAAAACAAAAACCAAGACAGTTGTATCTTCCCTAGAAAAGTGACTGCATAAGAAAAAATGAAGGCCACCATAAGCAAGCCTGAAGCTGAAGCTCAAACAATAGAAGCAAACTTTTAGCGCATTTCACTTCAAAATTTGCAGCCTTTCTACTCCTCTGCTTAGCAAAGTGCCTGGAAAACAGTACTAGCTTAATCAATGCTTAAGGACTCTCATCCCTCTTTCATTGTGTTAAGATGGTGCATCCTGATAGTAAAGGCAAAGAACTTCTGGTCTACCAGTGCCTAGCATCCAGATGAAACTGGAAAATTTCTGTTAATTTTCTAGATATCCAGATGTTTGGTGCCAAGATAGACTAAATATCTGGACAGCTGCTGGCATCCTTTGGTTTCCACATAGCCCAGGCCCCAGATGGGTAAAAATGAACCCTTCCCCAAACTATCCCTTGGAAAAAAAAGACAAGGTCCTTCTTCTTTCAGTCTGCTGTCTCATCTATGGGGTAACCTTCAAGATGAAAATTACTTGCCCTTTTTGTGTCTCTCTGTTCCTCTTTGGCCTTTGAAGCTCCTGGTCATTCATTCACATGCCCTTCATGGTCCCCAGCCGCTCCATGTTTAGTGTGGGTGTCTGTGTTTTTGGAGGGGTGGGATAGGGGTGGGGGACAAAGCAGGGATTGTATTAGTAGCTATGGGACAGCAGACTCCCTCCTGTGATTAGTAAGAAAACTTGAGCCTGCAGAACTTTGAAGAGATATGACAGGACTGTCAAAGAGTGATTAATCATAATTTATTATATTGCAAACACAACGATTTAGGCATAGATAAATGGAGCTGGAAGAGACTTTAGAGATTATGTGGTTCAGCTTCCACATTTTATGAGACAGAAAAAAATGCCAACCCCTTCATTTTATAGATGAGAAAACTGAGGCTCAGAAAGACTTTTTTTGGAGGGGGGAAGCGAGGCAATTGGGATTAAGTGACTTGCCCAAGGTCACACAGCTGGTAAGTGTCAAGTGTCTGGGTCTGAATTTGAACTCAGGTCCTCCTGACTCCAGGGCTGGTGCTGTATTCACTGCTTCACCTAGCTGCCCCAAGACTCAGTGAGGGTTCAAGGTCACACAGCTAGTAATAAGTAAAGCTGGGCTTAGAACTCAGGTCTCAAAACTCCCAGTCCTGTGCTTTCTTCCCCCTGACTACCTTGTGGTTAACCACACTGCAGCTGAGGTCTCAGGAGGTTCAGTGACCATATGGACATTATATAGCTTCACTCAGTCCATAGCCAGAATCTATATTTCTAATCCAGGTCTACAATCTTACAAATGCATTTCACTTAAAAGGGGGGATGGATTGAGGGAGTGTGAATAAGTCAAGCAAATCCATCACCAGCACTTAAAAGGCTACTCAAAGTTCATGCCTTACTTTGCCTCAGCAGTCCCAATTACCTTTGTATACATGGGCTAGCAAACATATACCCATACTTAGATCTGGCTTAAAGACTAAGTGGTCTCCTATACAAATTGATGCAGAATGTAGTCAGCAGAATCAGAAAAGCAAAATACCCAATGACTATAATAATGTAAGCAGAAAACAGCAATAAAAGTGGCCAAATTCAGATAAATGGTAATGACCAGTCTTGGTCCTGGAGGAAGATAAAGGAACATATTGCCCTCTTTGTTCAGAGAGGTAGGGGACCATGGGAGTGAAATGTTGCACACACTGTCAGACCCAATTGCTTTTTCCTTATTACAGAGGAGAATTCAATGGGAAAGCAAGGTAGATCAGAAAATGACTAGTGTAAAAAAACAAGGGACAGCAAAACTTTTTTTAATGGTCTATATCAGGGGTAGGGAACCTGAGGCCTTGAGGCCACATGTGACCCTCTAGGTCCTTAAGTGTGTCCCTTTGACTGAATCCAAACTTCACAGAACAAATCCCCTTCTTAAAAGGATTTGCTCTGTAAAACTTGGGACTCAGTCCAAAGGCCACACTCAAGGACCTAGGAGGTCGCATGTACCCTCTAGGCTGCAGATTCCCCACCCCTGCTCTATATATTTCTGCAAAAAGTCTCCATAAAGACACAGCCAAGATGATTAATTTGCAATTCCCAGAACATGGCCCATTAAATGCAACAAACATTCATTAAGCACATGTAAGCTACTTCTATGATAGGGATGCTAAGACAGAGACTAAATAGAAGCTGCCTTCGAGGAGCTTAGATGCTACTAGGGGATATAAGGTGGCCACCAATAATGATCACTGAGAAGGGGGACAACACCATCAATGGGAAAATCAGGGAAGGCTTCACGGAAAAGATGACACCTGAGTTGAGCTTGGAAGGAAGACCAGGATTCTGAGAGACTAAGATGAGAGGTGTTACATCCCAGGCACAGGGGATGGCTGAGACAATTACAGAAGTGTGAGATAAGATTATAGAGTTTAGGGAATGGCCAATAGCCAGTGGTTCAGTTTACATAGAATACAGAGTTCTTGGAGGCAAGTAATATGAAATAAGGCTAAAGAAGTATATAGGCACCTGGGTTATAGAGGGTCTTAAATGCCAGTCTGATTCTATAAGCAGTAAGGAATCTGTAAAGGTGTTCAAATGGGGGTGGGAGATGATCAGACCTGGGCATAGGAATGATCTCAGCAGGTGGTTAAGGGGAAGACTGAAAATGGAAGAGACTGGAGGCAGTGAGAAAGCCTGAGTTAGGATGGTGCCTATGTGAGTGGAGAAAGGGGGATGGATTGCCTCTTTATTTGACTTAACACCCTCTATCCAATCTATTGCCAATTTTATGTCAACTCTACCCTCACAACGTTTTTTCCGCAACCATCCTTTCCTTCTTTCACAAAGTTACTTCTTTAATTCAAGCCCAGAAGAGCACATTGTCTTTCACATGGACTAGTCCCCTTAACCTTTCTCCTCTCTAATCTATTCTTTTCTAAAAAATAAGTTAATTTATTTATTTTTAGTTTTCAACATTCACTTCCATAAGTTTTAAATTTTCTCCCTTCTCCCCCCCCTCTCCAAGAAGGCATGCAATCCAATATAGGCTCTACATATACATTCCTATTAAACATATTTTCATATTGCATGTTGCATAGAAGAATTAGAATGGAGTAACCATGAGAAAGAAAAACATAAAACAAAACAAAAAATAAACTAAAATAGTCTGTTTCGATCTGCATTCAAACTTCATATTTCTTTTTCTGGATGTGGATGGCATTTTCCATCATGAGTCTTTTGGAATTGTTTCAAGTCCTCACATTGCTGAGAAGAGCTAAGTCTATCAAATTTGGTCAGTCATCACACATTGTGGCTGTTACTTTGTACAATGTTCTCCTGGTTCTGATCCCCTCACTCAGCATCAGTTCATATAAGTCTTTTTAGGTTTTTCTGAAGTCTGCCCGTTCATCATTTCTTATAGCACAATAGTATTCCATTACATTCATATACCACAACTTGTTCAGCCATTCTCCAAATGATGGGCATCCCCTCAATTTCCAGTTCTTTGCCACCACAAAAGAGCTGCTATAAATATTTTTGTATGTGTGGGTCCTTTTCCCATTTTTATGATCATTTTGAATACAGCCCTTCTCTAACCTTTTCTTCACACAGCTACCAAATCAATCTTCCTAAAATGCAAATCTGACCTTCTTACTCTCCTGCTCAAAAACAATCAATGGCTCCCTATTGCTTTGAGGATAAAAATGCAAGTTTCTTAGCCTCACATTGAAGGCTATCTGCATTCTAATTCCTAGATTCCTTTATAACCCTATCAATTGGTCCAAACTGAGACTTCTTTGGTATAAGGTACTTCCAGGTTCCCTGTGAGGAAGCTTCCTCTAGCAATAGAGATGGTCTAGTTTCCCAGAGCTGCCAGGGGCCACCAATAAGTTGTGAACTGCCTGAGCTCCCACAGCTTATATGTGTCAGAGGAAAGACTTGTCCCAGGTCCTTCGGACTCCATCCACTGTGCCCACCAGCTTCCTTACTGTTAACCAACAATCACTAAACTTCAGAAGTAAAAAGTGGCAAGTTATCAGTCCTTATTTGGGGGGAATGTACTTTGTAGCGGCTTTGTTTAGTGGGGTTGTTGGGCAATGTCATATGGAACAAAATGGATCAATATCCTTCGGCATCTATTTCCAATATTACCTCCTCCAGAAAGCCTTGCCTGATACTCCCAGTGGAAGGCAATCCCTCTCCCTTTCTGGATTCTCAAAGCACTCTGAATTTCTTATGCACCTTCAAGTACTACACACAAAAATGAAGGAATATACAAACACAAAGCTTCAGATATACAGATAATTGAATAACCATTCAGAGTGGCAGCTATTTGGTATGTGGAAGAGTACTGAACTTGGATTTAGGAAGACCTGAGTTCAAATGCTGCCTCAGACCCTTACTAGCTATGTGACCCTGAGAGAGTCATTCAACCTATTTCCTCATCTGTAAAATAAAATACCTCATGGAGCGCTGTGAAGATTAAATGAGATTATATATATATAGCATTTTACAAACCTTCAAGCACCATATAAATATTAGCTAATATAATAGCTGTTCATAAGTTGGCTTGGCAGTTAGGGGTATAGTAAACAGAAGGCTAGACCTGGAATCGGGAAGACCTGAGTTCAAATACCACTTCAGACCCTTACTGGTTATGTGACTCCGGGCAAGTCTGCCTCATTTTCCATAAATATAAAATGGGGATAATAAAAAAATAATAATAAAATAATAATAAAAGCTCCCAGCATCGTTGTGAGAATAAAGTGAGTTAATATTTGCAAAGGGTTTTGAAAATCTTAATATGCCATATAAATGTGAGCTGTGATGATGACTATATTGGAAGAGCTGAGAAGAAAAGGATTTCCCCCTCTGAGCCTCAGTTTCTTCAACTATAAAATTAGGGGGTGGGGCTGGATGGCCTTGATCTATGACCCTGTAGTCTCCAAGGTCCCTTAAAGTCCCAACATTTTATGATTCTCTGGTTCTAGAAGCAGATTTGATGCTAAGCACATAGTAGGTGACCACAACATTCAAGAGGAATTGGGGACTCTGGAGCTGCAGAAATGAAGGCCTCTGTTCTCTCAAAGGCAGTTACACTGGGTAATTTCTTAACGGGACATATCTTTCTCCAATAAGCAGAGTTCTATGGGGGCCTCCAGTCTCAAAGGACCCAAAGGAAGCAAGCAGAGAACGTGGACTGGGTGAGGGGCATGAGCTGGTTCTGGAGATCTTTCTCCTTGGCTGAAAAAGCAGGGAGCCTGTAGTTATTAAGTATTTCTCAGCTGATGGATGGGGAAGGAGGAGGGAGTGGGGGGCACAGAGGGGATGATGAGTCCCTGATATAATTTGCTATCTTCTCCCCAGCTCCTGCCGTTCTGACAGCCACGTGGATATAATCAGAGTCCTTGGACGAACCCTCCGAAGATGGGCTGGGGAGTTTAAATTAGATAGAACCCGAAAGACTGTCAGCTGAGGGAAGCTGATAATGCTGAACGGGAATCAAGCATTCACGCAGGGGGTCTGCAGAGGAAACTGTAGCTTTTGCACTTGAAGAAGGACAGAGGAAGTTGAAGTAGCCGGGGCCCCTGGAACTCCCCTGGAAGTATGCCAGGCCTGGCTGGCAGAGGTTGTCTTGCCCCTCACCCCTTCAAGTATGAGCCCTCTGACTCACCAAAGAGCATGCCATTCTATGGCTCAAGCCTACTTCCTGCACATGTATCAGGACTCAGCCATCTATCACCATTCCTGATTGCACTTGGTGACTCAATAAACATTTATTAAATGCTTACTATGTGCCAAGCACTGTGCTAAGAGGTGAGCGTACAAAGAAAGGCAATAGACAGTTCCAGCTCTCAAGGAGGTCACAGTCCAATGGGGGAGACAACATGTACAAAACTATTTACAAATAGGCTATATACAGGCTAAGTTGGAAATAATAAACAGAGGGAAGGCACTAGAATTTAGGGGGATTGGGAAAAGCTTCCTGTAGAAAGGAGAATTTTAGCTTGATGAAAGATGGAGAAGCTGGAAGGTGGAGAGCATTTCAGACACGGGTCAGCCAGTGAAAATGCCTGGAGTACCAAGATGAAGTATTCTGTTTGAGGACCAGCACAGAGGTGAGTGTCATTGGATGGAAGAGTATTTGGGCAGAGGAGGGGGTTATACATGTAAGAAGACTGCAAGGTAAGGGGGATCAGGTTATGAAGGACTTTGAATGTTCAAAACAGGATTTTAGATTTGATCCCAGAGTTGATAGGGTGGCACTGAAATTTACTGAGTCAAGAGGTCAGACCTATGCTTTAGGAAGACCATTTTGACAGCTGAGTGGAGGATGGATTTGAGTAAGGACAAACTTTTGATAGGGAGACCAACTTCCATGTTATTGCTATAGCCTAGGGCCTGTACCAGGGTTGTGGCAGTGTTAGAGGAAAGAAGGGGATGTATATGTTGTTGTTGTTTGTCTTTTGTTCTTGAAGAGGACCATGACATCAGGAAGATTATGACATGACTTGCAAATGAGTTGAATTTAAGTGAGGGAGGGCTGTGCAAGGTCACCAGCCTCACTTTCTCTTCCAGAGCTTTCTGGGTCCAGTGGCAAAATATAGATCAGGATGACTGGAGATGGCCCCCAAGATATATATGAGAGCTGTGATGAAGGTAAAATCAACAGCCTTGACAACAGACAGGATGTGGGGTGGGGGAGGGGAAGAGAGTAAGGAATAGAGGATGAGACCCAGATTGCAAGCCTGGGTGACTGAGAGGATGGTAGTACCCTCAACAGTAACAGGAAAGTTAAGAAGAGAGGAGGGCTGAGAGTAAAAGATGATGAGTTTGGCTTTAGACATGTCGAGTTTAAGATATCTAGAAGACATCTAGTTTCCCATCAGCCACTGGAGATCTGAGACTAGAAGTCAGCAGAAAGGTCAGGACTGCATAAGTAGATTTGAGAATCATGGGAACAGAGATGATAAATGACTCCATAGGAACTGATGAAATCACCAAATACCGATCACCATATGGAAGGAAAAGAAAAAAGACCTTAGGACAGAGCCCTGAGGGACATCCACAGGGTTAAGGTTTAACCTTGACAAAGATCCAGCAAAGAAAACTGAGAATGAGTGGTCAGACAGGTAGGAGAAGAACCAAAGGAGAAGAGAAAATAAAGAAGAAGAGGGTGATCAGCAGTGTCAGAGGCTGCAGAGAGGTCAAGAAGGATGAGGATTGAGAAAAAAGTCATTGAATTTAGCAATTAAAGTAACTTTGGAGAGAGCAGTTTTGGTTGAATGCTGAAGTCAGACTGAAAGAGTTAAGAAGAGAAAGAGGGAAAGGAAGTAGAAGTACCTACTGGAGACAGCCTTCTCAAGTTTAGCCACAAAAGGCAAGAGAGCTATGGAGCAACAGTTTGTGGGAATGAATTGAACCAAATGACAGTTTTTTGAGAATGGGGGAGACATGAGCATGTTTGCAGGCAGTAGGGAAGCAGCTAGTAAACAAGGAGAGATTCGAGATGAGTGAGATAGTGGGGATCACAGAGGACAATCTGCTAGATGGGAAGGAATGAGATCACTTAAGGAGTTGACCTCAGTAAAATCAGTAGAAAAGGGATCATTGATTCTATCTGATGCCTCCCTTCCCCAGGCTCAAAATCAGAGAGGCTTCTTCTTGCCTGTCACAGATATATAATGAATACAGGAAATTGCAACAAAGGATGCCTCACTCTATCCTTATGTTGTTGGGGCTTTTTTGGTTGTTCTTGTGTGCTCTCTCTCTCTCTCTCTCTCTCTCTCTCTCTCTCTCTCTCTCTCTCTCTCTCCCTCTCTCTCTCTCTCTCTCTCTCTCTCCCCTCCCCCTCTTTCTTTGCATGATGGACCAAGGGATCTTGGGGGAACCAAAGTGGGGAAACCCAGCCATGGAGCCTCACACGTAGAAAAGTCTTTCGTGTTTTATTAAAAAGGTAGTCCCTAAAATGATTCTAAGGGGCACAGTTTCCCCATAAGGAACTGTGTAAAAGTTAGAAGGAATTTTAAACCCTAAGTCAGATAGTTGTCTAGAGTAACGGACTGTGATTTAGCTCTAGACACAGAAGGTTCAAGGACAGATTGAACGCCCTTAAATTTTACTCAGCTGACTGACTGCTCTGTGTTCTAAAAGAGCTAAACCTCTGGAGGGAAGGTTGTCTTTCTGGAGGTAAAAATCAAAATCATTTGTAGATAAGACTGTAGGTGTGTGATGGTTCTACCCCCTTCACTGAAAGGGCTGAAGCTTTGTCTCTGATTCTAAGCTAAAGAAGGAGTAGCTAAGGTCAGTCTTACTCGTACGGGAAAGAGCTAGCAGCTAAGCTGAGAACTTCAGCTGAAACTAGAAACAAAAATAAGTTCTGTAGCCACAAGATCAGCACATAGGAAACACAAGACTAGCAGAGACTCCATACAACAAATTTCTCAGGGAAGACATCACATCACGTCACTGCTATGACATCAGTAGAAGAGATAAGTGCCTCAGCTGCTTGTCCTTCCGTGTGGATTTCCTAATGGTATCTGCTTTCCCCACTAACAGGATATATATTTCGTGGGATAGTGTGCTCCAGTTTATGAGGGAAATATATTTTATTGTTGCTTCCTTACTAATGCCTTTTTGTTGTGTTTTGTTTTGTTAAAAGCCTTTGCTTTGAACTATATTCTCTAGCTAACTAGCAAAAATAAACACTGGTGGGACTTGTGAACTATATAGTTTCTTGAATGGATATGAATTTGGAGAATGCCTTTAAACTTAGGCAATTTTAATGTAGGTCTTATTAGCAAGAGGTGGGTGTATGAGGTGCTATATAACATCTCCCTGTGTTAATTTTCACAAATCCTAAGGAGGCCAGGCCACTGTCCAAAAAATAAAACTGCTACTTCTACCTCTCTCAAAGGCAAAGTACGAGCTGGGCGGCTTAATTAATTAATAATAATAACATTACTTGCAATGCATGTTTACATAGCCCCTTAAGATCTACAAAGTACTTTTTCACACATAAAAAACCCCATCAGGCATGTAGAAAGGAGTGCATTTCAAAACAGGACAAAAGTATGGAGGCGGGAGATAGCATGTCCTATACAATGAACTACAAATAAGCCAGTTTGTCCTATAGAGTAAATGAATGGAAGAAGTGTATAATAACCCTGAAAATTATGTGGGAACCAGATTCTTTAGGACTTCAAATGCCAAAAAGAATAACTTATGTTTTATTTTAACAGAAATATGGTTCCACTGAAGATACTTCAGCAGTTATTGGTGATAGGCACTCTATCCCCTGTCCTGGTATATTAGGGATCTAAGAAAGGAGGAGAGGAGTCTCAGGTTTCTCCCTCTCAGTAATAAACTTTTCCCTAGAATACCATTTGGTTATCTACCAATGAAGGAGTTGTATTACAGGGGGCAGCTAGGTGGCACAGTGAGTAGAGCACCGGCCCTGGAGTCTGGAAGGCCTGAGTTTAAATCCGGCCTCAGACACTTGACACACTTACTAGCTGTGTGACCTTGGGTAAGTCAATTGCCCTGCCTTACCCCCTCCAAAAAAAATCCAAGATGAAGGAGTTATATTATAGGATCTCTAGGCTCTACATCCTGTGATGTCACTTCATCCTTATAACAACTCTGTGAGAGAGGTAATTCAAAGTATGATCATTCCCATTTTACAGATGAAGAAACTAAGGATCAAGGTCACTTAGGTAATTACCAAGAGACCGAGGTCTTCTAATGCCAAGTCCACAGCATCTCGGCTGCTCCTGTAGCACTGGGAGGAGGACTGGCCGCATGTAATAATTAGCATACAGGACTGATATAGCGGGTGAGCTCTGAAGGGTGTCTGAGGAGAGCTCAGTGTACACTAGAGTCATCACAGGGTAGGACTCTGCCAAACATGGAAGGAAATGACTTTGGTTTATTCTTGCCCCTCAAATGTCAGACACAAGTGGATGCAGTCAGGCGTCAGGTACACGGGACCAGGAGAACAGTATGCACAGTAACAGCAATTAGGTAAATGAAAACAACAATAAAAGGTTGTATAAGTCAGAGTTAACTGTAATGACCAATCTTGATCCCAGAAAACTGATATTGAAGTAAGGAGGCAGGGGACTGACTGTAGGGGCAGAATATTACATCTAATACTCAGAAGGGGTTTTTGGTTAATTTATTTATTTTTAGTTTTCAGCATTCATTTCCACAAGATTTTGAGTTACAAATTTTCTCCCCATCTCTCCCCTCCCCCACCCCAAGATGGCATACATTCTGATTACCTCTTTCCCCAGTCTGCCTTCCCTTCTATCACCCCCTACCTCCAAACCCTTCCCCCTTGCTTTCTTGTAGGGCAAGATAGATTTCTATACCCTATTGCCTGTACATCTCATTTCCCAGTTGCACGTAAAAACAATTTTTAACATCTGTTTTTAAAACTTTGAGTTCCAAATTCTCTCCTTTCTTCCCTCCCCACCCACCCTCATTGAAAAGACAAGCAATTCAATATAGGTTATACATGTGTCATTATGCAAAACACTTCCATAATGGTCGTATTGTGAAAGATTAACTATATTTCCCTCCATCCTATCCCACTCCCCTGTTTATTCTATTTTCCCCTTTGACCCTGTCCCTTTTCAAAAGTGTTTGCTTCTGACTACCAATACTCAGAATTTTGTGTAACTGTCTTTCTTCCGTCCAAGGGAAAAAGAGCAGGGTGTAAGGAAGAAAAAGACAAAACATTCATGTAGGTATTTCTATGGAGTCAGAGGACCTGAATTCAAATCTCAACTCATCTACTTACTATGTGTATGGCCACAGGGGCAGCTAGGTGGTTCAGTGGCTAGAGCTCCAGGCCTGGAGTCAGGAAACCCTCAGTTCAAATCTGACCTCTGACACTTACTAGCTGTGTGATCCTGGGCAAGTCATTTAATCTCTATTTGCCTCAGTTTCCTTATCAGTAAAATGAGGATAATAATAGCATCTACTTCCCAGGGCTATTGGGGGGATCAAATGAGATAATAAATATAAAAGCACTTATCACACAGTGCCTGGCACATAGTAGGCACTATATAAATTTTAGTTATTATTAGCAAGTCACTTCATCTCTCAGGGCTTCAGTTTCCTCATCTATGAAAGGAAGGGGTTGGTCCCTTCTAGCTCTGATGCCTGTGCCTACCATCACTGATACCCCAGGACCCACTGGGTACATGTCCATAGATCTGCACTGAAATCAGCAAGGTCAAGTAGAAAACAGCTTTGGGCTGGGAGTTCAGAGGCCTGAGTTCTCATCCTGACCTAGGCAAGCCATCTCAAGCATCTGGGCCTCAGTTTTCCCTTCCATACAATAGGAGCTATGACATCTTTGCTCCCTACCTCACCAGGATGGTAAGTGAATGAGAGGGTACTGTGGAGGAAAGGTACTAAAAGTATCATGGGAGATATTATTCTTATATTCCCATCTTTTGAAGCATTGGCAGGTCTGGAACTAGAGTCTGTGGCAGAGACGAGTGACCCACTGTACCTGCTCTCACAATAATTAAAGGATAACCAGATCTAGCATGTGCTGTGCAGCATTGGACACCCAATGGGAAAATCAGTTTGCCTAACCAGATGGGCTTTGGAGACCCTGCTATGGCTGCCCCTCTCCTTGTCACAGTTTGTGAGGGCCTGGTTTCATATTTCCCTGGCAGGATGCCTATACCATATGGCCTGGGCAAGGTTCACAGTCTGCCTCCCACCAAAGCAGTAAACAGGCTTCCCTAGACTGGTCTGCTCTCCTGGACCCTGCTGCTCCCTGTTCTTTTTCTTGGATATGTCATGGAACCCTGGGGATGGCCAAGGAGACTGGATTCTGCAAGGGATGGGTGTGGGGTGGGGTAGGATGAGGTGTGAATGGGAGAGGGGTAGACAGTCAAATAGGGATAGCAAAGACGTTGACAGAAGTAGAGACAGAAGAGACAGGGAAAGGCAGAGACAGAAAAAGAGGCTTAATGAGAGCCAGAGAGACAGAGAGACAAAGAGAGACATAGGAAGAGGCAGAGATATAGAGGTAGAGTAGATGGGCACAGAGAAGAGACCTGGAGCTTGATGCTGTTAAGAAAATGACCCCTTTGCCTGACTCCATCTTTCACTTGTTGACATGCTAGCAAATTCTTAATCTGTGTGTTCTGTGTTCTGTTCTAGGGGCCAAGTGAGGGAAGATGGAGTCAGTCTTATTCTATAGATAAGGAAAGTGGGACACAGTATAGTGTTTTACCTAAAGTCACACAGCCTCTAAGTCCTGCAGACCCAAAGATGACTTGATGAAAAGAGTGGTAACAGCCATTGAAATTGGATGTAATGAAGTCAAAGACCATTCTCAGTGATACCCTAAGAACAGTGTAAGAACAAAGAGGCAGGAGGGATGGTTGCAGGGATTGAGATTAGCTCTCCATACGATGAGGTTCGAAAAATATTCATACCAGGTGAAAGAAGGAGGTTGGGGAGTCATCTTCACTCTGGAAAGGCCAATCATTAGGGGAAGGGAGCAAAAGATGGATCAGGTTTATTCCTGCCTGGAGGGCAAGAGTGTGGTCAAGACGAAATGTGAAGAAATGAGAGTCAAGACTACTACTCACCCCAAATTCTTCCCATCTTCTTAGCCTTCCCTTTCAATTCAGCAGGTACTTGTTGAACACCTACTCTGCTCATGCCCATGCCCTGTGCTTGCCATGCTTTTAGAAGAGTCCTCTCCTCTCTGTTCTATATCTCAGGGCTCTGACCTTTTCCCCCTCTGCTCTCCAGTAGAATGTAAGCTCTCTGAGGTCAGGAATTCTTTCAGTTTCACTCTTGCAATCTTCAGTGTCTGGGGAAAGCCACTCATCTCAACAAAAATTTAGTGTATCTACTACCTAGAAGTCAGTATTTTAGACATTGAAGATTATAGGACAAACAACAACCACCTGTAATCTTCAGTGTCTAAAACAGTGACTTCTAGGTAGTAAATACACTAAATTTTTGTTGAGATGAGTGGTTTTCCCCAGAAACCCAGAACAAAAAACCCATAGAATAATTCTACTTTACTCCCACTGGAGGGGAGAGCTTAAGGGAAGAACAGATATCACTACAGTTTAAAGAAGTTCAGTATTTGTTTGTTCTCAGGGGTTTTATGTTCTAGTTTAATTCCCTGGATCATTGGGAAATCCCTCTGTCACTGTTATCTGATCCCTGACTCCACCAACTCATTGGCGTTTTCCTTTCCTGGCACATAAAAAAGATTTCTTTATCCATGAAATCCTAGAATTTCAACATTGGAGGGAAGTCACCTGGTCCAACTCACAGCTGAGCAAAAATTCCCTCTACACCTTCCAACAAGTGGTCATCCCCCTGCTGCTTGGAGATCTCCAGAGAGGGAGATCTCACTAACTCTTGGGAAAATCCATTCAACTTCTGCATAGCTCTAATAATTAGGAAGTTACTCCCCTCCCCCCAGCACACACTCCTCCTTTATATCCAGTCAAAATCTGCCTCTACAACTCTATCTATTGTTCTGGTTTCACCCTCTGGGACCAAGAAGAACAAATCTTACATGAGACAGCCTCTGAAATACTTGAAGGAAAATATGTCTCTCTCTCCCTCCCCCAAGCTATCTCTTTTCTATAATAAATATTGTAAGAACATATTATATATACACACATGCCTGTTGTATACATGCATATGTGATATAGGTATGCACACATATATGCATGTAATTATATGTAGGCATATACATATATGCATGTCTATACATGTGTTCACATATATTACATGCACATATGTGTATGTAGATATACATATACATCTCTATCTTTATATATTATGGTATGCATTCACCTTGCAATTCTAGTAAATGAGCCCTCTCTGGGGGCTCACCAACTTATCAAAATCTTTTCAAACTATGGGGCCTAGAACTGAAACTATGGGGCTCTAGATTTCCAAAATCTCAAAGTTGGGAAGGACCTCAGAGGCCATTCTTACGTTAACACTAACAGGGGGTACATATTAAGGTAACCTATAGGGGTCCACCTCTTATTGTAATAGGAATCCCTTCTAGGACACTTACAACAAAAGCTAATAATAAAGCCTTTAATTGAAGCACAGGACCAAGGACAGATCCCTGGAGCACTGCACTGGATACCTCTTTGCAAGTTGAAATCCCACACCAATGATTTTAAGGGTGGTCATTCAACTAGTTCCAAATCTACCTAACTGTACCCTGGAGTAACCCCACTCCTCTCCACCTCCTCTACAAGAATAGCATGAGGACTACCGGATGCTTTGCTAAAATCTAGGAAAACTGTATCCTAAGCCATATCTAAGAACTTTTGCACCTGGATGGAGAAAGGAAATGTGCTCTCAATTTATGGGGAAAGGCATAGGCCTGGGGACATTTTTGTCTTGGAAAGGAAGAAAACCTGTGAATCACCGGAGAGTTCCTAATCCAAGCTGATCATTATGGAATGCCTGCTATGTCAAGGAACTATTATACTGTGTGTTTGGAGATACAAAAACAAAACATAAAAATAGTCTGTGCCTTCAAAAAATTTCATATAACATCTTCAATGTGTTAAGCTTGTACATGGTATTTGGAGGGCTATTGGGAGATGGCACTAATGCCTAGGAGCAATTGCAAAGGCTTCCAATAAGAAGTGGCATCTAGGCTGAGCCTTGAAGGAGACTGGGTAGTCTATGATATGGAAGGAAGGAGGTAGGAAGTACATTTCAGGTAAGTAAGTATCCCTACCATTACGGGGGAGGCAGCTAGGTGGTGCCACATGCAGAATGTTGGACCCAAGTCAAGAAGGCTCAAATTCAAATCCTCCCTTAGACTTTTTCTAGCTATTTGGGAATATCACTTAAACTCTTTCAGCCTTTGTTTTCTCATCTGTAAAATGGGGACAATAATAGCACCTACCTCATAGGGTTGTTGTGAGGACCAAATGAGACAACATATGCAAAGTGTTTGGCAAACAGGAAATGTGTGTGTGTGTGTGTGTGTGTGTGTGTGTGTGTATGTCTAGACTAGCTATTAATATTATTATTATTATCATGAAATGCCATGGTCAAGGAGTGGCAAGTAGATGATTTTTATATGATGAGTACATGAAGGGTAGAATTATTAGTCTGGCAAGGTACGCTGGGGCCAGACTATAAAGGAAGGGCTTTAAATGATACTCTGTGGCATTTGTATTTTAACCTAGAGGTAATAGGGAGTTACTAAGCTTCTTGAGCAGGGGACTGAGATGGTCAGTCTAATTTTAGGAAAATTATTTTGGTAACTGGATGAAGGATAGATTGGAGACAGGAAAAGACAAGAAACTGGGAGTCCAACTAGGAGACTGATGCAATATTCCAGGCAAGGGCCTGAACTATAGTAGTGGCAATGTGAGTGGAAAGGAGGGGCTAAATGGGAGAGAAAATGAGGAGGTAGAACCTATGAGACTTGGCAACTAGCTGGATATGGCAGATGAGGGAAAAGAAAAAGTTGATGGTGATACTGAGGCTGTAAACCCAAGTGACTAGAAGGATAGTGATTTTGTTATTGTTCAGTTATTTCAGTCATGTCTGACTCCTTGGGACCCCATTTGGGGTTTTCTTGGTAAAGATACTGGAGGAGTTTGCCATTTCCTTCTCTAGCTCATTTTACAGATGAGGAAACTGAGGCAAACAGGGTTAAGTAACTTGTCCAAGGTCACACAGTTAGTAAGTGTCTGAGGCTTCATTTGAACTCAGAAAGAGATGTATCCCTGGCTCTAGGCCCTGCACTCTGTCCACTGTGCTTCCTAGCTGCCCCAGTATAGTGGTTTCCTAGAGGGACAGGGATACTTAGAGGAAGAATAAGTCTAGGGAGAAAGATAATGAGTTTTATTTTGAATAGGTTGAATTTGATCAAAGGGCAGTTGGTGATGGGGGCCTGGAGCTTAGGAGAGAAATTAGGGCTGTCTAGGAGTCATCTTCAAAGAAATAATTCAACCAGTGAGAGCTTATAAGATCACTGAGAGAGAGTGTGGAGGGGGCCCAGGACAGACCTTTGATGGATATTCACAATTATTAGGTAGGACAAGGATAATGCTCCAGAAAAGAAAGCTGAGGAATGGTCAGCCTGCCAGAAGAATCAGAATAATGATGGGGAGGAGAAATTGTCTGAAAGGAATTAGTCAACAGTGTCAAGAGCTGCAGAAAAGTCAGGAAGGAGGAGGCTTGCAAAGAGGCTATCAGACTGTGCAAACAAGAGCTATGTCATCCATGGAGAGAGCAGGTTCATTCAGGGGCTGGTGTTGGAGCCAGATTTCAGAGGATTGAGAAGTGAGTAGGAGGAAAGTGGAGGCAAGGAATATAAACAGACTTTCATAGGAGTTTGGCTGAGAAAGAGAAGAGAAATCTAGGTTGATAGTCCCTAATTTTAACTGTTGTGGATGAATACATATATTAGCTAGCCCAAATTTGACCACTCCAGGATGGAGGGTGGGGGTGCTGGGTAAGTATGACACCCTTCTCCACTTGTCTGGACCATGGCTTAGGTATTGTTTCAGACACTTACTGCTGGTGTGAATTTGAATGAATCTCTCTTCCCATTTTCTCACATTTTCCTGTGTGAATGCAGGCTTAATTCCAACACCCATTTGTTCCACCTTCTTCATGTAAGGTCTAACTGCCAGCAAAACACCAAAGCAAAGTGGAGGTTGTGTGTGTGTGTGTGTGTGTGTGTGTGTGTGTGTGTGTGTGTGTGTGTGTATGTGAAGTGCATCTTTCCTCTTACTGATTCTAGGTGCTGCTCTCATCCTGACCCTATGTGAAAAGTGTAGACTTCCTCTCATCATCCAGAATAATGATAAAGAGGTTTTTGAGGCCCTGAGGACCTGCCTCCATAAACACAACTCTGGTGATGATCAGAAGCCTTCACTGCATTGTTGCAGGCTGGGGTGTCCTGCTCCTTGGACCCTACAGTCTTAGCATCCCTAGCATCCTAGCCACTGCTGAGTCTGGTGGGCTGATCACAGCACCCCTCTAAAGTCCACTACTTGATGGCAGGGTAAACACCACCCCCCTCCCCATTTGATACTAGGAAGATATCTGTCATTCCTATTCCCATCTCCCTTCTAGACTCTGCTTGGAGCCTGAAGGGGAACTGTCCAAGGTGTTGAAGTCACTACAACCTTTGGAAAAAAGAGACATCTGTTTAGAAGTTCTCCAGGCCCTGGCTAAGGGGTGGTAGCAAAGGAACAGAGTTCACCAGAGGAGCCCAGAAGGTTGGCATCCTCCCCAATCCTTCCATCATCTTTCCTTGGACTCTCCTGACAGTGCCTCCCATGCTGTGGTCAGTGTGGCCCGCTGTGAATTCCATCTGCCTGGGGCAAATCCTCACTTGGCCTATGCTGGCTACAGCTCTAACTCCATGTATAGTATTCACCTAATCTACCAACCGAGAAACCCTGTCAAAAAAAGAAATGAGGCTATTCTGTCATAACCTGTTCTTCATGAAGCCACACAGGCTCTTTGTGACTCCTCTTCTTGTTTGATCAGGAAAGAATATTTGAAATACAGGGTAGCATTCTTACCCAAGTCACCCTCAAACCTGGGCATCCAGGTCCTATCTCCTAGGATCACAGGATCTAGAGTTGGAAAGAGTCCTTAGAAACAATTTAGGCCAACCCTCCCATTTAAAGAATGAGGGAACTGAAGCTCAGGGAGATTAAGTACCTCATAGTTACACATCTTAAATATTAGAGCCAAGATCCGAAACTAGGTTCTTATCCTCATTACTATCTACCTCTCCAGAGTCCAATAATGCTACTATTGATAGGCTCAAAGATCAAGATCTGTAAGAGATCTCAGGGACCATTTAGTCAATCCTCTCACTTGACAAATGAGGAAACTGAGGCTGAGGGAGGTTAAGGTACTAGCCAAAAGTCACTGAAGTTCCTTGAACAGGGATTAGAAAGTTATTTTGGCAATAGATGTGTGTGTGTGTGTGTGTGTGTGTGTGTGTGTGTGTGAGAGAGAGAGAGAGAGAGAGAGAGAGAGAGAGAGAAAGAGAGATAGGAAGGGAGGGGGAGGGAGAGAGAGTGCAGTTGGGAGTCCAACTAGGAGTCTATTGCAATAATTCTGGCAAAGGTCTGAACTATGATGGTGGATATTGGGGAGTGGAAAGAAGAGAATGAATGGGAGAGAAGTGGTGGAGGTAAAATATATGACCTGATGATGTGAGGGAAAGAGTCGACATACTGAGGCTACAAACCCAAGTTACTGGAAGAATGGTGATTAGCGTAACACAGGGAGGAAGGGATTTGAACTCAGGTCCTCAAAAACCAGTATTCTTTCCACTTTACTCACCATGCATTCCACTCTCCTAAAATGTACCTTCCTTGTCTCCATTTACAGTATAATGAAAACATAGTGTACCCTTTATGGTAGAGTTCTCATCACTCCCATGGAGTAAAGGACATTTTATTATGGATCTCTAAAGAGCCCTGCTAGCCCTGGGCTCCCAGGATAGCTCCTGCACTTTTAAGAAGATTTACTGTCCACCAAAGTCCATTTCACATCCGCATGTTTGAGTTCCCAGGAGAGGAAGGTCAGCTAGAGGCCATGCCAAGCTGGCAAGAGGGGCAGAGGGAGAATACAGATCATTTCTTCTCCCCTCCTTCTCCTTCCCCAACCCAATGGTCCCACAGTGGCCCTGAGGGTCTCTACTCTTCAGCTATGTTGTTGGTCCTGCCATAAAGGGTAATTGTCGATGAGGGATGTTCTATATCTAAATAAAACAATGTTAGTTACAGCCTCCCTTAAACTTTGTTAAGGAGGACATAATTACCTAGTAAATCTCATCTGGGCTCAGTCAAATACTCCAAAGGTTCCAGTACTCACTGTTCCCTCCCATCCTCTTGCAGAAAGAATGGAACTCTGGCTTGTGTCAGCTTCTTAGGAACTTTGAGGTTCTTTCTGTGCATGCAAATGAAAAAGTGAAGGGGGAAAGCATCTTTCGGTCCTTGAACCAGGAAGAAAAATGAAGGTCTCTTTGCAGTGAGGGTCAGACTCCTCTCCTACTCAACCCAGTAAGCATGTATTAAGCACCAGGCACAGTGAGAAGTGCTTGGAAATGAAGACAAAATTAAAACAGTTCCAATTGTCAAGGGGTTTACAATCCATTGGGGAAACAACATGTACATGGATAAGTAAACTTTTAAAAGGTACAAAATTTATACAAAATAATTTCCCAGTAAGGAATAGAGCAATGATAATTGGGAGAATCTGGAAATGTCTCGTGTAGAAAATGGCACCTAAGTCTTGAAGAGAGATGGGAGTTCCAAAGAGGTGGAGGTGAGTAGGGAGAGCATTCCAGGCATATGGGGACCATCGGTACAAAGGCATAGGGGTGGGAGAAGGGATTTCATGTATAGGGGATGGCAAGTAAGCTAGTTTGTCTGGAATGTAGTATCCCCTTCCAGGCAGATGATGTATGATCAGCCCAAATTGTGGAGGACTCCATGCCATGTTGTCACATTTGGACTTCCCACCCTTCCAACTATGTGTCGCCTTCCTTTTGAAGGCAGTGACTGTCTTAACTAGCCTGTATTTGCATCCCTGGTGCTTGGGACATAGAAAGTGCTTAATAAATACATTTTCATTCATTTGTTCAAACGGAAAAAATAATATTTTATCCTAGAAGTAATAAGGATCAACTGAAACTTCTTGAGGAGGGGAGTGACATGGTCAGAACTGTGCTTTAGAAATATCAATTTGGCAGCTAAGTGGAGGATAGGTTGCAAACCAGAGACTAAGAAGATTGATAGTACTTACAATACTTACAGGTGAGAGGGGAGAAGTGCCCCAAGTAGGGAAGTCGTGGTATGAGTGGACTGAATGAGTGGATAGGAGAGACAGGTTTCTTTGAAATTTTGGAAATAGAGATTAATAAATTCATCAACTATTGACATCCAGTTTGAATAAGTTTTTCAATGATAGTTAGGGTCCTGAAGGAATGCTACACAACATAGATCCAGTTCGATTGGGAATGGAGCAATATTCCCAATAGGAGCACAGACTATACTCTGTCTAGATGAGGTGAAAGTAGAATTTGAATAAGTGGCATTTTCCGCAAAGGGAGAGATAGCATAAGCATAAAAGTAGAGGAGAGACTGAATAGTGGAAAATGCACTTGGTCTAGAACTAAAGGCCCAGGGGTTCTGCTATTTACTACTTATGTGAACTTGAATTTTACCTGAGCTCCCTGGCCTCGGTAGGTTCAACTGTAAAATGGAGGAATGGGGGCTGGTGGATGGGAGGAAAGTTTAAGTTGATCACTAAGGTTGCTTCTAGCTCTACATTAAATGACTTTGCCTAAGGTTGATCTCCTGAATACATATTCAGCCTTCTTGGTATTCACAGACTCCTTTAGGTTCAAGTTCTGTCAACAATCATTCTGAAAAGTAAAACATGAGTCTAGATATACAATATAAAACCATACAATCAACACCACCCAAGTTATATAAGCAGTTGCATAATGCCATGATGGGAACAAATCATTTTAATCTCTTTAATTGCTATCAAACCTTTGAAAAAAAATTTTTAGCAAGAGCTGCTATCCATTGTTTGCTTAAGAAAAAAACCTTGAAAAGGAAGTCTGATCCCTGCTATCACCTATCTCATTAATAGTGTGAGATAAAAATGAGATAGTCACTAAGATGGATTCAGGGAAGGGGAGGACTGGCTAGTACCCTTTTAATCCAAGGGAGTCAGTTTAGATTCCTGCCTCTGACTCCCACTGACTGAGGGCTGCCAGTGATAGGTTGAGTCATAAGGGTGGGGCAACTGAACCTGGATAGTCTCATCAGTGAGCAGTCTAGACAGGTGGGTGAAGCATATGGTGAGTATGGTGGCAGCCATATGTAATATGTCATTACAGAGGCAGTGCGTCAAAATTAAAAATGCTATGGAAATGCAGGGAATTCCTCTTGTTATCATTGCCACTGAATTAATTGCCAGCACCGCCCTTGCCTGTATTTCCCCACCACCTGCTCTCTCCTTTAAATCCCTGTAATCTCACTTCCATGATGATTCCAATCATCATTTACTGGCACTACATTCTTGAAGGCTAACAATGACTTACAAATGACCAGATCCAATGGTCTTTCTAAGTCTTTATTCTCGTCAACTTATGTGCAGTATTTGATAGTCCCCTCCTGGAAACTCTCTTTCCTTTGCTTCATCACTAACCTGGTTCTCCTTTTGTCACTAAACACTCCTCTGGCTCCTTCACTGGTGACTCTTCTTTAATCAAGTGACCAACCAACCAACCAATCGACAAGTATTTATTAGGAACCTCCTCTGTGCTAAGCCCTGGGGATATAAAAATCCCCCATGTCAACTCACTTGCCAAATCATTTCAACTTGCACAGAAACAAAAGTGAAACCATCCCTGTTCTCAGGGAGCTTAATTCTAGTCAATCAATAAACACTTATTAAGTACCTACTATGTGTCAAGCACTGTGCTAAGTATATAAATAGGGATGTAAATAGGAAAAAGAAAGACAATCTCTGCCCTCCAGGAGCTTAGACTTTAATGGGGGGAAAACAACACATGAAAGGAAGGTGAAAAAGTGAAAGGGAGGCAGGAAAGTACCCAGGGTTGGGGCATGATGGATTCCAATTTAATGGGGTACAGTTGGATAGAAAATGAAGAGATGGCTGGCCTTGGAGCCTTCTTTAAATGGAGGCTTGGGGAGGGAGGAGAGAACAGGTGTGTACATATACACACACATACATACATACATATATACATATATACACACATATACATACATACATACATACACACTAAATACAAACTAATTGGTGGAGGAGAGCAATGCATTGGCCCCTGCAGTGAGATCAAGAAAGGTTTCATATAGTGCCTTCAGATGAGTCTTGAAGGAGACTGGCAAGCAGAGGTGAGAAGAGAGTGAATTCTAGGCTTGGAATGTTAAGGAGATGGGAGACAGAGCATTGTATATAAGGAGCATTATTAAGAAGGCCAATCTGATTGGACTATAGAATGTGTGGAGTGATGTGTAATTACCTAGTTGGTGATTCAGATTGAGGCTTAGGAGAGAGGCTCTTCAGAGGGCCTGGATTAAAATCCTACCTCTGACACTTACTACCTGTATGACCTTGGGCAACCACTAAATCTCTTGTGTCTCATCCAAAAAGTGAAGGAATTGAATTACATGATCTCTGAGTCCCCTTAAGCTCTATCTCTCCAATCCGATGATCCTTCCATTCCCTAAATGGGTATCTCATTCCTTTATATTCTTCCCCTTGGATTTCATCTACTGCTATGTTATTTAATTACTTAACTATTCCAATGACTTCCAAATCTACATCTTCTATCCTATCCTCTTTCCTGCACTCTAGGATCAAATTTCTTTTTTTCAAAGAATATTTAACATTTTATATTTTTAATATTTTATTTTTCCCCAATTACATTTAAAAACAATCTTTGACATTCATTGTTTTTTTTTAAGTTTTGAGTTCCAAATTCTATCCCTCCCTATCCTCCCCCCTCCCTGAGATGGTAAGCAATGTGATATAAACTATATGTGTGTAATTATATAAAATAATTATATAAAACATATTTCCATATTAGTCATTTTGTGGAAGAAAACTCAAACAAAACAAGGAAGGAAGGAAGGGAAGGAGGGAGGGAAGGAGGGAGGGAGGAAGAAAGAAAGA
This sequence comes from Trichosurus vulpecula, assembly GCF_011100635.1. Classification (NCBI taxonomy): domain Eukaryota; kingdom Metazoa; phylum Chordata; class Mammalia; order Diprotodontia; family Phalangeridae; genus Trichosurus; species Trichosurus vulpecula. Next base: position 269,030,807 of record NC_050574.1, read on the forward strand.
AAGAAAGAAAGAAAGAAAGAAAGAAAGAAAGAAAGAAAGAAAGAAAGAAGGAAAGAAAGAGAAGGAAAGAAAAAGGAAGAAAGAATGAATGAAAGAAAGAAAGAATGAAAGAAAGAAAAGAGGAAAGAGAAAAATTGTGTGCTTCAGTTTGTATTCAGATGCCATCAATTCTTTCTCTGGAGGTGGATAGCATATTTCATTATGAGTTCTTTGGAATTGTCTTGGATCATTGTATTGCTGAAAATAGCTAAGTAATTCACAGCTGATTATTATATAGTATTGCTCTTATTGTGTACAATGTTCTCCTAGTTCTGCTCACTTCACTCTATATCAATTCATGTAAATCTTTCCAGGGTTTTTCTGAAATTGTCTTGGTCATTTTTTCGTATAGCATGATAATATTCCATTACAATCATATACCACAACTTGTTCAGTGATTACCCAATTGATGAACATCCCCTCAGTTTCCAGTTCTTAGCCACTACAAAAAGAGCTGCTATAAATATTTTTATACAAATAGAATATTTTCCCTTTTCTTAAATCTATTTGGGATACAGACCTAGTTGTGGTATTCCTGGATCAAAGAGTAAGAACAATTTGATAGCACTTTTGGTCATAGTTCCAAATTGCTCTCCAGAATGGTTGGATCAGTTCACAACTGTACCAATAGTGCATTAGTGTCCCAGTTTTCCCACATCCCCTCCAATATTTTTCATTTTCCTTTTCTGTCATAGGAGTCAATCTTATAGGCATGAGGTGGTACCTCAGAGTTGTTTTAATTTCCATTTTTCTAATCAATAGTGACTTAGAGCATTTTTTCATATAACTATAGATAACTTTAATTTCTTTGAAAACTGCCTATTCATATCCTTCCAACTGGGGAATGACTTTTATTTCTTTAAATTTGATTCAGTTCTCTAGATATTTGAGAAATGAAGCCTTTTTCAGAGATACTTGCTGCAAAATCCTGCCCTCACAGCTTTCTACTTTTCTTCTAATCTTGGTTGCATTGGTTTGGTTTGTGCAAAACTTTTAAAATTTTAACACTTTTAACTTATAGTTTAAAATATAGATTTTTCTTCATTTAGCAAGCATTTTTTCTCTCCCCACTGAAGATATAAAACCCTGCTAATGAATATCCAGTATCAAATTTCCAAATGCCCTCTGATATTTCCAATGGCTGTCCTACCATCATTTCAAACATAATACTCTAAAAGTTGGAATCATTATCATTGCCCCACCACTCACCTACCAATGACCTCATCTTCTGGCTTCCTTATTATTCTCAATAGCACTACAATTTTCACAGTTACTCAGGCTCAAAACCACCAACTTATATTGAAATTCTTCTCCCTCAATCCAAACGCCTAGTGAGTCACCAAGTTCTCTTTATCCCTCCTATATAGTATGTCTTACATTTGTCCTTTCCTCTCAATTCCTACTGCCACCACCTTCATCGAGGCCCTTTGCACATCATTCCTGGACCACAATTATAGCCTCTTTTTGTCTTCTCTACCTCCAATCTCTAAACACATGACCAGAATAATCTTCCTAAAATGCTTTAGTTATCATTTGTTGTGGGGGAGGGAAGAAGGAAGTAGGGTAGCCAGCATAGTGGAAAGATCACCGGCTTTAGATTCAGGAAAACTAAGTTCCAACCTTTGCTTTGCAAATGTATCTTCATCTGTTAAATGCAAAGGTGATCATACTTGCACATCATAGACCTTCAAGTTCTATATAAAGAGGTAGTGTGCGACATAGTAGCTAAAGAGCTGGAGCCAAAAGCCATTGTTTCAAAACTGACACATATTGGCTTTGTGATCCTGGGCAGGCCACTTAACCTCCAATGCTCTAGGGCAACCTTTCAGGACAAGTGGCAGAGAAGGCATAGATTTGCATTGGTGGAAGGAGTTTCCTATATCAATGAAATCACAGGTCCAATTCCTAGTCCCGGCTCTTTTATGATTATGTCATTCTCCTGCTCAAAAGCCAAACTCAGCCTGGCTTTCAAGGGCCACCATAATTTGGATTTCAACCTATATTTCTACTTTTTCTTCCACTGCTTTTTAATGATAACCTTCCATCACTGGTAGGCAGGATTGTTTGATATAAGTGAAAGATATTTTGAATGTTGCTGCTTTCATACCTTTAATCATGCTGTTTCTTCTGTCCCCTTCTGACTGCTTACCAAAGTCCCTTCCATATTTTTAAGGCCAAGATGAAAACATATATTAATGACAAATTTAACAAACATTTATTAAGTACCTAGTATGTGCAGAATTGGGGCAGCTAAGTGGCACAGAATGCCAAGCCTACAGTCAGGAACTCATCTTCCTGAATTCAAATCTGGCCTCACATACTTACCAGTCTATGTGACCCTGAGCAAGTCACTTAATCCTGTTTGCCTCAGTTTTCTTATCTGTAAAATGAGGTGGAGAAAAAATAGCAAACCATATAGCATCTTTGCCAAGAAAACCCCAAATGGAATCACAAAGAGTCAGATATGACTGAAATATCTGAAGAATAACAGTGTACAAAATATTATGCTCAGTACTAGAGAAGACAGGCAGTTTAGATGACATGAAGTCCTTGCCCCCATGGAACTTAAAGTCTAAGAGAAGGATAAAACACAAACTTCAGGAATTGTAAAATACAATGTCACATGATGAACACATAAGAAAGACCCCAAACTAAGTGCCCTGTGAGGGCCAGAGATGAGGGAGGTCATTATCAATTGAGGAAGAAGGCGTTCATGAAAGGTTTCATAGAAGAGGTGGCATTTGACCTGAGTTTCAACATGAAATTTAAAGGATGGATAGGAATTTAACAAATGAAAAAAGGGAGGGAAAATATTCTGGGGCATAGGTAATATTTTGGGTGTGTTCGGGAGACAGAATGTAATCTTGTTTGACTAGAACATAGAATTCAAGGAAAGGTAAGGTTGAACCAGAGTGTGGAGGACCTAGAATGTTGGGCTAAAGAGCCTGAATTTTATCAAACAGTAAATGGCAAGCTACTGAAACTTTTAAGTGCAGCACTGACTTGCATAATTATTCAAAAATCTTTCACTTATTACCATCAACTAATTATGAGCTCTCCCTCCTCTGAAATTCCATAGAACACATTATTCACATTTGGCACTAATTTGTACCATTGCACTATTAGTCATCTCTTCACCCTTGGGTTTCTTCCAACCCTAAATCCTTTGAGCTCTCCTATTTATTGAAACAGACTGCAAGCTCCTTGAGGGCAGGAAGCCTATCATTTACTACTTACTACCTATTCAACAATTCATTTTTGCTCAACAGACAATGTGTTGCTCATATTATCCTGGTTTCAACTCAATATACCATGATAAGCGTTTCCTAAGTATATTATATAATTTACCTTTGGGAGACATGATAATCTCCTTGTTAAATTCTTCTCTGCTGACATCAATATATGATTATATCATTATCATTTTGCATTATTTTAAATCAATATTAACAGTGGCTCTTCTGGTGATGCAGTGACCACAATTCATGAAATACTAGCATCTTAAAAATTAAAGTTGTGTATAATCCAGAGGGCAGTGGAGAGGTGTATGGCAGGAATGATAGGCTGTATGACATTGCCAGCAAAGAATCAAACAAGGGAAGCAACAGGAGAGCTGTCATCAGAGAGGTCTATGACTGTGATATCAAAAGTGCTACCCTTTTATTCTTAAATCTTTGGATTTAAAAAAGTTAGTACCTATTTCTCAATATAATTTGACTGCCTTTGTAATCTTACATATTTTCTGAACTTAAAAGCGATTCAAAAGCTTCATCAGACTTCCAGAGGGGTCCATGACATTAAAAAGGTAAAGAACCTCTCAGAAAAGGCACTCTGAACATTGAGTGAACCCCTTTTGGAGGATTTATGTGGGAAGAAAAGGTGTGGGCAGATCACGATCTCCACTGCTAGATAGCGTACAAATAGCAGTGGTATCACCTGGGTTCACAACCTTCGTGTCAGCATCTACTCACTCTCTTTCACCTAATATATCCACTCATTTGACAAATTGTAATATTTCCTCCTCCACAGCTTCATTCACATCCATTCCTTTCTCTCTATCCACAGTCACCACACTATTTCCAGCTCTCATCAGGTCTCCTAATTAGCCTTGCTGCCTCCCATCTCTTGCTAGAAAAATTGATCCGCCACCTACCTTCCAGTCAGAGTGTCGCCTCTCAACAAATTTCCATGGTTCCCTATCAGCTCTATAATCAATTATTATTAATTCTTCTGTTTGACATTTAAAGTCCTTTACAACCTGGCCCCAACCTACCTATCCACACTGATTACACATTACTCCCCTTCATGCATTCTATGGTTTTGTCAAACAAATCTTACTATTTTACCATTTTACATCTGCATTGGCTGGTTCTCACACCTATAATGTTCTTCCTCCTCACTTCCACCTCTTAGAATCTGTAGTCTCCATTGAGACACAGATCAAGTTCTACTTTCCCCTTAGGTCCTTTCCTGATCGCCCCAAATTTATTTCCTGCAATCACCTTGTGTCTATTTTGGATATAATTTTATATTTATATGCCTTGCTTTATAGAAAGTAAGTTCCTTGAGGCCAGGGACTGTTTTACTTTTGTCCTTGTATTCCCAACACATAGTACAATGCCTGGTGCACAGTAAGCATTTAACAAATGCTTATTGACTGATCATAGATCCATTGAAATGTCAAAGTATTAATGGTGGCAAAGAATATTATTATCTAGGATATGCCAAGTGCTGTTTGGCATGGAAGCAGGCAATGTCAAGAGGACTCCTAGGATCATGTGTCAAGTTCTTGTAACTCAAGGATGCTCTGTGAACTATTCTACCCACAGATAAAATAGATACACCATCAACAAGATTGCATTGCATTTCCCTACATACATTAAAAGGGCAGCAAGGTGGCAGAATGAATACAGTACTGGTCCTGTGGTCAGGAAGACTCATCTCTCTGTGCTCAAATCTGCCCTCAGATACTTACTACCTATGTGACTCTGGCAAGTCACTTAACCCTGTTTGCCTCAGTTTCCTCATCTGTAAAATGAGCTGGAAAAGGACATGGCAAAGCACTCCAGTATCTTTGCCAAGAAAACCCCAAATGGGGTCACAAAGAGTAAGGCATGACTGAAACAACTCAACAACATACATTGAAAGCCCAACTAAGAGCTGTCTGTATTAAAGAAGTTCCTAATCCTGGTTTGACTAATGTAGGAGGTCCTGTTATGTAATACCTAAGTAAGGAAACCGCCAAGGAGAACTGAGTTCCATTTCTTTGTTTATTCTGATGAGCCCTGGGTAGATTGTTGAGGCTGCTTGCATTAGTTCTCATCAAAGGTGTCAAAGAGCAGAACAGCTTTGCCTCTGGGCAGAAACAATGCCTGCTGTCTGAATTCTGGCAAATCTTTCATTTCCACCCAAGTGGCACGTGAGGGTAAGTTTTATCTTGAGGTAAGAGGTGAGGTCTGGGAATAGTCTGTGTCAATCATCGTCATTGTAATAACATCTTTAATTTATGTGAAGCTTTAAAGACCTTAAGCAACCTGATACAAGGGAAGGACCTGCAGTTTAGTTTTGGCTCTTCCACTAACAAGCTTTATGGTGTTAAATAAGTTGCTTCACAATGATAATAAATCACATTCATATAGTACCTGAATATTTATAATATGCTTTCCTTAGAACAATCGTATGAGGTGGGGTTGGCTGAAGGTACATGAATTATTTCCCTCATTTTACCTACCTGACTTGCCCTTAATAATAAGGCTGCAATTTCACCCGTGTCTTCTGACTCCCTAGGCTCTTTCTATTTCAATTCCGTATGCCTCCATTTTCTCATTTTTAAATTAAGGGGGTTAATCAAGATGATCTCTAAAGTCACTTCCAACTCCCAGGTGATATGGATTCATGAGGACTGGAGCTAGTCGTCTCCCTTCTATTCCTGTCAGCCTTTTGAAACTGATAGAATCTAGAAAGAATCAAATGTTTTGGGGATCTGTCCAAGGTTCTGAAGGTTGGCAGCAAGGGATCCAAGATTGGAAACCAGCTCTCCTGATTCCACTATTCTCCCCACTAGCCTAAAATTTCTGATGAAGGCATCTTTTATAATTCTTTCCTTGCCTTATTCTAAGGAAACAGGAATTTACCTCATTGATGTTTGGTCTGAGTTTAAAAGTTGGTCTTACTTTCAAATTGGTATCAGACCATATCACTTTTATGGGTGTTTTGAGCTAGTTCCCTGATTGCTTCAAATGTTTAAATCCTTAAGGAAATTTTAAGTTCCTTGAGGACAAGGACTGTGTCTTATAATCCTCTTAGATTTAATACAGAACCTCTAACAGTGCTGTGAACACAGAAGCAGCTCAATAAATACATATTAAATCATTACTTCTGGAATAGTAGTAGGTTTATAGGATCATAGATATCAAGTTGGAAGGTACCTCGAAGGCTATCTTGTCCAATGTCCTTACTTTATAAAGGAAAAAACTGGGGCCCAAGAAGGTTAGGTGACTTTCCCAAAATCACAGAAGATTCAGAGACAAAATTTAAACCAAGTTCACCCCATTTCAGAATAATGGCCTTTTCACTATAATATAATGGCTCCCTCCTTAGCAGCTAGGTGGTGCAATTGGTAGAATGCTTGAGTCCAGAGTCAGGAAGACTGAATTAAAATCTAACACTGGACATTTACTAGCTGTGTGACCCTGGGCAAGTCACTTTATGTCTGTCTGCCTTAGTTTACTCAACTGTAAAATGGGAATACCTCTCTGGGTTATTGTGAAGATCACATGAGATAATACTTGCAAAGTGCTTAGCACAGTGTGTGGCCCATTGGAGCTGCTTAATAAATGCTTGCTGTCTTCCTTTCTTCCCTTTTCTTACTTTTCACTTAGTAATAGGCACTCAGTAAATGTATGCTTAATTGAAACCAACTTTCTAGGTGCTATTTGTGCTTTAAAGCATATTTTTAAAAGCCTCTACTACAGGCTCTCTTTATAACTCCTGCGTGAAGGCTCTACATCCTAGGTAAGAGAATTTTATTTCCATTGATCTAATGAGGCAAATCGCAAATGGTCTTTGAAATCATGCAACCAGCCCCACTATTTCCAAACAGGTTTCTCACTCATACCATTATAATAACTGACATTTACATAGCAATTTATGAATTGCAATATGACTTCCTTACAAGGTAGAGAGCAAACGTACTGTTATTCCCATTTTATAAATGGAGAAATTGAGGCTCAGAGAGGTGATGGAGTATGTCCATGGTCATGATGCTTAGGGTGAAAGCTGAAGTTTGAACCCATACATCCTGATTTCAGATACAGAACTGTTAAGAGATAGTTTGGTAGATAGAATTCTGAACTTGCAGATAGGAAGAACTGGGTTCAGATCCTACCTCTGACACTTACTAGCTGCGTATCGATGAGCATGCCACTTTATTTCTCTAGTCCTCAGTTTCCTCATCTATAAAGTGGAGATAATACCTTCCAGGATTATGAGGCTCAGCTGAGATAATGCATGTAACATGTTATACAAACCTTAACGCATAATATAAATGCAAGCTATCTTTATTAATAACCCCATAACTTCCCTTATTGATGCCTTCTGCATGAAGGAAGATGTCAAAGTTTGGGCTTTCAACTTATGCAATATGAAAGTTTAAATGAGCACTAGATTTAGAGGCACAAAGATGTGGATTCAAATTCTGGCTCTGACATTGACTAGTTGTGTAACTACAGGCAGATCACAACTTCTTGGAATCGCAGTTTCTTCATCTGTAGAATGAGACTGATGATACTTGAACTACACACCCCACAGGTATATTGGGAAGAAAGTGTTTTTCAGATCTTAAATCCTATCAATATGTGAATTATTGCTATTATCAATGATTAGCTAGGTCTAGTTAAATCAGAAATGAGAAACAACCCTTGGAGGAATCTTCCTGCACAATGCTTCCCTCCCAGAGTGCATGGCTGTGGGGAACTGAGTCTTGAGAAATGGAATGCAGCTAGAAAAATACATAGTTGTTTTCTATAGGGACAAAGACACGACTGAGGACATCTGGAGAAGACAAAGTAATAAACTCAAGTCAAACACAAAAAATAGTGTTGATCGATTCTGAGAGCAAGACTCCCTCAGTGGACCTTAATGCTCTGTGACTGTGACCAAAAAAAATAGCTTTAAAGGCCTGGTCTGCAATAGCCCCAGCCTCTCACCCTATGCATAGTGTGCACCACTTCCCATTAGTAGTGGCATGCTTTAAATTACAAAATAGTTGTACTCATAGATGCTATCTACCTCCAGAGAAAGAGATGACAAGTGAAAATATGAATAATACAGTCTTACATGTATGTGAGTGAATGTATATGTGCACATATGTGTGTGTTTATAGATATCTACATATGCATGTATGTATATACATGCACACATACATATATACATATACATATATTCGTGTGTGTGTGTGTGTGTGTGTGTGTGTGTGTGCATTACAGCAGTGAACAAATGGAAACCTGGAACAAAGCAAAGAAAAGCTGGGTAGCTTTGAAAACAATGTGTAGTATTTATTATATGGGTTTTCTTGAAATGAAAATTTATTGTTTTATATCAAATCCTTTCTAATGTTTTATGTACATGGAAATGTCTCTTTTTTCTTTTTGTATTTAAGTTCAAAATGAATAAAAAATTTACCAAAAAAATCTCTGTGACATACACCCAAACAAAAAGATAGTTGTACTCTTGAAAAGTTGTGTACAACTTGAATTTTTGTAAGAGATCTGAGCTTCCTGTCTACTTGAACTATTTCCTCCACCCCTAATAACATTCCCTAAGACTCTGGCCTTTTGATGTGAGTTTTTCTGCCTCTCAGTTCTTTCATCAAAGAGCTAGTAGTATGTAAAATACAACAATGCTCTGAGCAGCAGTCTTCAAAGTGAGAGTCTTACATCTCCAAGTGACCTGTCAGAGGACAGGAAGTTGGGTCTCATCCTACCCTCACCAAGCCAGCTAATGTGGGGCTTGTCTTCAACACAACCACACTACTGTTTCTGCCCCTTGTAGCCTAACACCACCTCTCACCTCCTTCCTAAGGCTACCCCCTGCGCTGCTTGTGCCCTCCTTTGCCTGGCTCTGGACTCCAAGACAGTGGGACTTTGTCCCACTCCTCTTTTCATTTTCAGTGGGATACAGTGAGTTACATGGGGTGAGCAGGCATGGCTGTGTTGAGATCTACACTGTAGATCCCATGATACCAGTGGTGTCAAACTCAAATAGTAGTGGGGGCCACATATTAACTTGGAAAACCACCTAGTAATATTATGTTTTATTGTATTAATATTTATTTCATTAAATATTTCTCAATTACATTTTAATCTGGTTTTGGCTATACTCAGGAGTGTTGTGGGCCATATGAAAACAACTTTCCATGTTGTTTGATGCTTTTGCATTAAACTATCTTCCTTCCACCATCAACCCCAAACCACTTCTTCCAAATTTCCTTTTTACTGTGGAGGGTACTAAGGGGCATTAGTTTAATGCCCTTACTCAGATTAATAACCTCAGTGTCCTCCTCTACTCCTTGCTCTCTCATTCCACAAATCCAGTCCATTCCCAAATAGCTAGTGTTTCAGTCATACTTTAAGATTTGCAAAGTTCCCTAACTCATTTGATCCTCACAGGCCTAGGAAATAGGCATTGTTATTATTGTCAACCCCATTTTATAGATGGGAAAATTAAGGAATACAGTGGCTAAATAACTTGCCTGGGGCCACATAGCTAGTAAGTGTCTGAGGTCATATTTGAACTCAGATTTTCCTGACTCTATCTATTGAACCACTCAGCTAACTCAAATTTGTTCATTGCTACCTCCACAACATCTCTTTCATCCAACCACTTCTCTCTATGCACAGGGTCAAGTTCTCACTTCTCACCTGGTCTATAGTGATAACTTCTAATTAGTCTGCCTTCCTCATTTCTCTCCTTTCTCCAATCCATCCTCTATACAACTGCCAAAATTGCTTTCCTAACAGGTAGGTCTAATTGGATCACTCCTCTATTCAAAAATCTCCAGTGACCTTTTATTGACTCTAGGACCAAATATTATTCATCTTTATTTCAGCCTTTTCTGATTTCTAATTTTTTAAATTATTAGTACAACGGTAAGGTATATAATTGATAAATCATTATACGCATGAAAAGAAACAGGGATGGAGGGGGAATAGTACTTCCAGTCCTCAAACTGCATTACAAAGTAGCAGTCATCAAAAACATCTGGTATTGGTTAAAGTCTAGAGAACAGATTAGACAGAAGAGATTCAGAAATAATAGAATTCAATAACTCAGTGTTGGATAAAGTGGATAAAGTATAGAAAAGAAAACTCCTTAATGTATTAAAACTGCTGGGAAATCAGGAAAACAGTCTGGCAGAAATTAGGTTTAAACCAACACCTTACACCACATTCCACAATAATTTCAAATGTATATATGATTGTAATATCAAAGATCATACTATAAAAACACAGAAGAGAAACAGATCATATACTTCACACAACAATGAGTTGGGGATGTATTCTTAACCAATCAAGGGACAGAGGCAATTACAAAAGATAACTTTTAGATAACTTTGATTACTTTAAACTGAAAAGTTCCTATGCAGACAACATTAATGTACTTATGATAAGAGTAAAAGTTGTCAAACAGGTATATATATATATAATTTCTCTGATAAAATCTTGGTATCTAACACATATAGACAATTAATAAAAAATGTAGAAGACTAATAGTCATTCTCCAATAGATATCTGGTCAAAGGATATGAACAAATAATTCTAAAAAAAAACTGCAAAATACAACCACATGAAAAAAATGCTGCAAATCACTAATAATAAGAGAAATGCAGATCAAAATAATCCTGAGTTTTCACCTTATGCCTTGCAAATTGGCAAAAAAAAGAAAAATTAGTAACAGTGAATATTGAAGATATTGTAAAAAGATAAGCACAGTGGTACATTGTTGGTGGAGCTATGAAATAATAGAGCTAGTTTGGAAAGCAATTTGGAATCATGTAAATCAAGTGACTAAAATGTCCATAATCTCTGAACCAGAGATTTTGTTACTGGGCTTATACCCCAAGTAAGCTATTGATACGAAGAAAGACCCCATATGCTCCAAAATGTTTATAGCATCTTTTGTGATAGCTAAAAATTGGAAACAAAGTAGATGCCCATTGATTGGATAATGGCTAAACAAACTGTGGTACATAAATGAAATAGTACTATGTTATAAAAAGCTTGGAAAGATTTATATGAACTGATGCAGAATGAAGTAGGCAGAGCCAAGAAAACAATATGCACATTAACTACAACAATATAAATGGAAAGGACAACCTCACATCAAAAAATCAAAAGTAAATGTAATAAAATTATACAGATCAAGCAGGACCCAAATGAAGAGAGATGAGAAGACACCACAATCTACCCCTTCATGAAGGTGGGAGGTCCACAGGTGTTACATATAGCATGTTTTCAGACTTTTCTGTGTATCAATCAGTTGTATTGACTTTTTTCTCTCTAAAAATACATTTTGTCATATAGGATGGCTCTCTGGGAAGGGGGGAATACTTGAGATAATTACGGTGATTTTAGAAACAGATATATGAGTAAAAACATTTTTAAAAATTATTATATACATATGGGGGGCATATGTTAATTTTTTTACTGATAAGGGTTCATGATTAAAAAAGCTTAGAATACAATATTCTGGAGGAAGGAGGACCCTGATGTGTTTTTTCATATTAAATGAAGAATACTTTTGTACTGAGAATAACCACCCTTAATTTTCTGTGTTGTTAGTTCTCATTTCTGAACATTAGTTTTTCCTGGGGACTGGGAGACAGGAAGGGAGGAAGCTGCATATATAAATCTTTTACGCAATTTTATCATGAAATGTCTCATTTGGAAATACATTTGTAGAATCCCAATGCTTGAAGGGAACTAAAATGGCCATCCAGGCCACTTTCTTCTCATTAGCACGGGAGTTAATATTGCTTTAAAGACCACCAGAGAAATATTCTACATCCTTTTCAGTAAGTCATTCAAATAGTTAGCAGTTCTGATTATCATTCCTGGGGCTCAGTTGACAGTAGGTTGGACCATAATGGAGATGGCTGGGGCCTAGATACAAAAAAAAGAGCCACCAGCGCAGATTAAGCAACTAGGGAAGGCTTCAGAAGAAGTCAATGGTAGAAGGTCAATGTAGATGGACAGTGTTGATGGGATGCTTGTGCTTGGACCCCAATTCCAAAATCACATTTCTCCCAAGCCTAAAAACACTATCCCTGACAATTTTCTCCCCAGCCCAAGGACACTATGCCTAGCAATAACTCATGAATGGGCCCCAGTAAGACAAACTACCTTTCCCCACAATTACTCATGAGCAGGCCCCAGTAAAACAATCTTTCCCCATATCACAAACAAGGTGACCTCTGAAGAAATTATCTTGTAAAAATAGGACTATCTTGTAACCATAGAATTATTATGTACTGATTCTCAAAGTTATCATATTCAATCCAAAGGTCCGGTTATAGTCATCAGCTCTCAAAGCTATCTTGCTACAGACTTAACAGACCAAAAGTACACCCCTGAGAAAGCCCTGCCCCTGGTTTCCAACAGTGAATGACACCTGTGACCAAGGCTGTAAGTTATCACCTAATTAGTATATCTACCACATAATCCACTACTTTTCCTACATAAGCATCAGCATCATTCCTGTTGAGTGGCAAGCTCCTTAGGGAGTTCTGCCCACCATACTGGAATTACAATAAATCTTTGCCACCTTGACGTAAAGAATGCTTGAGTCCGTGAATTCATTCCAGATGACCCTGTCCAGTACTCTGGTCTTTGGGGGTTCCCTGAACCTTTAAACTGCAACATTTCTGTGGACAAGGGACCAATGTAGAATCTTAGGCCTGGCAGAGACAGGGAAAAGAGCAAGAACCCAATTATTAGGATGGGGGGGTGCTACGCAGGGTTTGGTGCTAGTAGAACAAGTCAAGAGTCTATTTATTAGAACTGGGATAAAAAGTCACAATGTATTTGATGTCAAGCTAGTAACCTATTGGGTTAGATCAAGTCAATAAGCATTTATTAAGCACCTGCTTTATGTCAGGCACTAATACAAAGAAAGGCAAAATCCAGTTCTTGCTCCCAAGGAACTCAAAGTCTAATGGGAAAGATAATATAAAAACAACTATGTACAAACAAGCTATATATAAGATAAACTGAGGAAGGAGGAAAGGGATCAGCATTAAGGAGGATTGGGAAAAGCTTCTTGCAGAAGTTGGGACTTTAGCTGAGAAGCCAGGGAAAGAGATGAGGAGGGATGGTTCTTAACATGGGCTAGGGTTCTTTACAGTCCTCCTTCTTAGGGACAGGGACAGGTTCTAGGGTGAAATGGCCTTAGTTGTGAAGGTTAGAGGGGTTTGAAGGCAGGGAGAGGGCTATGACCCCCCACAGCCATAAAGTTATTTTAGTTCTCTAAAAACTCCCTTTTGCTGCAGCCTGAATCCCATAGGGTCCCATCTCCTTGCTCTGTGGTCAGGGAAGATGGAAAATAGCTATTTACCAACCTCTGTACGGAATCCTATCTCTGCTACTTCCTACCTATGTAACCTTGGAAAAGTCAGTTCACCTCAATGGGCATCAGTTTCATCATTTTGAAAGCAAAGGGGTTGGAATAGATGGTCTCTGAAATCCTGGTCAGCTCTACATCCCTTGATCCTATGAGCTTAGGTGCCTTTAGAGGCTCATAATCTAACAGCAGCCAAAGGGTTTCCTGAAATGCCTACATGGGAAAAGGAAGAATGGGAAAAGGTTAAGGGACCTGATAGATTAAGATGGTTTTAGAAGAACACCTGGTCTGGGCATACTTTCTGAAGGAGGCAGATTTGAGGAGGGGAGGTTGGGGTGGGAGGAGAGGAAGGTTGCCTTTGAAGAAAATCAGGCATTTTAGCACCCAAGCAGAAAGCAAAAGACATAGGAGATATCTAGACAGACACTTAAAGGAGAAGAAACCCTGCTCTCCTAATTCCATTCAGAATTTTCTCATGCTCTATTAAAAGCAGGGCTGCACCACAGGCTGTGTCTAAAAAGGGGCTGAGCCAATATTAGGGGCAAGCTCATCTTGCTGCTTTTGCACCCTCATTCTAAGCTCCTCTTACCTACCAAGATGTCATTTGATTGGCATTCCCTTCTCCCTCCTCTCCCCCATTAGGGATGGTCTACTTAGGTTTTGGCAAATAAGAGTCCTTCATCAGCCCCAAATTAGTACTTGCTACTTTAGCTTCCCAAGTTAATTTGATTTTGTTAACTATAATCCCTCACATTTGGAGGTGGGGAGGAATTAGGGAAGTTTCTCCATCACCAAAACTCCTTATTATCTATAATTTCACGTAACCCAAGGCAACTTTGTAAGGAAGGAAAGGCAGGAATTGTTATTCCTCATTTTATAGGCCAGTAAACTAAAAATGAGAGAGGTCAACTGATGTGTCTAAGAATATAGAGCAAGTCAGAGCTGGAAATGGGCTTAGCTTACCCGGGTCTCCAGCCTCCTAAGCCAGTGGGAAGAGTGCTGAACTTGGGGCTAGGAGAGACTTGTCTATGGTGCTAGCTACACATCTGTGGCCAAGTCACTCCTCTCAGCCTCAATTTCCTCATGCATATAATGGGAATAATAATGCCTGTACTACCTACTTTACCTTTATCATGAAGCTCAGAAGAGATAATTCATAAAAAGCACTTTGCACACTTTAAAGAGATATATAAATGTGAGTTGTTATTATTATCGTTACCTACCCTATGGGAATGTTGTTAGGAAATATTTTATAAATCTTAAGGCATAAATATAAATATAGAAGCCACCTATATTACTCCATGCCTATTTTTCAAACAAGAAAACTTAAGTACAAAGGCAGGCAGAAAGGAAGGCAGGCAGGGAGGGAAGGAAGGTATGGCCCACTAAAATATATGTATAAATATGTGTCTATACATATATGTACATATATACATATATGTATATATGTGTGTGCATATATATAATACATGTATAAGTTATTATTTTTATTAGAGCACACAGCTCCATTTTTTTAAAGCTGGGTGAGAAGGAAAGGAAAGAAGAGGGTATGGATAGGATCCTCTATAATTTTAATTTCACTGTACCTTCCGCATTCAGTAGACAGGTTTGGACACACTGAGAAAGTACCAGAAAGAGTTCAAAAGAGCAAGGCTGTCACTACCTGATGACAATTAAGGTGCCACTTTGCAGCTGATTTTCCTTAAGCTGTTCACTCCTCCATTTATCCTTCCCCAGCTGTCCTCCCCCCACCAGCCAGAGGCCGATAGAACTTCCTTCCTTCCTACCTCATTTTGGCCCCTGGATTACATTTGCATCAGTCCAGACAGGTGTTCCCCAATGCCTTGCCTCTCAGGACTGGCTCTCATTAAGGCTGCCAGGTCTATGATGATTGCAGAATGCTTGTATTCTATTTAAAGGTCACTCAGTTCTCCCAAGTTGGGTCCCTCTAGCCAGAATGGCAGGGAGCTGCTGCTACCTGCCTCCCTCTGTCCTTCCCTCCTTCACATAGGGAGAGGTCCCTGAAGCAAACATCTGGAAGAGCTGACTGTCCTTCAGCCCTCTTCCCTTTCCTGGGTCTCCCTCACCAACTGGGCTAATTCCCATGCTCAGGCCTTTGCGAGGAGTTTTGCAACTAAATGAAATCCTAGGGACTGTATCAATCTAATGAATACATACATGTACCCTTGGGTTCATCATTTTCTAGGCAACCAGTTAGCTAGGCTGCTGTTCTTGTCTCCTCCTTTGGATCTCCCCCCTCTCCTCCTGTGTCCCTTCCAACTTCAAGTTCTAAGTCTATGATTCCATGTTTCCAACAACATCCACAAAACAATACTAACAATAACAACTAATAATACTGAAATGTGCTTTCATTGAGTGTCTAAAAGACAGGCTTGCACACCAACACCTTCATTCAATTTTTTAAAAGATCAATTTTAACCACCCACCTTCTCAATAGTTTACCAAAAATTAAACCTAAGAAATAGGATGAGATTGAGAGAAATTTTTATTTTGCTATTATATTAACAACCAATTATTAAATTAGGATTAAAGCTTTTTCTCATTTCCTCATTCAGGGATCAGCCCCTGTACGTCAGTCAGCCTGTCTTTGAAGCTGGCCGAATCCAGGGTGACCCAACTCATGAAGGAGAAAACCAACCAGAGTGGTTTGGGTGGGGATGGATTCCTCTGTCCAGATTGCTGGAGGTGGCTGAGTCTCATGATCAAGCCACATTCTCAGCAGGGAGAGCTGAAGACTTCAAGCCCACCTCCTCCTTAAAATGCCCTTTCAGCCTCTCCATGGTTTTGTCTTTGGTTACCTAGAGAAACCACTGACCATCAATTTATTGATTATTATCTAGTCTAATTAATAAATATATTATTAATTGCCCCGAAACTCTGTCTCTCGGGTTTTTCATTTGTCACAAGATGAATGAAATAGCAATGATGATTATAACCCATAAAAGGTTCATAAAGTGCTTTCCTCATAACCGCCTTGTTAGGCACAAAGTGTAGCTGCTGCTATCTTCATTTTTATGGATCAAGCTCAGAGACATGAAGGAACTTGCCTGTGAACACACAGCTAGTAAACAGTCCTGCTGGGATTCAGACCTAGGTCTTATAACCACAGCTCTGGCACTACTTTACGCCATACTGTCTGTGGTACAGTGCAAAGAGCCCTGGAGGGCCTGGAGGCCTGGGTTTGAGTCCTGATTCTACCATTTACTAGCTGTGTGACCATGGGTCCCTGTGCTTATATCTTTATTTAAAATAATAATAATAGTAGTACCAAACACAATTTCTATAGCACTTTAAAGCTTTACTACGTTTACTAGTTACTAACATTTACTATTTTTTACAAATATTATTTCCTTTTATCCTCAAAAAAATCCTGTGAGGTGGGTACTATTATTATCCCCATTTTTTTGGAGGGGGAGAAGGCAGGGCAATTGGGGTTAAGTGACTTGCCCAAGGTCACACAGCTAGTAAGTGTGTCAAGCGTCTGAGGCTGGATTTGAACTCAGGTCCTCCTGACTCCAAGGCTGGTGCTCTACTCACCACGCCACCTAGCTGCTTCTATTATCCCCATTTTACAGATAAAGAAATTGAGGCTGAGAATGATTAAGTGACTTGCTTCAACATTACAAAGCTAGTAAAGTACCTGAAGTGGCATTTGAACTCAGATCTTCCTGATTCCAAATCCAGTGTTCTATCCACTACACCACCCAGCTTCCTGGCAGCTTGAACGAACTATCTTCTGAGGCCTCATCTAGGTCCTAATATGACCCCATATCTTTAAAGCCCATAAGCAACATAATGTTCTGCGATCGTAGATTTATAACTAGAAGAAACGTTAGAAGGTGTATAGTTCAACACTTCATTTCATAGATAAACAGAAGCCCCAAAAACAGAACCCCAAAGTGACAAAGCCACCCGTGAACCCCAAATTCTCTGACTCCAAAGGACACTTCAGTGTCCTTTTCACAGCCCCGCCCTTTTCCACCACTTTATCACCATCACTATGGACCCAGAAGGGAGATACATAGGAATTCAGATTTCTTTGTCACTGTCATGGTCATCATGGCCAAGAAGATTCGCCACCTATTGGCCAACTTGCTGGTAATGAACCTTTCTGAACCTTTCTAGACTCAACCTCAGGCAGCAGATGCTGTCTGTCACTGGGCCCATAATTGAAGCCCTTCCAACTAGTTCAAATCTGCTGGGGCTTGCTAGCCCAGAGCTGGCTCTTAAGAGACTCAGAGGAGTCTCTGCCTCAACTTCCTAACCTCTAGCTAGGAAGTAACTCCTCACTCCTCAATTCCCCATGACTATAAGGTGATTTGGAAAGAAATGGTGGAGCGTGATGAAAAGGAATCTCACAGAAACATTTCTCCCTCCTTTCTCCTTTTCTCACCTCTCCTCTCCCTCCCTCTTCTTCTCTCTCCTCTCCTTCCCTCCCCTCTCCCCCTCCTCACTCCTCTTTCTTCTCTTCCTCTCTCCTTTCCTCCACTCTCTCCCCCACTCCTTTCTCCTCTCCCTCCCTGTCTTCTCCTCTCCTCCCCTCTCCTTCCCTCTCTTTTCCTCTCCCTCCCTCTCCTCTCCTCTCTTCTCATCTCCTCTTCTGTCCACTCTTCTCTTCACCTCTCCTCTTTTCTCCTCCTTTTTTCCTTCCCCCATTCTGTCTCTCCCTCTCTCTCCCCAGTTTTCTTATATGTAAAATGGTGGATGAACTAGAAGGCCTCTAAGGTCCCCAGTGGTTCTAACTCTATCTACCTAACTGCCTGCCAGTCATCGTGGTTTGGTACAGAGTGGGGGTGGGATAAATCTGGTTTTGAAATCAGAGGACTTGGTTCAAATATTGGCTGTACAACTTAATACCTGTGTGGCCTTGAGCAAGTTACTCTGGGTATCTATACCCTTGTTTATTTTTTTAAGAGAAGATTAGACTAGATGGCCTCTCATATCCCTTTCAACTCCAAATCTTTATATACCTACATTTTGAGGATTCTAAAGCAATTTGAAATTTTCCTTTTCTTTATTCCCCTGGAAAGTCACACTGGGGAAACTGGAATCTTAGGGTACAAGGTAAAGGAGAGGAGAGAGAAGGAATGAGAGAGAAAGGAGGAAAGAATGAATGGGAGGAAATGTCTTACAATGGTCTTATTAATACACTAACCCCTTCTCAATGAAGTTATGCTATTCAGCACTGTTCCATACTCCTTGGTTCCTTAGAATATAAAATATTAAAACTTCAAGGGAATTAAGAAATTATCAGTCCAATCTTCCCATCGTATGGATAAAGAAACTGAGCTCCAGAGAAATAAGTTATCAAAGGTCACATAGTAAATAAATGAGCCAAATCTCAAAATCAGGTCATGTGATCCCAAGCCCTCTCTCTTCACTACACAAGAGCTTCTTCCATCGGGCTGCTCACCCTTCTACAACTCTCATCCAGGTCGCTCCTTAATAAATGATGACACATTCATTGTGTCCCCACTTCGGGGTATATGAGTGTCCAGAGAAGACTGGTATCTCTGGTATGAGGGTTGCTGAGCCCTTTTTGGGGCTGTTTTCCACCTTTGGTGTCCACATGAACCACCCAACTCTCACTAATGGCTCCAAGAAGCCGTAGCATGTGCAGCGGCTACACCCTGGTAAACTGTTTCAACAGCCAAAACCAGGTTGAGGGTAACCACTGGGCCTAACCCTATCAGTGAGTTGAAGGGGTGTCTACCCCAAGCATGTGAAGACTTCCCCCAGCAGAATGAATGGATGAGAAAAATTTATTCCAACAGCCATGAAAAGTGGCTGATGAAAGTGCTGTGGAGTGCTTAGAGCTTGGTTAGACATCAAAGATGCCAAGGTCATCCACTGAATCCCAAGCCATCACCAGTCATCTTGACTTCATCTTGCCACTGGACTGTGATGGTTCTGGAAGACAGAGTGAGGCCAATGACATCATCTATACCATTTTACCATTTTTATATAGAATAGTTGATTTAGTTTTTGCTGCTTGGATACTCCAGGAGTCATGCCAGAAGTAGAACAGGGGTCTGTATACAATTTTTATCAATTTGACCAAGGCCTCTGATACTGTCAGTTGTGAGGGCTTGTGGAAGATCATGGCAAAATTTGGTTGCATGGAGGAGTTCATCAGTATTGTACACCAGGTCCACGATAGCATGCTTGCACAGGTTCTGGAGAATGGATGATGCTCTCACACTTTCTCAATCACTAAGAAAGTGAAGCAGGGCTGTGTGCTTGCTCCCATGCTTTTTAGCATGATGTTTTAAGCAATTTTGTCAGATGTCTTCAGCAAGGACAAAAATTCCATTAAGGTCAGCTAACACGCTGACGGTAAATTATTTAACTTGAAAAGGCTACCAGCCAAGACTAAAGTGGAGGAAGAATTAGCGCGTAACGTTTTGTTCACAGATGATTGTGTACTCAATGAAGCCTCTGAGGGCTGAGATGCAATAGATTATGGATTGATTCTCTGCCACTTGTGCTAATTTTGGCCTGACAATTAACATCAAGAAAACAGATGTTCTCCACCAGCCGGTATCACATCATCCATACATGGAATTATTGGTTACAACAAATGGAGAAATTTTGTATGCTGTGGGTCAGTTCACTTACCATTGGTAGTATTACTTTCCAGGGATGTACACATAGATGATGAGGTTGATGCACACATTGCCAAAGCTAGCTCAGTGTTTGAGAGGCTTTGAAGAAAAGTGTGGGAGAGAAAATGTATTAGGCTGCCTGCCAAACTGAAGGTCTACAGAGCTGACCTCAATGTTGTATGTCTGTGAAACCTGGACAGTCTACCAGCACCAAGCTAGGAAACAACTACTTCCATTTGAATTGTCTTAGGAAGATTCTGAAGATCACCTGGAAAGATAAGGTACCAGACACTGAGGTCCTTTCTTGAGATGAACTGCCAAGCATTCAAACTCCACTGCAGAGAGTGCAACTTGGATGGGCTGACCATGTTGTTCAAATGCTGAAAGTACATTTGCCTCAAAGATTTTTATGGAGCACTCACACAAGGTAAGTGCTCACACAGAGGTCAGAAGAAGGCCACTCTCTGAAGAACTTAGGAATCAATTGTGAGGTGTAGGAGACACTGGCACAGGACTGCCCAGCATGGCATGCCCATATCAAAAAAGGTGCTGTGCTCTACGAGCAAAGAAGAATTGCAGAAGCTCAAAAGAGATGTGAGATGTGCAAATTTAGAACCATCTCCATTCCAAATGCTCCTGTGGACTATTTGTGCCTGACCTTTGGTAGAACCTTCTGAGCTCCTATTGGTCTGATCAGCCACAGTAGGACACATTGTACATTGACCCTGACATAGTGATGTCATTTTAGTCCTCCGAGTATAAAGGACAACTACTACTACTGCCCCACTTATTTAAGTGTTTCTTAAAGGAAACATCCACCAATAGTCAGAAGTGTATACGAATACAGCATTGTGTTCCTCCATGATACTTTTAACTGAGGAAATTGTATTATTGTATTATTTATAAACGATATTTCTCTGTGAATCCATTCATTTCCTCAGATCTCACCTTTGGAGGTCAGGCTGTTTGTGAAGTAACTGAGTAAGGCAATTATTCACAGTCCCCAAGGCATCCACCTGGGCAGGGACCCTAGCTTTTGTTTGGCCCATGTGTACATCCCTGGAAAGAACATTACCAAGGTAAGTGAACTTATCCACACAGCATGCAAAACTTCTCCATTTGCTGTAACTGATGGTTCCACATATGGATGGCGTGGTAGTGGCTGATGGAGCACCTGTGTTTTCTTGGTGTTAGTTGTTAGGCCAAAATTAGCATAAGCAGCAGAGAACTGATCCATACTTTGTTGCATCTCAGCTTCAGAGACTACATTGAGTGTATAATCATCCACAAACAGAAAATCATGCACCAACACTCCCTCCACTTTGGTCTTGGCTATTTACCCCATAAACAGAGCCAGCTCTAGCTAAGCCCCACCCCTCTGGGGGAATGACTCTTGTGTCCTTGATTCTCCTAATCAAAGTTCGGGGTGACCCGATCTTTAAAAAACTGATTGAGATGGCTTATGTTCTTCTAGCCAATGTTGTAAAAGTCAGTTGGGTCCACGGGGTGTTCGCAGTCCTTGAGTGTTAGAGGGGCATGACCAGTTGCCTCCGAAAGCCAGTCAGCCCTCTTTCCCTAGCTGATCCTGTGGATTAGTCCTGCCCCCAACTATTAAGTAATAGGCAGGAGCTAGGAACTATTTACCCAGCCTCTCATTAAAATGTCCACCAATCAGGGTTATCTAATATTTGCCAAGATGTGGTCCCAATGATACACGGTCAGGCCAATCAGAAGGAAGACACGCCTAGGTTTAAAAGATGCTATCAGCCCCCTCTCCAGGCCTTTGAAACAGAGGTTAGCCATAAGAACCCTTTGTTACCAGGCTGCATGCCACTGCATGCAGGGGTATCTCACTTGGAGAATTGCCTCAGTCTGCCCTTTGCTCAATTCTGGCCTTGACAGACGTAGCAGGCATGCAACAGACACTTCCTGAATTACCTAATAGGTGAATGAATGAATAAATGAGCCATGGGGAAATCGCTTCTTAAAGACTGTGAATTCTGACCTGAATGGGTGGTAGGCTTATCCCTCTCCTGAAGGGACACAAATTGTGAAAAAGTGTTTAAATTCATGGGTGTTCTGATGATGAATCTGTGATTCTGTAGGCAGAGATATGTTGGTAAAGTGCATCCATGACATATTTAAGTTTAATCTGCATTATTAACATTTTCTCCATCACTTTGCGAAATCTAAATAATCAACAAAGCAATATACCAAGCTATGATTAATAGGTTTTTGTCCATTTCCAAGGTGTAAATGCTCACATTGAAATTTGCCAAACATTTTGAGAGCCTGCACAAGTTGGTTCCAGCACTCCCCTGCCTATCAGTAATTCTTCTCCCAGTAGATGTTTCAACCCATCTGCAGTCAGAGGGCCTACATTTGAGACCCAGTTGTGTGGCTTAGTGCTGGTTGGGTGACCTTGGGCACTCTATTTCCTGTCTCTAAACCCCAACTTCCTCATTTTTCAAAACAGAAGGTTGGACTAGGAGGTGCCAGAGGTCCTTTCTACTTCTAGGTCTTCTGATCCTAATATCCTCATTCTGTACAGTTCTTATCCATGTTCTTTCTTATATCCTCCATGGAAGAAACACACTGTACAAAGAATTCTCCATTCATTCTTTCATCATCATTGTTAGGTGTCAGGATATTTACCAAGTCACCAGAAAATGTCTCCTCCTTCAAGAAAACACTCATGTGTTCAAACTCTGATCTTTTCCCAATTCTAGGCCACTAGGGAGAGGCGCTGAGAAAGAGGTTGGGTGGGCAGAATGAAAACAAAACAAGGATATAAATTGTTGTTATTCAGTCATTTTCAGTTGTGTTTGACTCTTTGTGACCTCATTGGGGTTTTCTTGGCAGAGATACTGGAGTAGTTTGACATTTTTTTTCAACTCATTTTACAGATGAGGAAACTAAGGCAAATAGGGTTAAGTGACTTGCTTAGGGCCACAAGGCCAAGAAGTATCTGAGTCCAGATTTGAACTCAGGAAGTTGAGTCTTTCTGACTCCAGGCTCAGTATGCTATCTACTGGGCCACCTTGCTTCCCAGGACTCAAATGGGGTAGGGTTAACTTGGGAACACCCTCTTGCATAATTTTGTGAGTTATATATTACCTTGTTTTCTTTTTTTATTTCTGCTTTTTTTCTCCCTAGTCAAATGTTCTGTTCAACCCTAGTATGTTGCCTAGAGCTGGGTGGGTTGATGGTTTGCTCATACCTGAGAGGCTAGTGATGTTCCTCAGACATCGGAAGAGCCAGAACTCAGATAACAGCTACCAAGTGGTTCCTTCCACAGGTTGGAAGGTCAGAGAACCTGGTTTCTTGTCAGTTCCAGCCCTATCAGCATCTTACTCTATGGGCAAATTTCTCATCAACTTTGGGCCTCCATTTCCTCCTCTGAAAAATGAGTAGCATGAACCCCTGCCCCACTTCCTTCCCCACACTATTGTGAAGAGGAAGATACAGGAAATGAGATAGCAGTGTGGTGTAATGACTAGGGAGCTATCCTTGGAGTCAGGTAGATGTGTTAAAATCTCACCTTTGATACATCCAATTATATGATCCTAGACAAATAATTTAATCTCTCAGTGCCCCTAGGCAATGATCTAATGATCTAATCTAAGTCGCAAAGCAATGCCAATTTGCACTGGACCAAGTTTTTACCCAGAACCCTCTATACCAATGAAGTCATAGGACTGGCAAAAAAAATGATAGCTCACATTTAATTACTTAGTTGATTTTGTTATTATTAAAATTTTAATAATTTAGAAATGTAATTATTTTAATACAAATATTATCATGACCTCTCATGCCTGGACTCTCACTTTGGCTCCTCCTGTTCCTTGCCTTCCCCATTGCCATCCTAGAGACTCCTTGGACCAAGGACCCTCCTCTCTTGGCTGGTGACTCCCTCTTTAGGGCCACCACTTTAGGAAGGGCAGCAGTCACATTTCCCCCTACTAATGACTGGCTCATTCTCTAGGCTCTTCATTCTTCTCTTTTTTCTCTTGCATCACTCCCATGAAGCGCCCTTCCTAACCCAACCCCCTTGACTTGTTGTCTTCCACCACTAGAATGTAAGCTTCTTGAGGGCAGGGATTGTCTGGCTTGTTTGAATTTGTACCCCTTAAGCATAGTACCCGGCACACAGTAAGCACTTTAAAAATGCTTTACTTATTTATCTATCTACCCAACTATCTCTATTTATCTATACTTCTTTTCTTTTTTACAAATAAGCTGTGTAATACTGATGCTCAGAGAGATCAAGCAATTTGCCCATGACCACACAGCTAGTTAATGTCACATTCAGAGTGTCTATCCCTAAGTCCGATTTTTTGGGTTTTTTTTCCCACTGAGCTGAGGTACTAAAACACATAGAACTTATCACTCTGCTGTTGACTTGCTTCCTGCCATACTGTATAGTTCTGGCTTTTATGGAAGAAGGTTGTTTGGAGAAAAGATTGGGAGAAAGAAGAATAAGAGAAGGAGAAATTTTGAAGATGCTCTTTGGATCACCTTTGAAGAGGCCTTTGGATTTGTGAAGAATGTATGGTGAAGGGGAAAAGGGAAAAAGGAAGAAGACTTGACAACAAATTGAAGGGGAAGGAGACAAAGATGAAGATGAACTAGGACTGAAGGAAGTGAAAGGGTTGGGCTCAAGAACAAGAAGAGGAGAAGATGCAAGAACTCAAGGGAGAAAAGGCTCCAAGGGGACCAAAAGAAGAAGATAGACACAGGCTAAAGGAGGAGAGGAGGAAGGGAAAGGACTCAATGAGGAGGACAAAAAGGAGAAAGTGGGGAGGGGAAGAGGAGGAGGAGCAGGAGGAGGAGGAAGAGGAGGAGGAGAAGAAGGAGTAGCAGCAGGGGGAAGAGAAGGAGGAGGAGGAGGAGGAGCAGGAGGAGGAAGAGGAGGAACAGGAGGAGCAGGAGGAGGAGGAAGAGGAGGAAAATAAGTAGAAATACAAGGAGAGGATGTTACAGTAGAAAAAGATCTGACTCTGGAGTCAAAGGACCTGGGTTCAAATACTGCCTGCTACTTACTCACTATGCTACCTGTGTGATCTTGGATGAGTCACTTAGCCTCTTTAGGCCTCAGCTTCTTTATCTGTAAAATGAGGGGATTGTACTATCAGCTTTTAAGATCCCTTCCAGCTCTAGATCTATGATCCCATAACTCAAGGAGGAAAAGGTAGTTGGTAAGATAAGGTAAGTAACCCAAGCGGACAAGAGCTGGTAAGAGATTACCAAGAGAGGAAAAGGAATTTGGATGTGACTATCAAAGTAAAAAAGAGAAAGAGCTCCAGAGCTAACGCCCTGCTACCCCCATTCCCCACCTCTCCATCCAAGTCACAGAAGCAAGATTTAAAGCAAAGGGTCTCTGACTCCAAGGTCTGCTCTGGCTGCCGCTGAAAGATATTATAACTCTTTTAGACAAAAGTAATAGGAGGTTTGGTGCTCTCTCTTTCTGTCTCTGCCTCTCTCTGTGTCTGTTTCTCTGAGCCTCTTTGTCTCTGTCTCTCTGTCTCTCCGTCTCTCTCCCTGTGTCCCTCTGTTCTCTCTTCTCCCTTTCCCATCCCCCTCTCCCTATGCATGTTTTCAGCTGTGGTGGAGGAAGATGCGTACCTCGGAGTCCCAGCCTGGGCCAGACCACACTGCAGGGCTCCCTCTCATGAACTTGGTGGGCCCATTAAAAAAGTTATGACTGAGTAGTTAAATGCCTTTGCCCTGTCTTCTCTTGCTCATTCCAGTCACAGCAGCTGGAGTTAACACTGTTGCCCTTAAAATGAAATAACTCTCCCTTGTTTACCTGCGTCTCTATCGCTGCTGTTAATATTTAATATCTTTCGAGTAAGGCCTGCTTCCCCACATTAACAAGCTCTGGTGCAGTATTAATCAGAGGGCCTCGCTGGATGCTTTGCAGCTTCCCTGGGCTCAGCTGGGGCTGCCCCAGGCTACAAGGAGAGAGTTAGGCTGGGAGATATCCCCGCCCCTACTATGGCCCCAGGGCCAATAGAGCAGGCTGGGGAGTCCATCCTGGCTGGGTTCTGAAGCTGGCCTCCTCCGGGAACAGCTGGGGAGCCAGTGTTTGCCAAAAACCCCCTTCCTCGTTTGTTTATTTATCTCCTCCCGTGCTCTATGGGCCTTAGGTGAGGAGCCTCAGGCTCACACACATTTTAAAATAATACAAATCATTAACATTTAAAATGGAAACTGGCAACCATTCATTCAGTCTGCAAAGTGGCCCAGAATGGAGAGCTGAGCAACAAGATGAGAGAAGTGCTGATCGGACCCAGGAAGGTTGGGAAGAGTACAAAGCCCAGATAGTGAATAGAGTTGGTTTGGTAGTCAGAACTGGAAAGGACCTCAGGGGCAATCCTGTCCAACTCCCGCATTCAACAGGTGAGCAAACCAAGTCCCAGAGAGGTTAAGTGATGAATGTGCTCAGGGCAAGCTAGGTGGCACAGTGGTTACAGCTCTGGCCCTGGAGTCAGGAATACCTGAGGTCAAATCCCACCTCAGATACTTGCTAGCTGTGTGATCCTGGGTAGGTCATTGAACTTCTGCTTGCCTCAGTTTCCTCATCTGTAAAGTAGGCATGCTAACAGCATCTACCTCCCGGTGCTGTTGTAAGGATCAAATGAAATAATATTTGTGAATGGCTTAGCCTGGTCCTAACAGAGAGTATGTACTTCTAAAATGTTTATTTCCTTCCAAGGTAATAATTCTCTGCCTCAGACACTTGTAAACTTTGCAACCCTGAGGCTCTCCGAGCTTCAGTTCCCTCATCTGAAAAATGGGATAATATGCTGATTACCTACCTCACAGCATTGCAGAGGTTGAAATAGTATAATGTGTGTAAAGTGCTTTGAACATCTTAGCATACTATGTAAATGTCAGCTATCATTAAGATAGAGGTAGGGAGTGGACCTATGATTTCTTGTTTTTCAGTCATTTTTCAGTTGTGTCTAACTCTTCATGATCCCATTTGGGGTTTTCTTGGCAGAGATACTGGAGTGGTTTGTCATTTCCTTCTCCAGCTCATTTTACACATGAGGAATTGAGGCAAACAGGGTTAAGTGACTTGCCCAGGGTCACATATCCATTAAGTGTCTGAGGGTAGATTTGAACTCGGGAAGATGACTCCAGGCGCAGAGCTCTGTGCACTATGGCACCCTCTAGCTGCCCTTATGATTTCATAGTCATATGGAATTAATTCACAGATGAGGAAGCTCCCTCTACCAATACAGGTCAGCATTTTCATTGCAACTAATGGTCTTAGAAAATTGCTTGGAACAGGAGTATCAATCTCAAATTGAAACAGGGCAACTAAATCATAGCTAAGGATCCCTACAGGCTGCATACTAGCAGTTTTAAAATGTAATATTATCTATGTTTTATTGCATTTTAATTTATTTTGTTAAATATTTCCCAATTACATTTTAATCTGGTTTGGGTGCACTTGGTGGTATTTTGCAGGCCACATTTCCCTGGGCCTGTTTGATGCCTCTGGCCTAGATCACAGAGGGATCAAGTGTTGACCAAGGTTACAAAGTCAGTAGATGTCAAAGACAAGACTTTAGCTCAGGTCTTCCTGGTTCTGGGGCTAATTATGTAGCCATTATACAATGGCTGCCTCCCCACAGTATTACTATTATTATTACTATTAATTTATAGCCCTCTCTATTCTGCCCACAACCTACCTTTCTCGCTTTATCTTCCACTAAGCTCTCTCATGCCCCCTGGCTCTAGCCAAACTAGGACCACTTGGAGTTCTGAACACTGAACACATCCAGTGCTTGCCTGACTCCATGTCTCAGCACAATCTCTTTCCTGCCTCTGGAATGCTGCCTTCCCTCCCTCCAAGTTCTCCCAGTCAAATTCCTAATCATCCTTCATGGTCCACCTCAGATGCTATCTCCTCCATGAAACCATCTCTGATTCCCAGCTAGAAAGGATCTCTCCCGCCTCCAAATTCTTACCGAACTTGATTGGCCTTTCACTCTGTGTATTGCGCTCACTTTGGCAGCACGTTCTAGATTATACTACAGTTATTTGTGTGGATGCCACATCTCCCCTACTATGTAAGCTTTTTAGGCATACTACCAAATCATATTTTTCTCCTGGTCCCCAATGTTGCTTAACACAGGGCCCTGTTTATTGGAGTAGGTCACTATGCTCAATGACTGATTGATTCAAGAGGTGTGGTTTGGGGGGATATGTGGTGGGGGGAGGCTTCCTTTTGGCTTATACACACAGGAACAACCGGGCCACTGGAAGAGAAGGATTCTCTATGTCAAGACAGGACACAAAAATAAGACAAAAATCCTTGCCCATTTAGAAGCCTTGGGGGAATTAAGGGTCTCAGAGCACTTTGCCTATCTCCTTGGAGTTGAGGAACAATTCTACTCATCTTTCAAATGGAAAAAACTGAGGCATATGGGGGGCGGGTAATGTTGGGAATGTGATGCCAGAGCCTGTAAGTAGGTCCAGGTGTCATAACTCCCAATGCAAGACAGTTGAGTCCCAGATCATTTTGTTATATGGGGATGTAAAACGAGCTGGAGAAGAAAATGGCAAACCACTCCAATATCTTTGCCAAGAAAACCTCAAATGGGATCATGAAGAATTGGACATGACTGAAAACGACTGAACAACCAGGAAGGGATGCTCAAAGGAGAATCTGACCCGGATAACACAAGGACTAAGAGAATTTCTCCTACAACTTGTTTAACATAGTCTGGAACTGGAAAAAGGTGATGAATGAATGAATGATTCCAGAGAAGGGGTTTCTTCCCAGAGAGAAGACAAAACCCTGGAAAGAACCATCCCTTGAGTTGAAAGCCAGAAGATCTGACTTCTGCCCCAAACTATGTTACCTTAGGTCAAGTAATCTCTCTGTACCTCAGTCTCCTTATCTGTCAAATAAAAATCCTCAAGTCCCAGAATGTTAGCAATCATCTAGTCCCACTCCCTTATTTTGCAGATAATCCTTAACCTCACTACTTTATACAAGGGTTTATCAGGATAAAATGAGACAAATTAAACGTTCTCTACTTTCAGATTCAAGATGCACAGTTTGACATGTGTTCAACTGCTTCCCGGTCCCTGGGGCAGCTTTAACCCTGACCCTTACCTTTTGTTGACAGCTTCTGATACTGTTGTCTGCAGATAGTCTAGAGCCCTAGAAGACCTATCTTGTTAAAAAATTAGCAGATGTTAAAGCATATTAGCCCTTAAGTTAGGCTTCCTTCTTGATATAATTTGAGAATTTGATGGAGCATTTAAGAGGAGAAGACCTTGGAACCAATCCAGGAAAAGTGGGCAGTCTTTCAAAGGATTCTCTGTCAGGGACAAATACAGAAGTTTGTCTTCAATAACTTGTCCTCAAGGAGCTTACGGTCTAATATAAGAGATGAGATGCAATTATAATGCTCTGAAGAACATAAAGTACATGATGCAGAGAAAGTGTAATGTTTGGTCCTACATATGCAGAGATGAACTGAGCAGGTAAGAAAGACAGGGAGAAATCAGGGATGCAGAAGTACTTCTCAACTCATTTGAAGGTATTATTAAAGGCAATCATCATACATTCCAAAGGTAGGATTGAGCAGAATCTGGAATGCCCTTGGCAATCAGAGACTCATTAAGGACTCTTAGGGCTAGAAGGAGAGGCAGCATATACAGTAGAAGGGCCCTTGAATTTGTAGTTAAAGGATCTGAGTTTGAATTCCAGCTCTGCCACTTGATGTCTGTGTAGACCGCAGCAAGTCCAGTGTGTGGAAGAGTGGAAGAGATATTGGCCCTTGAGGCAAAGGACCTGTGTCAAATCTCACCTCTGTTTTTCCTTCCTGTGTAACCTTGGGTGTATTATTTAAGCTCCCTAAACCTCAGTTAGGATAGGTAGGAAGTGTAGTGGATAGTGTGCTGGGCCTGGACTCAGGAAGACTCATCTCCCTGAGTTCAAATCCAGCCTCAGACACTTACTAGTTGTGTAACCCTGGTCAAGTCACTTAATCCTGTTCGCCTCAGTTCCTCATCTGTCAAATGAGCTGGAGAGGAAAATGGCGAATCACTCCAGTCTCTTCCAAGAAAACCCCAAATGGGTCATGAAGAGCATGATTAAAATGACTAAACAACAACAGCAAAAGACCTCAGTTTCCTCATCTGTAAAATGAGAGGGTTAGACTAGGTCTTTTCTTGCTCTAGATCTATGGTCCCATGAGTTTCCTATCCTCTCCAGGCCTCAGTTTCTCATCTATAAGATGAGAAGATGCTGGTCAATAGATGACCTATAAGGAAATGTCCACCTCTAAATCATTGACCTGTGCCCTCAGGAAGCACCTGGCTCAAGCCCCTCATTTTACAGGTGAAGAAAGTAAGACACAGAGGGGAGTAATAACTTGACCAAAGTCATCGAGTTCAATTAGTAGCTTGACCAAGACTCCAACCCAAGAGTCCTTACTCCATCCAAGTCAGGGACATCTTCACCATGTGGTAGGTTCCCCTATGTGGGATTAATCAAGCAACTATTTCTCCAGCATTGTTCAGGTGTCCTGGAGCACAGTGCTTTGAAAGATTAAAAATGCCATATTTAGAAAGTAAGGTACTCCTTATCTCCCACCTTAAAATTACTTTGCATTTATTTTGTATAGATCTGGTATTAACTTATCTATAGGTTTGTTTTCTACCCCCTTCAGTTCAATGTAAACTCCTTGAAGACAATGACTACTTAATTTGTGTCTTTCTAATAATAACAATTATATTATTATAATGTATTTGTATATTATATATTATAGCATAATATATATTATAATGTATTTACATATTATAATGTATGATATATTTATATTATAATATCACATATGATATATTTATATATTATAATTTATATATTATATTTATACTATATTATATTATAACATATAATCTGTATATTATATTTATAATATATTAATATATATTACAATGTAATTATTATAACAACTATTATTAATATTATAACTAGCATTTACTGAGCATCTGCTATGTGCCAGGCACTATCCTAGGCCCTTTACAAAGACCATCTCACTTGATCCTCACAACAATCCTGGGAGGGAGATGCTATTGTTACCTCTATGTTACTGAGGAAACTGAGGCAAACAGGTTAAGTGGCTTGCCCAGGATTGCAAAGTTACTATGCGTCTGAGGCTAATTTTCAGCTCAGGTCCTTCTGATTCCAGGGCCAGAGCTCTGCCCATTGTGTCGCCTAGCTGCCTTTGTAGCTTCAGATCCTAGCCTAAGTGTCTGGCATGTAATAGGTGCCTAACAGATGACTACTGAATTGAAATATCATAAAAGGTAATCATCAGAAATCCTATGAGAAGTTTGTGTAAATGACAGTATTTCCCTCATATGGGTGCAAAGAGCACAGGAAGACCTGAATTCAAATCCTGCCTCCCACACTGACTAGCTATGAGACCCTGGCCAAGTCAGTTGACATCCATCTGTCTGCCTTGTTTTTCTCATCTGTAACATGGAGAATTGGTTTCCCAGGGTTGCTGTTTAAGGGTCAACTGTTTATTTGTAAATTACTTTGCAAATATAGAAATGCTACCCATCATTCTTACAATCTCTCTTTAACCTTGCCTTTTCCATGAAGATTTTAGTGTCCACAGATGAGCTCATTCTTGGTTTTCAGAACCTGAAGGGGCACAGGAGGCTGGGAGCACCAAGGAAGCACAGGTCCGTTTTCATAGAAGGTGATTCCTGGCCGAGATTCTCAGTCTTAGCCTGTGGACAGGACTTGAGGTGATCCTGAGAATTCCCAAATGTGTGGGCCACCAGAGTGGGTGTGAGCCAGGCAGCAGGTGGTCTTCCTCCCCAGCATCGCTCAGGCTCTTAGTTACTGGCAAGGAGCTGGGGAGCTTGTGGTAGAGCTCTCAGCAGAACACAAACAATCCACCCACAGCATTTGCCACAGCTGGGTGGCAAATATAGCCATGGTGGAACACAGCCATGCCTGAAAAGTGATGGAGGGGAGAGGAGGAGAGGAGGACAGAAACAGAAGAGGGGCATCTGTGTGTGCCATTTGCCACTCTTAAGAGATCGGGGCCCAGGGGTCAGAGGGGAAAGGAAGGGATTCTGCTGGCACTAAACCCTAGAGGGGAGAGTCACTGAAGGCTGCTGATGGCTGAATCCCTTTTTCCAGCTCAACACCAGCTAAGGACAATTAACCTTTGAAGGGACAGCCAGATTCCCAGAATAAGCAGCCACCTCAGTCCCCTATAGTTATCCCATCTTCTCCAGAGGCATCCTCTTGGCTGAAGCTTTATTCCAGCTTCTGCAAGTTCAAAAGGGGAAGGACCAGCATCAGCCAATTTGCCAGCTGCCTGGGCTAGACCCTCTGACCTTAGGCCCCATCCCTCCCCCGCCTGGCTCTTGGACAAGAACATATTTTTATTCTCCTCTGCAGATGCCAATTATTCATTAGTGGTTTCTGTTGAGCTGAGCTATAGACAGATGAGATTTGGGAACAGGGGTGGGAGGAGAGAATCATCAAGAAGGCTTTTGTTGCTGTTCAGTCGTTTCAGTTGTGTCTGACTTTTGGCGACCCCATTTGGGGTGTTCTTGGCAAAGATACTGTAGTGCTTTGCTAGTTCCTTCTCCGGCTCATTTTAGAGATGAGAAAACTGGGTTAAGTGACTCACCCAGAGTCACACAGCTAGTAAGTATCTGAGGCTGGATTTGAACTCAGGTCTTCCAGACTCCTAACTGAGCACTCTATCTACCTAGCTGCCCAAGAAGACTTCTGGTCCCTCTGTTTAGAAAGGCCAGTGGGGGACAGCAGAAATGACAATGGACTTTGAGTAAGAAAGCCCGGGTTCAAATTGTCTTTCTGCCACTATTATTTGCATGACCTTGGTCAAATCACCTAATCATTCCAAGCCTCGGTTTCCTTATTTGCAAAATGAAAGGCAACATGAAATAATAGAAAGAGCCTTGGACTTAGAGTCAGAAGACTTGGATTCAAACCATGGCTCTGAGAACCTCCTATCTGTGGGACCTTGGGTAAGTCTCTTCCCCTTTCCAGGCCTCAGTTTCCTCTACTGCAAAAGGAGAGGACTGAACTAGATAGCATCCAAAGTTCCTTCTACCTTTAAATCTCTAATCTTATGAAGCCCTGCTAATTCACTAGTGGTGTTGTGAGGACAAGAAGATCATGGGATCAGAGATTTAGAGTAGGAAGGGACCTCAGAAGCTGTCTAGACTAATCCCCTCATTTTGCAGATATGGAAACTGAGGCAGAGAAGTGAAGTGACTTGCCCAAGATTACATAGACAATAAGTACTGGAGCTGGGATCTGAATTCAGGTACTCTGACTACAAATCCAGCCCATTACTCATGTACCATTGTACCTCTCATTATATGTATAAACACATTAGAGACTCTAAGGCTCTGAGCAACTCAAGGGCATAATAAGAACAACAAAAGGAAAATAAAGGAGCAGGAAGAGGAAGAGAAGGAAGAGGGAGAAGGGAGGAGAGAGGAGGGAGGAGGGAGAAGGAGGAGGAGGAGGGAGAAGGGAGAAGGAGAAGGAAAGGGAGGAGGGAGGAGGGAGGAGGGAGAAGCAGAAGGAAAGGGAGGAGGGAGGAGGAAGGAGGGAGAAGGGAGAAGGGAGGAGGGAGGAGGGAGGAGGGAGAAGTGAGGAGGGAGGAGGGAGAAGGAGGAGGAGGAGGGAGAAGGGAGAAGGAGAAGGAAAGGGAGAAGGGAGAAGGAGAAGGAAAGGGAGAAGGGAGAAGGAGAAGGAGAAGGAGGAGGAGAAGGGAGGAGGGAGGAGGAGAAGGAGAAGGAAAGGGAGAAGGGAGGAGGGAGGAGGGAGAAGGGAGGAGGGAGAAGGGAGGAGGAAGAAGGGAGAAGGGAGAAGGAGAAGGGAGGAGGAGAAGGGAGGAGGAGGAGAAGGGAGAAAGAGGAGGGAGAAGGAGGAGGGAGAAAGAGGAGGGAGAAGGAGGAGGGAGAAGGGAGAAGCAGATGGAGGAGATGAAGACAAAAGGTGAAGAAGGAGAAGATGAAGAAAAAAGGAGAATGAGAAGATGGAGAAAGAAGAGGAGAAGAAACAATTACTAGTGAATTAAGGTTTGCAAAGTGCTTTTACTGATACCTCATTTTAACTCACAACTCTAGAGGTCAGTGCTATTTTATCCCTCCTTTTTCAGATGAGAAAACTAAGCCAGAGTGTCTAATTGCCCAGAGTCACACAGCTAAGGAGTATAAGAAGCTGGACTTAGACCCAGATTCAAATAAATTACATGAACTATGAATAACGATGTGGCAATCTGGATGGAGTGTTGGACGTGGAGTCAGAGAGTCCAGTGTTCAACAAGCGCCTCTGGTGTTTACCAGCTGTGTGACCCAAGCAAGCCGTTTAAATTCTCTGAGCTTCAGGCTACCATCTAACACTTATCTCCTAAGTTTCAGCCAGTCGCTATTTGCCTTCAAGGTGGGAGAATCCCAAATTCTCTCCCAAATGGAGAGAATCACAGATCCTTGAGGCACCAAAGCAAAACTTACCTGAACTCCCAGCCTGGGTTCCAGTCTTCTTGCATCCCTGCAGAATTCTGTTCCTTAGCTCATCAACCTCCAATGACTACTTTAGCTCACAAAAACTTCCTTAGGTCTGACTGTGGTGAAGTCCATGCCTTAGGCTTCCTGTGATGGGGGCCTTTGAGTACTAGCAGTACCAGTTTTGTACAGCTAACATATGGGAAGGTTCTGGAGAACTGGGACGTCCTCCTTTATAATTACGGCTTTGATGCCCACTGAAAGTCAGGCTAGCAATTCCTAGAAATAACCCTTGGGCTCATTATATTATTACCACTCAACTGGCCCCATGTCAGCCATTTGATTGCCACCATCCTGGTTCAGGTCCTCACCCAGACTATGGAAATCACCT
This sequence comes from Trichosurus vulpecula, assembly GCF_011100635.1. NCBI lineage: Eukaryota > Metazoa > Chordata > Mammalia > Diprotodontia > Phalangeridae > Trichosurus > Trichosurus vulpecula. The sequence goes on from NC_050574.1 coordinate 269,066,018, forward strand.
CCAATCTGGTCCCCACATGCCCTTTCAGTCCTTCTTCTCTCTAATCCATTCTTCACATGGGCATAAAAGTCATCTTCCTAATTCTTCCCCATCCTCCCCCGTTCAGCTCCCCCTGCCCCACCCCCCAGTTGTTCTTTGTTGCTATTGGATAAAACAAACAATTTATCTTGGCCTTGGACAGTCTTTCCTTCTTTCTATCCTTCTTTCACATGATTCCGTTCCACCTACTCACACTCTAGTCAAACTGGACTATTTATTAGCCGCTGACCCATCCTGGCCTTCATTCCTCTGTGTCTGAATATGCCTGTGTTTTCTCGCTTCATCTCTGCCTATGGAAATCCTTCTTTTTTTCCTTCGTGGTCCAGTTTGATGCCACCAGAGTTCCCTGGTCCCCCTAGCTTAAAAAGATCTCTCCTTCATCAAATATTCTCAAACACATTATCTGAACTTCTTTCTCCTAATCCTAATACTTTGCATGTAAGTTTTAACCTTTCCTCCTAGGTGGTGCAGTGGATAGAGCACCAGGCCTGGAGTCAGAAAGATGTGAGTCCAAATCCAGCCTCAGACACTAGCTATATGACTCTAGGCAAGTCACTTAACCCTGTTTGCTTCAGTTTCTTCACCTGTAAAATGAGCTGGAGAACAAAATGACAAACCAGTCCAGTATCTCTGCCAAGAAAACCCTAGATGGGGTCTCGAAGCATCAGACAGGACTGAACAGCAGCAACATTAGAATACAGTCTCCTCAAGGGTAGGGACAGTGCTTTTTGGAACCCTCTGGAATCCCCAGCACTGGGCACAGTGCCTAACGGAAGGCAAGCACTTAGTAGTTTGTTGAATTGGATTGACATGGCCTGACAAAGACAGGAAAGAAAGGATCTCCATAGGCGGAGATGAAAAGGGGAAACACAGGCATATTCAGACACAGAGGAATGAAGGCCAGGAAGGGTCAGCTGCTAATGAATAGTCTAGTTTGACTAGAATGTGGAGTATGAGAAGGAGAATCATGTGAAAGAAGGATGGAAAGGCAGGTTGAAGCCAGACTGCAGAGGGCCTCAAATGCCAAGATAAACATTTGTCCCTATGGGGCAAGATATACAAATAACTATAACACAAAACAGAACAGATAAGCTCTTAGGAGAAATAACAGTAGTTGGCATTTATAAAGTACTTTAAGGCCTGTAAAGCGCTTTACATACATCATCTTTTTTATTCCTACAATGACCCTGTGAGATACATGCTCTTTTTATCACTCCCATCTTATAGATGGGAAACCTGAGGTGCGGAGAAGTTAAGTGACTTGCCCTGACTCATACGGAAATGCCTGAGGTAGCATTTGAGCTCAGTTCTTCCTGACTCTATGCCAAAGAGGTTCCATTTCCCCCTGCAGTCTTCCAGTAATGAGGAAAGCCAGGAGAGTTTAGAGGGCAGAAAGAATGCTTCTGGTTTGGAGGGCCAGGAATAAGAAAGAAGGCCTCCTGAAGGATGAGCATTTAGAGATGGGGAAGTCAGTGGAATATATAAGCAAAAAACATGGTGTGTTGAGGGCATGGCCAGTGGTCCAGCAGCTCTGCTTGGGAGAGTCCTCATTGTTTATTCCTCTGAAGTTCCTGACACACTGTCAGACCTCAGCCATGTGGTGTAACTGTCAGAGTCTGGTGTGTTAACATGGTGATTGGTGATAAACAAGCAATGAGTTCATTGAGAACAAGGCCACTGAGGCGCATGCACCCTTCAGACCTGGGAGAAGCCAGAGTTGATGCTCTCGTGGGGTGGGGGTGTGGCAGGACTGGTGGCTCAGGGTAAGGGACTGCTGCCCAGTGAACAGACACCCAGAGGATGGTGCTCACTGGAGGCCTCAGGGCTTTAGCTATCTTCCACTCCAATGGGTTCCCATTGAGGAGATACCCAGGAGCCCACCATTCCCTGTATCTCTCCTATTGGTTGCCTGGATGGTTTATGTGATGCTTATGTGATCATCATAATAGCATTGTAGCTCTAGAGTGGGAAGAGATCTCACTGGACATCTAGTCCAACTCCTCCTTTTACAGGCAAGGAAACTGAGACCAAGAAAGGTGAAGAGTATCAGGCCATATACCAAAATGTTTATAGCAGCACTTTTTTTAATAGCAAGGGATTGTAAACAAAGTAGATGCCATCGATGGGGCGGGGGGGGGGATGGATAAACAGACAATGACACATCAATCTAATAGAAAACTATTATATTGTGAGAAATGATGTACGTGCGGGTGAGGAGGGAGGGAGGAAAAAAGTGCACAGCTTAGATGAGAAGGAAGCTCAGAAAGGAGGGTAGCTTTGAAAACAATGTGTAGTGTTTATTACATAGATTTTTTTCCCCAGCAAAAGTAAACAGTGTGAAATGGAGATTTATGGTTTCATATTGAATCCTCTCTTTGTGCTGTTTAAATGGAAATTTTTTTGTCTTTTTTATTTAAGTTCAAAATGAATAAAAAAATTTAAAAAAAAGAAATGATGTGTGTGATGGGTACAGACAAGCATGGAAAGCTCTGAAATGATACAGAGTAAAGTAAAGGAAGCCAAGAAAACAATATACATAATGACTACAATAATGTAAATGGGAAGAACGATCATGAAAAAAATCAAAAGCCACTGTTTCAGAATTACAAGGAACAATCATGGCTCGAAGGAAAAGCTAGAAGAAGTCTCACCCTACCCCTTTACAGAGGTAGAAGGTCCACAAGAACTGTACATTGCATGCATTTCCCTACTTTTTCTGTATTGAACAGTTACACTGATTTTTCCTCTTCTTTTTTCCTTATTTTCTTTTTGTCTTAAAAATACAATTTGATATATCAAATGGATCTCTGGGAGGCGGAGGAATACTTGGGGAAATTACAGTGATGTAAAAAAAGATACAAATAGAAGCTTATTCCTTTAAAAAAAAAGAGCATTGGCCAAGGACACACAGACTTGTTAGCCTCTATTAGTGACACAAACAGGATTTAAACCCAGGTCCTCTGATCTCAAAGCCACGTTTCATATCTCAAGGACTCGTGACTTTGCTGATGTGGGACACAGCATACAGCCACATAGCTCTCAACCCTTCCTTTAGACCTTAGTAGAGGACTCTGAGAATTGTGGATGAGAATGTCGGCACTGGGTAATAATACTTAGACAGCATGTACACAGTCCATCCTTGCAAGAACTGTCGGCTTGTCTTCAGACAGGAAGAGTGTGGGAGCACCCAAAGTGTTTGCTGTGTTTCCCTTTGCACCTGCCTGACAAAACTGGCCCCATCCTTCTACTCACTCGATTCTAAGAGTTGCCCTTGGAAGGAGAGAGTGTTTTGCCCTTTACCTAGAGCCTACTCAGTCCCCCTTATCCCACTGTTCAAATCTATGGCCTCTTCCAACTTCCTGACTTGGCTTCCTCTACCACACTATGCTTCATTGGGATTTTATTGGATTTCCCACCTGTGATTATATGGGGAAGATACTAGAGGATTGTGGGGGCTGGTTTGAGGGACCTTTCTCTTAGCTCCAATTTGGACCTCTGTTTATCCTCTTGTCTTTGAACTGTCCCTCTGTAACAGCAAGCACCCTAGCATACCCAGGGTTTCCTGCTAGCACAGGTTCTCTAATCTACTTTTAAAGGAAAAAATAGCTTTTAAAGGGGTGCACAATCTTACTTTAGTCAAACATATATATACACATATATATGTGTGTGTATCTATCTATCTATATGTATCTATATCTATATATCTATATATATCTACATATATATATATATATATAGACAGATAGATATAGATATATATATCATTCACTTAGTTCGGGGGAAAGGTCAGCACCCTGAATGTAGAGACAAGCATAGAAAATACAGAGAAAATAGCACAGATCAACAGACAGCTCTAACGAACAGCAATACATACACAGTTACCAGAGAGAAAAGCACCAACATATGGGTTTTCAAAGTGGGGCGCTCCTTGATGGCTCCCCAGAGTCTCATCTGGCCAAATCACATGAACATTCTTCCAATGAGTGAGCCCCCAAAGCAAAACCTCACCTCAGGGTATATATACAATTCTCAGAGCCAGAGGGTGTCACAACCCTAGTGACCCAGTGCCTAATTAGAAATTAGCAAAAGGTGTGGGCTTTTTAATCAAGCTTCCCTTAATGGGCTCCACATGAGGGCTATTTATAGGTGGGGAAGATCTTCAAATCCTATTAACATTATACCCTCTTTCTGATAGAGGGTTCCTCAGCCAACAGCTAGATCTTACCATAAAAGACAAACATAGATTTGAAAGTAAAATCATGGATTTAGAGGTAGAAGGGCTATCAAGTCCAACTCTCCACATTTTATAGATGAAAAAAAAATAGAGGCACAGACAGGTAAGTGACTTGCCCAGAGTAAAACAGCTATAAGTAGCTAAGGTAGGATTTGAACTCGGGTCTTTCTAACTTTACCTTAGATACCTTATCTGACACAACATCCAGCTCCTATAGGTACATACTGTTTCCTCCAGTAGAAATTGCCTTCCTAGAGAACATGGATAGTTTCATTTTTTTTATCTTCCTATCCCTAGCATTGCCAGCAGTTGTAGGTGTTTAATGAATGATTGTCGATTAATTAGTTGATTAGATTTGAAGTCAGGGAACTGTGTTTCAAACATATCACCTCTTCGATGTTAAGTCAGTCACTCCCCCTTCTCTGGGGCTTCAGTTTCTTCATTTATAAAAGGAGGACTTTGAACTAAGTAATCCCTAAAGTCCTCCTCAATTTATAAATGAAATCAAGACCTAGAAAGGCTAAGTGATTTACCCAAGTTGCTATAGTGAATTAGTGGCAGAGTCAGGATTTAAGATCATAGAGTCAGAGCTGGCAGGTATCTTAGACACCATCTAATCCAGGCATGGGGAACCTTCGGCCTCCAGGCCACATGTGGCCCTCTAGGTCCTCAAATGCGGCTGTTTGACTGAATCCAAACTTCACAGAACAAATCCTCTTAACAAAAATAAAACGAATAAATCTTCTTAATAAAAATAAAATCCTTTTATTAAGGGATTTGTTCTTTGAAGTTTGGATTCAAAGAGCTGCACTTGAGGACCTAGAGGGCCACATGTGGCCTAGAGGCCCCAGGTTCCCCAGCTCTGATCTAGTTACTTTATGAATGAAGAAAATGAATCTGTAGAGTTTGGGCAACAAGACCATAAAGGTAATAAGTAACAGAGAGAGGATTAGAATCCTAGTCCTTGGGCGAGAAGCCCAGTTTTTCGTATCATGCCTTGTTGCTTCTCTTCTTGCTTGATTTATTGGCTGAAGGATGGTGGGGATGAGTGGAAATACTTTCCAGTGGTCTGAGTTATGACACCTAGAAGTGGTTTGTTCACTGTGGGCAGGGTGGAACGATCTCAGAGGATGCTGAGTTCTTCATTCAATGGCCTGCGAGATTAAGAAAAAGCACTGAGCTTTGGGAAAATCTTCCTGGTGGGACTTTTTTGCCCATCAGCGACACACTTTCAATTGAACATATACACACATATCCTCAGATATTTTGGGCTACCCTAAATCCCTCCTAGTTTACCCTTACTATAGATGTCCTGAGCCTAATTAGTGTTAATAAAGAAATAATAAGGGAGACCTCCAGCCACCATAGAGAATGCACAAATTGTTTAATCATCTCAACTCAGGGGAGAATACATAAATTGTCTAATCAGCTCAACTCGGACAATTGTGAGTTAAATGTTTACTGCACATGTGTTAAAAAAATCTCCCATTCTACAACTGTGTTCTCTTCAAGACCCATTAACTTGGGCCAACCAGCCTTTTGTGTAACATCCTGCCTTCCTGGCTTCTAAAGAAACCGACCCCTGCTGAGCTCCCTTTGAAGCCCAGTCTTCCTATGGGACTGAGTTTTCTGATTTGAGCCTGGTTTAAATGAGCCCGGAGTGAAAGCTTTTGTGATCTCCTCAGCCACCTCCCATCCATCCCCCATCCCTATCAGGGATTGCACAGAACACTGATACAAACAAACCCCAAACTCAGCTGGGCTGAGATGAGGTAGGATCCAAACTTGCTGGAAGGTGTCAGAGCAGACCCTGGTAGAGGCTGCAGGGTCAGCGGGGCCCATGTGGGATTTGATGCTTCCCTCTGCATGGAGCCAGGTGCTGCAGAGAGAAGTGATTCCTCCTTCCCATCTTGCAGCAGGGGTATTCTCACCGACAGCCTTGGGATTACTACAGGAGGTGGCCACCACAGGCTTTGAAGATGCAGGGAGCGTGGGTCTTTTTTGACCTTGAGAGGAGTCAGTTCAGCTGAGTGGGTGACTCTCCAGCCTCAGCTACCCCAGGTCAAAGATTCAAGCACCAGCCATGATAGATGAAAGCATCAGGTTCTATTACCATCTAGTGACAACCAAAAATATAATAAGCAAGATACAGCATGTGTTTCCTGCTGCCAAGAAGTCAGACAGAAGTGGGCCAGATCCTGCCAAGATTTTTCCAGGCACTGAAAAAGATTTCTCTTTTTTATGTTATGATGGTGAAGGTGATGAAGTATTTATTAAGCAACTACCTTGGGCTAAGCACCGTCAGGGCAAATGAAAGGCATAAGTCCAGATTTCCTGGAGATAATGGACTGAGTTGACAAGACAGAAAAATTGGTAGTTGGGGTGGGCAGCTATGGGCTATGAAATTCCCCCCTTCCTCCTCAGGTGGTAGATGGCAGGAAGGCCCCATGAAAAGGGAGAGGTTTGGTGGGGTGGGGCAGGGAGGACGGGAAGGGACCAGTTTGGGTGGCAAGTCTACAGCAGGCCTGTTCAGGCTGTAGAAAAAGACTGGGAGACTCAGGAAAAGGCAGCAAAGGAGGGGATATAATAATAATAGCTAGCCTTTATATGGTACTTTAAGTACTTTACATATATAATTTCACTTGATCCTCATAACAGATGCTATGATTAGCCCCATTTTACAGATTTTACAGAAATGGAAACAGATATCAGGTAAACGATTCGCCCATGGTCACATAACAAATAAGTGCTATTATGATCTCCATTTTACCATTGAGGAAACTGAGGAAGAGATTTTTTTTATTTTTTAGTGACTCGACTAGCATCACATCCCAAGTAAGTGTCTGAGGGAAGATTTGAACTCAAGTCTTCCCAACCCCAAGTCCCATAGTCACTAACTTCAGAAGGTAAAGCACTATATAAATATAATACATTTTTAGTATAACCATCATTTATAAGACAGAGAGATGTATATCTGAAGCAGAGGGACAGGGCACAGGTCCAAAGGCTGAACACAAGGAAGAGATAATGCCAAAGGGACCCATGTTAATGATTCAGATCTATCCCTCCTCCCCAGCCTGGAGGACTCAAGAATACTACTAGAGTGGAAGTGGGGCCATGGGTGAGAGTGGAGCAATGAGTGACAGTGGGGTAATGGGACATGAGGTATTGTGTAGTAGAAAGAGTCAGATGACCTTGGTTTAGATCTCAAAGAGGAAGGCATTTGGCAGGGGGTGGGTGAATAAATTTAAATAAGAAGTGATTATTTTATATTCACTAGATATCTATGATGTATTGAGGAGTCATCACTACTGAGCCAAGGTCACCATCTCCCCGAGACTCAATTTCCTAGAGTTGGAACAAGAGGCCTCTGAGGCTCCTTCTAACTCTAAATCCTTGATCCCATAATTCAAAGTCATTATTTCAACATTAACTGAAGATTTAAGATGCATAGAGGACCCACGGTTCAGAGTAGAGGTCGCTTCACCTCCCTGGGACTCAGTTTCCCCATTTGTAAAACAAGGCAGTTGGGGTAGATGACTTCTAAGGTCTCTGGATATGTGGGTCAGTGAGTCTAAGTCCACCACTGCCTTCTTAGGTCACCTCAAGCAAGTTCATTCAAAGCCTTTTTAGGCTGAGTTTCATCATATATAAAATGGTGGTAGCCACTCCATGGCCTGTCTTACAGGGCTGTTGTGAGAATGATGACAGAGACTGGTTATGGCAAGCTTTGTAACGAGCCATCACGTGCTACATAAATGAAAGTTATTATTTATAAACCTCATCAGAATCACAAATTCTAGGGAAGCTCACTAGTGCAGCAGACAGAGCGCTGGACTTGGAGTCAGCAAGATCTGAGTTCATATGTGACCTTGGACATTTAGTAGCTATGTGACTGTGGGCAAGTTGCTTCACCTCTGTCTATCTCAGCTTCCTGAGCTGTAAAATGGACATAATAATAGCACCAACCTCCCAGGATTATCATGCAAATAAAATGAAAAATATGTGCAAAAAGCACTTAGCATGGTGACTAGCACGTAGCAGGTACTTAATAAATGCTTGTTTTTGTGCTTCCTTCTCTTCCCTTTTCTTTCCTCTTCTCTCCTTTCCTTTCCACCCTTTCTTTCTCTTCTTTCCTTCCCTCCTTCCCTTCCTTCCTTCACTTCTAATCTTTCTCCTTCTTTCCCTTTCTCCCTTCCTTCCTTCTTTCTCTTGCATTCCTCCTTTTCTTTTTTCCTTTGCTTCCATTCTTCTTTCCCTTCTTCCTTCACTTCCATTCCTCCTTCATTTCTTCCTTTGTTTCCTTCCTTCCTTCCTTTCCCCCAAAACCTTCCTGTCCCCACTCCTTGTGCAGGCTCACTTTTGGCAGGTGTAGGAAATCCACCTATGAATAAGACATGACAGAAGGACCCACTCAAGGTCCCAGCAAACTGGGCAGCAGCCCAGCATTCCATGGTGGAACAGAAAGCTTTTGCTGTTTACTTTGGTTGGGACGCAGCCTCAGGTGGGGCTGGCATGTCTGGACAATGTGATGCAGTTACATATGCATGTCACACCACCTGAGGAGAGAGTCCTGAGCGCAGCCCATCATCAATTATCCATTTGGTGAATTATCCAAGGCTAATTGTTAATCCTAGTCTGCCTTCTCTGTTATTAGAGTCTTTGGGACTAACCTTTCCCCTTCTGTTGGCTGGCATGTGCTCACTGAAATGTCACTCTGCAGAATTAGGATGGCAAATTGGCGGCTGAGAAACCAAGGCAAAACAGGGAGCCAGTCAAATGAGAAGCAGGGCAGACTAGGGGCTTATCTGATGTTCTGGATCATCCATACCCCTGCTGCCCTCTATTAGTGCAGACACCAAGGAATTGACTAGATTTGTTTAGTCTGCAACCGGGAGGAATGGGGCTACCCAGGTAGTGGGGAAAGAGCCACAAAGCAATGGGGGGCAGATCATAGAAAAGAGCCAAGGAGGAAGACTTGGGACCCGGAGGAGAGGAGATCATGCTGTAGGGTAGGGGGATGGAAAGAGGAAGGTGAGGTCAGGTCAAAACAAAGGAAGCCTTAGGTAGAGAAGAAAGGTCTAAGGGACAGAGCGAGGCAGCTGTATCCTCCATAAATGGCCACTTCCCCAGGCACACATTCCCAAACCATTCTCTTCCTGTACATTCACCCTTGCCCTTTGATGGTATGTGTGTGAGAGGTGGTGCATGAGGACCCTGGCTACCCCATGTCATGGTCTTTTTATCTTCCTCCACCCTTCACAAATCATTTCACTCACATAACTGAGGCTTCCTGAGCTCTAGAACTAGAGCCGCAAGGCTACCTGCCTGACCCCATTCCTCAGGCTGAGCCTACCCTTGTCTCCATGCAGCTTCTGGCCCCGACTGGAGGCAAGGGCTCAGTTAATTGACATTTACCAGAAGTGCCTGAGTACTTTTAAAATAAATTCCTAATTTGAATATTATTTTTCATTATACATCAAAATCTCCAGAAACCTGCCTCCTACCCCTATTCCTTTCTCTTTCCTTTCCTTCCTGCCTCCTTAGTCCTCAATTAGGTGGGCTCTGCCTCAACCCTGGCTCTGAGCTGTGTGGGGGCTGAGGGAGGCTTAGCTAGACAGACTAGTCTTCTTACACACACATACCACACACACACACACACACACACACACACACACACACACACACACACAGAGTCACACAGTCCCTGCAGAGTGTGCATTATACTCTGGACTTCCAGGGTTAATTAGCCTGCAGCATCCATAGGCCTGCATTTTCCTTTAATAGCCAATTAGGTCTTGTTAGCTCTATTGTCATTTCCAGAATGAAGTAGAAAGCAGTCCCAGGGGCTCTGACTCTACAATGACCTTCAGACAAGACCCCCATGGACACGGCTGTGGGAGTGTGCCCCACCAGAGACCCTCTCCCAAAAGGGGAGTCTGTGAAGGATCTCTGTGGGTGAGGCTCTCCCCCTGGGGGAGCACAGGAGCCATCTGTCCTTGGCAGGGAGGCCTGTGGGAGGTTACCTGATGAGAAAGGGTCCAATCTGTTCTTGGTGCCTCATAATGACCCTTAACGGTGCCGCACACAGATGCGTCCATGGGCAGCGATCTGCATCGCGCTACCGTCTGCCAGCTCCCGTCAACGCTCTGCAGGACCGATCAATATCCAGCCAGGCAGGCTGGCTAATGACATTGCATTCTACCCGGGTCAGGAGAGGCACTAGGTCTCAGCTTCGGTTTCCAGGCAGGGTCTCTTCTGTGCTAACAAGGCACAGCTTCCTTCCAGATTGTCTCTATCTCACATTCACAGGCTTCCTAGACTTGGCAGCTGCGGGAAGGCCAGGACCCTGTAGCCTGACCTGCACCAGACTTCTACATAAATGAATGCTCTGACAATCTTGATCTCCAGTGCCCTCCTAGCTGAAAAGCCTGTGTCTTAGTATTGCCACAGAAACCTTTATCAGCCTTCGAAATGAGAATAGAGAGCAGGTCCCATTCATAGCAGCATGGTTAGAATATACTTCTTTCAAAAGAAATAGCAGAAGAGGCATGGAAACCATTCTCTTGGGACTCCCCCTGCAAGGACAAAGGGAGGAGAGCCCACAAAGGGGGCTGAATTTGGAATTTAAGAAGAGCTTACTAAAATGAGGGGTCAGGAAGGGACCTGGGCAGCAAATAGCCTAATTACAAGAAAGACAGTGGGGTGGGGGGAGGGCAGCTCAGGATAAAGAGAATGTTGCCAGGCTACATAAAACAAGGCAAACAGATAGCTTTATGAAGCTCAATTTCCACAGGTTCACTAAAGGCCCTTGGCCTATTTATGAGCCCAGTGGGGTCATAAGCACATAGGCACATTCCCAGCTATAAACACAGCTCATCTTCCTACCAAGCCTGCCTGGAAGGCACACAGACACATACCTTGGCTAGCTCTGACATTGGGGCTGGGCAGTGGGAGATGGTTCAGGGATAGGAACTCTAAGGCCTGGGGGCAAGAAGGATTCTGGAAAGGACAACTCTTTCTGTACCTGGGGCTCAAAGCCAAGCTAGCTTTGGTTGGGGTTGGGGATTGTTTAAGAACTTTCTAAATGCTCTGAAAGGGGAGAAGAAATAATAAAGTGTCTGTGATTAAACCTGAAGATGATAAACTAAGGAGGGATTGGAGGTAAGGGAGAGGCGAGGGAGACATTACAAAAGGCTGAGGAGTTTTATGAGCTATTCTTCCTTCCTTTCCTCTATTCCTTCCCTAATTCCTTTCTTTTTATTTTATTTTTGAAGGTAAATAAACTTAAAGACCTAATTTTTTTTTTAATTATCAAGCATTTCTTTTTTCTCTCACCTACCCCCAACCCCACTGGAAGAAAAAATAATTGAAAAAGAAAAAAAAGCTCCTTTGGGACTTTAAGTAGCAAACTACCAGGTAAAAATGGCTCAATGCTCAATGGAAGCCTATGGGCGTCTCCAAGTGAGCCTCTCCCACACCCATGTCTCACCCATGATTTTTGGTCACTGCTCTGATAGAAGCGATGGGCTACAAGCTCTGGAAACCTCCACCTTGAACTCTCCTTGAATTTCCCTACTTGATCTGGCTGTAAACCTCTCAACTGGCCTTTCATTTTCACAGTGCCCAATTCTCTGTTACCTTTAATCTAGCCCAGTTCTCCATTGTCTGTTACCTCTGGATGGCCTTTGCTACTTCCCATCCTTGATCCTATCTAGACCCCATTCTCTTGGTTCCTGGCCTCCTACCTCTAGTCACCTCAACCTACTAGCCACTCCCATCAAGATCCTTCCTAACCTCCTCCTCCAATCACCCCAGACTACTGGCCACTCCCTTAGAGATCCTCCCTAGACCCCTGCCCCAATCACCCCAGACTACTGGCCACTCCCTTAGAGATCCTCCCTAGACCCCTGCCCCAATCACCCCAGACTACTGGTCACTCCCTTAGAGATCCTCCCTAGACCCCTGCCCCAATCACCCCAGACTACTGGCCACTCCCTTAGAGATCCTCCCTAGACCCCTGCCCCAATCACCCAGACTACCTGCCACCAGACTACTGGCCACTCCCTTAGAGATCCTCCCTAGACCCCTGCCCAATCACCCCAGACTACTGGCCACTCCCTTAGAGATCCTCCCTAGACCCCTGCCCAATCACCGCAGACTACTGGCCACTCCTTAGAGATCCTCCTGACCCTGCCCCAATCACCGCAGACTATGGCCACTCCCTTAGAGATCCTCCCTTGACCCCTGCCCCCAATCACCACAGACTACTGGCCGCTCCCTTAGAGATCCTCCCTAGACCCCTGCCCCAATCACCCCAGACTACTGGCCGCTCCCTTAGAGATCCTCCCTAGACCCCTGCCCCAATCACCCCAGACTACTGGCCGCTCCCTTAGAGATCCTCCCTAGACCCCTGCCCCAATCACCCCAGACTACTGGCCGCTCCCTTAGAGATCCTCCCTAGACCCCTGCCCCAATCACCCCAGACTACTGGCCACTCCCTTAGAGATCCTCCCTAGACCCCTGCCCCAATCACCCCAGACTACTGGCCACTCCCTTAGAGATCCTCCCTAGACCCCTGCCCCAATCACCCCAGACTACTGGCCACTTCCTTAGAGATCCTCCCTAGACCCCTGCCCCAATCACCCCAGACTACTGGCCACTCCCTTAGAGATCCTCCCTAGACCCCTGCCCCAATCACCCCAGACTACTGGCCACTCCCATCAAGATCCTTCCTAACCTCCTCCTCCAATCACCCCAGACTACTGGCCACTCCCTTAGAGATCCTCCCTAGACCCCTGCCCCAATCACCCCAGACTACTGGCCACTCCCTTAGAGATCCTCCCTAGATCCCTGCCCCAATCACCCCAGACTACTGGCCACTCCCTTAGAGATCCTCCCTAGACCCCTGCCCCAATCACCCCAGACTACTGGCCACTCCCTTAGAGATCCTCCCTAGACCCCTGCCCCAATCACCCCAGACTACTGGCCACTCCCTTAGAGATCCTCCCTAGACCCCTGCCCCAATCACCCCAGACTACTGGCCGCTCCCTTAGAGATCCTCCCTAGACCCCTGCCCCAATCACCCCAGACTACTGGCCACTCCCTTAGAGATCCTCCCTAGACCCCTGCCCCAATCACCCCAGACTACTGGCCGCTCCCTTAGAGATCCTCCCTAGACCCCTGCCCCAATCACCCCAGACTACTGGCCACTCCCTTAGAGATCCTCCCTAGACCCCTGCCCCAATCACCCCAGACTACTGGCCACTCCCTTAGAGATCCTCCCTAGACCCCTGCCCCAATCACCCCAGACTACTGGCCACTCCCATCAAGATCCTTCCTAACCTCCTCCTCCAATCACCCCAGACTACTGGCCACTCCCTTAGAGATCCTCCCTAGACCCCTGCCCCAATCACCCCAGACTACTGGCCACTTCCTTAGAGATCCTCCCTAGACCCCTGCCCCAATCACCCCAGACTACTGGCCACTCCCATCAAGATCCTTCCTAACCTCCTCCTCCAATCACCCCAGACTACTGGCCACTCCCTTAGAGATCCTCCCTAGACCCCTGCCCCAATCACCCCAGACTACTGGCCACTCCCTTAGAGATCCTCCCTAGACCCCTGCCCCAATCACCCCAGACTACTGGCCGCTCCCTTAGAGATCCTCCCTAGACCCCTGCCCCAATCACCCCAGACTACTTGGCCAACCATAGATCCCTCCCACGGTCTTTCTGTATATATAAGATCCATCTCGTTTCCTTGAAAGTGCCCAGATTTAATCTGACCCCCTAGCATTAGTGATACAAAGGTTCAGATTCCTTCATAGTCGGATCAATATGGCAGATCTTTAATAAACCTTGTAGTTCTTTGGCTGAAAGAAGGCTTGGGTCGAATTCATTCCGGCACGTCCTGCGTGTCACTGTTCCGGGGTCCCAGCACCCCTAAACCTCAACAGAAGGTGAGTAAGCTTCTTGAAGGCAGAGACTGTTACATTTTTGTGTTTGCATTTGCAAACACTTGTTTCATACCAGTGGACAGATGGATTTCCCCCAAGACCAACTTAGTGGCATTAGCTATTTGAGGGTACTGCCTCTATTCTCTCATCCCCTACTTCTCACCCAAGTCAGGAGATGAATCATAGAATTTTAAAGCACGAAGGGATCTTAGAGGTCATCGAGACAAACCTCCTCATTTTATAGAAGATAAAACTGAGGCCCAGACAGGTGAAGCCCAAAGTCACAGACAGTTGGTATTGGGGATGCTGTATGTAGAGGGCTTCAAGCAGTTGAATAGTCACATTTATCTATTTCCCTGCAGCAGCATCATGCAGACACACATGTATGTGCATACGTGCATGTGCACATACATGTATATGTACACGTGCATGCTCATGCACATGTGCGCACTCGGGTACACACATACCCAAACAACTTCCAAAGTCTCATCTAAACTTGAAATTCTTGATCTTAGGATTCTAGACCTCCTGACCTCAACCCCAGCATTCTTTCCATTACACAATACCTCCTAGATATATCCAAATGGTCTTAGAGCTGCTCAGCAAAGACTCTGGCCCAAAGAGCCAAGTCTTATCTGGGGGAGTGGAGCTGGGTCTCTCTGGGATCCTGCCAGGGCAAGTCAGCATTTCAGAAACATCAAGGATTTTTCTGGCAGTCTGGGCACGGGGGTGGTGCCGCACAGAGAACATTGGATTTAGAAGGCAGAAGACTACGATGTGGATCCTGGCTGTGCCTTTCACAAGCCCCGTGACCCTGGACCAGCCCCTTCCCTCCTCCGTCCCTCAGTTTCCTTTCCTATGAAATGAGGATAGCACCACATGCATCACCTCCTGCACAGGGAAGCACTTTGCAAACCACAGGAACATGAATAATAGCTGATATTTATAGAGTCCTTTAGGACTTGCAAGATACTCTACATACGTTCTCTCCTCTGATCTCCAGGAAGAATTGCAGTCGAGAGCAGGGACTGTCGTTTCCTTTTCTTTTATTCCCAGTGCTTAGCACAGGGCCTGCTACATAGTAGGCACACACCTAATAAATGTTTAGTGACTATTACTTTTAACCCTTTAAGAGACAGCATGACAGTGGGGTTCTGGAGTCATATCATCCAGATCAAAATCCTGCTGCAGCTACTCATTACCTGAGTGACCGTGGGGGTTTACCTACCCTCTCAGAGCCTTTCTCCCTGGAGAGCCGGCCCCACAGTCAGGAGGAACTGGGTTCAAGTTCTGCCCCTGATAATACTAACTACAAGACTCTGGGCAAATCCCTTAACCTTTCAGTATTCTAAGTCTGTACATTATACAGAAGGTGCCAGCCTGTATTGGTTGAGGGAGTTTCCTCTTCCAAGAGTTTTCTATGCCAATGAAATCACAAACCTAGCCCCTATCCCTAGCTTTACAACTTACATCATAGATCCGACAGAAATCACTTTGCAAACCTCAAAATGCTCATGTGAGTTATTGGGCTGATGTTTGTGAGTGGTAAAGCAATGTCTGTCAGTGAGGCATGGCAGGAACAGCTAGCCCAAATGCCACTAAAAACTGGACCACAAAAACTGGATTGTTGCCACAGTCTATGTAGCAACAGCCTTTCCCTGCTCTCCCCCCAAAAAACTTCCATCCCTTCCTCTCCCTGCATTGGAGGCCAGGAGGGAAAGGATGGCTGTCTATGTAGAGACCAGGTTTAGTCTGACCTCCTTGGTGCCTCCAGCAAGCACTGAGTTTTATAAACCGATTAGATCACTAGAATCTAACAAAGAGGATAAGTTTGGGCTGAAAGGACCTAGAACCTGAATTGAAGCAATTGCATCCCATTGTGTCATTTCAGAAGATAACTTAGTAATTTGGGAAGGGAAGTCTGAAATCATGTATTGTTCCTTAATAATCTCACCTGTATATGTTGCTTTCAGGCTCAGAAAGCACTTTCACACGCATCAACTCTTAGGAGTCTTACAACAAGCCTTAGTGGGCTTATGTGACTTATTATTCCCAAAGTCCTAGAAAAAACCTTGAGGCTACTGGAGTTCTCAATACTGTCACTCATGAGCCCCTACTGGTGTGTGAGATAATCAGCTAGACTTAAATGGCTTTTTTAGAAAACAAATTTACTGAGAAGGCATAGCAAAAACAGTTGGCTTAATAGTTTTTTTTTTTTTTTTCCCAAAGCCAGGGAACTTGTTCTCCTCACACACATAAAGTCTCATGAGGAGACTTAGAACTTAATGATGGGGAGGAACACACGTAAAGAGCACATGTGGCCAAAGGGTAAACTCACAACCTATGGTTACTGGAAGTGTTCTCCCTTCACAAAGTCCTCAGGAAGTTACCTTTAGGTGTGGCTCTCCTTGGGATCCAAGGGTCAGTGTCTCTGGTGAGTCTGAGGCTGGCACATTTTTATTCTGCTGTAAGGGGGTCTCACTCCCTAAAGCTGTCACCTTTGCATATCCATCGGCAGGAACTTCCTCTGTCATTGGTCACTACTATTTTGACAGCCACTACGACCTCCTCCAGGCACCTGTGAGACCTTTGGTGTAATAACGATGATGACGATGATGACGACGATGACGATGATGATGATGATGACGATGATGATGATGATGACGATGACGATGATGACGATGACGATGACAATGATGACGACGATGATGATGACGATGATGACGACGATGACGATGACGATGATGATGACGACGATGATGATGATGATGACGACAACGATGACGATGATGACGATGATGACTACGACGATGATGACGATGATGACGATGACGATGATGACGACGATGATGATGATGATGATGATGATGATGACGATGACGACGATGATGATGATGATGATGACGATGATGATGATGATGACGACGACAATGATGATGATGATGACGATGATGATGACGATGATGATGATGACGATGATGATGATGATGATGATGATGACAGCTAACATTTATAGAGGGCTTCCTATGTGCCAGGAACTGTGCTAAGTACTTTACAATTATTATCTCATCTGATCCTCACAACAACCCTGGAAGGAAGGTGCTTTTATCATTCCCATTTTACAGATGAGGGAACTAAGGCAAACAGAGGTGAAGTGGCTTGCCCAGTCACTCAGCTAGTATCTGAGGTTGGATTTGAACTCAAGTCTTCCTGACTTGAGTCCTGGCTCTCTTGGCTTAGAGTGAATGTCAGTGGTAACTGTTTCTCTTTGGAACAGCAACCCTGAGGGTCTTCCCCTCATAGATGGATTTTTTTTTCCTAATTAAAGGGGCCATGCCTTGACTCACTTCCAAAAGAGGCCTATTCATGGAATGGGCCTTACCTCACTCACAGTGAGTACATGAAAAAGCCTTAGCCTAAAAGGGCCAGGGTCTCCCGCTGTATCCTGGATCATCCCCAGTCATCCTGATGAATATCTGGTCACTGGATCCAGATGCCTCTGGAGGAGAAAGCAAGGCTGGTGACCTTGCACAGTCCTCCCTCACTCAAATCAAAGTCAACTGCAAGTCATGTCGTCATTTCTCTGATGTCACGGTCCTCTTCGAAAACGAAGGACAAACACAACCTGGCTCTCTATTCATCGTGCCGGCAAGCCCTGACCTCTAGATCTCCAAAACACATAGTCAGTTGGGAGTAGAGAGGAGAAGGAGCCTTCCAGGGATGCCTAGAGCTTCTCTACCTCTAGACCAGCTTGTCTCTGCACTGCATGATTCCAAACCTGTTTGCTATTACATCCATAGGCCTAGAGATGTGTCTGATTCTTTCAGCCAATCATAAGCTATTTCTTGTGCTTTTCCAAAGATCAAAGAACATTATTCCTTTCAAGTTGATTAAGGACTTGTCTACACCTAGTCTCCGCTTCTGATTGAATGATTCAGTGGAGCTATCCAAAACTTCTGTGCTGATCTTAATGGGGGAGGGGTGAAAACCTGATCCTTACTTCGGGATAGATTTTAAACTAATCCACTGGGATTATTCAGCAGGGAGGAGGAAGCTCTGACATCTCCAGACAGGTATACAATGTTGTCTGTCTTTGATTGGTTGAGTTGCTACCCCTCTGATCTCTAAAGTGACCCTTTGGAGGAAGAATTAAGATTCTTTCCTTCTTCCACTCATAGTCCTCTAGTGACTGACAGGTACATTTCAGGCAACATGATTGACTGACTCTGATAAGTGTCAATCACTGAGAAAGGAGGGAGAGGAGACTAAAGGAATGGGGGAAATTAAAATGGGAGGGAGTGGATGCCCTTCCCCAGCCCAACCTTCACACACACAGCAGTAATCAGAGCTTAAAACTGACAACTTCACATCTTTTGGAACATTCATTTAAACTTTGCACCAAGGTTGCTTTGTTCCTTTTATCTTTAACGAACCAGTAAATCTATGTTCTTTTAACCCTCTCATTCCCCAGATAAGGGGGGTAGGGAGAGCTGAAAGAGAAGATTGAATTCCTTGCCAAAGCAAAGACAGCTAAGAGCACAAATTCTCCTGGAAGGAGTTTGTGTCAGCGACCTCACACTGTCTAAAGAAATGACTTGGACATTGTCTGGTTTGGATCATGCCCCTGTTACCTCCCCACCTTTCTTTATTGTAGGTGTCCCTCACTGATCCTGCCTGTGACTGACTGCTTAGGCCACCTTTTTGGCATCAGGGAACAACTTAACATTTGGGGCTTCTGGCTCGAGGAAGAACCAAGGAAGCCAAGGAGGGAACATGAATGCAAAAGAAGGCAATAAAAATGATTAAAGGAATTATAAGGCTTGACCTATAAAGGGAGGTTAAAGGAACATAATATGTGGAGCCCAGAAAACCAGAGACTTAGGGGACATGATAACTCTCTATAAATATGCAAGATGGGGCCACGTAAAAGATGGGGAAGAATTATTTGATTTGGCAAAGGACACCATTAAAAGAAGAAATGGCCTGAAACTAAAATAAGAGAAAGTTTAATCGAAGCATTGGGAAAATTGGATAGCAGAGGGAGGTGTAGGTGACAGAACATCTGCTAGTTTCAGCTGAATCACAGAAAAGCCAAAGTACCAGGGCCCAGGCTGCTGCCCATATTTGGGGAACTGGGATGAGAGGGCCCAATTTCAGCCACTCAAGTGGCACTGATAACATTCTCATTCTCTCATTCTCTCTCCCTCTCTCTTTTTCTCTTCTTTTTATCTTTCTCCCTCTCCTTTCCCATCCCCTCTCTCTCTTTCTCTCTCTCTGTCTCTTTCTCCTCTTCTCTCTTCCTCTCTCTTCTTTCTCTTCCTCCTCTCTCTCCCTCTCTGACTCCTTTTCTGTCTCCTCTTTCTTACTCCCTTTCTCTTTCTCTCTTTCTACTCTTTCTCCTCTCTCTTCCCTATCTTTCTCTCTCTCTCCTCTCTTAATCCCTCTTTCTTTCTCTTCTTTCTCTCTTCCTCCTCTTCCTCCTCTCTCTTCCCTCTCTTTTTCTCTCTCTCCTTCTCTCTTAATCCCTTTCTTTCTCCTCTTTCTATCCTCCTCCTTCTCTCTCTTTCTCTGTCTCTTCTTACCCCCTTCTTTCTTCCTCCCTCGTCTCCTGGAAGATGAAGGGACAGGTTCAGCTCATCCCAGCTGTATCTGACTAGCTCAGATAGCTGATACTTGGTGCTAATGAGGCCAAGGCCATGGGTTTCATTTCAGTGTGGGCCAGTAAGCTTTCCTATAATCCATGCCTACAGGCTGATGGTCACAGGGGAGAGCCAATGAGAGAATGTGGTTGGATCAACGTAAATCCACCTCTAGTACTTCATGAATAACTGGACTGAGATTCCCCCTCCCCCCAACCCCTAATGATGGAAGGACAATAGGGTGTTTTCCCACAAGCAGAATGTTCAGATACACTGTACTCTCTGTGTGATTGGCAGCTAAGTGACACAGTGGAGAGAATGTTGGACTTGGAGTCAATCAAACCCCATATCAGATATTCACTTACCATATGACCCTGGGCAAGTCACTTAGCCTGCCTCAGTTTCCTTATTTGTAAAATGGGGAGAATAGTATCTTCCTGTCTTCCAGGGTTGTTGAGAGCTCAGATGAGATGACATTTATTTAGTGCTTTGTAATCCTTAAAGTGCTAGCTCTGCCAGACTTGCACACGCATTAACTCTTGTGACTCTCAACAAGCTTCAGAGGGTTTCTGTGACTGGTTCAAGGAAGAAAGCTAGTAAATAGGACTTAGTTCTTCCGACTCCACTACCTTACAGAACCCTAGGGCAAACATACCCATTCCACTCTTTGTACCAATTTTTTGACTCCCAAACTCCCTTCCTCCCACCCCCTCATTCTACAGAAGAGTAAACAGAAATCCTGAGTTAGGGTTATTCAGAGTATCAGGTCCAGAAGGAACCCATTTCCACTCATTCCCTGAGCAGTGGTTTTTCAGCTATTAAAGGCCAGCTATTATTAATATTAGGGCAGCTAGGCGGTACAGTGGATAGAACACCAGGACTAGAATCAGGAAAATGAGAGTTCAATTCCAGCCTCACACACTTACTACTTGGCAAATCCCCTAATCCTTCTTTGCCTCAGTTTCCTCAACTGTAAAATGAGCTGGAGAAGAAAATGGAAAACCATTCCCGTATCTTTACCAAGAAAACCCCAAATGGAATTACAAAGAGTCGGACTAAACAATGACAAATTATTAATAACACTTCAGGAATCATCTAGTCTGACTCCTCAATTTACAGAACATGAAGCCAAGGTCCCAGTGGGGAAAAGGTGACTTGCCCAAAGTCACTGAATGAGGCTCATTCAACCCTTACTGAAATTGAGGTTGAGCTGAGGTGGAGTCAGATGGAGCTCAAATCTCAGAGACTCACAGACTGTTGGAGATGAATGGTTCTTCAGGGACCTCCTTGCCCTCTCTCTCTGCTCTCCTCCACCCCCGCTCCCATTCCACAGAAGAGGAAACAGAAATCCTAAGTTAGTATAAGAGCAGGGACCCGAGGCCATTTCCATTTGCTTCCGACTGGTGGTTTTTCAGCCAACATGACCTCCGGCCTGCCCAGGGGAACCCTAGGGTAATGACCCTTCTAGAGAAACCACCCCTTGCCTCGAGTCACAAGACAAGTAAGAAGGCGTCTCAGGCTTTCTGGGTCTCCAAGATCTCTCACTCTTCCCAAGGTAGAAAACTCAAGCTCTCTGGCAGGGCAAGACTTCAAGGAAGGAGGGGAGGAAGGAAACAAGCACTCATGAAGTGCCTGCTACATGCCAGGCACTGTGTAAGCACTTTACAAATATTATCTCATTCGATCCTTATAACAAACCTGGGACTTAGTTGCTGTTATTATCCCCATTTTAGAGTTGAGGAATCTGAGGCAGACAGAAGCTAAGAGGTTTGCCCAGGATCACATAGCTAGTAAGTGTCTGAGGCTGGATTTGAACTCCAGACCCAGAGCTCCATCCACTGTGCCACCTAGCTGGAGAAAGGAAGAAAAATTCTCAGGGGTGGAGGAGGAAGAGGCATTTCTAGGAAGACAGGGCCCTCCAGCAGGGGTTCTGGAACTAGGATCCCTTGCCACGCTTGCTCTATCTAAAGTGTCCCCACCCCACCCCACCCCCTACTCCTCTCCAAGGTCCAAAAAAGTAGAGATGAACTACTAGGCCCAGAGCATCGTTTCTCTCATTTTGAAACAAGGACTCAGGATCCCCAAGTTCTTATTTTATTCCCCTCACAACAAGGGGGTCCACCATGCTCTCAACCTTGGGAAAGGTTGAGAATCAGGAGACAGTAAAATCTGAGGGAAAAGAAAAAGTCCCTGATATCAGGGAGGCAGAGGTATCCCCAGGAAAGCATGGCCTCCAACAGAGCAGAACCCCTGCCTTGACCCCTGCGTGAACTGTTCCTTTTCCCCCAAGGCCAATCATGGGAAGAGAGAAGGGGAATCCACTTCCTAGACCAAGACATGCTGAAGGATGACAGTTGTTAGGTCACAGGATTGAGAGCTGTTAGTGACTTCAGAGGACATTGGGTCCAGCCCTCTTGTTTTATGAATGATGAAACTGAGGTGAGAGGTGAAATATAAGCCCTGCCTCCAAGTTTCACTCTTGCTTTATTCCTTATAGGACAAACAAGTCATCAGTAGCTTTTTTAATTTCTCGCTTCGAAGAAATGGCTAGTCCTGGGCCATCCCCTACCCCCTTTCCTTACTCAATTTAAGGCTTTGGAGGGGATTTTTTTTAATTTTTTGGAGGGGGGAAGGCAGGGCAATTGGGGTTAAGTGACTTGCCCAAGGTCACACAGCTAGTAAGTGTGTCAAGTGTCTGAGGCCAGATTTAAACTCAGGTCCTCCTGATTTCAGGGTCAGCGCTCTACTCACTGTACCACTTAGCTGCTCCTTTGGAGAGGGTTCTTGTTCAGATTTGCTTGAATAGATGACCTCTGGAATCTCTTCCAACTGTGAGATTTTGTGTGATTCTGTCTAAGGCCTTCAGAGGCATGTCGCCTCCTATAAATGACAAAGTAGTCTCATTGTAATGTTCTCTGTTTACATGATTTCTATCTCACACAAACGCTCTCCCCTCACTGCACCTAAACTTTAATTGTGTCATCAGTAATAGACGTACATGCCGCAGCTACTGATCAAAGGCCCCTCCGTGCCCTGTGGGTACAACCACATATGCCTCCTCCCAATTCCCATTCTCCATTTGACCCCATCATTCTCTATTGCCTTCAGATGCAAATCATTCTTGACTCGGAATCTCCCAGTCCCATTAGAATATGATGAATTGTTTTCTGATCTTGTGACTGGCTCCATATTGGGTTATCTGGGTAGAAATGTAATGTGTTTGCTGATATCAAAATGCTGCTCCTCACCCAGGGGATTGACTCCGACAAAATCATTAGAAATCTGATGTAGTATGGGAGGCCTCCTGAGACTTCAGCACATTCATCCCTCAGTTTAATGAATGCCTTCCTCTGGGGCATATTACTGTCCTCCACATTCATTTCCCGGGCTTCTTCCTGGCTGGTCCCTCAAAGAAGATCAAGTGCTCTGGTGACTGGCCGACCCTCTGACTGGCTCACTCACTCACCAGGGCACGCATGGTCTGCTGAGTCATCAGGGACATTCTCTGGTGCTCCAACTGTGATAACTCACAAAACGTTCACAAGGTAAGTACCGGAAACAACAATGGTGGCCAACATTCACAGCACCCAAAGGTGTACAAAGCATTTTGCATACATGCCTTCGTTTGAACCTCACATCAATCTCAGTGTGGTATGTGGTCACCCGAGTTATCACCCCCATTTTACAGATGAGGGAAGTTAGGCTAAAAGATGTTAAAGTGACTTGTAATAAAGAGAAGAGCCAGGTCTTCCTGCTCCAAATCCAGTACTTTTTTCCATGAAGCCATAGCTGCTTGTTAATAATAAAAATCTTAAGGAACTAAAGGTTCCTTATATCCTGGTGTTAACCAAAAGGTGGTGCTTCTGCTAAATAACAAGGATACTTTAGAATCATTTTTTAGAATCATTTAAATCATTAAAATCTCTGGTCCTCACTCTGTGGCACACAGAGTAAAGAGGTTAGACTAGATAAAGACTCTCAGGTGTCACTCAGCTTTAATATTCCATATACTTTTATTATTAGAGTGTCCTTCCTTGACCAATACTTCAATTATGATATAGAGGGCTAAGGTCAAGTCAATCTGAGAAGGGGGAGGGGGTGAAGAATATAGTCAACTCTCAATTATGTATGTGCTGATTATCTAATTCAATGGACTTTCCCATGGACCATTTAAAATGGGAGTTGGCTCTCCGCCCTGCTGCTCACAAGACTTTAGGTGCTCCTCCCTCAGCTGCCCAGATGGTACGCCTTCAGGGAAGGCAAACTCATGTTAATAGGAGTCTGATAAAACATAATCAGGGAGAAGAATCCTAAGCAAAAAGACCATGTTGCCATACAAAGTCAATCAGAATGCTTTCCGGACAGCCTGCTGTTTGAATCCCCCAAATCACTACTTTCCTCTTGCATGGGGTCTTGACCACAGGAGTCCCTCAATAAAGAGCATTGAAATTGAATTGAATTTAAAATAGAGGCTGACGCAGTCGCTTTTGTATAAAAAAAAAAGATGGTGCTACTGACCCCTGTGAGTTTTCCTAGTATGGCAGTGGATCTGCATTTGGCTATCCTTATTTTCTGAAACCAACAAAAGGCATCTGTGAGAGGCGGCCAGAATCAGGGCAGGGGCTGCAGCCATGGAACCCAGCAAGGCTGACTCGTCACCAAGGCAATGAAAACGACACTCTTAGAACTTCCATACCGCCCCAGATTCCTCTGTATCTTGGTCCAATGATGGTCTTTGAGAGTTGCTCTGGCCAGCTTGGTGATAATCCTCTACAGATTGAACCAGGCTAATCCTCAAAGGACAGGCATACAGTCCACCACTGGGTTTGGGTTCAAAGTCTTTCCAGGTTGGAAAGCCTTGCTAAGGCTTGACCTCAAAGGCAAATAAAGCCTTTGGGAGCGCAAGATCACCTGTGTGACACAACGGAAGCATCTGAATGGGACTTTCGTATAAGAATAATGAGGATGATAATGATATAATTCACATTCATATGACATATTTTTCCCATAAACTCATGGTGCCTTAGGAAAGCATGGTACGGTAAAAATAATTATAATTTTAAAAATAGCTAGCATATGGCACTTTAAGGTTTGCAAAGAACTCTACAAATATTATCACATTTTCTCCTCACAACAAGCCTGAGAGGTTGATGCTATGGTCATCCTCATTTTACAGAGGATGAAATTGAGTCAGACAGAGCTTAAATGACTTGTCCAGGGTCATAAAGCTAAGCGTATGAAGTCAGATTTGAACTCTGGTCCTCCTGACTCTGTTTTCAATGCTTTTTTATGTCAACTAGTGGCCTAAGTGAACAGAATCTGAGGACCTGGTTTCAGATCTTGGCTTTGATATTTACTGCCTGTGTGACCTTGGGCAAGTCATATTCCATCTTTGAGCCCCACAATCATTTTGATCATCTGCAAAATAAGAGGGGGTGGTAGATGACTTTCTGACTTCTTTCCTAAGTCCTAGGTCTAAAGTCATAAGAACCTTGCAAAGCAGATATTGTGTGTAGTTTGTCCTTCATTCTTGAAGAGGACCATGACATCAGGAAGATGGTACCATGATATGCAAGTGAATTGGATTTAAGTGAGGGAGAGCTGTGCAATGTCACCAGCCTCACTTTCTCCTCCAGAGCCATCTGGGTCCAGTGGCCAGACATATAGCACAAAATTATCATTAGCCTTTTAGAAATGAAGAAACTGAGACTCAGAAAGGGAAAGCCAGTGATATATAGTCACATAGTTTTTAACTGCTATGACTTGAATCAATCCCTGATTTCAGATAGAGTCTAGTATTCTTTCCATTATATCATATTGGGATAGAAGCCACCAGGGGACTATTTCCCTCATGCTCATCAAACAATGGAGGCATGGCTAATGATCTTATAAGGTACAAATGCAGAGATTTCATTCTACCTGAGCCCTGGTCTTCTCTTAGACTTATAAAGGATCACTCATCCACTCTATTGGTTTTGCACAAGGAGGTAGAAAAAGCTTCCCTGTCTATTCCAGGATCTCTCCTTTCTCTGAATTCAGAACTTCTAAACACACTGTATAACTATAAAGTTATAACTATATAACTTTATAACTATAAAGTTAAAGTGGTACAACATGCATTACAAGAATATATATATATTCTTGTAATGCATGTTGTACCACTTTAACTTCTGTAGGTGTTCATCTTGTCTCATCAATTAGCTTGTAAGCTTTTGGAGGTGAGGGACCATGCTAGAGTCTTCTATAGTTCTCTTATCACCCTTAGCACAAAAAAACTGCACTCATTATGTATTTAGTAAGTATTTGGTGAATGGTTGGTTAAATGATTGAATGAACAAATGAATGGATGAAAACAAGGCCCATGGATTCCATTTGTTTCACTTTCCTTGTCGTTTCTGAGAGAAGGATAGACTGGTATATGTATATGTATATGTATGTGCATGTGTAAATACATATATACACAAGTGTATCTATACATTTTAATCAGCTTACCAATATATAAGTAGTATATTATAGTATATTAGTATAGTATATTAGCAGTATACGTATTATATACATATATGTGTACATATGTGTACATAATATGTATACTACTAATAAACCTATATATTGGTAAGCTGATTAAATATATATATACATGTGTATATATGTATGTATGTATTTTTAATCAGCTTACCAACATATAAGATATTATATAAAAATATAATACATATTATATATATACACATGAACACATGTGTATATAATACACATGTGACATGCTTGTGTGTATATTATACACATTGTATACATATATGCACACCATATATAGTACATATATAATAATACATACATATATTGCAAATATACATATTTATTAGTAAGCTGATAGATACTGGTACTCATTTGTGAGGCTGTGCTATGAGAGGTGGATTCAAAGCCTGCCTCTCATACCAACCGTAATAAAGCCTCTCTGAAAATCATTTGGCTCTCTCATGTGTAAAATATGGCTAAAAGACTTCTCATTTCTACCCTCCGGGTTGTTGTGAGCGTCAAATGAGATAATGTATATCAATTCCTTGGCAAACTTTAAAGCTTATATAAAAGTTGGTTATTCCCATTTTTCATCTGCAAAATGGGCACTGTTGTATGTTTATTCTCTACGTTATGAGGGGAAAGCTTTATGACCTCAGAGTTCCAAAGCAGAGTGAGCTTTTCTTCTTATCAGTGTCCCACCTCTCCCAGCACCCTCTGCCTGAGTTGAATCCCTGCTGGAGGCTTCAGCCAATGGCATGTCCTCTGATCTCCGCCAAAGCTCCTTTCTTGCAGTCGGCGGGCCGCCAAGGTGACACCATCAAATGCCTTTCCTCCAATCAGTGCTCTGAGCTGACACCCTGATTTGCATTTCAATTTGACTTCCTTTCGATGGTTCCAGCCAAAGCCAGGAAATCACTGCCTGTGTCAGTCTCCCTCCTGTTATGTTTTGCTTCTTTCCCCTCTTGGCCCCCATCAAGGGCTATTCTTTCCTTGACATCTTGCTCTCTGCCACAGAGAAAAGTCATCCTTTAACAGCGGTTTTATTGCCCGGTGATATTAACACAATGAAGGAAATCGCTGCTAATTTTTATGAATTATCTCATCATCTGCAGCTAATTAACAGCTGCTGAAAGAGCAGGCCTTGCTTTCCCTCAGAGAGTCTTTGCCTCGGAGCACTCCTGCCTTCAGCTCAGACCTAGTCATCAACTGTGGGGGGAGAGTGGGGTTGAATCTCTCTGCTTAGGTTCTAATGGGGAGCGGGCGTCCCTAGCCCCCACCGCAGCCTCGACGCTGTCTCCCCCTGGCCAAAGGGTAGACGGGCATTTTGGAGTTCACCAGCATGGACTCATCAGTTGCCTGACTGCCTGCAATGGGGATGATTTCAGTTAGCTGGAAATTTTATTAAAATCCAATCTAAATGGGCTGCTGCTGCCCTCAGTTCTCATTACCCTCCTTCTTTCTCCAGAAATCAAGCCTTAGTCTCTATATTTCACTGAAGTGGGCCATAAAGCTAAGTGAATGGAGTAACCAACAGCTAAATACCACTTATTTAGAAGCTAATCTAGGCCCAGGTAGAGAACACATAGAGAGACCAGATAAGGAACCAGCAAATGGGAAGGTGGGGGAAGGACAACAAGCCGGTCCAGCCCTCTGGGTTGAGGGATGAGGAGTATGAGATTCAGGGAAGACAGACTTGCCCAAGGTGATATAGGTAACTCAGACTCCAAATCCTACACAGTTGAATGAATGAAACATAGAGCTGGGATCCACAATTCTGGGCCCTTGTCTCAGAGCCTAAGAAGAAAGGAAGCATCTGTGTGAACTTTTAGAGGTGAAACTGGTGAATTAATCTCTGGGTGATGGCATAGTTCTAACATTAGCAAGCAACCACATGGGACTGTGTAAAGAGAACACTAGAGTCCATCCAAGTGTTGGTAATTGTTCACAACAGATTATACAAATATATGCCAAAGGGGGAAAAAGACTCAGGAAGCAGTTTAGCGCAGTGGAAAGAACACTGGTCTTGGAGTCAGGAGGCCTTAGCCTCACTTCCTCTCCCTCAGCCTGTTTCCTCATCTGTCAAATGGAAATAACAACATACACACACACACACACACACACACACACACACACACACACGCACGCGTGCGCACGCACACACACACACACACACACACACACACTACTTCCCTTGTATGTGAGGGTCAGGTTGTGACCTTAAAGTTACCATCATATCATGATGTCAAGAAACAAGAGGCATTGGAGTGGAGAGGACAGAGATGGTCTTAGGACCAGGAAGATTTGGGTTCAATCCTGTCTCCGATGTGTACTGGCTGTGTGACCGTAGGCAAGGCAGCCTCAGTGCCTTAGGCAACAATCCAAGACTCACAGTTACAGAGAAGGTACCCAATTGTACTGGTAGAGGGAATTCCTGGGGAAACTTTCCACACCAATGAAATTACAAACCCAACTCTTATCCCTCTACCTACATAAGGAGCAGGAGGAGGCTAGGGTCAGTGCTTAGAGAATGCATCTCTGAACAGCAGCAGTTAATTATTTGGAAGACAGGAATGTGGAGGTATTGGATCATAGATTTAGAGCTAAGAAGGACCTCAGAGGTGTAACAACAATGTTACTTGCTGGTACTGTGGCTGTGAAAGGCCAACGACAAGACCAGCAGCCAGCACACAGGAGGGCTGCTAACACGGGTTCTTTGATCTGATTTTCTAAGGAAAGGAACTTTGAGGGGTTAACAATCTCACTTTAATTAAACATACATATTTCATTCACTTAGTTCAGGGGGAAAAGTCAGCACCCTGAACTTCAGAGAAAACACAAACAGAAATTATAAGCAGAAACTACATAAACAGAGCAAAATAACACAAATTAATAAATAGGGCTTCTAGTTGTCCAACCAAGACATTACATACTCAGTCACCAAAGACAGAAGCACCAACATCTAGGTTTTCAAAGCCGGGGTGGGGGGGGGGGCTCCTTAACAGCTGCTCAGAGTCTACACACCAACACTCTTCCAATGAGTGAGCCCCAAACAAAATGCTAACCTCAGAGTATATACACACTTCTTCAGGGTCAGAATGCTTTGCACCTCTTGAGGGTTTCACACTTCTCGTGACACAGTGTTATGGACATAGGACATTAAGCTAGTAGTGGGAAAATGAGTTAGACTACTCAGTATCAGTCTACTCAGGATCAGTGTACCCTGGAGAGGCATAGAAGTAGCATAGTCCTGGATCATGTTCTCACAGAGCCAGCAATAATTTGTGGTCCAGCTGTTGAGTGTATTGCCTCAGTTTCCACATTATAAGGATGCAGCCTTTTCACGGTGCTTTGTGGAGTCTGTAATTAGCAGCTACAGAAGTTGGAGATGTTCTATCTACATGAATAACTCAGGAACAAGGAGAGGGACCTATTGGGGATCCACAAGAAAAGATCATATTGGAGTAAAGTCTGACGTGGGAGAACAAGCTGGGAGCTGATGAAGTCTAGGGAACTCTATTATAGGAGATCGACCTGCAGGGGAGGAGGATTTATGCTGAGATTATACAAAGCAAGGAAGAACAGTGAATAGAGAGGGCTGGTCAGGAGGAAGGATTAAATGATCTATAGAAGGAGGTTGGAGCCCTTTGGCTACATATCCCAAAATAGACAGGGAGGGAGAGAAGTAGGTTCGAGTTGGAGGGGAGGGCAGGGAAAGCCTCTGATTGGTGGTTGTGTCCCAGGCTCTGGAATGAAGGAGAAAGGGACCTTGGCTTAGGAAAATGAAGATTTCCTAGATGCCCCCTTGTCCTTGTAATACCAAAGCTGAGTCTCTGGCCTTTTCAATTTTAGCAAAATACACTGTGTGTAGTGCCTGACCTTTCAAAGGAGGATTGTGTGAGCTTGGCACTGCCTCAGGTGGGCTCCCTGGGGCTTCCTGACTTGGACATCCAGATCCCATATGAGCAGGTGTCATCACACAATCCAAAGCTGAAGCCACCAGGGAGGGGGAATAAGGCCTTTCTAACCTTATTCCTGCACCCACACATGCACACACAACCCCACACATACCATCCTATTGTGTTGCCATCACTGCACATACAAATACTGGCTGTAGAGAGCTTGTTCTAGGGGGATTTAAAGATGATATATGAGAACAGAAAGCACAGGAGAAGAAGGAGGAGAAACAGAGGAACATCATCAGGCAAGGGAGAGTATGAAGAGGCTTCTGAGTGAGAAAAGCAGGCACTATGGGACTTGGGCAAAGGGAGTGGTGAGAGGAAAAGCACAAGATTCATAGAAAGGAAATACACACAGAGCAAGCTGGATAGAGGAAAGGAAAGGGCACTGAGCCGGGAGACAGGAAAGACAGATTCTAGTCCCAGCCCTGCCACTATTAGCTGTATAACCTTGAGTGAGTCACTGACTTTTCTGGACCATAGAATCATCATGGGTTGTGCATCAATTAGGAGCACCAAGTTTCAGGGCCTAGAAAAAAAGCCATGCATTAACAAACATGGCCAATGTGTTGTAGGTTTTTTGTTCTAGTTATTGTGGGGTTAGCTGTAGTTCTTTCAAGGAAGGGTTCTATAGAGGAATAAAAAGTCACTGAACCATTGGTAAATGAGAGTGATGTAAAAAAAGAACACCAATCAGACTTTTTTTAAAAAGCAGGAAACAGGATAGGGAGAATATCTGAAGAGTACCTGTGAGTACAGAGATCTAATGAGCTAATCCCTACTCTCAAGTAGATCCTTAAACTCTTCCCAGTTTATCTAGTGCTACAAGTAGAGGCCCCCTTGTTGGGCCCTGACTTTCTAATCCAGAAAAAAGTAAAGAAAAAGAACACAGCCACTCATCAGCATTTGGTCCAACGCCTTTCAGGTTGTGAACTCTCCAGCCCCTGAAGCTAAAGCTCCACCATTGTCTCCTTGAGACTTGGTGAAGCCTCATTTTTATGATTGACTTTTGCTGGGCAGCCCTGTTTGCTTCCATCTACTCTCTACACAAGGGACCAAAAATGAATCCCAGAATGATAGCCCAGAATGTGTGAAAATGATGAACTTAAGAGTTCATAGTCATAATAATTATGTTTGGATTAAGAGTTCATAGTCATAATAATTATGTTTGGAGGGACCTTAGAGGTCAACTAGTCCAACATCTTTTTACAGCCAAAGAAACTGAGGTCCAGAGAAGTTATGTAACTTGAGCAAAATGGACAGAATTGGGATTTGAATCCAGGCCTCCTGACTCCAAATCCAGTACCCTTTCCATAGTATCATATCGCCTCTCCTTGGGAACCACTGCAAGGAGATAAGGTATAGGCATGTGTTTCCCCATCCCTAGAATAACTTGGTCCTAAGTGTCTTTGCTGGGTCATTAGGAATAGACTACTAAATGTCACATAACCCCTCTGCCCAGGCTCCTTATACCCAACAAAATACCCTAGGCTTAAGAAAAAACCATCCCATCTCTGAATATTCTTGTCTCCAACAAATACTGCTTCCTTTAGTAGGTTCTCTAGCCCCACTCCCACCTCAAACCTAATTGGGTTGATTCTTCTGCTCTGCTTCTGCTGAGCTTCTCTCCACACCTAGATCCACACTTTTGGAAGCCAGAACAAATGTCATCCCTTCCTGGAGGGGAATGGAGGAGTTAATGTACCCAGCTTTAGATTTCTGGGCCAAGATGTCTTGATTAGTGAGTGACTGAGTGTAAACTCAACTGTCCGGCCACCCTAAGCCACCAGACAAAACTGCTTTTCATTTAACCATCTACCTCAGTCACCTTGTCATTCATCCTGATTCCTGCATATTATGATCCCTTTTTCCATTCTTTTTCCATTTCTTACTCTGGGCTTGGTATCAAATGAATATCACCACTGTTCTTAGGGAGGTCAAGGAAAGGTCTTGAATTTCCACCTGGAAAAGTAGAAGAGGCACACCAATTGACATCAACTCACAAGTGACTCTACCAGACACCCCCTTCCCTGAGCATCCTTTCCATAAGGGAAAGTAAGCTCCTTGAGGGCAGCTTCTATTTCAGTTTTATATCTGTATCCTCAGTACTTAGCACAGTGTTTGGCATAGAGTCGATTCTTAATAAATTAATTCTTATTCATTCAACCTTGAGATAATGGAAAGTTGAGTCCAGATAGGAAGAAACAAACACTCAATACCGACCCCAGACACAGCCTCGTTGAACTTTCCTTTGTGAAGGAGATAAATTGAGGTGGTGTTTGATCAAATTGAGTTTTCCTCAACAGCCAGTAACAGCATATGAACAACCCAATAATGTTATAAGGCATTGTCTATTGGAGGAAGATAATTGATTCACTGGCTAACATTCAGCCATATCTCTGAGAGCCTTTAAAAACCACAAAGTGGCCCCACTCTGAAGTAAATCAGTTCTAAGAGTCAGTTCTAGAGTCTGGAGGAATACTGAGCTCTTAAGGACTCATTCTTCCTTTGGGCAACAAAGGTGGGAGGAGAGCTCTGATTCTTTGCTTAGTCCATCAACAATTAGGTCTCACAGCAGAAGTGCTTGGCCACTGGAGACCTGTATCTGCATGCATACAAAGAGTGGAATTCGGAGACACTGTTTCAGCCTGGGGTTATCTCTTTATAGTTCTCCTCACCTGGTCAAACCAGGAATGAGAGTGGTGGATTCCAATGAATGAATGAATCAAAGCACTAACTGGAAGCCATAGGTTTAGAGTTGGAAGGGAGCCCATCTAGTTCAACCTCATTTTATAGATCAGGTGACTGAGACCCAAAGAACTTAAGTGGTTTGCCCAAGGTCACAAGGTGTGAAGGTGACAAGTTTAAGAGTTCATTGTCATAACATTTATGTTTGGAGGGACCTTAGAAGTCATCTAGTCCAGACCCTTCATTTTACAGGCAAAGGAACTAAAGCCCAGAGAAATTTATGTGTGGTAGAGCTAGGGTTTTGAACCTCTATCCTCTGCTCTAAATCCAGCATCTTTCTACTGTATCAAGCTGTCTCCCTACATTCAAATCCAGCTTTTGCCACTTGCTAACTATGTAACCTTGGACAGCACATTTATCCTTTTGAGTCTCAGTTTCCTCTTCTGTCAAAAGGATGAGGAGGTTGGATGAACTCTGTGGTCTCTTCCAGCTATAGATTCTATGCTTTTCTTGTAATAAGAAGAATAGTACTAGGCTTTCTCAGTCCCTATGGGTCACTAGAACAATAAATAATTCTCCCAGCCTCTCTTCCTTGCCCAATGCCTGTCTGAGTATGAAGTGCCAGGAACATTTAACAGAGTTGAATAAACAGCTATAATAATATATGTTCAGCCATTAGCCACACAAGCAATCAAAGATCACTGCCATATGATTCCTGGTTAAACATCATTTGGAATCTAATAAATAAGTGGCTATAAATAAAATCAGAGTGCAGGATAGTCCCTCTAGAGCTGTTCAGGCTGCACTTATTTTTAGTCTAAAGGTGCAGTCTTCATGACTTCCATGGAATGTTTTTCAGTTAATTTCTCTGTCCAAAGTGTTAGAAAGGGAAAAAGCCACTTGGGAATGGTAAGGACATCGGTGGTTGTGCTGAGGAGTCTGTCTTTGGTGTCTCTTAAGGAATAGGATGGTTAGAATCTGTTCCTTGGCCTTGCATCCCGCTCTTCCTCTCAGATCAAGCAAGTAATTAGTTAAGGGAAGGCCAGAGTAACCAGCCCTGAGATTAGTCACAGAAGGCAATGATTTTTGGAAGCAAATATCAATAATTGTCATTGTTATCTACCTCCATTTTAACATTTATGAAGGGCACTCCACACAACAAACCTCTGGGGTAAGCAATTATAATAAATGACTGCAATGGCAAGCAAAGCGGGACTTCTTGTTTTGCTCTTTTTTTCTTTTGGAGTTCTAATTCTTCTCAGCACTAAAGTAATCAAGAGCCTTTGATTGGGATTTGCCTTTGTTTGAATCAAAGTCTTTAATGACCTGCTTAAGTAACAAGAAAGCCTAAGTCACATGAGTTTGAGTCACATGGTTGTGATGCCCTCTGACCTTGAAGAAGTATACATATACTCCGAGGTTAGCATTTTACTTGGGGCTCACCCGCTGGAAGAGTGTTCTGTGATTTGACCAGATGAGACTCTGTGTAGCCGTTAAGGAGCCCCAGCTTTGAAAATCCAGTTGGTGCTTTTCTGTCTCTGGTGACTATGTTTGTATGTATTGCTATGGACAGACAGAAGCCCTGTCTGCTGATTTGTGTTATTTGCTTTGTTTATATAATTTCTGCTTGTAATTTCTGTTTGTGTTTTCTCTGAACTTCAGGGTGCTAACTTTTCCCCCCGAACTAAGTGAATGATACATGCATGTTTAATTAAAGATTGTAAACCCCTTAAAGTTGCTTTCCTTAGAAAAGCAGATCAAAGAACCTGTGCTAGCAGCCCTCCTGCGTGTGGTATTATTGGTCTTGTTGTTGGTCTTACACCTCCACAGCAGCTGCTAGTAACATTGTGGTTACGCTGACCATTTTCCTTTTGTCCAGACTTACAATTTCATCTATAAAGGAAATTCCCTCTACCATTGTACATCTATCATAGATCTTAGAAAGTTCAGAGGTTAAGTGGCTGTGTCAGAGGTGACTGAGCCCAAGTCATCCTGATTCCAAGGCCATCTATCCACTATACTATGAACTACATTCTATGCCCCTCAATTCATAGTACAAAGTGTTATTGCTCCAAATATATAGTCAGGAAGAAAATGAGACTCTGAAGTAAGATGACTTATCTGCAGTCACACAGTAAGTATTAGAACCAGGAGGTAACCCCTGGTCTCCTGATTCCAAACCCGATGCTTTCTCCATAATTCTACCCAACCTCTATTGGTACAGTGGAAACAACTCTGACTTAGAAGTCAGGAGAGCTAGTTTCAGATCCTGCCTCCAGCATTTACTACCTGTGTGTATGATCTTGGGCAAGTAGCTTCTTTCTGGACCTCAGTTTTCTCTCTCTCTTGCCAAATGAAAGGGTTACACTGGACAGCCTCTGAGGTCTCTTCCAACTCTACATCTATGATACTATGGGCTGATCTTTCAATTATATTCAAAATAATATATAACCAGACCCTCCTTTGACTACATCCTCTAAGGAAAGTCAGAGGCAGAGGGAGCTGAGAACATGGTGTCTAGGCCATGTCTGTGTGAAAGGGATCAGAAGAACCCACGTCTCCTGTCTCCAAGTCTAATGTTATTTCCATAATACCACTGTGCTTCAATTATTCATTCAATAGTTAAATATTATTATTGTGTTGCCTCTTCAAATAACAGGAGGGTGCAGTACATTTTGGTGGTGGTAGAAACCCTATTACTAATGGTTCCTAATAACATAAGGCTAATTTTTTAATCAAATATTTTCAGATACCTTCTATTCTACATTTAATGACATCACAAACAACTTAGTGGGAAAGATATGACTGTTTGCTACCAATAAGTGTTTTATAATTAGAAACAATATTGGGTTGGATAAAATCCTACAGACCAATAATAATTTTCATTTTCCCCTTTATTTACATAAGACAGGATTTGGGGGGATTGATTCTGCTTATCATTTTCCCCTTAAAAAATTCAAGAAATTTTCTCATGCATTTGCTGTCTTGTGTTGGTAAATACCTTTGTAATGAAATCATGGCACGGTAATACACCCCACCGGGTGCTGCAGGATCAGGAAGAGTAAACCCAAATTGGAGAGAGCTATCATTACATTTTCATTTCAAATTAGCTTTGGGATGTTTGTTCATTCAATTCAATTCAACCAACATTTATTAAATGCCTGTTAGGAGCATGGGACCATGTTAGATGGTGGGGCTACAAAAACATGGGACCACGTTAGGTGGTGGGGCTACAAAAACAAAGTGTAAAACCAGTCCCTACCCTCAAGCAGCTTCTCCTTTATTTGGGGTAGTCATTTTCACATTAGCACTTTTACTTCCCTGCCTCCTTAAGATTCCTAATTTTGGCCAAATTTTCCATAACGGAGACAAGAGAAAATATTTACAGGAAAAGTAAAAATAATAACCATGTAAATGGGCAAACATATTGCTGAAGCAGGCAAATGTTTGATGAGGTGTGTTACAATATTGGATGTATTTGATGACTGTTTCTAGACCAAGCCAACTTTTGATTACATAATCAATTGCACCAGGCTCAGATGATTTTCCACATAGGCTGAGTGTTTACATTAATGTTTGGTCAACTCAGATAACATGCAGATAGGTCTGTTGCCTATACCTCCAGGATCACAAAGGAGAAAGGAGGGACACACAGCCAAGTGAGAAGATTTGCTCTCTGTGCTTGTCAGGTGCTGCAGCCCTTGTCCTCATAGAACCAACTTCTGGAAATAACTAGCAGAAGTCCAGAATTCTGAGGAACTCCTTGGCGGAATGCTGATGTAGGGAGAAGACCCGGATTTGAGTCCTCCTGGCTTTGCCACTAACTAGCTGTGTGATCTTAGGAAAGTCCCATTACCTCTCTGGGTCTCAGCTTAATTATCTATAACCTCAATGATATGCAATCATACTTGCAAAAATTAGGATGAAATTAGTGTATGTAAAATACTTTGTAACCTTAAAGGGTTTCATAAACAGAAACTGTCACTGTGGTGTTGTTAATGGACCTCAGTTTCCTCATCTGTAAACACCTTCTTCTCCTAGAATGTTGGAATGGACAAAGAGATCAAAAAACTGTTTTGGGACAAAACACTTAAGACTTATGGGAAAATGTCACTTTCTCCCAGTCTTAGTTTTACCCCTTTCTATCCTCCACCATGGCAAGAAATGACCATATCCTTTAAAGCATGTCCCAGAGAGGACCCATGTGATACAGACTCAGACAGTACCTGCACATCATGCATCTCTTTGAGATCCCCAATAAATAATCAGATAAAATATTTTCCCTTCCATAGCCTCATGACCCAGTGGTCTACCCCAATGACGCACAATTTTGTTTGTGGCCAAATTGTCCACATATGGGATTCTGTACTGTCTAAGATGTCCCTATGGAAGCTTATCTGCTTTGGCTTTATCAGACTGTGTGATATTCATGTAAAAATAGATAAGAATACAAAAGGTTCTTTTCATAGGATGGGCTTCTCTATATGTTAAATCACTTCCCTCCTGTGTGAAGCATATTCTTTCCCATATAATGTTTCGCCTAAAACCTAAGCTCCTTAAGGGGGCTTGTTGCTGTTCTTCCTTCCTTCTCGAAGAGGACCAGTGACATGCATGGTACGATGTAAAGAGTTCTGGACTTGGAGTCAGAATACTTGGTCCATAGTGAAGATTCTTTCACTTACTAACTGTATGGCCATGCACAAGTCACTTGACCTTTAATGGACCTCAGTTTCCTCATCTGTAAAATGAGGGGATGGACTAAATTATATCTGTGATGCCTTCCAGCTCTTAAGCCCAATGGTTTTATCCAAGAGGTGTTTTTCAGAGGCAGTGGGTTATTTCTTGATGGCCCATGAAAAATTATACCAGATCCTCAAGTTCCATAGGCTTCTGGCCATTTAAGAAGTTTCCAGTAAAGACTTGATAGCGTATTATTTGCTTCCATTATTGCAACCAGGCCAGGTGTCTGCATTTGCCAACATTGTCTTGTCTCTAACCCCAGCTTGCTCTTCTATTCCAAGATCTAACTTATGCCAGTCCCACTTGACCTGCTCCTCAGGCTGTCTCTTACCCTTCCTACTGACCCAATGTTTTTTGCTCCCTACGTCTGCTGGACTCTTTGGGTATGACAGGGTTGTCACTGCACACTGTGGGCTGCTCCCACTCTTCTGGTGTGCCTGACACATCCTTTGCAAATGGTGAGTTCATCAGCTGCCCGACTGAGCTGCTGCTGCCCTCTGCTGGCCCGAGTAAAAAGCTAT
This sequence comes from Trichosurus vulpecula, assembly GCF_011100635.1. NCBI lineage: Eukaryota > Metazoa > Chordata > Mammalia > Diprotodontia > Phalangeridae > Trichosurus > Trichosurus vulpecula. Next base: position 269,104,308 of record NC_050574.1, read on the forward strand.
AACCTTGAAGAAACCCAGGGTGGCCCAGGTTAACTCTCTCTTTACCAGAGCCCTGCCTCAGGAGTTAACATTAGGCGCTCTGTACTTTTTTGGAGGGGAAGGAGACAGGAAAGTCTTGAACCCGATATTCATAGAATATTAGAGCTGAAATTACCTTCTATTTACCCTGTATATATCCTATATGTATATTGTTTGCACATTGTTTTTTCTCCCATTTGAATGTGAGCTCTTTTGGGGGCAGAGACTGGTTTTATCTTTTTTTATCATCAACACTTTGCACAATGCCCAGCGCATAAGAAGCACTTAACATATGCTTGCTGATTGACTGACTAAAAAGAACCTTAGAGACCACAGAAAGGCCACTAGTGGACTAACAAGAGCTTCAGACACAGAGTGAGAAGACCTAGGTTTGAAAACTGGCTGTCATTTATTAGCTGTTTGACTGTGGGCAAGTCCCTTCACTACCTTGGGCCTCAGTTTTCCCATATGTAAACTGGGGACAACAACAACAACAGCTTGTGCTGAACATCACAAAACACACCTCACAGGGTTATTGTGAAGAATGGCTTTGTAAACTATAACAGGCTATAGAAATACTTTTCTATTACTATTAAACAGTGACAGATCATCAAGTCCAATTCCTACCTGAGCACACGGCCTTCTGGCTTCTACTTGAAGAAGCTACCTATCTTGCCCCGATCTCTCTGCTGACCTCCAATCTTGCAGCTCCAGCTGCCTTTTAGATGCCTCGAATGGAATGTCCAGTAGACATCTTAAACTCAGCATGTCCAAAATCAAAGTCATTATCTTTCCCCTTAAAACCCTGCCTCCATATCCCTTCCCTGCTACTTTAGAGAGTAACACCAGCCTCCCGGTCCCTCAGGCTCCCAACCTAGGAGTCATCCTGGATTCCACACTATCACTTGCCCCCACCCCCATATCCAAGCTGTTGACAAGGCCTGTTGGTTTCACCTCTACACCATCTATCTCTCCCATAAGTTCCCTTCTCTCCTCCAACAACGCCTCTTCTCTAGTGCAGGCCCTCATCACCTCACACCTGGACTACTGCAACTGTATTCTTTAATCCACCAACACCAGCCTCCTTTCTGTTCTATGAATAAAACTTTTCATCTCTTGGCCCTAGGCATTCTCTCCAGTTGCCCATGCCTGGAACATTCTCCCTCCTCCAACTAACTTCCCTGGATTACTTTAAATGCCAGTTGAAATTCCACCTTCTACAAAGAGCCTTCCCTAAATATTCTTAATTCCAGTACCTCCCCTCTGTTAATTATTTTCTATTTAGCCTGTATATAGTTTGCTTTGCCTATATTTGTTTGTCTGTTGTCTCCCCCATTAGATTGTAAGCTCCTTGAAAGTCTTTTGTCTCTTTTTTTATTGCCAGCACTTGGCACAGTGCCTGACATATAGTAGGTGCTTAATAAATGTTTATTGATTGATTAAAGCCATCCAGTGACCCCACCCTGGGGTCAACGTCATCTGATCCAACCTCTTCATTTCACAGAGAAAGAAACTGAGCTCCAGAGAGCTTAAGTGAATTTTCTAATCCAAAGACATTTATTAAACACCTACTGCATGCCAGGAACTGTTCCAGGTGCTGAGGATCCAAAAATGCCTCAAAGAACATAGAGTTATGAGAGAAATGATACATACACATATACGTAAATACAAAATACATAGAATTAAATACCAATTAATTTAGGGAGGGAACTAGCAGCCTGGATGGGGGCAGGGAATCTGGAAAGGCCTCCAATAAAAGGCCACAGTGCAAAACCAGGACTAGGATTCAAGTCATGGGATCATAGATTTCAAGCTAGGACAGACTTTAGAGGCATCTTCCTAGTCCAACCCCCTCATTTTATAGATGAGGAAACTGGCCCAAGGTCACATATGGGGTAAGTGTTAAAGGCTGGCTTTGAACTGGCATTCTCAGACTCCAAATCTAGTGTTCTGCCTACCATGCCATGTTCTTTATAGCACTCAGCTGAATGGTCTGGGAACATTTCCTGGGCTGTTCTATGGAACTCATCCTTCATAGTTTGGTAGCTGAGTGTGAAATCGTGTTCTCCCAATCATTTTCCTGATTACTGAGTTTCTAGAGCTGCCCTGAACCATCATAGGTTATGAAGGGCTTTAAATGCCAAATAGAGGAATTTATGTTTGATCATGGAGATGACAGAGAGACACTGGAGTTTACTGAGTAAGGGAGGAGGTGACATGATCAGACTTAAGGAAGATCACTTTGATAGATGAGTGAAGGGAGGACTAGAATGAGGAGAAGACTTATGGCAGGTTATTTGGGCCTCAGTTTCCTCTAAAATGAAGGGATTGAGATGAATAGATGGTCTCTAAGGTCCCCTCCAGCTGTAAATCTTTTAATCCCAAATTTGTGCTCAAACAATGACTACCTGGTAGTCAGCTCCCTTCTAACAGGGATGAAGCAACATCCCCTGGGTCTTTGAAGCCCCTTTCAGGGCTAATCTTCCCCTCTGGGAGAATATCTCTGTGACAGTTTGAAAAAAAAAAACAGTTTATTAAATACAGGGAGAGATCCGATGGGGGTAATCCACAAATGATTTCAGTCATTTGCTCTCTATTTCATCTCCACTGAGTAGACTTATTTCCATTTAACAATCTTAATTCTTCCAGAGCTCCGGTTTTCCAAATTGACTTCACTGGGGAAACTAACATTCAACCATCATTTTCATATAAAGCTTCATTTATTATAGAAACCCCCACAGCTCCAGGAAGTGCAAAGAGAATTCATTAATATTGTCCTTGGGAGCATCCCAATACCTCCAGTCCCCAGCTCCCGTTGGCAAGGCCAGTTGGCTGTGGGCCTGGATGCAACTCAACCAGGTCCTGCTCAAAGGGAAGCTCACACGGGGTTCCCCTTTGGTATGTTTCTTTAATGGAACTTTTTGCTAAAGCCCCTGGGGCTGTTTGCTTTCCTTAACTGTCATCCCAGGGAAAATCCGTGTTCTTTCATCTGTGAGCTGGAAGCTCAAAGTCTCATGTCGTTAGATCTCTGCCATTGGGGGAAATTTATGAGCATTCTTGGAGGCAGCAGCATCCCTTCCTCCTTCCAGCCTTTCCTGGAGGATCACCTGTTTGCTCCAGACACAAAAGGTAGCATCCCTCACAGCACAAAGCCACGGCAAGGGATAAAGCAGGCAGAGAGAGTTAGGTTCAAGATGTGGCTCTGGTACTTGCTACCAGTGTGACTTTGGCCAAGTCACTGAACATTTATTGACCTCAATTTCCTCGTGTGTAAAGAGAAGGGGTTAGATGAACTGTCCCTGCTAGCTACAAATCCTGTGATCCCTATGCCACTGAAGTCACAAAGCCCAGGATATCAACCTTGCACTCATAGTCCTTTACAAACTGAGAAGATTCTGCTTTGAGCATTAGAGGTTTTAAAGAGTCATTCCTTGCTCTGAACAGGCAGGGGATGGCTCCATCACAGACCATCAGTGCTAGGTTTTTGAATCTTTTGGGGATGGAGGCAAGGTGGTGGTGGTATGGAGCCAGCTGTAAACAGTCAGAGAAGGCTTCAGGAAGACAAGACTTTAAAGCTAGGTTTTGAATAGGGCAAAAGGCATGGTTTAGTGGAGAAGTGGTGTATCCTACTAGGCCCTATTAAAGGGCAAATGGTCTATTGATGTATAAGGTCTACTTAAGAGTTTATTTTTCTTTTCTTTATTTTTTTATTTTGTTTTTGGTAGGAGTGGTCAGGCACATTAAGTGCATTTTGATGGTGAAATGTGGCAGAAAGCACAGGGGAGATGATGATGATGATGATGAAGAAGAATTATCATCATATTTGTATTTTTTATTTCTTTTCCTTTTTCTTTATAGCCATATATTCACTTGGTAATCTCACCCATTTCTATAACTTCAATGATCACAAATATGCTGAAGACTCCCAAGCCTGTATCTCCCCCAAACCTCTCCCCTGAGTTAGTATCATACCACCAAATGCCTGCTACCCATCTCCACTTGGATATTACTCTATCCAATACCTCAAACTCAACGTGTACCAAACTGAACTCATTTCTCCCCCTAAAGTCTCTTCCTCCCCCAATTCCCTGTTTCAGTTGATGGCTTGCAGACACTCAGGCTTGAAGCCTTAGACAAAGAAGCTAAATACAAATGAAGAGAGAGAGCAAGACCACTAAATAAGGGAAGACTTACTTCATGGAGGAGATAGCAGCTGAATTGGATCTTGAAGAAGGGGTTTCATCAAGTAGGAATGTGGTGGGAATGGGGGAAGGAAGGACAAAATTCCCAGTGAGTAGGGGAGTAAACAGTACAGGGAGGAGGGAAGTTATATAACAGGGGGGGGAAACAGTATTCCTTAGAATTGTGCTTGTGTTAGGCAAACCAGGGAAGAAGAGTTTGAATAAAATTTTAGAGGGAGAGAGAAGGAGAAAAGGGAGAAAAAGGAAGAGAAGCAGGGAGAAAGGTGGAAAAGAAAGAGAAAAAGAAAAAGAGACAGAGACAGATTGAGAAAGAATATTCCCAAAAGCATGGAGTCATCCAAGAAGGTATATGCAGGAAGGGAGGAGGAAATGAAAGTCAGAGAAAGATAGTTTAAGTCAGGGAAAGATGAGTTTCATCTGGGAGCTAAGGGAGGAATGAGGGTTGGATCTGTCAAGGTCTTTGACTAGCAGGTCTAGAATGATGGAGGCATATAGCTTGAAAGAATTAGGGAAGTTACAAGAGAGAGACAGATGTTTGTCTAAAGCCCCAGGTTTCCAAACTTTTACTGGAGGGTTGGGGGAAGTTGTTTCCATATGACTGAATAATGATCCAAGCCTTGTGGCATCACATTGGAGGAAGGGGCACTACAGGCAGTGTAATTCTTGTTGGTGGGAATGAAGGACTGCAAGCAAGTTGCATGGTTGGGGAAGAATTAGCAGAGAAACAAAATGCAATAAGGATACAGTAGAGGAGGTAGAGGGATGTCAGAAGGTAATTGCAGTACAGCTTGCAGTGTAGCTCAGCTTGTTCTTGGTGTTTTCAAGTACTAATCAGTTTGGAGAAGTTCTTAAAACACCTGATTGGAGAGAAGCCAAGAAAAAGCCTTGAAAAAGTCCGACATTGTTAAGCTCTTCAGCAGGCAAAGAAAGAACTGCAGAAGGCAGCCCGAGGTGTTCTAAATATCTTTCTCCGCATTTGCTGTAAGTTTGGGGTGGGTCCATATTTGATTGTCTCAGTTTTCTCACCAGGAACACAGCAAAGTGAGGAGAGAGAAAAGAGGCCACTAAGATTCAGGTGGAAACTTGAAGTTTAATATATAGCTGCCATGATTGCCTCAGAGAAGACCCACTGGAGGGGACAAGAGAAGAAAGAATACAGGACTAAGATTCTAGTTCTAGTCCTGGTTCTGCCATTAATGAACTGTGTGACCTTGGCAAACCACTTTGCTTCCCCGGGTCTCTGTTTCCTCATTTGAACTAGATGGTCTTAAAGCCCCTTTAAAATCTAATATTCAATAATGAGGGAGGAGGTCACACTCATCCCCAAGGATCCCAACTGAAAAGTGGTGGTGCTGGCCATGGTACTAGGCAAGAGAGAAATTAAGGGACCTTCAGCCATGCCAGCTAGCATCTGTGGCTCCTATATACAGAAGCCAGCAAAGCACCTGCTCCCCAAAGAGCTAACTTCCCAGGCAAGAAGGCTATTGCATGCAGAAGTAAATCCAAACAGCATGAAGCTGTGCTTTGTGCTCTCTGCTGCATTTCCCCATCAATGTGTACTTAATGTGTCTGGCCAGTCCTACCCACCACAAACAAATAGGTAACAATAATTCAGTACAATTCTAGGAAACACACAAACAAGGCACAGAGGGGCTATTGGGAAGCCCAGCAGCTGGTCTACATCATCTTGCTATCCAAATACTCCTAGCCAGCAAAGCCTGGGTCCCTGTATAACCAAGGTAGAGTGTATGTCTGTTTATCCAAGTTAATGAAACCTAATTTTGACGATATACCATGTTTAGAGCCATGCTCTAGAAGAATACTTACGGAAACATACGACAAAAGTACATGAAATGCACGCATACACATACAAATACATGTGCCTTGGTGCTTGTGGCTCAAATCTAGAAGCATTTCCAATTTATATTGAATTTTGCTTTGTAGTATAGCATATGTTTGCTGAGGCAATTGTGTCATAGAATTATGCAATATAATAGCTGGAAAGGAACCTCTTTGGTCATCTGGTCCAACCTGTATCTGCATAGAAATCTCCTCTACAACATTACCAAGAAGTGGTCATCCTGACTCCTCTTGAAGAATTCCATTGATAAAGAACTCACTACAAACTAAGGCAGCCCATTTCACCTTTGGGCAGCTCTAAATGTTATTTCTCCTTATTCTGAGGCAAAAACTGTCCCTCTACAGCTTCTACTCATTAAGTGTAGTTTTGCCCTTCAGGGTCAAATAAAACAGGTCAAACCCCTCTTCCACATGAGATCACTTAAAATACTGGAAGAGAACTAATGACCCATTTTTCTTATCCAGACTAAACATGCCCACTTCCTTTAACTGGTCCATGCATGGCATATTCCCCAGGCTCCTAACCATTCTGCCTACCCTTCTCTGGATTCTCTTCATCTTGTCATTGTTATTCCTAAACTTGGTACCCAGAACTAAACATAACACTCCAAACATGGTCTGACCATGGAAGAGTACAGGAGAACTATAACTCCTCTAATCCTGGATCCTGTTTCACTTAATACAACTTAAGATAACATTAGCTCTGAGGGTTGTCATGTCATATTGTTGATGTATATTAAAGACATTTTTTAGATATGGGCAATGAAAGAATTTGTTTTGTATGACTGTATTTGTTACAAGTTTTATGTTTCTTTTTAATGAGAGGAGAGAGGTGGAAGAAAGAGAAAGTAGATTTTTGTTTATTGAATAAAACAATCTTTTTTAAAAAAAGATTCATACTAGCTTGCATTCCACTAAAATTCCCCAGGCCTTTTTCATACTAGCTTTTGTCTAACCATGCTTTCCCATTTTGTATTTTTGCAGTTGATTTTTTGAATTCAGGTTTACAGATTTACATTTACCTTTATTAAATTTCACATTATTACATTTTATATCATTCTAGCCTCTCAAGATGCTTCTGGACCCTGACATCCAATGTATTAGCTACTTCTCACAGCCTTGCATCATTTGTAAACTTGATAAGCATGCCTTCATCCTAGCACTTGATATTTAATTTTAAATTAAAAAGCCAAGAATACCATAGCACCCCAAGGCCCTCCTACAGGTTCACATGAATCCATTAATCACCATGTTTCTAACAACAGTGATCAAGGCAGACACCTCCATTCCACCAATACTCAGAACCACAAAAGGCACCAACTACACTTTCAAAAGACAATTGATCTATGGAGCAGGAAGGCATCAGTTGTGGCCAATAACCTTGCTGAGGAGAACAGCCTCTATTCATACCTTAGGCTTCCTGTAGCCAACTAATAAAAGCAGGCAGAGTCCAGGATTTGGGACCAACATTATTCAAAGAGCCATGATCCTGTAGACCCTCTTGTGCTGTCAGGAGAGGAAGATAGCCAGATAAGTTTTATGGAACATCAGTGTATCTCAGGAGAGGTCCCGAATATCTTGTGTTATATGTATGGCCATAGGGAGAACCTCATCCCAAGCTAGCAGACTCATTAGGCATAGCATATATCAAAGTGCAGTTACATATATGTATATGTATAAATATACATATACATATATATATATATATATATCAAAGGGCAGTTATGATGCAACAGCTTAGTGAGTTAATAATAGTTGAATCCTTAACACCTTCTCAACCATTCGTATGCTCTTGAGCATTACTTTGTCAGAAGTCAAAGGATTTTTGCAATCAGAAGTTGTGGGATCCTGACATTCTTTGGGTCTAGTCATTCAGCCATTTCCAAATCCACCCAATTGTACTATCTTCTAGAATCCAGGGCTTCTTAAACTTTTTTCCACTTGCAACCTTTGCAGTGCTTTTTAAACTGTGGGTCGCAACCCCACCGTTTAATAAGCTCCAGTCCATGTTTTTCTACAAAGATATCAGGAAAGACTTAATCAAATGTTTTGCTGAAATTAATATACAAAGTCCATGAAATTCCCCTCATCTACTGCTCAAGTAACCCTATCAAAAGAGGAAATGAGGTTAGTATGGCATCACTTGAGCTTGATGATCCATAATAATTAATAGTGATCACTACTTCCTTTTCTAAAGTCTCATTTGCCATATCGTTAATAATTGATTATACAATTTTCTAGGAGTCAAGGTTAAGTTTATCAGCCTCTTGTTAGAATAATTCACCTTCTTTTCCTTTGTGAAAATGATGCCATTTTGCCATGTACAGTCCCGAAGTACCCCTTCCTTTAAAAGTCTATTAGATTTGGAGTCAGAATATGGGGATTTGAGTCTTAACTGTACCACTTCTTAACTACAGACTCTTAGGCAAGTCACTTCACCTTTCTGGAGTTTCTGTTTCCTTCTCCTTTAAATAGAGATAATAATGCTTAAACTACCAGCTCATAAGGCTGTAAAACTCAAATATTATGAAATCTGGAAAGCACTTTGTAAACCATAAAGGGTTATATTCATGTTAGCTATTATCATTATTTATGTAGCCGGTGGCTCCTTGGAGTGCAATGCCAGACCAGCTTGTGTAACTCTTTCCCAATTCTCTTTCCCAGGGGAGTGAAAGAGGCTCACTGTTCATGCACAGGGGCCTGAGAAGAAGCCTTCCTAACAAAACTGAGCAGAGCCATTCTTGCCCTCTTCTGGGTGAGATACCTATAGGCATCTTCATTCTTCTCACCAAAAAGATGAAGATAGAGTGATCAGGAGTGGGTGAGTGAAGACTGTAGCACATGGGAAAAGCCAAGCCAGCCTGCATGGCAGACATCATAAGTAGGAGCCACACAAAGAGAGGTGGACTGCAGACTGGACATGTGGAGACAGCAGAATGGGAAACGAGCAACTCTGTTTGAAGACTTGGACCTTTACTGAAGTTTTCAGCTCCAGGACCATATGAGTGTCCTTCAGCTATGTCCTGAATGATGCACTCGAGTCCTAAATTATACTGATGGTTGTAGTAGGAGGATACTGCACTTGTTAGGGTATGGAATAATACTATTTTTGCTTCTTTAATACTGACTTCTATCTCAATGAAATGTTACAAGCATGATAAGCATCTAAATAGAAAAAAACATTTGTTAAGAACTTACTAGGTGCCAGGCACTGATAAATGCTATGGATAGACATGCAAGCAAGACAATTTCTGATATCAGTGAGGTTACATTTTAATGGGTAAAGACAACACATAAAGAGAAGCTAGAGAAAGTAGGGATAGGGATGAATGCCAGCACACTGGGACATGGTGTGGCGACTACCAGAAAATGGTGTGGAGGCCTGGTTCTGGTGAGGATAAGGCAAAGGCTCACCTCTCAAAGCCCAGCAGCCCAGGGTCACTATCTGAGGTTCTGAGGGGTGAGGAGAGGAAGGGAGATAAGGACAAAGGCTGAAGCACAGTTGGCACATTGTAGAGATGGCCAGGAAGAGGCCTGAAGACCTGCTTAAGGGCAAGAGCCAAACTCAGTATGTCCAGAATACAGCACATCATCTTTTACCTAAATTTGCCCTTCCTCCACATTTTCCTATTTTTATTAAGGCCACCATCATCCCTTCTAGTCAATTAAATTTAACATCTTGGAGAGATCTTCACTTTCTCACTCTTTCTCAACCATCATATACAATCAGCAGCCAAGCCTTGTCAGTTCTATCTCCACACCATCTCTCACCTCTATTTCTATTAGTGTCTCTACTGACACAACCACCATCTGGTTTATGCCTTCATCACCTCTCACCTAAACTATTAGAGGCTACTGGAATAACTTCTTAATTGGTCTCCTTGCTTCCCTTCCCTCCCCTTTCCAATTCTTCCTTCGTGAAGCCACTAAAAATAATGTTTGATGGGGGCAGCTAGGTGGTGCAGTGAACAGGGCACCAGCCCTGGAGTCCAGGAGGACCTGAGTTCAAATCTGGCCTCAGACACTTGACATACTTATTAGCTGTGTGACCTTGGGCAAATCACTTAACCCCAATTGCCTTGCCTTCTCCCTTCAAAAAAAAAAGTAAAAGAAAATAATGTTTAATCAGTTTGACCATGTCATTCCCCTCCCCAAAAAATTTCAATGGTTCCCTATAGCCTCTAGGTTAAAATACAAATGTTTCAACCTGGCTTTTAGAGCCCTCCAAGAAATGGCTCCTACCTACCAGTTCCAGCTTTATTTCATACTAATCCCTTCTGTGAACTCTACATTCCAGTCAAACTTAAGCCTCCCCTTAACTCAAAGTGATTTTCTTGGTGTAACCATGCCACCTTATTATTCGATAAACCCCAGTGACTCCCAATCACCTCCATGATCAGATATAAAATCTTGTTTGGCTTTTAGACCCTGTCAGAACCTGGTCCTTTCCTACCTTTCCAGTTTTCTCACACCCTACTCCCTTCCATGTATTCTAAAGATCCAGTGATACTGGCCTCCCTGCTGCTTCTCAAACAAGATGCTCCATCTCCCAACTCTGGCTGTCCCCAATGTCTGGATCCCTCTGCCTTCTCATCTCTACTTCCCGGTTTTCTTCAAATCTCGTCTAGTCTGATCTTCTTCAAAAAGCCTTTCCCAGTCCTTGTTAATCCTCTGAGCCTATGTTCAACATATCCTGTAAATATCTTGTTGGTGCCCAGTCACCTGCATGTTGTCTCCCCATCTGTCTATGAGCTCCTTGAAAGCACCAATTTTGCCTTTCTTTGTATCCCTAGAGTTTAGCACAGAAACCTCGCACATAGTAAGTGCTTAATACATGCTTGTTGAATGACTGACCTCATTTCAAGCTCCACCTCAGACGCTAACTACCTGTGTAATCCTAAGCGAGTCGTTTCGCCTGTCTACCTCAGTTTTCTCATCTGTAAAATGGGAAGAGCAATAGCCCCTATCTCTCAGGGTTGTTGTGAGGGTGCAATGAGATAATATTTGTAAAGCGCTTTACAAACTTTAAAGTACTATATGAGTGTTAGTTACTGCTGCTGCTGCTGCTACTATCACCACCATCACCACCACCGCCCTTCAGGGCTTTAGGCCCTTTGTTCAATTGCATCTGTGCCATGCCAGGTGGCTAAATGAACTTTGCTGTCCAAATTCACTTTAAGGAATAGAGGGGCTTGAGGGATAGAGGGTATTTATCAGATTACTAGTGTCCCAGACTATCACTCACAGTGGACACAGGAGTATCAGAATGAAATCAAAGGGCATAGGAAGAAGACAGATCACTGAAGGGAGCTGATGTATTAGTGCAAGCTTGGGGGATTTATGTGGATGATTCCATAGCTATAAATAAAATTATTCTCTCTTACCCAAAAGTATACAACCTGGATTTGGGGGGTAAACTGAATAGATTATTTGGTTATATCTGCCACCTCATGTTATATCTTGCACCTTATGAATGAAAAACAGCATCCACATGCCTGGGTAATAGGCACCATCATCTCTTCACAAGCATCCATATTTTCAAGACAAGATAAGACAAGGTGATCTAGGGGACAGTTGAGCAGGATGGTTATTTATCTCTGGAATTTCTGAGCCTTTTTCCAGTCCTGGTTTGACCACCATCTATTATGAGAGCTGAGGGGAGGGCAGACATCCTCAAAATACAAAGTGTGTGTGTGGTGGGGGTGGGGGGTGTTGAGTGTAACTTGAGAAAGAGCAATGAGTCAGCCTCTCCCCAATCTCCTTAGCAGCCAGAGAAAGGATGATGCCACTGATTGCTATTCAGGTCCATCTGTGTAGAAGGTTACCTTCTGCTAAGCACATCCACATGTGTTTTCTTGACCTACTTCTTTTCTGCGCTGGCCCCACAATTCTACTCTGCTCCCCTCTGGGCCTGGGTAATTAGTGCCTCTCCCTCTGGAATGAGAAGAGTCCTTTTTTTGCTCCTGGCTCCTAAAATAGCCAAGGAGAGAGTAAAACTGGTGTTCACATAGAAACTTTGTTTGTGAGGTCTTTCCTTCCTGGATTGACTCCCTGACCCAACAGGGTACTAGACCTATTTGGACACATCACCCAGAAGATCCCTTGGGTCCCTGGTCAGTTTGAAGAATGAATGCCTGGACCTAGACCCCAGGAATGTTGGCCAAATGCCACCCAGAGGGGCAGAGGTGGCTAAGGGAGGGGTTCTCTGGTGTAGCAGTAAAAGAAGTGCCAGTCCCACTTATTGCCTCCCTTCTGGAAGGCAAGCAACAGGGAGGTCAAGACACTTGAGCATGGCAATTTGTAGCTGAATCCCTTTCTGCTTCACATTAGCGACAAATAGAAATTGATGGGTTACTGCTTCATCTGCTCATTTAGAGGCGGGGGGAGAAAAACCTCAGAGCAAATGCTGAATTACTGTAGGCATCTTATAAATTAAGCATCTTAAGGATATGAAGCGTTTTGCATTGCTGCTAAACAGAATTAAATTAGGTTTTGAAGTTTCAGTCGAAATGAATGGAGAAGAAGGGTATAGGGAGGAAGGTGTGGGATGACTTGATTTCTTCCTTTTTTATTATTTTTTTTGGAAGCATGTGGAGTTATAACCAGAGGGCAGCAAAAGAAAATGGAGAATACTGGAGAAGAAGGAAACAGGTCACTTGTCCAAGTTTCTTACTCACGGAAGCTGTCAGCACAAATTTTCAGAGGAGCCATACTTCCAGGTAAGGAAAGGAGGCCCAGCCTCTTTCCACACCTGCTTCTGACAGATGTTCCTTGGCATCTCTTGTTGCAGGGCTGGCAGTGCCAGAGATCTTACCCTCCCGTGTACCCTCACCCCTCCTGGAGCTAGCCTGAATGACATTAGAAAGTAGGTGAAGGAAATAAGTGCATCTGGGTAAACATCAGTGGGGGTTTTGCTGACCCAGATAGTTGTACCATTCATGCCCTCAGAAATCAACTGAAGAAGACCAGGAGCTGAGACATCACCACTACCACCACTACCACCACCCATACCCATCCCTCTTTCCTGAGAAAAAACACTGTCTCCACCTTTCCCACCAAAACCCACCAAGCCATATCTCCTACATCATTCAAATGTCTCTGGAAATTCCACCTCCATCACAAAGCTTTCCTGGATTCTTCAAAGGACAGGTGGCTTCATCCATCAATCTCAGCCCTCATTGGACTTGGAATCTCCAATGACTACTCCCTTTGTTATCCACACCAAACACACCCTTTATATGTCAATGACTTTACTGGCTAGTTTCAGAATAGAAATAGTTTGCTCTCCTCACTTTTGTTCTAATCAATGCAGCCCATCACTAGACAGCCCTTGATGGATGTTCCTTAAATGCCAAATCCTGGGCCAAGTACCTCAGGGCAAAGAGAAATAAAGGAAGCTGTCCCTGGCTTTATAGGAGTTGGCAATTTAACATGGGTCTGTTCAAGATGATGAGCTCCATCAGGGCAGGGGTCAGACCTAGCAAACTCACTCTGAACAATGTCTAACATGGCACCAACGGGCAGTGAGAGGTACCAAGTTGCTGTTCACAGGTACTCTGGGCATACAGCTAGGCCTTTCTTTGTCTTATATCCTCTCCTGATAAGGTCCATGCTGCCTCAGTCTTCTTCATAATTAGCTCTCAATGGACATCACCTTCCCTTTACCTCTCCTCTTCCTTGTCCCCCAGAGAAACTTGAAAAAAGCTTACCAATCCTCAGAGCATGAGGGCTGCTGGCGACTGTCATGAGCCATACCAGAAGGAGCACCAGAGGCGCCAAGACCCGGGGCATCTTCTATGAATCCTCATGGAGCCCTCCACTGGTCTGGGCATGACATAACTCTGCAAGAGAGAGGGAGAAATGGGAGTAAGGCAGTTAGATGGTGCAGGGGATAGAATTCTGGACTTGAGGGCCAGGAAGATGAATTCAAATCTTGCCTCAGCTATTTACTAGGTTTGAGACTCTGGACAAATCATTTAAACTCTCTCTGCCTCAGTTTTCCCATCTACATAAGGTAGATAATAGTAGCACATACCTCAAAGTTGTAAAAATCAGGGAGAAAGATATAGACAAAGCAGTTTGCAAAACTTAAATTGGTAGCTTTATTGTTATCATTATTACTGTTGTAGTTATATGGTTATTATTGTCACTACTAGGAGGACCCCACTCTACCTCAGCCTCAGTTCCTAGGCTGTGCAACAGAAAATGGAAAGAACCCTGGACTGAGAGTCAACAGACCTGAGTTCTCCTTCTGTCATTAACTTCATGTGGAACCTTGAGCAAGTCACTCCCCTTCTCAGTGTCTTGGTTTCCTCCTCTGTAAATGGAGGGAGGAGTTGGGTTGGAAAGATATGATCTCAAAAGTCCTTTCTGATTACAAAAGTCTGTGATTCTAAAGAATCCCATCAGTCTAATTCCAGGGGCATTTCTAAAGGGCAACTCACCAGCTAACCTATTCCCAGGTAAGGCCACTTAAGATCAAACTATGCCCCAAATCAAAGCTTGTATCTGTCTGGACTCAGATGAAAATAAACAGGACTGGTCCAAAGCAAAATTGTGAGTTCAGTGTATCCTTTTTTGTTCCACTTCCATGAGGTACCAAGGGGTACCTACCTAGGCACCTTAGGCTGTGTAACATGGAATGGAAAGAACGTTGACAATTATAAGCAAATTAAAGGAGCGTGGAATATTTTACTTATCAGATTTATGGATAAGGGAAGAATTTATGAGCAAAGAAGGGATAGGATTACGCGATGTAAAATGGATAATTTTGATTACATCAAATTAAAATGGTTTTGTACAAACAAAACCAATGCAGCCAAGATTAGAAGGGAAGCAAGAAACTGGGGGAAATGTTTGGAGCAAGTTTCTCTGATAAAGGCTTCAATTTCTCAAATATATAGAGTACTGAGTCGAATCTATAAGAATATGAGCCATTCCTCAATTGATAAATGATCAAAGGAGATGAACAGGCACTTTTCAGAAAAATAAATCAAAGCTATCTACAATTATATGAAAAAATGCTCTAAATCACTATTAATTAGAGAAATGCAAATTAAAACAACTCTGAGGTACCATCTGTAATAGCAATTTTGATTTGAAAATCTTTCCCACCCATTAATAGGTCATATGACCTGCTTACATCACAGGAAGCTTAAGATATATATGGTGGGAGGAACTTCCTGACAGGAAAAGGAAATTATGTCACAGGAAATGCGGAGAGAGAGAGAAAGATCTTATGGCTGCTGGTGGCTGCTTATGGCTGCTGGTGGCTGCTAATGGCTGCCCTCCTGATGGTTAGAACTGAACAGGCTGACTTAGCTGTACTGTGAGTTTGTTTTGGGGAAGACCCCAGCTGGGGGTCAGAGAAGTTTTGGGATGGTGAGTTTCCAGGCTGTGATATGGTATTTTAAGTTCCTTTCTGTTATGATAAAGTGGGCTGACTGGCTGTGGGAGCTGAGCATTTGGTTATGGGATATGATTTTCTGGTGTCTGAATAAATGTTACACTTCTTTTACCTTCTTTATGGAGAGTCTCTTATACTTTGAGATACAGAACTATACAGGCATATTCACGACTCTTGTTGATGTTGTGTTTGTTGCCTTATTGTTTCACCATCTCACATCTATCAGATTGGCTAATATGACAGAAAAGGAAAATGACAAATGCAGGATGGGATATGGAAAAATTGAGACATTAACACATGGTTGGTGGAGTTGTGAACTTATCTAACCATTCTGGAGAGCAATTTAGAACTATGCTCAAGGGGCTAAAACTGTGCATACCCTTTGATCCAGCAATAGCACTACTATGTCTATACCCCCAAAGAGATAAAAAAAAAGAAAAAGGATTTATATGTACAAAAATATTTATAGCAGCTCTTTTAGTGGTGGCAAAGAATTGGAAATTGAGGGAATGCCCATCATTTGTGGATTATGATTGTTTTGGAATATTATTGTGCTATAAGAAATAATGAGCAGGATCCTTTTATAAAAACCTGGGAAGAATTACTTGAACTGATGCTGAGTGAAATGAGCAGAACCAGGAAAACGTTATATATATATATTAACAACAGTATTGTTCTGTGAATCTCTTAGCTATTCTCAACAAAACAATGATCTAAAACAATTCCAAAGGACTTATGATGAAAAATGCTCTCTGATCCCAGAGAAAAAACTGATGGCTTACAAATGAAGATTGAACCATACTTACTTAAAACATCCTTTATTCTTTTTATTGATCCATGTTTTCTTTTGCAACATGGCTAATATGGAAATACTTTTCATGACTACACATGTATAATCTATATCAAATTGCTTCCCTTTTCAAGAAAGAGGGAGGGTAGAGAGCGAGGGAGAGGATTTAAAACTCAAAATTAAAAAAAAGAAATGTTAAAAATGTTTGCATGTAATTGAGAAAAATAAAAATTAAATGAAGGAAACAAAATAAAGAACACTGACAACATGAAGAAACTCTAGGGAAATCTCTTCCCATGGGCAAGAATGCTGATTACAAGGAGTTCTGTGAGAAGTACCTGTTCAACTTGCATATGCTTGTTCTTAGAACAACCCAATCACTGCTCAGACCCTGGCTTCTGTCAACCACCTAACCATCTATTGCCTAACTTTTTATTTCCCTCTTCCAGCATCATAAAACCTCCATTTCATCTTTCAACCCCGTACCACCCTCAGTTGTAAGATTGGCTATCCATTCTCCACTTTGTTGGAAAGCATGACTACAGGATGTGCTTGTTGGCCATGTTCAGGGTCCATGGTAGTTCTCTTCTTTCATAAACAAGTAATAAAAATGTTTTGGCAATGCAGGAAGATACAGAGTACTGAATTAATTCTTTGAAATTGTATCCCCACCTTAGGGAAGTCCCCTGTTCCCCTACATTGGACAAGCTGAAACAGCCCAGTTATAAGAGGTCTATTCCCACTTGCTACTGGGGGTGGATAAAAGTGTTCCACATTCCTAGTTATTTCAATAGTTCTGAGACCTGAAACCTATTCCCTTTAGACCCTCCACTGGACATAATATGTGCTTAATATAGACTTGCTGAATAAGTAAATTATTTATTCCTTTGGAATAAATGAATAAATTTACATGGAAGGGGTAGAAGGTGGAATGTAGAAAGAGAATTGCATTTGGAGTCATAATGGCTGGGTTCAAATCCAAGTTCTGCATGATATTGGGCAAGCCAACCTCTCTGGAATGGAGTTTCATCAGTTATCATTTGAGAAGCTTGGGTTAGATGGCCCTTCCCAGAAAGGTGCTGTGCTATACTTGAAAATACATTGAACCTGAAGTCATGAAACCTGTATTTAAATCTTGATGTGGGAAATTACTAGCTGTAGTCATCTGAGCAAATTATGCTCATGTGCCTCAGTTTCCCCATCTATAAATTATGGATAACTGCATTTACACTCACAGGGTGGGGAAATCCTATTAGATAGTATTGTTATTATCATTATATTTGTTATTATTGTACTTGAGTACATCTGGCCTCCTCCCCCAAAAGTCCCCAGATGCTAAGAATACAAAGTCTGTCCTCACTGTCCTTTAGGGACCAGAATCTCTACAATCTCCATATGTGCAGCATCCTGGGCAGAAAAGCAGTCATCAGGTGAATATAATATAATAATATTCGAAAACTCCCAGAGAACATGAGGGATGTACATAGGGAGTACCACAGGACATCATGGGAGGCCAGCGGAGTCCTAGCTGTTTGGCAGTCCAATCTATAGCACTGTCTCTTGGTATGTGTTAAAGACACAGAGACTCCCAGAGTTGGATGGGACATCGATGGACATTTACTTGAAACCATAAATGTACAAGAATTCCTTTTACAACATCCCCAAAACCTGGCATCCAGACTTCGTAGAACTGCAGTGAGAGACAACCAACCACTCCACTTTGGGGTAGTTCTGTTAGGAAGTTTTTCCTTACATCCAAAGTTTCCAGACTTTGTGCCATGGCATCCTGCTGTGCCCCCAGTAGACTCACAGAAGAAGTACAGCAGGAATTTTAAGTTTTCAAGGGGAAAACTGTGGCTATTATGTTGTTAGAATGCAAATACCTATCAAATTGTTTAGACCTAACTACTTCATAAAGGGAACTGTTTGGCCTTTTCTTTTTGACCTAAGGACACAGCGGAAAAAATTGCTGAGACAGTAAGGGCACCTCGAACCAAGAAAGTTTGGGAACTTCTGTCTTATAGTGAACAAGCCTAAATCTGCTTTTCTGTGACTTCTATCCATTACTCCTGTTTCTGCCTTTTGGAGCCAAGCAGACTAAGTTAGATCCATCTTCCAAGTGACAGTTCTTCAAATCCTTGAAGACAGCTATTATGTTCTCTCCTCCCCTCCCCCAGCCATGTCTTCTCTTTTCCAGGTTAAACATACTCAACTTATCCATCTTTATACAGCACAAACTTGAGGCCCAAGAGCATCCTGGTTCCTGCCTCCCCCACCCCCCGCTGGGTTTGGAAGGGAGACGGGTGGAGAGGGAGGGTGAGAGAGAGTGAAAGGGATTGAGATGTTCAGAGTATCAAGGAAAACTGTCACATCGATGCAGATTATAGCTCCTGGAGCACTGACAAAGAGAAGAAAAAAGCCCTGTAAAAACTCGGCCTGGTTGTATAAAAGTAATACTAATTACAATCATTTAAGCCAACTACTTGCCATTCACGCCTAATCACCATGCAGCACAGTGAGGATTATGCACACCCTTAAATATGTGTTAGATTAACTTTGTTGTAAGTTTTAATTTCAGCACTAAACTCTGGTCATGCCTATTCAGGCTTGCCTGCTCATAACTATAAAAAATTAAAAGGAACGTTGTCTGGGAGCCAGGGTTCTCAAATCTCCATTGCGTGACCGAGACAAGATGATCTATCTTTTTGGTCCTCGATTTTGTCAACATTAAACATGAATCATGATTCTCCTTCCCACCCTCAGAATCATCATGAAGAGTGGAAAAAAGCATGTATCACGATAAGCTCAAAATCTGAATATAAAATGTCATCTCATTAAAAAAAATAGAAGGTACTACGGCTCGAGGGAGAATTCTTAACTAAACATGGGGTAGAGGAGGACATAAAAGACAAAATAGACCATTTTGATAACCATAAAATTTAAAAGTGCGTGTACAAACAACATCAATGAAGACAGAAAAAGAAGAGAAACAAGACAATGGGAAAATATCTGGTAAATCTCTGTGTACCATAAAAGTCTGGTATCCAAGAGATAGATGATAGATAGATGGATAGATAGATAAATAGATAGATAGATAGATAGATATACACAGATAGAGACAAGAATATATGCCTCTATATGGAATTCAGGCAAATATATAACAAAAGCCAAATGCCACAATAGATATATATATATATATACATATATATATATATACATACATATAATTAGGGGCAGCTAGGTAGCACAGTGAATAGAGAACCAGCCCTAGAGTAAGGAGGACCTGAATTCAAATCAGACCTCAGACATTTAGTAGCTACGTGACCCTAGGCAAGTCACTTAAGCCTGATTGCCTAAAAAAAAAAAAAAAAAAAAAAATTAAAGGAGTTCCAACTATAAGTGATCATATAAAAAACTCTCAAAATCACTATAAGTAAGAGAAATTCAATTTAAAACCTCTGAGGTCTCACCTCACACTTTGAAAGCTGTCAAAGGTGACATGAAATAAGAAAAGACAACATCAGAAGCACCGCGGGAAGACAGGTACGCTAACACATTATTGGCGGAGCTGTGAATTTGTCCAACCAGTCTGAATATTAAAAGCAATGGAATAAAAGTGACTGAACTTTGTCCACATCCTTCAACACAGGGATTCTGCTATTGCTCATATACTCCAAGAAGGCCAAAGAAAGAAAGTCCAATATATGCCTCCAAATTTACTCTTTGAGGTAGCCAAGAACTAGAAACAAAGTGAATATTTCCTCAATTGGGGACTAAACCCCCAAAAAACTATGGTATTTAACTATAATGGAATATCATTGTCACATAAGAAGAGGAATAGAAGGGATTCAGAGAATCATGGGGAGATTGGTATGAACTGAGGGAGAGCAGAAGAAAAACAACCTAATGAGTAACTATAACAACATAAATGAAACTTCCACTTGAAGAGAACTGCTAAATAAGTGAAAAACCAGTTGGGGTTCCCAGAACACAGATAATAAAATGACCTCCCTTCTGATGGGAAAGGGATGGGAGCATATTAGGGCAGAATGCTGCAAATACATATTACCAAACATATTCACTGTATCAGATGTTTTTGCTTTAACCATTTTGATTGTTTTTTCTATGCAATAAGGGAGGGCTCCATCTAATGGAGAGGTAGAGAGGTTCCAGAAATTACATGGTACAAAGACATAGTATAAAGACCAAAAATACCAGGAGAACATTTTAAAAAGTAGAACCATAAAAGGGTTGGTTTTTGTTTTTAATAGAAAGATGAGCCTCCTGGACAGGTCTCCATTTTCTCATCTGTCAAATGGGGAGATTAGACAAGGTGATATGAAAATTCCATTCTAGCTGTAGAAGCCTATGATCATACCCTCTATGTGATTTCAGGGTCTCATTATTGAATATTCCCATTAATGTTCAGATTAATCTAATCTGGACATGAAAAGCTATGTCTTCCTTAATAAAGTCATCAAAATAAAAAACCTTCTTGTTACTTGGCAGGCATATAAAATAGCACCTTCCAAACTGACACAAATATGTGATAAATTCCAAAGTCTTTTAACAAGCCCAGAAAATATAGATGAAACCAGCTGTGTATAAGCACAGCAGACACCATCCACACCAAGATCTGTCATGAGGAGTATCACTAGAGACATCATATCAGTGAGTAGATTTAGAGACAGGTTATAGGCTTTGGGAGGAAGGTAGCAAAAAGGAAGCAGGCAGTGTATTTAAAGACTATTTTCTTAATGGGTGTCTGCGTCATCCCTGCCTGTATTGAGCTATGTCAGCATTGAGGACCTGAAGGGGCATGAAGGCTTGAGGTCCAAGACAAAAATGGAAGGGGATTAGCCTCTCCCAAATCCCAATATCTATTATGTGGGAAGGGTCACTCTCTGGAGAAAGGAGAAGACAAGAGCATAGAGATCCCTAGTCCTAGGGGACGTTTTCCCCATTCGGTTAAAAACATTTTCCCCTTAAGGACTAAGTTAGATGTCTGAACAAGAATTTATGTAATCTTCAAGAACTTTATCATCTGCTTTGTGCCCATGGCAGGTCATACTGACTTCATAGTCCTCTGGTGTCATGGCACTCAAATGACCAAAAGACCCAGAGCTAGAAGGGACCTCAGAGGTCTCACTTCTTATATCATTTATTTGACAACTACTTTAATCCTGGCTCTGACACTGGCTAGCTAAGCAAAATTGAGATTGTCATGAGATTGCAGGACTTAGAGATGGAAGGAGGCTCAGAAATAACTTAGCTTACCCCCTTTATTTTGTATATAGGGAAAATGAGAGCCAGAGGGTATTTCTCCTCTCCACAGTGGTTGTTCTAAGCCTTCTCACCTCTTCCCAAGCCTCCCATGGCACTGGATCCTCCCATCTTCTCAACTGAGGACCTCATCATACCATCACCAAAATATGGAATCCTTTCAGAGTTTTCCTTTTTACTATCTTCATCTTGCGTAATTCAGGCATCTTTCCTTCTATCTTCTCCATTCTTATCTTAGGTGGTTCTTCTTGCCAAGGCCAATCCCCCCTCCACCTGCACCTTTGATTCATGCTCTCCCATCTTCACCAGTAGATTTCTGTAGTGTCTTCCCCCACCTTCCTCTCTCCTTTCTCTCCCTCTCCTTCTCCCTTTGCCTCTTCTTCTCATCTTTAATCTTTGCCTATCCACTGGGTCTCCCTATTCCAGGCCCTTCCCTGTTGCCTACAAACATGCCCAAGTCTTCTCTAGTGTTGGGGAAAAAATTCCTTACTTAAAGTTATCTTCTTATATCTATTCTCCTTTTTGTGGCTAAACTCTTTGAGAAAGCCACCTACAATGGTGTTTCCATTTACACTCCTTTCACTCTCTTCTTCACCTTCGAAATCTAAGATCCAACTTCAACATTCCACTGAAACTGCCCTCCTCAAAAACACCAATGATCTCTTAATGACCAAACCTAGTTATTTTGTCCTTACTTCTCATTATCTTTGACCTCTGCAGGATTTGACACTCTTGAACATATTTTTTTCCTAGATACTGTCTCCTCTAGGTTTCTGTGACATTGCTCTCTCCTAGTTGTCCTCCTGTCTGAATGACTACCACTCAGTATTCTTTGCTAATTCTTCTTCCATAACATGCCCACTAAATGTGAGTATCCCTCAAGGTTCTTTCCTGGGTCCTTTTTTCTTTTCATTCTATACTATCACATTTGATGCTCATTAGCTCCCATGGGCTCCATTATCAGCTCTATGCAGATGATTACCAGATATGTAGAGAATCCTAATCTCTCTCCTGAGCTTCAGTCTCCCACATCACCAACTTTTAGACATCTAAACTGGATGCCCTGTAAGCATCTCAAACTCAAAATGTCCAAAATAGAATTCATTTCCCTCTAGAATTATATTTCCCTCTAAACCTTCTCCCTTTCCAAACTTCCCTATTCCTGTTGAGGGACCACCATTCTCCTAGTCACCCAGGCTCTCCACTTCAGGGTCATCCTCATCCTTAACTCCTCACTCTTGCTCATCTTATATTTTGTTGCTAAATTCTGTTGTTTTTCCCTTTACAGCATTTCTCATTCATATCCTCAAATTCAAGCCTTTATCTCCTCTCACCTGGACCATTGCAATAGCCTTCTTGTTTCTTTGTCTCAGGTCTCAGCCCACTACAATCAATCCTCCACTCAGTTTCCAAGGTGATTTTTCTAAGACATAGGTCTAATCATGTCATTCCCTGCTCAAGGAACTTCAGTGGCTCCCTAGCATCTCCAGGATCAAATATAAACTCCTCTAGTTTGGCAGTTAAAGCTCTTCATAACCTGCCCCCTGCCTACCTTTCCAGTCTTCTTATGCTTTGCTCCCCAGGATATGACTCAGCTCCAATAGCTAACTTGCTGTTCTCTAAACATGGCTCCACCTCCTGTGGGGCTTTTCCTCATTCCTGAAACATTCTGCCCCTTCATCTCCACTAATTCCACCTCCCTGGCTTCTTCCAAGATTCAGCCCCAATCCCACTTCCTGCAGACAGCCCCTCAGCTGCTGGTGTCTTCTCTCACACCACCTTCCACCTATCTTGTTTATGTCCTCCATAGAACTTGTTATTGACATGTCATCTCCATTAGAATGTGAGCTCTTTGAGGGAAAGGACTGTCTTTTGCTTTCCTTTATGCTGCCAGCATTTAGCACAGGGCCTGGCACATAGTAAGTGCTTAATAAATGCTTGTTGACTGACTAAGGGTCCAAGATGTGGAAATGACAGCCAAAGTCACCACAGTATTAGTAAATAACGGTTTTAATTAAAACCCAAGTTCTCTGATTCTAGATGCAAAGCTATAATAAGGCAGCTTACCTCTCTTGGGCTTAAGTTTCCCCAACAGCAAAATGAAAGGAATAGATTAAATAAAGGAGTCTTCAGTCTTTTTCAGATGGGTGAATGACTTTCTATTTCCCTGTGGACCTAAGGCAAGGTCATTAGCATTTTTTTGTGTGTTACAGGCCCCTTTGTTAGTCTGGTAAAACCCCTTCTCGGAACGATGCTTTAAAATAAATAAAACAGGATTACATAGGAAGCCAACTATATTAAAATATAGTTTAAAAGATTTTTTTTAAATTCATAGACACCAGGTTATGAAGCCCTGACTTAAAGTCACCAGATTAGTAGGGATGTCAACAGTTTTCACCCTCAGGGAGAAGGAATTTGGTGCTTTTGGCCATGCTAGAAATACAAAAGAGCCAAAGGACAGTGGGTATGCCTGTGAGTGACCAAGTCAATCACCCTTCCAATTCAAATCCTCTAGGATTCATTTGAATTTTACTTTTTGTCTTTTCAATATGCCTTATCTCTCCAGTAAGTTTGGAAGCTACCTGAAAGTAGGGCAGGGACTGTGCATTACACTTCTTCTGCGGGATCTCCACAGTCCAAGTGCTCAGTAGATGTGTGCTGAATATAGACTAGTCATTAGTGCAAACAGTAAAGTACTGGATTTTGAGCCAGGAGGACTGGGTTTGGGTCCCACTCATGTCACTAATTAGTTGAGTGACTTGGGGTTGGATGATGTGAGGGTTGGACAAGATTTATTCTAAGTGTTTTCCAAAGCCAAGCATGGTAGCCGAACTCCTTCAGTCCAGGAGCTAATGCTCTCCTCCACTCATCTCTCTTAAGCCCCTTTGATATTTTCTCTCTCTTTTCCTCAAGGGGCTATTACACTATTAATTGTGATTTTTTTCTGGGAGGGTCAGAAAGGAAATGGACAGTGACCAGATGGGGTTCAAGATGGGGAGGGCAGAAGAAATCAGAAGGGCAGCTGGAATAATTACAGGTCTTTTCACAGCTGTGGGAACCTGATTATTTTTCATGATGCCACAGGCTATTTAAAATAAATGGACCTGGACTTCCCTGCTGATTCCCTGTCTCTGCCCCTAGATGAGAGGCTCTAAGCAGATGGAGAGATGGGCAAGTCATGGAATCACACAGTATTAAAACTGAAAGGGCTGTTAGACATTGTCTAAGTCCAAGAGTTCTCGAGGTGTGCTCTGAGGAACCCTGAGGGTCCCCAAGACCCTTTTGGGGGTCTGCAAGGTCAAAACTATTTTCATAATAATACTAAGATGGTATTTGCCTGTTAAAATAACCCTTCTTTTTCCAACTACATGTTGGTATGAGGCTGGATTTTCCTCCTATACTTCAACTACAACAAAATAACAGATTGAATGTTAAAGCAGCCATGGGAATCCAGTTTATCATTTATTAAGCCAAACATTAAAGAGATTTGCAAAAATATGTGAAATAATGCCATCTTTCTCACTAATTTTTGTTATGGAAATATAATAAGTTTTATAAAAATGTGGTATTTATGTTAACATATAATGGGCTTATTGCTGTTATATTTAAATGAATTAATACATATTTTAAAAATTTACCGGTTTTAATTTCTAATGTGATACATTTCAAGAGATATAACCCAGATAAAAAAAAGTTCTTTGGGGTCCTCAGTAAGTTTTAAGAGTGTGAAGAGACCTGGAAACCAAAACTTTTGAGGACTACTGATCTAGTCCAACTGCTCACTTCATAGACGAAAAAAATGAAGCTCTTAAAGGGGAATGATTTGTGCTAGGTCATGGCACACAGTTAATAGAGCCAAGACTCAAACCCGGGGCTTCTGAATCTAACTCCAGGAGAGGAAGGAACAGGAACAGGAGTCTGCCCAGGGCAGCAATACAAGAGAATCAGTATATAGCTCCATTGGCATCTTGGCTCCCCAGAGATAAAAGCTAGAGTAGAACTACTTCTGGAGATGACAGAGCTAGAAGAAATCTTAGAAATTGCCTAGTCTAATTCCCCATTTCACAGATGAGGAAATTGAGGCTCTCTGTACCTGTCCATACAGCTAGTCAATGAACTATATCACAGTGGCTCTAAACTTTCTCCTAGATGCACTTCCAAAACGAGTATACTTCCCCTCAATCCTTATTTCTTGTTATTCTCTGAATCCTTATTCATTTCTTCTAGGCCTTCCGATAGGAGCATGGAATTACAGCTTTCAGAGTTGAAAAAGACCCTAGAGACCAACTAATCCAGTCTAAGAGATTAGGTGACTTATCCAAGGTCACTCAGGAAGTAAATGGCAGACTTGGGATTTGAATTCAGGTCCTTGGACTCCAAATTCAGTGCTTTTTCTACTCTCCCATGTTGCTGAAATACCTCCTCTAATCTTTCTCTCTATTGACCCACGTCCCTTTTCTCCTTCAAAATTTTGCTGAACACCCATTTCCTTCAGGAGGCTTACCTTGAGTAACCCTACCCAGCTCCAACCATTCATTCCTTTTGGTCTTTTGAGCCCTCAATGCTCATAAATTCACCTGACATGTCTGAGTGGTGTCTGTGTATGGCTGTTGTATGTGGTGGTCTCCCTCATCCTCCTCATCTTCCTCATTATTGTTGATAATATAGGTTTGGGCAGGCATTGGATTAGGATTTTGTGGGTAACTGATGATAGTTATGGATTCTGTTTAAATAACACTTTACAAACTGCTTTACATTCATTGTCCTATTTGCCCTTCTTTAGACTGTGAGCTCCCCAAGGTTGAGATACTTATGTCTTCTGCCTCTGCATCTCTGATGGGTGCCCAGTATGGAGCACTACACACAGAAGGCACTCAGTGATGTTGAATATACTGTATCTGTCAATCTCCTTTAAGATTGTCCTCTCACAGTCTGTTATTCAAGGAGAAGGAGGAGGAGGCCTGGAGACAGAGGCAAATGAGACCTTCTTGCAGGGAAGGAGCCTGTTAAAGGGGACAAAAGTAAAAGTAAATCATCCTTCTTTTGTGAGCTTGGAGACATACCAGTGGCAGCAGGGAAATGAGAGCAGCCAGGGCAGATGGGAAGGGCAGGACTGACTCTGAGTGGTGAAAAATGTCCCTGGCATTTATCTGAGGCCACCAGCCTAGGTCTTGGGGGAGCTGGCTCCTACTAGAGGGGCCACGTGAGCTGGGAACTTTAAAATAGAGCAAGAAGGAATTGAAGCCCTGGCACATTTAGGGCAGAGGAACCTTGTAGACTAGAGGATAAATAAAATATAGGGATTCAGAAGAGAAAGACACATAGAGAGATGGAAAGACAAAAACGGACACACACAGACAAGAAAGAGACAGAGAGAGCTAGGACAGAGACAGACAGACAGACAGACAGACAGACAGACAGACAGAAATTAATAAGGGGATGCTGTTGCTCACCTCCAAATGACCATAGTCCATTGGCCCCTGCTGTTGAGCCCTTTATGGCATGGAAGGGCAGGGGACAATCTTAGAAGAGCCTCCCAGTACTACTGAATGAGGCTGTATGTAATTCAGCCTCCTATGAATAGAGGCAACCAACATAAATTAGGATTACTTAGCTTGAAGAAGTCTAAGTGAGGGTGAACTTTGAGTCTCTAATGGGACAGAGATCTTATACAAGGTGTGCTAAAAGTCTTGGGGGGCAGTTGTAAACAAAAAACTGCCCTAAGACTTTTGAGATATCTCGTGTTAATATTTCCACAGAAGATAAAGTAGGAGGAAACAGGTTCCATCTGTAGTATGGTCTAGGGTTATCATTAAAGATCTCTGTTGTAAGGTTGTTGGGTTCCAGAAACCCAGGTAGAGAGTCATATCAGCTCCTCCATTTTGCATATGGTCTGGTTTACTTTATTGTGCTTTTGCTTTTGTTTCTAGGTGTTTCTTGCATTTTTTCTGTACCGATCCCCACTTAGAGTTTAAGCTCCTCAAGGATAGGAACTGTACCTTCTACCTTTATTCCTCCCAGTTCTTCTAGGAAAGTGAGCCTGAGCACACAGTAGGTGCTCTGGAAAGGCAAAATAGTATAAATGAATTAATGATGAGGTCTATCTATATCCAGGTCTCTTGAAGCTGTCAATAGCTGGATTCAACTTCTTCCCCTGCTCTGCATAATTCTTCTTCTTCACTGAAGGTTTATACCTAAAGGGGAACAGGTGCTGGGACTTCCCTAGAGACTCCAGGTGGCCAAGCAAAGAAGCAGTGAAACAAACCTTCAGTGGTCTTTAATACATAAGTTAACATGCATTTATTAAGTGCCTACAATGTGCCAGGCACCGTGCCTTTGGTCTGCAAGGAACTAGTGGGATATGCCAATTGTTGATCTTCCTCTGAGCCCTGCTGCATCCTGCTAGGCACTGCAACTCTGCCTACCCATTAGCTTCAAAAGATCAACCAATGGAAAGATGTGTATACCTGAAGCTAACACAGAGCTAGACCTTTCTCTCTCTCATCTTCTCTTAGAGACTCTCATCTGAGAACCTATACCCTTCCACCCTCCACCCTTCTCTTGCCCAGCCACAGACACTCCCCCATTCTATCTGCCTCTCTCTCCTTGTCAGTATCTCTCCAGTTCTCTACCAACTACAGCCTTATGACAGTGGCATATGTCACTGCAACCCTAGTGGAAAGAGTTGTGCATGGCCGTTTATTCCTGAGTAAATTCTAGGCTTCTGGGCAGGTGTTAGGTGAAATGTAGGAAAGGAGGATCCCTAATGAGAATTTCTGGGATTAGACACAATGCAAACAGCAACATACTGCCAACTGAAATGGTACTGATGGTCCTGAGACAGTCGTCATCCATGGGAATTGGGTCTGGACTTCAGCAGATAGCACAGAGCAGCCTGAATGAGTTTCCTTCTCCCCCCTCTCACCTCTGCTGACAGCATCCTTCATCAACAATGCCAAATGACTAAAGCCTTTTCTTTGGCAGTGATAACAGACTTCTGAGATGCCATGGAAACCATAGACAGGGACTACTAAGGGACTAGGCATCTCAGTGAGTTAGACATCCAGAGACTGGGGATTCTAACTGACTCCCCAGGTAACCTAGGGTAAATCAGTGCTCCTCTCTGGATCTATCTGTCCTGTTCTGAGACAATCACGTCCCAATGTGAACTAGCCTCCTGAGACTTTGGCGGGCCACATGGCTAATAAAAATGAGAGCACAATTATGGCCATGCAGAAAAATGTTATAGACTATAAGGAAATCTTGTTTTCCCCTGCAACCTCACAAGAACCCAGCCACCTCTGGGGAAGGAGGCATGTCTATGGAGGACACTGAAGCATCACATCTCAAGCACTTCCTATGGTAAGTACTGAAGGGGAAGTATGAAGCATGGCTCTTTGTCCTCAAGGGGCTTGTGGATCTACTTGGGCAGATGATACTTCAATAAATGAATATGGAAATAAATAATAAGGGAAGGCAAGAGTTATCCCAATATAGTACATAAAAATTACTACATGGATGGTATAGACAGTAAGTGACTATAAGGGCAAGAACTGGAGACATCTGGGAAGGATCCAAGGAGGAGATGGATTTGAACGACGTCCAGGTAAAATTAGAGGATGTGGAGAGGAAGGAAAAGAGCAATCCAGGAAAGATGGATTGGGAGACAGGTAAGAATCATAGGATTTAGTCCTGGACAGGACCCTAAGATTCCTATCCCAAGCCTTTCATTTTACAGATGAGAAAACTAAGGCATGAAAGATGTGACTCGGCCAAGGTCATGCAAGTAGTAAGTAGCAGAGCTGGGATTCAAACCCACACATCTAGACTCCAGAGATGTAATGTTTTTGTTGTTATTACTAATAGTTGGCATCTATACACACACACACACACACACACACACACACACACACACACACACACATATATATCACTTTAAGGTTTACAAAGTACTTTACATATGTTATCTCAGTTGATCCTTGCAACAACCCTGAGAGACAGTGCTATTATTATCCCCATTTTACAGATAGGGAAACTGTGGCTGAGAGAGGTTAAGTGGCTTCCCTAGGATTGTACAGCAAGTGTCTGAAGCAGGATTCCCATGCAGATTTTCTTGACTACAGTTCCAGAACTCTATGCATGCAAGGTTCTTAGAATAGTTCAGGAATGAGGTGAAGATTCAAATTTTCCTTGAGTACTCTCTTTTTCTGGACCTCTTTTTTGCCCCAATCATATTCTACTTTGCATTATACTCATTAGGGCAGGTACCATATCCATTAATTGATTGTTAGCTCTTCGAGGGCAGGGACCTTGTCAGTTTTCATTTTTGTATTCATAATACCTAACATAATGTCTTGAACAAACTAGGTACTTTGTATTTATTTATCTGTGTGTATGTGTATATACATACATATATACATATATGCACACAGATATGTACATATATAGATACAAATATGTACACATACACACACACGCGCGCGTGCGCGCACACACACACACACACACATATATATATATATATATATATATATATATATATATATATAAAGAGAGAGAGAGAGAGAGACCAATCTGTACCGGTGTTTTGTACATAATAGGGATTTAATAGGCATTTGTTGAATCTAATTTAATTGAAGTAAGTCTAATTGCAAGTAAAACAAATTTAAGGTGATTAACTCAAAACTCCTTGTTAATTAAGATACCCAACCTAGTTCCACAAAAAAAGACTATAAGGTTCTTAGTGGCCTTCTTCCACTCAAAGACCAATACTATGAGTTCCTCCCACCAGGAAAGGAAAACAAAGTTAGTCCACTGATTATCCACATGGAAATTATCCCTTACACAGATTACCCATGGTGAATTTTTAGTCTGAAATAATCATCCCCTGGCCAAACAACATGCTTTTGGATACACACACTGGCTAGCTGGTCTGCTTGGGGGATACAGATTCATTTAAAAAATTAACCTGAGCAAGAAATTATTATGAAGATATAAACATAATATAACTTTCCTTTCCTCCTTCCATAACCACCAACACAGTGAACTCCAATTTTAACAATGTGACTTCTTTTGGATTATCCACAGTTTTGGTTTATCCATGTCACTATTTCGCTTTCATTACTGTAGACAACTGGGGAGTTAATTGTAATTATAGTTGGATTTTTGGATTCTCTCATGGTAGAAAGTGGAGGAAACTCAACCTAGGTCCAGATGACCTTTGACTCTCATGACCCCAGAGGCCAACTTAATATCATTATTGAATTTCATCCTGGGCTGAAGGAACTGAGGGATCAGTCACCCATACGGTACCAACTCAGTGTTAATGGTGCAAGTGAATTACAAACAAGGCCCACCTGCTGTGCTCAGCTACAAAACCCGGCAGGAGGGT
This sequence comes from Trichosurus vulpecula, assembly GCF_011100635.1. Classification (NCBI taxonomy): domain Eukaryota; kingdom Metazoa; phylum Chordata; class Mammalia; order Diprotodontia; family Phalangeridae; genus Trichosurus; species Trichosurus vulpecula. Next base: position 269,135,258 of record NC_050574.1, read on the forward strand.
AATTACCCAGAACACGAGCACAGGGGGATGCAGCGGGCGGGGAGCACATTAACCATGGGGAAAAACAACGTTCCAATGCTTTGCTTTTTAGCACGACCCAAGAAGCAGCTGGCAAGAGCCAGAGAGAGAGAGGAAGGAAGGAAGCCCCAGTGCTGCTCCTATTAGATGGGGAGAGGTTGGGAACCAGAAGGTCAGAAGAGAAAGGTAGATACTCAGAAACTGAAGACTATGTCTCATCTAAGGCCTAGCAGAGATGCATGCCTAACAACGCAGACTTGCTTTTGTTGGAGCCTCAAAGACATCAACAGCAAGCGAACACAACAACATGCATAGGGTAGTGAAACCCACCTTCACTTTCCCCAGGCAAGGATGCTCAGCAGAGGCTACTAACAGAATGGGAAAATAAGAGTAAATGTAGTCATGAAGGTGACAGAGGCCATCATCAGCAAAACTCCATCCTCACTCTAAGAAGACAGTTTATGAAAACCAGCAGCAGGCTTACCCAGTTGCTGGTGACCCAGTTCTGGCCATTTGCTTTCACTTGAGCAAAACAGATTGTTGTTGACCAGTTATTGAGTTGTGCAGTTGGAGTGGTACCAAGGCTAATATGACCAGGGTTGCTCCTTTTCCACAAAGTTGGGATACTATTTCCTATTTTTAGTTGTGTGCATAGGCATATATCCCTCAAAATTCCCTCATTTGAGTCTGTGGAGCAGTATTTTGTCTGTATTTATGATATAATATAATTTGTAATAATATTTATATTATATAATATATTTTTATATTATTTATAATATAACATTATCTATGTTTTTTTTTTAGAACAGATATCCCTAGCAAGAGTTTCCTTTGTCATCCAAGTCTGTCTGTGGGCAATGATGTGGCAGCAAGGAACTGTCCTGAGCTCCTCCAATAACTAGAGAAATACTAGTAAGACCTTGCCCCTGAGCAGGCTAAGTGGGATCATCTTATCTGAGAGTGAAGCTCTTAGGTACTCCCTGTTGCTACCCCTCAGGTATCCCCCTTGGGGATTCTAAAGTGCCTTCATAACCAGATGCAGGTAAGTGCTTAGTAAGTGCTTTTGAGCAATGGTAATAGATGCATCTCACCAAGAATTTTCATCTTCTTTGTAGGCACCAAACCATTAACTCTCCCAAGACTCCAGAAAGGTAACTTAGCTCATGTTAGCATCATCATTGTCTGGTTTCGGTTAACATATGCCCCAAAAGAGAATCAACCACAATCATTCTTGAGACTTTGGAACACTTGGGCCAGATCCAATTCAGTCAGGTCCTATCCCTGTTTCCATGCCCAAAGAGCTACCTGTGAACAGCATGTTCTTTTCATGGAGCATAATGGGTGAAATAATAGGTTTCAGGGCAGATCAGAAGGTAAGCTGAGCAGGGAAATCAAACCCTTCTTTTCTGGCATAAATGAAAAGGTATTCTATTTGGAATCAGGAACTTGGATTTAATTTCTGGCTCTACCATTGTGTGACCTTGAACAAATCACTCAACCACTCTGAACCTTGCTAAAGGGGTAAACACTTGGTCCTACTTACTTTAGAGGGTTGTCACTAAGAATCAAAAGGAATGATGTACATAGAGCATTTTATAAAGTTACAAAGCACCATATCAAGGTTAGTTTCTGTTCTTCATGGTTTCCATTCTCACCTATAGCAACAGGCAGTGACATTTTTACTTGTTTTCCTATCTAACAATGTTATCTTGGGCCACCAAGAATTCTCCTTCTTAGAAGTACAGTGTTAGAGATGGGGAGGGGAGATTAAAGACTCCAATGCCTCCATTTCGAATATGAGGAAATTGAGGCCCAAGTTGGAAAATAATGTGTCTATGGTCATACAATTAATTACCTCTGGGATTTGAAACCAAGTCTTCTGCCTTGAAGTAGTGTACTGGGCTAGTAGTTACAAGACCAGACTCCAGATTTGGCAGTTACTGTGTGACCTTGAGCAAATCACTTAGGGGATGGAGAGAAGGAACAAACATTCATTAAGCATCTACTATGTGTCAGGCACTGTATAAGCAAGCACTTCTCAGATATTACTCATTTAATTCTCACAACTGCCCTGTGAAATATTGAAACTGAAGCAAACAGAGGTTAAGTGACTTGCCCATCACACAGCTAATAAGTGACTGAGGACAAATTTGAACTCATGTCTTCCCCAGCCCAGGCCCAGTGTTCTATCTGCTGCATCACCTAAATGGAGACAGAGGATCTGGTTTCAAATCTTCACTCAAGTATTTACTACCTGGGTGAACTTGGGCAAATCACTGAAGTTCTCTGGTCTTCAGTTTCTTTATATGTAAAGTGAGAGGGTTGAACTAGATTATCTCTAAGGTCTTTTCGAACTCCAAATCTGTCCCCCTTGAGCCTCAGTTTCCCCATTTTTAAAATGGGAATGGTAATCTTTACATAAGCTACATCACAAAGTTTTGAGAAAAGTTTTTTTATAAACTATAAGACTCTATGCAAATGTAACATAATTTCATTTATTCCATAAATATCTGATCACCTACTATGTGTGAGGCACTATGCTAGGCTCTTTTGAAAAAATGCCAGTGTCATGATGATATAGCTCATGTTTTTAAAGAGTTTTATGTTCTAGTGTGATTTTACATACTGGAGAAACTTTGCAGGGGGGTGGTGTCACACTATTTTCCCTACTTTAAAAATTAAGAAATGGGGTGAAATACCCAATATCACACAGCTGGTAAGCAGCAGAGTCAGAGCTCTAAACTAAGTCCAGGAGTCCAAGTCCAGCAATGATCTTGGCATTGAAAGAGCTTTCATGATTTTTTTTTTGTAAAGAAGTGATTCAACCTGGATCTGTGCATGCCAGAGTAGAATGCCCAGAATCCCTGCCTTCTGGAGACTTGTAATCATCACCACCAAAAGCAAGTGTTTTTTTTTTTTTGTTGGGTGTCTAGTATGTGCAAGGTACAACATCACTGACATCCAGGGCTACACAGGATGACCAATGAACATGCAAAGCCAGTAGTAATGCTTATGATGTCTGGTGCCATAATAGTGGAGTGAGGAAGGAACTCTCTGAAGCCCTCCCAAATTCCTTTCCAAACAACTAGAAAACTGCCTTAGAATTGATCTAGGAGCAGAGAAGCAGCTTATCAGCCAAACAGGAAAGGTTTGTCTCACCAGGATGGGAGGGGAGAAAAGTCCAAGAGCAGCAGCAGCAGCAGTATCAGAAGCAGCAGCCAGCCTTGTAGCAGGGGGCCTGCAGCAGGGCTCAGAGCCTGAGGCAATTCACCAATGAGGCCCCACCCTCCTGCAAATCAGCAGATCCCTAAGCAAGTGAGCAGTCTGTGCAGCATAGCAAGGCCCCATCCCAGGGGCCCCACCCCCAGCACAAGCCACCAGCCAGGCCTGCCCTGGCCCCATTGCTGACCAGTAGTGAGATCCCTACCAGCAGAGAGGTCCTATTTCCATAGCAACCCAGCAGCAGATCCCCACCCCTGGGGCAGACCAGCAACAAGATCTCTCCTCCAGGACCAGCCACCAAAAAGACTCTGTTACCATAGCAAACCAACAGCAAGGACCCACTCCTGGAGCAGGGGAGGCCAACAGGGAGGTCTCACCCCTCCCCCAATACAAGCCAGAAGGGAAGCCTACCCTCCAGAGAAAGCAAGAAGCTAACCCCTGAAGCCCAGTGAAAACCAACAGTAAGATCCTGAACCCCAAAATAAGAAGCTTAGGACAGTACCAGACCAGAGCCTAACTCATATAAAAACACCAAGTCACAAAAAGGCAGAAAAAATTAATAAAAACAAACAAAAAAAAGGAGCTTGACTATAGAAAGTTACTCTGGTGATAGGGAGGATCAAGGCATAAACTTAGAAAAGGACAATAGCATCAAAAGGGCTACATATGAAGCCTCAAAGAAAAATGTAATTTTGTCTCAGGCCCAAGAAGAATTCCTGGAAGAAGTTTGAAAGGATTTTTAAAATCAAATTAGAGAAGTAGAAGAAAAATTGGGAAAATAAATTAAAGTAATGCAAGAGAATCATGAAAAAAGAGTCAATAGCATGGGAAAAGGTATACAAAAACTTACCAAGAAAACTCTCTAAAAAATAGAATTGGCCAAATGAAAAGAAAGCACAAAAGTTCACGGAAGAAAATAATTCTTTAAAAATTAGAATTGAACAAGTGGAAACTAATGACTCTGTGAGAAATCAAGATAATGATAAAACAATATCAAAAATGTAAAAAAATAGAAGAAAATGAAAATTTTCTCATTGGAGAAATAACTGACCTAGAAAATAGATCCATAAGAGATATTATAAGAATTCTTATACTACCTAAAAGCCGTGATTTAAAAAAAAAGACTGGACAACACCTTCCAAGCTTTTATCAAAAAAAATTACTCTGATTTATTAGAACCAGAGGGCAAAATAGAAATTGAAAGAATCTATTAATCACTGCCTGAAAGAGATCCCAAAATAAAAACTCCTAGGAACATCACAGCCAACTTGCAGAGCTCACAGATAAAGAAGAAAGTATTGCAAGCAGCCAAAAAGAAACAATTCAAATATCGTGACACTTGAGCTTGGATTACACAGAATTTGGCAGTTCACATTAAAGAACCAGAGGGCTTGAAATATGCTATACTGGAAGGCAAAGGAGTTAGGAGTACAACAAAGAATTACCTACCCAGAAAAACTGATCTTTCAGGAAAAAAAACTGGCATTTAATGAAATAGAGGACTTCCAAGCATTTCTAATTAAAAGACCATAACTGAATAAAAAAATTGACCTCCAAATACAAGACTCAAGGGAAACATAAAAAGGCAAAAGAAACAAGAAAAAGAAAATATAAGAAATTCAGTAAGTGTAAACTTTATACTTCTATATGGCAAGATACTATTTGTAACTTGACAATTTTGTTACTTCAACAGCAATACGTAGACAGATGGTGTGGATATAAGGTGACTTTGATGGGATGATACCCCCCAAAAAAACCCAAAACAAAGAGATGAGAAAGAAAATTGCATTGGAAGAAGAAGGAACGGGAAGAGATTGAGTAAGGTAAATTATCCCACAAAAAAGAGGCACGAAAAAGCTATTATAATGGAGGGGAAGATGGGGGGGGGGGGAAGCTTAAACCTCACCCTCATCAAAATTGGCTCAAAGAGGCAATAACATACACACTAAGGTGAATACGGAAACCTATCTTACCCTATAAAGAAGTAAAAAAGGACAGGGAAAATAGAAGGGAGAGGAAGGACTAATAAATGGGAGGCTATATTGGGGAACGTCGTGATTAGAAGTAAAACACTTGTGAAAAGGGAAAGGGTGGAGGGCATGAGAGAGAGGGGGATAAACAAGCAAAGATAGCATGGAGGGAAATACATAGTTATCATGACTATAAATGTGAATGGGATAAATGCACCCATAAAATGGAAGCAGATAGGAGAATGGATTAAAAACAAAAATCCTACAAAATGTTATTTACAAGAAACACATTTGAAGCAGAAAGTTACACACAGGGTAAAGGTAAGGGACTGGATCAAACTCTATTGTGCTTCAGCTGAAGCAAAGAAAAGTAGGGGTAGCAATCATGATCTCAGACAAAGCAAAAGAAAAAAAAATAGATCTAGCTAACAGAGATAAAGAAGGAAATTATATCTTGCTGAACGGTACCATAGACAACAAAGTCATATAAATACTAAATATATATACACCAGATGGTATCACATATAAATTTTTGAAAAAGTTGAATGAGTTACAGAAGAAAATAGATAATAAAACTATACTAGTGGGGGACCTCAACTTTCCCCTATCAGAACTAGATAAATCTAACCAAAGAAAGAAACAAGAAAGAAGTTAGAGATGTTAATAAAATTTTGAGATAGTTAAATATGATGGATGTCTGGAGAAAACTGAATGGGAATAGAAAGGAATATATCTTTTTCTCAGCAATACATGGCACCTACACAAAAAAATTGACCAGGTATTAGGACATAAAACCTCACAATCAAATGCAGAAAAGCAGAAATAGTAAACACATCCTTTTCAGATCATAATGCAACAAAAATTACATTCAATGATTGACAAAGGAAAGAGAAATTAATAATTAATTGGAAATTAAATAATCTAATCCTAAAAAACAAGTGAGTCAAAGAGCAAATCATAGAAATGAATGATAATTTCATTAAAGACAATGACAACAATGAGACAACATACCAAAATTTATGGGATGCAGACAAAGCAGTACTTAGAGGAAAATTTATATCTATAATTGCTTACATCAATAAAGTAGAGAAAAAGCAGATCAATGAATTGGGCATGCAACTAAAAAAGAGAACAAATTAAAAATCCCCAATTAAACACCAAATTGGAAATCCTGAAAATCTATTAGTTTTATTTCTATGTTCTATGGTTCTCTTTCAATTTTATTAACCTCTCCTTTGATTTTAGCAGAAATTTTACATAAAATACTAGCAAAGAGATTGCAGCAATATATCACAAGGGTTATATGCTATGACCTGGTCTGATTTATACCAGGGAGTGTATGGCTGGTTCAATATAGGGAAAACTATCAGTATAATTGACCATATAAATAACAGAACCAACAGAAATCATATAACCATCTCAATAGATGGAGAAAAAGCCTTTGACAAAATACAGCACCCATCTTTATTAAAAACACTAGACAGTATAGGAATAAATGGAGTTTACCTTAAACTGGTAAGTAATATTTACCTAAAACCATGAGCTAGCATTATCTGTAATTGGGATAAGCTAGAAACCTTTCCAGTATATTCAGGGGTGAAGCAGGGATATCCATTTTCACCTCTATTATTTCATATTATACTAGAAATGTTAACTATGACAATAAGAGAAGAAAAAGAAATTAAGGGAATTAGCATAGGCAATGAGGAAAGAAAACTATCATTCTTTGCAGATGATATGATGTTATGCTCAGAAAATCCTGGAGAATCAACTAAAAAAACAACTTGAAATTATTAACAACTTTGGCAGTTGCCAGATACAAAATAAACCCACATAAATCACCAGCATTTCTATATATTATTGACAAAGTCCAGCCCCAAGAGACAGAAAGGGAAATTCCATTTAAAATAACTGCAGACAATATAAAATACTTGGGAGTCTACCTGCCAAAAGAAACCCAGAAACTACATAACTAAAATTATAAAACACTTTTCACACAAATAAAGTCAGATTGAAAAAATATTAATTGCTCATGAGTAGGCCAAGCCAACATAATAAAAATAACAGTTCTACCTAAATTAATCTATTTACTCAGTGCCATACCAATCAAACTATCAAAAATTATTTTATAGAGCTAGAAAAAATAGTAACAAAATTCACCTGAAAGGAAAAAAAAGCTCAAGGATATCAAGGGAATCAATGGAAAAAGTGTGAAAGGTGGTCTAACTGTACCAGATCTCAAACTATTTTATGAAGCAGTAATTATCAAAACAATCTGCTACTGGCTAAGAAATAGAGTGGTGGATCAGTGGAATAAATTAGGTGCAAATTACATTATATTAAATGACCATAGTAATCTAGTATGTGACAAATCCAAAGATCCACGCTTTTGGAACAAAAATTCATTGTTTGACAGAAACTGCTGGGAAAAATGGAAAACAGTATGACAGAAACTATGTATAGACCAACATTTCACACCACATACCAAGATAAGGTCAAAATGGGTACATGATTTACACATAAAGGGTGATACCACAAGCAAATTAAGAGAGCATGAAATAGTTTATGTGTCAGATTTGTGGACAAAGGAAGAATTTAGGACCAAAGAAAATATAGAGAGCATTACAAAATGTAAAATAGATAATTTGATTATATAAAATCAAAAAGGTTTTGCACAAACAAAACCAATGCAACCAAAATTACAAGGAAAGCAGAAAATTGGGGAAATTGTTTTGCAACAAGTATCTCTGATAAAGGCCTCATTTCTTAAATATATAGAGAACTGAGTCAAATTTATAAAAATGCAAGCTATTCCCTGACTGATAAACGGTCAAAGGATATGAACAGGCAGTCGTCAGACAAAGAAATCAAAGCTATCTACAGTCATATGAAAAAAATGCTCTAAATCACTATTGATCAGAGAAATGCAAATTAAAACAACTCTAAGGTGCCATCTCACATCTATAAGAGTGGCTAATATGACCAAAAATAGAGAAAATGTTGGATGTTGGAGGGGGTGCAGGAAAACTAGGACACTAATGCACTGTTGGTGGAGTTGTGAACTGATCCAACCATTCTGGAGAGCAATTTGGAACTATGCCCAAAGGGATATAAAACTGTGCATACCCTTTGATTGAGCAATACTACTGCTAGGTCTACATCCCAAAGACATCCAAAAAAGAGAAAAAAAGACATATTTGTACAAAAATATTTAGAGCAGCTCTTTCTGTGGTAGCTAAGAATTGGAAATCAAAGTGATGCCCATCAAGTAGGGAATAGTTAAACAAACTGTGGTATATGATTGCAATGGAATATTATTGTGCTATAAGAAATGACAAGCAGGACGATTTCAGAAAAACCTAGAAAGACTTACATGAATTGATGCATAGTGAAGTAAAAAGAACCAAAAGAACACTGGACACAGTAACAGCAATGTTGTTCGATGAAGAATTGTGAATGACTTAGTTATTCTCAGCAATACAATGATCCAAAACAATACCAAAGGACTAATGATGAAGCACACTATCCAACACCAAAGAACTGATTTTGATTGAATACAGACTGAAGCATGCTATTTTTCACTCTCTTTTTTTCTTTTATTTGAGTCTTCTTGTACAAAATGTTTTATGTAATTGTACATGTATAACCTATGTCTGATTGCTTACCATCTCAGGGATGGGGGAGAGGAGTGAGGGAGGAAGGGAGGGAAGGGTAGAATTTGGAATTTTAAATAAAAATGTTAAAAAATTTAAAAATAAAACACTCTTTTAAAAAAGATGCAATGTTTTTATTACTGGCTAAAGGTTAAGTGCAGCCACTGGGAGGTGTGAGACTCATTAGGAGTTTAATGTTTTAGCAGAAAGTAGTGGAGATGTGGGGGGAGGTGAAAGGGAGTTATGACCTCTCTCCAGACGACTCTGAAAAATCATCAGTAATGGAAATAGAGCAGCTGGTTTTCAGGGTTTTGGGGCTTTTTCGGCAGAAAATAGGATAAAGGAGGAAGGGAGGATGTAGGATTTAGAGCTGGAAAGTACCTTAGAAGTCATTTTGTCCAACCTCCTCATTTTATAGATGAGAAAACAGGGCCCAGAGGAGTGGAGTGACTTATCCACAGTTGCATAGCTAGGGAGCATCAGAACTGGGATTAAAACCCAATTCATCTGACTTCTAATCCAGTGCCTTTCCATGATATCCATTTCAAGGAGCTTTTCATCCTAGATTCAAAGAGTAGCCAATTATGAGCCTATTCCAAGGGCCTCTAAAGTCTGGAGCTGAAGTTTTACTATCCAAGGTTCCAGTGAAGGTCCTTGAAGGAACAGGATCCCTATTTTAGGCAGGGAGAGGCTAATTTCTTCATGGTTTAAAAAAGTTATGAACACCAGGATAAGAAAAAGGGAAAAAAAGAACTTGGAAAAATGAAGAAAGGAAAGGATAGGTTATATGGAAAGACATCAGTAAAGTTGAAAGGGTCAAGTGTCTTTTCAGGATCTCATGTTAGTGTAATAGAGGATATAGACAATACAAATTCATCTACATTCTTAATTCCATTGCATGGAAGACTTGACTCTGTCTCCCTAGTGTCTCAACCTGGCTTTTCTCTCTTTGTCCATGATAATGATTGTCAGGCTCTGCGTAGGTGCCAAGTGAACCTCTGAAAAATAAGCTATGATTATCTGACTAGGTGGTAACCTTGAAGCCATTAGCCCTCTCTTAACCCACCCCACTTCCACCAACCTTGAAGACACTGAGACTATGAATAGACTCTAATGCTGGTGATCTAGGACCTTCAAGATTCTTTCTAAGACTAAGGAAGGAAGGAAGGAAGGAAGGAAGGAAGGAAGGAAGGAAGGAAGGAAGGAAGGAAGGAAGGAAGGAAGGAAGGATGGGAGGGAGGGAAGGAGGGAAGGAGGAAGAAAGGAAGGAAAGGAAGGAAGGAAGGGAGTGAGGGAAGGAGGGAGGGAGGCAATGAAGAGGGGAGGGAAAGAGGATGGATTGTTTATTTGTCTCTGCTGAAACTTAGACATGGAATTCAGGTCCAATACTCCAGATAAGGAGCCTAGGACAGTGATTTTTCCACTATAATAGTGTTTGCCAAATAAAACCAAGAATAACTCAAATTTACATCACTTTTTTGAGGTTTACGAAACAGTTTTCACAGTCTGGTGTAGTACAAGTATTGTTGTTAGAATTTTACAAATGAAGACAGTCAAGAACATACCCTGGAATAGGAAACAGATGTAACAGGGACAAACAGCAGCTTAAGTTCCAATGCACAGGAGGGAAGGATGCAATGAAGAACGTTGTTAATACTGTTTTAAATAAATTCACATGCGTTAATACCTGAAAAAATACTTACAATGAGTCTAGGTATTTATTTTGCTATAAGTTGAATTATATTTTTAATAGTAAAGGTAGGAGCATCCAGTAGACCATAATGGACAGATGAGTATATGGGAGGGCAACAGCAGCAACAAATGTTTATTAAAAGCCTACTCTATGTAAATCATTATGCAAGGCACAGGGATAAATGAAAAAGACTCTGCCTTCATGGAGATTACAGGCTAATAAAGGGATAAGACACCAATATAAATAATCTATTACACAACATTACTTGATAAGTACATCAAGAGGTGATTTAAGAGGAATGATGGTGAAGTATGTCTCCTGCCTCTTGGCAGGCAGATGATATAGAAGGAAGCATACATTCCCACACATGGTCAATGTATTATCAATGTATTATCTGTTTTGCTTGACTATGTTTGCTATAAGGGATCGTTACATTGGCAGTGACGTAACAAAGGAAGAGAATCAATAAAACATCTTTTAAATAGGTGCATTAGAGGAGTGTGAACAAAAGGAAATGAATTGGATTGGGAGATAATGAGTTCCTCTTCTCCCACTAGAGGTCTTCAAACTGAGACCCTTGTCAGTGAGTGCATTGTAATGGGGATACTTTATCAGCAATGGGTTGGACTAGTTGGTCACTGAGGTACCTTCAACCCTGAAGTTCTGTGATCCTGTTCTATGAGGACCAAGAAGAAGCTCATTACTGATATGTGCAAGTCAGGGAAAGTTTTGCCTCCAGAACACAAATTCACTCTGGTGGAGAATTACTTCTAAATCTTTGAAAATATAAAACGTTGACTGACTGGCCTAATCATGGGGGTGGGAAGCAATACTGACTATAACAATAATGTGTATACATATTGCGTGTATGTATGTGTGTATGTGTGTATATATGTATATGTGTATATATATATATATACACACATATACCCCCTTCTAGCTTATTGTATACCTTGTAGAACCATACACACACATATGTACAGGCATATGTGTTTGCATATATGTGTATGTGGATGGTTCTACAAAATACACAATATCCCTGGGAGGGAGAGAGACAGTACCAATGCTACTTTTCCCCATTTTACAGATGAGGAAGCTAAGGTTCATAGAAGTGAAAAGATTTACATAAAGTAGCATAACCAAGAAACCAAACTGCTCGAGCTCAAATCTAGTTCTTTTGACTTTAATGGGTTTTTTTCATACTACCATAGATTTGGAGCTGGAAGGGACCTCAGAAATCATCTAATCCAATTCATTAATTTTGCAGATGAGAAAACTGAAAGCCAGAGAAATTAAGTGACTTGCCCAAGGCTACTCGTGTAGCAAGAAACAGAGGTAGAATTTGCATCTAGATCCTCTGACTCCAGATCAGTGTTCTATGCCAGCTGCCTTTCTCACTCCTTTAGGTGTGGCTCAACTGACCTCTCACTCTTCCCTCTACCCTCACATGAGGAATAAAAGGAATGAGCACTTATATGCAAAGACATTGGGCAGGTAGTTCAAAAAGGTCACTTGATCACGCCAATGGAAGAAGAAGCTGCAGCATGGGCCATTGGCAGTCTAGCCCACTTGACCAAGAAAAACTGGGGAGAGGAGAATGAAGAGATTACATCAGCTGTGGCCTCAGCTCTCCCTATAAAATAATTGTGTTGGAAATTGATTCTTTCTTTTTAAAAGTAATGTTTACTTCTGAAACATAGCAATCACTCTCCACACTGCTATGATGTGTGTTGAATTTGATCTGGTTTCATTGTATTAGGGAGGGATTCCTCTCTCGTGTACTAGGGCTCTTTCTAATGCACTGAAATTTACAGCAAATTTGTTATTCAGCTCAGCAAAAGGTATGTGAATAAAGAATAACTCGGCAATCAGTGGCGCTCAGCCTGCATGGCCAGGAAAGCCGTTCTGCCTTTGAATGAGCCTTGCTCAGCCAGCCCACAGAAAGCCAGTCCCGCCAGGGCAGCCTGACACTGCATCATAGCAGGCTCATGTTTGTGCTTCTCTGGTGTACTTGCTGGTGCACAGTGACATTGTGAACCCCAGGAGATCTAGACTCTGAATCTTTCTGGCCTTCCCCACTTTCCCGTTTCTTCTGGGAACAGAGAAAAGGTTAAATATATATTCATTTTCTCTCTCTCTCTCTCTCTCTCTCTCTCTCTCTCTCTCTCTCTCAGGACCTCTCTCTCCCCCTCCTTCCCTTCCTCCCTCCCTCCCTCCCTTCTCTCCTCTTTTTCTGTCTGACTTTCTCTCCCTCTTTCTCCCATTCCTTTTCTCTCTCCTCAGCCTCTCAATTCCTCCCTTCCTCTCTCTCTCTCTCAGGACCTCCCTCAGTTTCTTTCTCTATCTCTATGTCTTTCAGTGTGTCCCTCTATCTCTTCTTTTTCATGTCTTTCAATGTCTCCCTCTGCTTCTGTCCCCGCTTCTCTCTCCTTTCTCATCTGTTTTGGTCTTTCTGTCTGTCTCTTTCTCCTTCCTCTCTTTCCCTCACTTTTTCCTCTCTCCCCCTCCAAATTCCTCCCTTCCTGTCTCTACCTCCCCTCCTTTGTCTTTGTCTCTGTCTCTCTCTGTCTCTCTTCATATCTTTCAATGTCTCTCCCTCTGTCTCTGCTTTTCTTCCTTCTCTTTCTCTGTTTGGGTCTACACAGTTATTTCTGTTTCTGTCTTTCTCTATCTCTCTCTCTGTCTCTGTCAGTATTCTCTCTGCCTTTGTCTCTTGTTTCTGTCTTTCTGTGTCTCCATTTCTTGTCTCTGTCTTTCTGTCAGAACTAGAAAGAGCTATCACAAATATCTAATTCAACTTTCTCATTTTACAAATACAGACACTGAGGGTCAGTCAGGTTAAGTGACTTGTTCATGGTCACATGGTTAGTGAATGGTGCTGCCAGGACTTAAATGCAGGTATCAGCACATCCAATCCAGTATTCTTTGTTACACTGAGTCCCCTCCCCACCCCACCCCCCTTCTCTCTCATCTCTCTCCATGCCCAATGCTGTTATTGCCGCCTGAACTCAGGAAAGGGAAGCTGGTTCTGGGAATACCTTTTCCTCTAGGATGCACCTGTGACCTCACGCTGGTGAGGTCTCTCACTGAGACTGATGGTTGTACTAAGGTCTCTCTCCATGGTGCTGACTTCTAGCTTAGTTCTCAGGAACAACCTAAGCTAAGTTCTGTGAATGCCATCTTTTAAGGCTTGAATTCAAGCAGAACCCAAACTCCTTCAATAGGTGTAACCTGCTATATGAATATTTTCTTGGTCTCCTAAGCTTTTAGTGCATTTTCACTTGCACTTACTTATCTGATTATATACTGTCCCCTCCAGTAGAATGCAAATTTCTTGAGAACAGAGACTATTTCCTTTGTACTTCTGTATGTCCATTGCCTAGAACAATGTCACAGAAGCAGTTGGTGGCATAGTGAATAAAGCATTGCGTCTGGAGCCAAGAAGGCCTGAATTCAAATCCTACCTCCCCTTCTCTCTTCTCCTCCCCCCACTAGCTGTGTGACCCTAAGCAAGTCATTCAACCTCTATTTGCCTCAGTTTCCTCAATTACAAAATGAGAATAACAGCAACTACCTCTCAGGGTTGTTGTGAAGATCAAATGAGATAATATTTATAAAAAGCACTTAGCTCAGTGCATGGCACATAGTAGGTGTCATATAAATGTTTATTCCCTCCCCTACATTGCACCTAGTAAGCAGTTACTAAATGTCTGTTGAATTGTACTCAGTACCTTCTGGACTGCTTTGCTTAAATATCAGGATCATGTTGGGCAAAACTGTTAAGTTTGTCTTTGATACCTTCCATCTCCTATTTCAACTCTATTCCCTTTCTCTATGGGGTCTCTCCAAACATTCTGCCTCTCATGTTCTTTTCCCCTTTCCCCCACTCTTGGTGGTCACATAAAATAGGTGGCATGACACTTCTAGGTCTATACCCCAAAGAGATCAAAGAAAGAGGAAAAGGATCTTTATATATAAATATATTTATAGAAGCTCTTTTTCTGGTGGCAAAGAACTGGAAATAAAGAGGGTGCCCATCAACAGGGGAGTGGCTAGATAGGTTCTAGCGCAGCGAATGTCATGGAATATTATTATGCTATAAGAAATGAAAAAAGGTGCGGTTTCAAAGAATCCTGGAAAGACTTATATGAACTAGTTCAGAGTAAAGTGAGCAGAACTAGGAAAACAATTTATACAATAACAACAACATTGTTTAGACCAAAAATAAAACGTTGAAAGATTTAAGAACTCTGATCAATGCAATAACTCACCATGACTGCAGAGCTCCCATGATGATGCATGCTACCTACCTTGTAACAGAGATATACAAATCATGGTACAAATTGAAACACATATGTAACCCTTGTGAGGAAGTCCATTGGTACGGGACTCTCTCCTTATTGATGAAGATTATACCCTATGGACATGGACAACAAGGGTATTTGTTTTGCTTGAACATGCATATTTGTTACAAGGATTTTGTTTTCCTTTCTTTTTTGGAAGGGGAAAATTGGAGGGTAGGAAAAAAATGCTCATCAAAATATTTTAATTGAAAAAATAAAGTAGGTAATAGACTAATTCACACTATGACAGAGATAAATATAAAATGTTTAATATGATAGCAAGAGTAGGGCTTATATTTTTTCATTTAAATTTCATTTTATATTCAGAGCTGTATTCACTCCCTCCCACCTCCACCTCCCCAATTGAGAAAGCAAGAAAAACACATTGCCACGACAAGCATGCACAGCTATGAAAAAAAACATTCCCCACATTGGCCATGCTTAGATGTATACTCCATCTGAACTCTGAGTCTATCACCTCTCTATCAGAAAGTAAACAGCATGTTTCATCTTGAGTCCTCTGGAACTTTGGCTGGTCATTGTGTTAATCAGAGTTCCCAAGTCTTTTAAAATGCATCTATGCAATATTGCTACTATCATATAAATTGTTCTCCTTGTTCTGCTCACTTCAGCATGCATCAGTTCCTACAAATCTTCCCAGATCTTTAACCATCCCCTTCATCATTTCTTTTGTCATAATAGTATTCCATCATAAATATATACCACGGCATATTTAACCATTTCTCAATTGCTGGGCCCAGGGTTTATATTTTAATAGGTAGTACTCCTTTCACAAAAAGGAAAGAATCTCCAACCAGCAATGGGAGAATGGAGAAGGATGGGGTGGGAGGGTTCTCTGGATTTTGGTCAGGGGAGTCTATTTTCCAGACACCATTCATATCTGTGATGTTTAAAAAGTCCGAGAGACACAGTTTCTGGTTAATTACTCATTTTATTACTAATGCTGGCATTTTACTAATAAAAGAGGTCAGTGGTACTCTTGACCAAAGACCAGTGCAAAGGACCCCTCATGGTGGTGGGCTCATAGTTTATATATGCTTGGAAGAGTGGATGTTTTTGAGGGTGGCAGTCTCTGGTGGTGGTGATAAGGGTGGCAAACTCTGATTTTTAACCAATCCCAGCCTTGAGCAATTTAGACAAAGGATCTACTTCCACTCAACCTGGACAGGAACACAAGGGGCAGGAATTCACCTTAGATAAGATGGTCTAGATGGGGTAAATTTTTGGCAGAGCTTAGTAGTGCTCTTCAAAGGCTGGGCTTCAAACAAGGAAATGGAACTGGAAAAAGGATAGATTTCCCCCATAATTGCTTATTAATAATCATTTCTCATTAATTGTTAATAATCATATCAGACCACACAGCTTTCTTCTCTGACTCCGCATAAACCCAGTCCTGTTTGACACCAGGATAAGTTTTCACTTTCAGAAAATGAGAAATTCTAGCAACATAGCAGGAGACCTAGGGCTATATTCAAGGATATGCTAGATCTAGCTTGTACTGGCTCTAGAGAAGTGAGTGTCAAATTTTAGTGTGAGTATTTATATCTCAGAAATCCACAAGCCCTACTAATCAGGACTTGATTTATTGTTTTGTTGATTGTCCCGGACTTAAGAAAGTGATGGAGGAAATATAAATTAAGCTAAAAAGTATATTGCATGTTTTCAGAGAGCTGGTGGTTAAATGTTTACCAGCACCCACAGATGGGAATTTTGATATTTGTGACTCATCAATGAACAGGTCTCCACATTATTTCATCCCCAGATGCACTAAGTAGGCTTGCCTGGGGCCCTTGAAGCCAGAGATGGCCTCTCAGTGAAATAAGCTGGGGCAATTGGAAGAGAAAGAATTTGATTCAAAGCCTGACACCTTTGCAAACTGTCTGGATGATATGCGTGGAGTTGGGGAAGAGAGCTGCCCCAGGATACCATCACCTAACCTGCTCTCTCTCAAAGGCCCTTACGCTTCTGATATCCCTTTATGGCTGAGCCTCAGGCTTAGGAGATCAAACCTAGCTCCAGGAAGTCACCGGGCTTCTCCACTTGCATTTTTCTCAGGTGATTTGCCCTGAGGCTTTCAAAGCTGAATTCATCAGAAGAAAGGGGCTAAGGCTGGCTCTATCTTCTTTCCTCAGGCAGTAGGACGAATGGGAAGACCCATCTCCAGTTCCAGTGGGCTAGGGTCTGGTAAACAGAGGCATCCTCAGCAGAGCAGGAAAGAGCAGCAGGGGAGGGAGAGAGATAAGCACCCGTCGAGTAGCTAGGGGGTAATCACGTCTCCTCTTCCTTGGGCTTGTCAGAACTTCTCAGCATTGCCCTCCTCTGTCAACCAGCTCCTTTCACTTCCTAACTCCACAAACTATAAACTACTAAGGTTTTCAAAGCACACCAACAGGTTCCCTACATGACAAAGTCAGAGCTGGATGGGCCCAAGGGTAATAAAGCATTTCTAAGGGATCCCTCTGGAAAGGAAGGAGACTTTCCTCATATTCTTTGTTTAATGTCCCAGGGGAGCTTTATAGAATGGCAGACAGAGGACCCTGCTGAGGCTGGGGCAAAACTGCCTCTGGCTGGGTCCCTTGGGGCCTTTGGGCTGGGATTGGAGACCTTTCTGACAAGAACAAAGTTAAGCAACTACAGAAGCACAGCTGGAAAATGTATTTTTCAAGGATGTTGCCTGGGCTAGTCCTGTGGGTAAGCAAGTCACCTAACTGCCCTGAGCCTCAGATACTTCCTCTTTAAAATCAGGGGTGAAAGACTTTAGAATTCTGATCAGTGAAATACCCAACCATGATTCCAGAGGATAGAAGACTAAGCATCTGCTGGATTTGGGATGCAAGATGGAGAATTTTTGGACATGGACAATGTGGTTTGAATATGTACATTTTCTACAAGGGTGGTGTCATGATGGATTGAGCATTGGATTGGATGTAAAAAGATCTGAGTTCAAATCCTGCCTCAGAAACTGTGTGACACTAGTTGAATCACTAAATCTGTCTCTGCCTCAGTTTCCTCAGTTGTAAAATGGGGGTAATATTAGCATATACCTCCCAGGATTGTTGTGAAGATGAAAATGAGATCATATTTTTAAAGCTCTCTGCAAACCTTAAAGCTCTATATAAATGCTAGCTATTATTATTATCATCATTATCATTATGATTAAACAAAAGAAAGATAATAAATGTTTTTATTTAAAATAAAATTTAAAAAAACTTATAATAACTTAAAAAATGAAATCAGGGGTTTCGTCAAGCTCATCACTAGATTCTATCCAGTTTTTGAATTCTATTCTATTTCTTTTTCTGTTCTACTCTGTTCCAAATGTGCTATCAGCTTGCAAGTTAGTAGGGAGATGGAATTGTGAATGGCCATTCTCCAGGCCCAATCCCAAGCAGAGTTTAGGACCCAGCATCTTTTGAAGGACAGAGAGTATATTCCCTAGGGTAACTCAGTATTCTGCCAAGGTCTCTCTCTTTTTCTATTTCATCCTCCCTGGGATATCATTGGACAGTACTTTATTTTCTAAATGGCAATATTTCCAGCCAGCCCCCAACCCCAATGATAACATAAAACTAACTCTCCAATCTCCTTGCCCAAGCATTTCCCAGGGTTGACACAGCTGGATCCCCTTCACCTAAAGAATGTGTCACCTCTGTTTTTCCCTTTAATTAAAAAAGCTAAATCAGGAGAGTTTTTAATGCTCCAAATTTATCTTTATTAATAAACAATAAAAGTTAAAAGCTTCTCAGTTCCCTGATCGAGCACCATTGACTTGACCGCACCTCAAGCAGCTTCATTTCAACTACAGCTTAATCGGTTGTTAACTTGTAAATCAGGGAGTTTTAAGACACACATGCTGGGCACACACTCATTCTCTCTCTCTCTCTTTCTCTCTCTCTCTCTCTCTCTCTCTCTCTCTCTCTCTCTCTCTCTCTCTCTCTCTATTTCTCTCTCTCTTTTTCTCCATTTCCCTCTCTCTCTCTCTCTCTCTCTCACACACACACACACAAACACACAGAGACACACACAGACACACACACACAAGCAGCATACCTTAGCAGTACAAAAAAGGACTGAAGAAATGGCAGGGAGGAAGATTTCCACATGCACAGGAAACAGGTTTTTTCCTTCCCCTGGCCAGGAGTAGGGGCCAATCCTGCCCACACACTAACTGCTCCTCTGATTTAGAGAGCTGTTAAAACTTGACGTGGCTTTGAATATTTAACCACTTTAAATACACCGATAATGATAATTACCTTGCTGATGGCAGTTTATCTTAAATTAAGCTCCAGGCCAAATTAGACTCTGAAGGCATCATCACTGAACCTAAAACACTCTTAGTTAACTCCCTGCCCTATTCCCAGGTAGGTGGCTACATCTCATATCAGCATGCCTTCTCTTCCAATGGGTCCAATAAAAAATAATCACAGTACCACACTTTCATGTGGCACTTTAACCTTACAGTTTAAATCCTATGAAGTCCATTTTTTAAAAATCAACAAATATTCAGTGAGTTGATTTGCTTTGCATGACTACACTTAGTTGGATATTATTTTTATGAAGGGGGAGGAGGAAAAATTGGGGGGAAATGAGTAGTACTAAAAAAAAGAAGAAAAGAGCAGATGAGGCATTTAAAAATATACAGAAAAGAACAGAAGGAAGCTCAGAAGGGGAGATAAATGAGCAGGGCACTACTGGAATTACCTTGTTAAATTTAAATTATATAAAAAAGCAAAACCAAACCAAACTGGCATATTTCATATATGGACCTCTTTTTCCATTTTTCCTTATACAAAGAAATGCTCATTTGTTGATATCTGTCAAACTCACAGTATCAAAAAGCACCTACTATGTGCAAAGCACTGCATCATTACAGGCAAATATTACAGCGCTGGTTTTACAGACAAGGGCACTCATGGAATCAGAAGAAATTGCCTGTCTATGGTCATAGAAGTTGTAGAAGCAGTAGAACCCAGGTTCAGATCTCTCTCCACAATGCTATTCCATGACCTATGCTAACACATTTTTTGTCAGAATTATCATATCACTTCCTTTCCCCCAATGAGCTACACTCCTAGAGAAGAGATAGATTGTCTATCCATTATGAACACACAATGTTCTGAAAGAGCTGTGGGTTTTATGGAGCCTCAGTCACTGCAGTGAATTCTCTGTCCTCTGGAAAGCCAACTTAGAATTCTGGGTCACCCCCAATGGTCCAATCTGGTTTGCTCAGGCCTGGGAAAGTATCTGAGTAATTAAAACTATATCTCAGCATGAAGTGGGTAATTAACACATATTTTTAGACCATTTTACCAAGCATTTATTATGTACCCAGTCCTATGCTAAATGTTATGGAGGGTATAGGCACATCTGCCCTCAGGAAGCTTATGGTCTAATTTGAGAGACATGAAACAGTTAGAAAGAAGTTGAGTTCTAAGCTCTCTGATGTGCTGTTATGGACAAAATGATTCATCACCAAGTGGCCAGCCTACTGGGTAAGGACTCTCTCTGTACTTAGTTATGTTGCTCCCCCCAAACAGACTTAGATCTTTTTAGTATTTGAGAACCTCTCAGAGCACGCACTCCACTGGCACAGCCTTGGAGAATCCAGGGTCACCTCCCCACCATGGTAATAACTAAGAGACAGGATAAAGAGATCAGCATGTGCTAAAGAACTAAGGACAGTAATGTTGTCTTCAAGATGCACCCACTCTGGAAGTTAAGAAGCTCCACGAGGTGTATGGGGGGAAGGAGGAAGTTAAGGGAGCAGATCTTAGCTGACGCTAGGCTCCTTACTCCCTGTGTCACTCTGGGCAAATTAACCTCTCTGAGCCTCAATGTCTTCATCTGTAAAATGGCAATAGCAATATTTACACCAGTTGACTTACTTGGTTACTATGAGAAAAGCATGTTGTAAACCTTCCATCTCTAAAGAATCATGAGATCATAGATTCAGAACTGAAAGGGACCTTAGAGGTCATGTTCTCCATGCTCTCAATTAATACATGACAAAGCTGAGGTTAAGTGACTCACCCAGCATCAATCAGTTAACATTTATTAAGTAAGTGCCTGCTATGTGCCAGGCACAGTACTAAGCGCCAGGAACACAAAAAGAGGCAAAAGGCAGTTCCTGCCCTCAAGGCATTTATAATCTCATGATGGAGACAATGTGCAATGAAATACATACAAGATTAACAGGAAATAATTTAAAAAGGGAAAGCACAAGAACATCACATAGGTAGAAGGTCACAAGGAGCCAGGACTTGTACCAGGACACTTTTTCCACTGCACCAAGAATATAAATCCTAATCCCTTCCCCACAGGTGTTCACCACCTCCTGGTTGTGGTTTTCATAGATGTCCTCCAATTGGCTGGCAGGCAATGCCTCCTTTGGAAGCAAAGAGACTCTAATCCTACTCTGGGACCTGTGTCTAGATCATGGATGCCATCTACACTCTACTTTCAATCAATAGGATCATAGCCCTGGAAAGGATCTTAGAGATCAATTTGGCTTCAAGCAGCCCTCATTTTACAGATGAGGAAACTGAGACCCAGAGAGGTTAAGTAGCAGCGTCAAGATTTGAACCCAATTCTTCTGAGCCCAAACCTGGCACTCTTTCTACTATACCATTCTTCTTTGTTTCTCCGGCCAGTTCATGAGTTATCTAACCAACACAACAAATGGTCCATCAAATGAGCCTTAAAGATCATCACTCCCTTAATTTTACAAATAAAGAATCAATCTGAGGCAGAGAGGACAGGAAGTGACTTTCCCCAAGTCACATAGCCAAGTAGCAGCAGACCCAAGGTTCCTTACTCCTTAAACCACTTTTATTTCCCTGTAACATGAAGCCTCTCCCCAGCATCTCTCTCCAAGGCAAGGAAGAAGCTGGAATCAAATTTTAACCAAGGCAAAGCCAATCTTGGTATACATTCCCAAATCTGGTTGCTTAGTGCCTATTATAGACCATAAGAATCCCCATCTCCCAAGAAAGCTTCTCCCTTTACCTACCAGTTCCCAAGTGGTGGTCTCCACAGCCCAAAACCTAGCTCAGTAGCCTTGGAAGAAGAGAAAAGAAGGTGTTTCTTTCTGGATTTCCCTTTTGTTCTTGGAAGAGCAGGAAAGGGAAGTGACTTACCCTAGCCAAGGACCATCAGTAGCACTGGTGACAGCTTCAACACAGGATTGCCTCCTGCCTGCTCCAGCAGGAGCCCAAGCAACAGAAACAAATTAATCTTCATTGTCGGGCCTGAAGTATATTTCGATTTATTTAAGAGGCACTCTGTGACTGACACCATAAAGTGGTTGGAGAGTCTTTTGTCTGAGCTAAAGAGCAGGGCATTTGAGGCACAGTCAGGCTGCTCCCAGAGGGGCCTTGGGTCTATTTTCCTGGGCTTTCAATCTCCGATGTAGACAATGGAGAAGCTAGATGAGAGTGTATGAAGAGTAGAAACAAGCTACAAAGGGACAGCTTGCAGCTGGAGAATACTGAAAAAAAAAATCTAGCTAAGCTCCTTCCATGATACAGATTAGAGCTATCCAATTTTCCAGATACTCTACTAAGAAATGCACCTCTTTCTCCTTTCCCCACCCTCCATCACATGAGCCAGCCCATTTTCATCTCTGTGTACAGCTCAGATCCCCAAAGGGTCCCCACACCAACTCAATAGGCTCAGTGCTACTGGATTAACACTGGACACTGAGACAGCTCCCAATTAGTACAGTGGCCTTTGGCCAAGGCCAAATGTCAGGCTCCCACACAGGTGAGCAGATAGGGCCTTAGAGGCACCATTTTCCCCTTCTCCCAGAAAGAGGGCCAATTCCTCAAAGGCTCAGGATGAATATGGGTGGGGGGGAGCAGGGAGAAGAAGTTGTGGAGGAGCTGACGATAAAGAATGCCAGAGCAAACTTTAAGCCTCAGAGAGCAATTAGGACAGGTAAGGATGAGGGAGAAAGGTTTTCAAGGTAACTGCCTGAGGATCTCTGGGATCCTCTGCAGTGTGGAGACAGGCAAGGGAGCATGAGTTAATAGTCAGATAGCAGCTCACATTCTCCCAGGAAACATTTCAGATGCATTCATAAATTTCACAGGATTTAGTTGGAAAGACCATTAGAGATGATCTAATCTGACGTCCTCATTTTACAGATGAAGAAACCAGGGCCCAGAGAGGGAAAGAGTATGGAAGTAGCCAGGAAATGGAGGAAGTGGGAAGTAGGCAGATGTGGGTCCTGGTGGTTGGAAAGGTAGAGGGCAAGAAAGTGGAATAGGTTTTTCTCTAGTGCAGTGTTGATCACAAGGAGTGCCACCATCTCTAGTAACTATCTTTCTTCTCTCCTCATCTTTGCACATAAAAACCCTATTTGTCCTTCAAGACCCAGAACCATTACCACCTCTCTTCTGAAGCCTTCCCTGGTTATACCCCACAGAAGTGATCTCTCTTTTCTCTAAATTCCTATTGAATGTTTTGTCTATAATATTTTCAAATCAAAAACTCTTTACAGGGTTGAAGCCTAACTGTAACTAATATGGGGCAACTGGGGTTCCATGATGATGACATTTGAAAGAACACACCTTTTTCCCTCTGCTCACCTCTGTAAGGCCAATCTGTAAGTGAAAGATCTTTCCCCCACCCATTGAATAGGCCTCAGGTGGGGCCAACAAAGGGAGGCTTGATTAGAAGCAGCCCATACCTTTGTGATACTTAATCAAGGATTAAAGACTCTTCCCACCCCCTCAATAGACTTCAGGTGGGGCCAACAAAGGAACACCTGATTAGAGGCAGGCTCACACCCTTTCACTAACTAGATGTGAGGCCCCAGGCCCTACACCTTTTTGCTAAGTAGGCTCTGAGCCCTGAACAGAGTATAAGAGCTCTAAGGTTGGCATGTTGCCTTTGGGGGCACACTCATTGAAAGAGTGTTGGTGAGAGTCTCTGGGTAAGCCATTGAAGCAGCTCACCCCACCCCACCCACTTTGAACACCCAGATATTGGTGCTTCTCTCATAACTATGTATTGTGACTTGGTTAGACAGAAATGTTGGGTCTGTTTATATTGTCTCTGTTTGTAATTTCTGTTTGTATTTGCTCTGAGGTTCAGGGTGGTGGCTTTTCCCCCTGAACTGTGAATGATATGTGTATGTTTAATTAAAGTGAAATTGTTAATCCCTTAAAGTTGCTTTCCTTAGAAAAGCAGAACAAAGAACCTGTGCTAGCAGCCCTTCTATATGCTGGTGTTATCAGCCTTGCACAGTCACAGTAGCGTGAGCAGCATTGTCATTACAACCTCCCACCCCTGCATCTCACCTTACAGTCTACCACCAGCCCATACCGCTGAGCAGTGTGACTTCCTCTGGGCTGTCATCTTCACTGGGCACCAATGTGATGCCTCTCTCCTGGGGTCTACCTTCCCCTTAACCTCACAGGGGTGAAGGCTGTACTCTCCACGAAATAGGCTCTCTCCTCTCCCAGCAGGCCTATACCTGTGATTTTACTGTCCTCATAAATGCAGCCACCACTATCACCACACATGGGCCACACCCATTCCTCCACTCCCTGTCTGCATACCTGAGTTTGTCTCAGGCACATTTGAGTCTGGCTCCACTGTACCCTTCCACTCACCTCACACTACTCTTCATCATGTGTAATCTACGTTCCAGACAACCTGTG
Organism: Trichosurus vulpecula; assembly: GCF_011100635.1. Classification (NCBI taxonomy): domain Eukaryota; kingdom Metazoa; phylum Chordata; class Mammalia; order Diprotodontia; family Phalangeridae; genus Trichosurus; species Trichosurus vulpecula. The sequence goes on from NC_050574.1 coordinate 269,159,843, forward strand.
CCTCTTTCTTCTTCTACTTGTAACCCCCAACCACGACTCCCCTCGTCCTCTCCCATCTGCCTGACTTTTCATTTGAATTCAACAAGCCTTTACTGAGCTCCCACAATGGGCTAGGTGACTACTAGGACAGACAATGGTAGGGTACAAAGACAAAAATCAAACAGTCCTGCCCTCTAGCAGCTTATGTTCTACAGGGGGGAACATTATAAATCAATACAAAATACACATAAAATAAACACAGACTTATTTGAGATGACATTAATAAGGAATAAGGAAAGGGCCTGGAAGAAGGTGGCATTGAAGCTGAGCCTTGGGGGATTCCAAGAGACAGAGGTGAGGAAGGAGAGCATTCCAGACATAGGGGGACAAACTGAGCAAAGACACGGAGGAAAAAGATGGGATGTCATATGGAGAACAGAATGAGTTCTGTGAGGAAAATATTGAATTTTCTTTTGGACATGTTGAGCCCGAGATGCCTGCGCAACATCAAGGTAGAAATATCCATCTGAGGGTGAAAGATTGGCCCACAGGGAAAAGATCATTCAGCAGTCAATGAAGAAGCATTGCCAAGTAGTGCACTAAATACTAGGAATCAAAGAAAGGCAAGACTAGTTCCTGCCTTCATGGAGCTTATATTCTAATGTAAATAACAAGGCAAATATAAGATATATACAGAGGGCAAGACACTAGAAGCTGGCAGGGGTGAGGGGTGGTGGAGGGAGGAGGTACTGAGGAAGGGCTTTTTCAGAAGGTGGTATATGAGCTAAGTCTTAAAGGAAGCCAAAAAACACAAGAGATAGAAGAAAGGGGTCAGAGCATTCCAGGAACAGGAGATAGCCAGTACAAAGGCACAAAGGCACAAATGAGCATCATGTTCAGAGAACAGTAGATAGTCCAATGTAGCTCAGCTATCAGGCAGATAGATGACACAGTGGATAGAATGCCAGGCCTGGAGTCAGAAAGACTCATCTTCATGAGTTCAAATCTGGCCTTAAACACTTACTAGCTGTGTGACCCTGGACAAGTCACTTTACCCTGTTTTGCCTCAGTTTCCTCATCTGTAAAATGAGCTGCAGAAGAAAATGGCAAAGCACTTCAGTATCTCTGCCAAGAAAACCCCAAGTGAGGTCATCAAGAGTCAGACATGACTAAAAAATGACTGAACACTAGCAAAGCTGGATTATAGATTGTATGCAGAAAGGAATAAAGTATAAGAAGTCGGGGGAAGTAGGCAAGGGGCAGGTTATGGAGATCTTTTTTTATTTTGCAGGTAAGAAATATAAATTATTTTACTGCTCAACATTTACATATTGAGAATCAGTACACACAATACTACTATTTTTTTCTTCAATTGATACAACTCAGTAATTTTTATTGCAACTGGAAGACAATACATCACAGAAACTTTATGGTAGGTTTGGGGAAAAGTGTTATGTACAATAATTAATGAAACAGTTTGTCTTTGGCAGTATGATCACACATCAAGAAAATGTAAAATGCAGGGTTGTATGTCTCTAAATCAACACCATCTCATTCCCTAAAGTTCAGCCGCTTGCTCTTGTCTTTGGACTGCTCACTTAGGTAACACAAAAATACAACTTAACGTTTCTTTTTCTTCTGTGGAAATCTTTAAATGACAAACAGAGAAGCTTATATCTGATCCTAGAGGTGATGTCACTGGAAGTCCTTAAGCAGGAGTGGGGAGGGGGGCCACCTAATCAGACCTATGCTTTAGAAAAATTCCCTTGGTAACTGAGTGGAGGATGATTTAGAGTAAGGAGAGAGGAAGCAAGGAGATCTATAGAAAGCTATTGCAATGGTTTTGCCAAGAGGTAGTGGAGGTCTGAATTAGGATGGTAGCTTTGTGAGTGGAGACAGGGACAAACGTTACATATATTGTAAAGGTAGAAATGAGAAAGCTTGGCAACAGATTAGATATATGGGGTGAGTGACAAGAGCTGAGGATGATTCTGAGGTTACAAACCTGGGTAACTAGGATGATGGTACCCCCAAAAGTAAAAGCAAAGTTTGGAAGAGAGGAGGGTTTCAAGGGAAATATAATGAGTTCTGTGTTGGACACGTTGACTTCAAGATGTTTAAAGGACACCCAGTTTGAGATGTGAGTGGGATGTGGATGATGATCTGGCAAGGGAGACTTAGAAGGAACAGTCATATAGGTAGGAGGAAAACCAGAGGACAGCAGTGTTGGAAAAACCCAGAGAGGAAGGAGTATTCAAGATTGTCAAAAGCTACAGAGAGGTCAAAAGGGGTGAGGACTGAGAAAAGACCATGGGGATTTAGCAGTTCAGAAATCATTGATGACCCTAGAGAGAACAGTTTCACTAGAGTGAATCTGGAAACCAGATTGCAAAGGGTTGAGAAGTGAGTAGGAGGTGAGGAAGTGGAGGCTGGGAGTGTAGACAGCTTTTTCTAGGAGTTTGGCAGTGAAATGTCTTTGCTTGTCTCAGCCCCCTCTGCCTGGAATGGATTCCCTTCAACCACCCCCACCTCCATTTGTTGAAATCCTTCCATGTTTTCAAGGTCTAGCACAGGCACCAGCCCCTCCAAGAAGACTCCTTTGACCCCCTCTACCTCCTCAAACCCCACCCAAATCACAGTTTCCTTTCCATTCTCAGATGTTTGATAGCATATTATTTAGATCTGTCTTCTGTACTCCACTCACTCTCCCGTAGGTCACAATTACTTGTGTATGTGTATTTCTCCCCATTAAATTATAAGCTCCTTGAGAACAGGATTTGTGTCAAATCTATCTCTGTATACTGTATGCAATGCCTTGTACACACTAGGTATATAACACCTGGTTTATACCCATCAGATAAATGGTGTCCCATAAATCATGACTTTTGAGACACCCCATAAAAACTTAGTATTCACTGATGTATTTTTCAGTTGCTTTTGTCTATCTTACCTCTCCTACAAGACTATAAATTGTGGTCTTATATGGCCTATTTCTGTGCAGAACATTGCCTTATACATAGTGGGTACTCAAAAAACACCTGTGAAATGAATGGACGAGTGGATGATGAAATATTTACATCAATGGATAATACAGCCAGAAAGGATCTTAGATATCATATAGTTCAGTTCCCTAATTCCGATAATGAAAAACTGAAGCCCATCAAGACTGAGTGATTTGCCCATGTTCCACTGTGGCAGAGCCAGGATGGCAATGGCAAGCTCCCCACTCCCAATCAAGTGCTTCTTCTGGTTTCCTAGAAAGGAATAATTTGGCTTGAAAAATTTTCCCTGGAGTCACCTTTCCTTCACATTTATCATTTATGAAATAAAAATTAACCTAAAGGGACCCTGACCCTTTCTGGGGTTCTGATCTCACAGCTGCTTCTAGAGAATTGCTCTAGACCTGAGAGCTGATGGCAATGACTGAAATGCCAGTGAAATACCTTTGGAATCTCAAAGCTCCCTTTGCCTAGCCCCACGCTGGAAATCACTCTTTTCCACCATTCTCCTCTTAGTATATACTACAGGGAATTCCTGGAGTCATAAACTCTCAGAGTTGGAAGTCACCTCAGAAATCATCTCAAACAAAACTCAAGGCATGGGGCTCCCCTACAACACCACTGGCAACTAGTCATTCAGCCTCTGAGTGAAGTCATTCAGCGATGAGAAGTCACTGCCATAGAAGAAATCTATTCTACCCTTTGGACAGTTCCAATTGTTAAAAAGTTCTTCCTTGAATTAGACTGATATCTGCCTCTCAGTTACTTCCATCCATCGTTGGTAATTCTGCCCTCTGGGGCCAGGCAAAACACAGCTTCATCTTTCATCCACATGACAGCCCTTCAAATACCTGAAGGTAGCTCTTGTATTTCCACTAAATATTCCCTTCTCTAAGATAAACAGTCCTAGTTCCTTCAGCAAAGCCAGGGGTTCCATCATTTCATTAGCTTGAGTGGAATCCTTTATTGACCTTCTTCCTGCACATGGCACTTGGCTAGGTGGTATTCAAAGGAAGTCAGGCAGACCCCAGACTGAGCCAGATGGGAGTTTGGAGCCTCAGGCAGACACTCTTCAATGAATGGGAATGTAGAAGACAAACCCATAAGGAACTCATAAACAGGAAAACCTAATAACCTTACAATGAAGGGTAAGGGCAGGTGTGAACAGTGAAGAGGGAGTTGCTAGAGAAACTGGCTTAAATAGAGTATACATGTCTGTTGGTCTGGGGTTGGTAGCAGTTTTGAGCCTAAAAAAATCAGAAGCAGGAAGCAGAAAAATGGGACACAGAAACCAATCAACCTTTCAGCTCCCCCAAAGTTTCCAAAGCCCTGAATTTTACACCTTCCAAACATATTAGGCACTAGACTTGTTTCCACCAGGTTTCCACTGGGATTTCCTATAGACTTTGTAAACAACCCAGAATCATAGAATCTTATACTTTGAAGGGAATTTATAGGTCATCAAGTCCAAATTCCTACTCGGTGCAGAAATCCCCCCAGCAATATCCCTGATAGATGGTCATCCAGTCTCTGCTTGAAAACCTTCAGGGACAAGAAACTCACTACTTTCTAAGGCAGTTCATTCCACTTTGGGACAGACCTAATTAATAAGTTCCCTCTGATACTGAGCTGAGAGCTCCCTTACTATAACACAGCTCCCAGTTTTCCCTGTGGAAGCAGGCAGCACAAATCTAAACCCTCTACAATATCCCTTCATATATCCGAAGACAGTGTTCATGTATCCTCATTCCCAGTTCCTTCAATGGATGTCCATAAGTCAAAGTCTCCAGTCCCTCACCATCCAGATAACCCTCCTCTAAATTGTATTCCACTTTGATCAGCATTGTATCTACAATGTGGTTCCAGAACAGAGTGCAGAACTCCAACCATGGCCTCATCAGAGCAGAATGCAGTGGCACTTTCTCTGTTGTAGCAGTCTTACATTTTCTGACTATGTCCAAGTCTGTTCACATCTCGCACAGAGAATTCATACAAATATTATCTTATTTGGTCCTCAGAATAACTCTTCAATTCTGTCTTCAAGACTGAGATTGCTACACCCATTTTACAAATAAGGAAGCAGACATTAGTTGAAATGATTTGCCCAAAGTCATATCCCTAGTTGTAACAGTCTCCAGTCGTCCTGACTTTTGTCTTGCCACTGGAGTTTGATGACTCTGGAAGGATGAGGCTGATGGTTAGGGTAACTCCAGCTCACTTCCATCCAATCCAAGTCATCATGCATTCTTGATGTCACTGGACAACAACAACAAATTAGGACTAGAACCCAAGCCTCTTGACTTTCAATATGATACTATTTCTACCACATTACATGGGTGTATTGAACTTGTCCAAGATGAGTTCTATTGACCCCAAAGGTGTTCTTATTGCCTGTGTTAATTTGCCCATAATACATTGTAGTAGAAAGTGCTTAGCATCCGGTAGGCACTTCACGAATAGATGCTTGTTGACTTGAAAAAGCACTGGGTTTGGAAATGGAGAACCTGGGTTCGAGTACTGGCTCAAGTCCTACCTGTGTGACTTTGGGAAAATCATTTCACTTCCCTGGGCCTCAGTTTCTTAATTAGTAAAATGGTGGGATTGGATTAGATGCTGCATGAGGTCCTGCCTCTCTCTGAATGTATGACCCTATGATCCTGTAATGCTATGGGTGCTCATCGAGTATTTCAGGATCGCTGAGGAGACAGTGCAGTTTTGTGGAAAGAGCACTGGAAATTTGGGGTCTCATTCTAGACTCATCTTATTGACTGTGTGGCCTTGGGGAAATCACTTTACTTTTCTAGAGCTCAGTGTCCTCATCTGTAAAACAAAAGCTTCTATAAAGTCCTTTCTGACTCTAATATCTTTTGATTCTATGAACCATATTTTAACTTTGATGGAATCATAGGCTCTTGGGGCTGGAAGGAACTCTAGTGGTCATCTAGTCTGGTGCCTGACCAAGAATCCTTTTATAATACACCAGACAAGTGAAAACTTAGCCCATGCTCTAAGATCTCCAGTCAGCCCATTTCAATTTGGGGTAATTATAATTAGCAAAAACCTTTCCCCTTCTATTAAACCTGAATAATAGATAACATTCACATAGTGTTTTAAGGTTTGCCAAGCACTTCACAAATAATTTCTCTTTTAGTCCTCACAATAAAAATGGGGGGTAGGTGTGACTATTATCCCCATTGTACAAATGAGGAAACTGAAGCAAAGGTTAAGTGACTTGTGCAGGGTCATACACCTAGTAAGTGCCAAAGGTTGTGTTTGAACTGAGGTCTTCCTGAGGAAGAATAATAGCACTTATCTCTCACAGTTGTTGTGAGGATAGAATGAAATAATATTATTAAAGTGCTATGTAAATGCTATCTGATAGTATTATTCTACCTACTATGCCTGGGGCCAAGAACAAATTTAACTTCTCTTCCATGGGATAGCCTTTCAAACACTTAACAGTTATCCTATCTTTCCCTAAGTTTTTTCATCTCTAGGGCAGCTAGGTGGTGCAGTGGATAGAGCACCTGACCCTGGAATCAGGAGGACCTGAGTTCAAATCTAGCCTTAGACACTTGCTAGCTGTGTGACCCTGGGCAAGTCACTTTACCCTATTTGCCTCAATTCCTCATCTGTAAAAATGATCTGGAGAAGGAAGTGGCAAATCACTTCAGCATCCTTGCCAAGTGAAATGACTGAATAACAACAACAAAAAAAACCGAGGTCTTCTTAACTCTGAGGTTATATCCATTATACCAGTGGTTCCCAAATCTTGTTGGTCTGAGGACCCTTTCAAACATTAAAAAATTATTGAGGACTACCACAAAGAGCTTTTGTTTATATGGGTTATATCTATCCATTTTCACCATATTAGACATTAAAACCTCTTGGTATTACTATAAAAACAATTATGACCTTGGACCTCCTCACCCTACCCCCATTACACTTTGGGGACCACCTTACTATAATATACTGCCTTTAGTTTTTACTTTTACATTTATTTCCTAGGAGATTTTATCTTTTTCATTTTGGCCCAAATCAGTATCTTTTTGGATCATGACTCTATCTTCCAGTGTATTAGCTTTCCTGCCTAGCTTTGGGTCATTCAAGCTCTGAATAACATTCTATCTGTGCCTCCTATTGTCAAGATAAAAATCTCCTACTCACATCACCATATTCTTCAAGTGTCACCCTCCTAAACAATACCAACCTGCATATGATCAATACCTACCTCTTTAAGGCATTCAATTAGAGCACATGGAACCCAGCCAATGGTCAACAAAAGTAATAATTCACATTAATATCAAATTATAGTTTATAAAGGGCTTTCCTCACAACCCTGTGACACAGACTATTATTACTTTATAGCTGAAAAACAGGGTCAAGTCACACAGCATCCAGCCTTCTGACATCATCAACTGCCCCGGTCTCCCAAGTCCCCCTTGCTGCCTCTCAAACTCACAGGCCAAGCAGTCAATGAGCTTTCAGTTCAGTTCAAGCAGTACTTACTGGATGCCTGCTTTGTGCCTAGTGTTGTGCTAGCTGGAAAGGACTTTTTATGATAACTACTGAAAGACTCAAGGCTATTTAGCCTGAAGAAGAGTGGACTTAAGCAAGATAAGATAAGCCTCTAAATAGTCATGAGGAAGAGAATACATAATAAATAGGTTTTATTTGGCAGCTAGGTGGCACAGTGGATAGAATGCTGGGCCTGGAGTCAAGAAGATTCATCTTCCTGGGTTCAAATCTAGCCCCAGACACTTTCTAGCTGTGTGACCCTGGGCAAGTCACTTTACCCTGTTTGCCTCAGTTTCCTCATCTGTAAAATGAGCTGGAGAAGGAAATGGCAAACCACTCCAGTAGCTTTGCCAAGAAAATCCCAAATGGGGTCACCAAGAGTCAGACATGACTGAAAAATGACTGAACAACAACAAGTAAACCTTGATGGAGTGGGCAAATGCTTGCAAATCCTTTGCTACTTTGAACCCCCCATTTCAAAGTCCACAAGGTCAAACCCACTGGGGTTTGTTCCAGACTGTTCTGACTTAGGAGCAAAAGGCTAGATAGCTTCCAATTCTGCAGACTGTTCTAGTTCCAGACCTGTAACCCAGATAGCAAGGGGCTGGTCCTATCCCTCTCTCTGTCTCCCATATGAGCCTAGCCAAGATTGGGAATTGGAGTCTTCCCAGGAGATGATTGTCTACAGTTGCTATTTGCTAAGGTCAGGCTGCATATGAATCATCAATAGAGCCAAGAATCCCTCTCTGTATTAGGAAGTTGGGAAGTGTGTTTGGGAAAGAAGGAAGGAAGAGTTGGTTCTTAGACATGATAAACTTGAAACTCTACCATTAACTGATCTTCCAGTTCTGTACCATACCCTACCCACCACTAGGGTCCTGTTCTTGCTTCCTCTGATGGCAAGGCCTACACACACACACAACACACACACACACACACACACACACACACACACACACGCTGGAGAGAAGGGAAAGAAGGCATCTTCTCCTCCGAAGGTGAGCTGTAAAACTTCCCAAGGCCCTGGTGAAGAGTTAGGTTTCATGAGCAAATGGACTGTGTAATTCCCCATTAATGAAAAGTAGGATTAATTTCAGCTCCGTAAATGTTCCCAGATGTAACTCTCTAGGACTGACACCGGCCACTTCCACACAGTTATATATATATATGCCATAGCTTTGCCCTGTTCTCTGAAGTCTTTTCCATTTTCCTATTCTACCCTTGGTGAAGGAAAAGAGGCCTGGGTCTCTCTGGTGGTCTCTCTGGCTTCCCAAGAAAAGGAAACTAGAGATACTATGGAGGAGGCTTTGGCTCTGGTTTCCATTTCTCTGATCCTAGGTGGCTGAGCATGAGATTGTCCCAGGCCTCTTGTTTTGCTGTAAATTTTGGAGCCCAGAGCTCATCCTTCTTTTCCTGGCACCTTCTTCTTCCTGAGGAGGACAGGACAAGGGGAAATGGAGAGAAACTACAGCAAAATGGATCAAAAGAGACCTTCCTCACAGCTGAAAGTGTGTGTGTGTCGGGGGGTGGTTACTATGACAGAATATTGTATACAGAAGTGTGCTGGAGCCAGCTCTCACCAGCTTTTGAGAGCTGATTGTAAAATTTTCAATGTGAATATTTACACCTCAGAAATAAGCAATCCCTACAAATAAGGGTTTGATTTATTGTTTTGTGGATTGCCTAGAAGTTAGAAAGTGTTAATTAGAAAATGTTAGTAAAGCAGATTAAACTTGAAAATGTGTGCACATGTATCCCCACCTCCACCCCCAAGCCCAGTTGTTAAACATTTACCAGCACACCCTTTTTTTTTTTTTTTGCGCAAAAAACATGTCTTGCAATCAGCAGGAGCACAATAGAAGACTCAGGGAGTGAAGCCATCACCAGGCTGGAGACCTGGTGACTGGAGACTAATAATAATAATGATAATAATATTAATAATAATAATAACTGACATTTACATAGCACTTTAAAGTTTGCAAAGTGCTTTCCATCCAGTATCTCACTGGGCCTCACAATACCCCTGATTGTATATACACACTGTCAGACAAGATTTCTTAATCAGATGGTTTTGCTTAATTGTTTCTCAATAACAAAAGATGAGAAGGGATCAAAGGAAGAGATCCTAGTACAGCCTTGCCTGTAGGCAGAGGGTTGGACTGATCGAACTCTGGAAGTCTTTAGGAGTCTCCAATTACTTAAAAAAAATTTTTTTTAAACTTTTCATTCCTCTCTCCTCCCTTCCATCCCCTCCCCCACCCATTAAGAAGGCAAGTAATATGATAGCCATTAAACATGTGAAGTTATGCAAAACATATTTTTGTATTGAGTATGCTGCAAAAAAAGCAAGAACATATATATATATAATTTTCTCTTAAGAGTTTTTAACCTGTCTTATGTCATGGACTCCTTTGACAGACTGTTGAGATCTATGGACCCCTTGTCAAAATAATGTTTTTAAATGCATAAAATAAAATATGTAGGATTGCAATGAAACCAAATACATTGAAAGATAGTTTTCAAAAATTTTTTAAAAGTTCCTAGATAACAGGTTAAGAACTCTCTCCTTAGTGAATGAATTAATTTAAGCATTATAAATCAAAACAAAACCCTTCATATTCTAAGTTTCCCCACGTGTCACATTAAGGACAGGGTTCTCTCTTCCTGCCCAAACACCCTAAGCCAACCACTGTCCCACTCTCCCTCATTTTCCCCAACTGCTCTCCCAACATATCTACACGGACAGTTTCCAAGTGTGGGCTTTTCTATCTCCAAGATATCTTTGAACCCCCCTGACCATTCCCACAGCCACCACCCTAATGCAGGTCCTCATTCCCTCTTGCTTAAATTACTATAATAATCTCCTAAATCCTCCCATGCTTTCCCGTCTCTACTCACTCCAATCCCTCCCAGATACTACTGCCAGATTAATTTTCCTAATGTGCATCTTTGATTACAATAAAAAACCATTGATGGCTCCCCAATGCCAAGTCCCTCTGCCTTCCAGCCAAACTGGACAACCCAGTCTGCCCTAAACTACTCTTTACTGCATTTGCTCATAACATCCCTTAAGCCTGAAATGCATCATCCTCTTTCACCAACCTTGTTTATTGAAATCCTGGTGGCACAGTAGATAAAGGAAGACCTGAGTTCAAATCCTACCTGGGATACTTACTAGCTGAGTAATAACAGCAGCTACTTTGCAAGCTTTTGTGTGGAAGAAATGAGATTATATTTTTAAAATACTCTGCAAATCCTAGAGGGCCGTTATAGCTATTATTCTTCAGGACCAGGCCAGGTGGCACCTATCCCATGAAGCCTTTCCCGGTCTTTCCATTTAGAACTAAATCTACAATTATACAGCCCTTTAAGGTTTCTGATGTGCCTTATATTCATTATCTCATTCTGAGCCTCACAGTAATTCTGCGAGGTAGGTACCGGGGCTGTTATTATCCTCGTTTTATAGAAGAAACTGGAAGTCAGAGAGGTTATGATATTCTTTGAATCCAAGTCTTTCTGATGGCAAGTCCAGCACTCCCTCACCCACACCACACTGCCTTTCCAAGAACACTTTAGTCATACCTCCCCTAAGCTTTTATCATATTCCAATTTGTACGGCAGTTATTTACCATCATTTCTTCAATTTCGGCCATAAGCTCCCTGAAAGGCAGGGACCATGACCTACTCACCACTCTACCTCCCAAGTCCCTAGAACAGATTTCCAACCCTACCCCCTCATTTCAAAGATGAGGAAAATAAGACCCAGAGATGGAAAGCAACTTGTCCAGTGTCACAGAGGTAGGAATTATCAGGACTGAGATTTGGACTCAGGTCTTCTGACTCCAAATGAATGTTCTTTCTCTACCTGACTGCCTCTATTAATGTTTGTTGAAATTAATTGAGTTCCTGGGAAGGGAGAAGATGCATGAATCCAGTGAACTCCATACATATTGATTTCTAATTATTTCTGCTGTCTAACCCAAGCCTCTGCTGAAACTGAAACCCATGTCATCCTTTCCTGGTCTACTGTTCCCGTGACTTGAATCTTGCTTCATATGTCCCAGTGGGTGTTGCCTGGGCAAGAGGAAGTCAGAAATCAAAGTCCCTCCTTTTCTAAGCCAGCTCTCCAGATCAATTGCAGTTGTAAAAGTTCACAGAGATAGTTATATATAATATTTTTATGTGATCCTCAAATGAATTCCTTTTAAAAGCATCTTTTTCTTGGGTACTTTGAAATAATTAAAGTCTTCCATCAAATTATCCAGGAGATCTTTCCATGAAAAGCCTTTAATTTCATTCCCCTTAATGTAATTCTATCCTAGCAGATGAACTCAGCATTTTATTTTTCTTCAAATATTGTGTCAGGGACCTTAATCTGAGTTTAAGTCTAACAGTAAAGGGCAGGATACTCTCACTAGACTAAAGAGGGAGCCACAATCCATGGACCAGGAGGACAAGCTCAGCTCAGCCTCTAATATCCAGCTCCCACTGGCACTGTGGGCATGCTGCTCACTGTGTGACCCTGAAAAAGTCACTCCTTTAAACCTCAGATTCCTTAAATGCCAAAAGGGATGAATAACACTGGCACCACCTAGCTCACCAGGTTGGTGCAAGGAAATAATACACATAAAGTACTTTAAAATGAGAAATACCTGATCTTATCTGAGCATCTACTACCAAGTACTACACAGAGTAGGCACTAGGATGAATACAAGGAAGTATACAAGATGATCTCTGCCTTCTGGGAGTTTATAGTCTAACCAAAAAGACCAAATCTGCATTCCTATACGTTTAATATATATTATATACATGTATTGCTGTAGATAAACATACACACATATAGAGGTGTAAATATAAAGTATTCCAGGAGAATGTAAGGTCTTTGAGGTCTTGACTGCTTTGTTTTTATCTATTGAAAACGGGAAGGATATGATAAAAGCTGAAGTTTGGATAAATGAATGACTAACATTCACTGCAACTCCAGGCATTTAGAAAATCTGGGAAGCCATTTTCCTTTCCTTTCTTTCCTAACATTCCATTTAGTTGCATGAGGCTAAAGGAGAAAGAACAGAGAGATGAAAATCTGGCAATGTCTTTGCGTCCATGACTATGCATTAAAAAGAGAGGACTCAGATGATTTAAACTTGTTAGTTTTTTTGTGAGGAAGATTCTGACAGGACTGAAATGACTGAACAACAGCAGCAGAATGCCCTACTGGGGTTCGAATGAAAGAGAATTAACTTATACTGCAGCAGAAGGGATTTAAATTAGATGACCAAAAGATACACCTGAATGAACAGGACAAAATTTGGATAGGGAAACCAACGATAACTCAATAGTTCATCCTGTCATAGCAGTTGAAGGTTTACAAAACACTTTCCTCATGGAATTAGAGTTGGAAAGGACCTTAGAGACCATCTAGTCCAAATCCTTCATTTTACAGATGTGGAAACTGGGGCCCAGAGGGGTTACATGACACAAAAGTTGTAAATGATAAAGATAATATTTGAACTCAAGTTCTGCGACCTAAATTCAACTCTCCTTCAATTATACCACATTGCCTTCCCATGTGTGCTATTCACATTATAATCATATACAAGATGAAGAGAGGTGGGATAAATAATAATTGAGTGGAACTTCAGGGACTGATTGATTGACTAGACCCAGAGAGTAGTCATTAATGTTGTTGTTCAGCTATTTCAGTCATGTCTGACTCTTCATGACCCCATATGGGATTTTCTTGGCAAGGATACCAGAGTGGTTTACCATTTCCTTCTCTAGCTCATTTTGTAGACAAGAACACTGAGGCAGAGTCACCCAGCTAGTAAGTGTCTGAAGCTAAGTTTGAACTCAGGAAGAGGAGTCTTCCTGACTTCAGGTCCAGTGCTCTATCCACTGGGCCACCTAGCTGCCCAGTCATTGAGTTAATGTCCATTTGGAGATCAAGTCACTAGGGGCTGTGTTTTAGGGATCTATCCTTGGTGCTGTTTTATTCAACCTCTTTATCAAAGGACACTGATGATGTGAGAGGATTTAAGACCATGCTACACAAGTATTACTTGAATGAACAAGATGTTTATTTAGCCTGGAGAAGAGAACACTGAAAGGGGGCATGATAGTTGTTTTCATCCAAGTTCATCCAGGAATTGTTCCAACTCCTTTTTGCCCCATTTCTTCTCTCATTGATGATGCTTCTTTACCAAGCTCTAAACTCCCCTTGCCATTAGTCCTTGTTGCCCTAAAGATGAGCCATTTCAATTCAATTCAGTTCAAATGAACAAGGATTGAAGTGCTTACTGTGTGCACTAAGGCAGGTGCCAGGTAAATAAGGACAAAAAGAGTAAGGGTGTCTGGCCTCAGAGAAGCTATGTTATACTGTGGGATGCAATGTACATATTTATACAGATATAGATAAATTAGAGTGGAGAAAACACCAACAACTGGAGAATCAGCAACTAAGCTGAGCTTTGAAAAGGGGCTGCGATTCCATGGCAGGTCTCCTTAATAGGATGTGAAATTCCCTTAGCAAAGTTATTTCTTTGATAAGGTTACGCTACTCTGGGTACTCCTTCTTCCTTTAACACCATACTGATGATGATTCACAGCTAGTTCACACACCTGTATTATGTCTTTGGATATAATTTAACTTTAAAAAGGAAGAAAAGTTCAGAGAGACTAGAGGCATTAGAGACCTAGAAAGAAAAGTCAAGCCAACAAGCATTTATTAAGTGCCAATTGTGTGCCTGGACTATGCTAAGTGCTAGGGCTATAAAGCAAAAAACAAACAAACAAACAAACAAACAAAAAAAAAAAAAAACCAAAACACAGTCCCCGGTCTCAAGGAGCTCACAGTCTAATGGAGAAAACAACACATGAACAATTCTGTCCAAACATGATACATACAGGATAATTTGGGAAGAATCTCAAAAGGAAGGCACTATGATTAAGGAGGACTGGAAAAGGTTTCTTTTGGAAGGTGGGACTATAGATGAGACTTGAAGGAAGTCAGGGAAGCTGGAGGCAGAGATAAGAAGGAGAGAATTCCAGGCATGGGGACAGCAAGTGAAAAGTGCTGTTTTGTGGGAGGAATAGCAAAAAGGCCAGCATCACTGGATGGCCAAGCATGGAGCGGGGTGAGGAGATATAGTAAGGTAGAGGAAGATTGGAAATGTAGGAAGGGATACAGCAGGCCTGCACAACCTACAGCCTGCAGGCCACTTATGGCCCACGGATTTCATTGGCCCACTAAAAATGTAGAAGAAAACATCTTTTCATGTAGAGGAAATCCTTTGGTATGTCACAGGTTGTGGAGGTAAGGGATACAGCTATGAAGGTATTTAAAAAAAACTGGATTTTTATATTTGATCCTGGAAGCGATAGAGGGCCACTGGAGTTGGGGGGGGGGGTGACATGGTCACACCAGTATGTTAGGAAGATCAATTTGATATTTGAGTGGATGATGGCCTGGAGTGGGGAGTGGCTCGAGGAAGGAAGACCAACCAGCAGGCAAATCCGATAGTCAAGGCATGAGGTCACAAGGGTCTGTGCCAGTGGTGGCAGTGTCAGATGAGAAAAGGGGGCATAGGTGAAAGATTTTATGAAGGTAGAAATGATATGATTTGGTAATAGATTGGACATGGAGAATGAGAGAGAGTGAGTAGTCAAGACACCTGGGTTACAAGACTGGGCAATTGAGAGGATGGTAGTACCCTCAACAATAAAAGGGAAATTAGGAAGAGGAGAGGATTTGGGGGCATACACAAGTTCGGTTTTGGACATGTTGAGTTTGAGATGTTTACAACATATCCATTTCCAGGCAGTTGGAAATATAAGATGGGAGGTCAGGAAAGAGGTTAGAGTAAGACGAATAGGTCAGAAAAATCATCTGCATAGAGATGATGATGAATTCATGGGAGCTGATGAGATCACTAAGAGAAATAGTATAGAGGGAAAAGAGAGGAGGGCCTAGGACAAAACCTTGGAAGACACCCATGGCTATTGGATGTGACCTGGATGAAAATCCAGCAAAGGAAACTGAGGAGTAGTCAGACAGGTAGAAGGAGAAACAGGAAAGAGTGGTGTCACCAAAACCTAGAGAGATGGAAGTATCAAGGAGAAACAGGAGACTGGTGGCATCAAAGGCTGAAGACATGCAGTATAGGGGGATTGGGCACTGCAGAGTACCCAATAATTTTACTTCATTGCAGAGAAGTGAAGGATGATTATTGAGAAAAAGGCTATTTGATTTGGCAATTAAGAGATCATTGGTAATTTTGGAGAGAGCAGTTTCAGTTGAATGATGAGGTCTGAAGACAGATTACAGCCAGTTAAGAAGAGAATGAAAGGAAAGGGGAAAAAAGTAGAGGCACCTATTGTAAATAGCCATCTCAAGTTTAGCCACAAAAGGGAGCACAGGTCCCTGGGGCACCCCACTGGAGACCTTCTTTCAAATTCACAATGAACAATGAGGGAATATGCTTTAAGTCATGCCACTCAACTCAATACATCTGTTGAACTGTTATCTAACCTACATCTCCATAATTTCCACAAGAATAGCATGATTTTGTCAAATTATAAAAATCTAGTGATCAAATGGTTTATTCTGAATAAGAAGTATAAACGATCAATAACCACTTATAAAAATTTCGAAAATCGTTAATAACACAGAAGTGCAAATTAAAACAACCTTGAGATTTCACTTCTAAATTCATCAAGGAAGCAAAGATGGGAAAACTCATTTTTGGAGAATCTGTGGGAATATAGGCAAGCTAATTGACCGCTGGCAGAGGTAGCAATTCCCCCATTGCCCTTAGAAAACGGTTTGGAATCAGGTTAAGAAAAATTACTAAACTGTTCATATCACGTGACCCAGAGATTTCACTATTAGGACTGTGTCCCAAGAAAGCTATTGATAGCAAAAAATGACCCATAAGTACAAAAATGTTCCTGGAAACCAAGGGGCGCTCACCTGTTGGGGAATGGCTAAACAAATTGTGATAAATAAATGCAATGGAATATTATGGTACCATAAAAGATGACAACATAGTGTTTCAGAAGAATCCGGGAAGACCTTTATGAACTGACACAGAGGGCAGTGAGCAGAACTTGTGGAACAATTTAATGAAAACCTTAAAAAGACAACTTTGAATGACCTTAGAACTGATCAATGCAATGAAAAACCATTATTTCTGAAGGTAGAAGATGAAGCAGGCTACCCACCTCCTGCCAGAGAGGTGATGGATTTAAAGTGCAGAAGCAGACACACACGCTTTGCCACGGTCAACGTGGGAATTTGCTTATTTTCACTGTGCATCTTTATCATGGAAATTTTCTTTTACTTTTTCTTTTTATTGTTCAGTTGGGAATGGGAGAGAAAATAAGCTGGTACAGTAGATAGAGTAATAGCCTGGAGTCAGGAAGATTACTCTTCCTGAGTTCAAATCTGGCTTCAGACACTTACTACTAGCTGTATGATCTTGGGCAAGTCACTTAATTCTGTTTGCCTCAGTTTCCTCATCTGTAAAATGGGCTGGATTTTGCCAAGAAAACCCTAAATGGAGTCATGAAGAGTCAGACACACCCGAAATAACCAAACAACAACTATAACATAAAGAGTCATGACTATGGAAAATTCAGGGAAAAAAACATAGAAAGGCTTAAAGTGTGCTGGGAGCAGAGCGCAGCCCAGCCTGGGCCACACCAGGACAGACCAGGCACTGAGGAGATGGGATGGAGCAAGCCATAGGGCCCTGAATCACTGAGCTGTGGCAGCCACCAGACTTCTCAACCCACAAATGACAAAGACAACTTAGCAGGTTAGTGGGAAAGCTGCTGGACCAGGGTGAAAGGAGCGTGTGGTCAGCCCGACCCCAGGGGGGCTGTGGAGGTGGTGCAGTGGCTGTGGCTGCTTCCAGAGCTCCAGCTGTGGTTGCTTCCAGCCCCAGGCCCAGGTGGGAGGAATCAAGCAGCAGATCAGAGCAGGAGTGCAGAGTTCTCTTACTTTCGCCTGCTTGGATCTGGGTCACATCCTGGTTGGCGGTTCTTGGGCGAGGAGGAGTGCTGGTGTGGCAGAGCTTGCCATGTAGAAGTATCTCTGAAAACAGCAATGCAACGCTCCTGAGGCTTAGGACGAAGCACTCATCATTCTGAAGGCAGTCATACCCTACAAAAACCTCAAGGGTCAAGTAGTTGGCTGAGAACATGAGCAAGCAGCGAAAGACACAGACTCTTGAATCTTTTTTTGGTAACAAAGAAGATCAAAACATACAGCCAGAAGAAGTCAACAAAGTCAAAGAGCCTACATAAAAAGCCTCCAAGAAAAATATGAATTGGTCTCAGGCCATGGAAGAGCTCAAAAAGGATTTGGAAAGACAAGAGAAGTAGAGGAAAAATTGGGAAGAGAAATGAGAGTGATGCAAGAAAATCATGAAAAACAAGCCAACAACTTGCTAAAGGAGACCCCCAAAAATACTGAAGAAAATAACACCTTAAAAAACAGACCAACCCAAATGGCAAAAGAGCTCCAAAAAGCCAATGAGGAGAAGAATGCCTTAAAAGGCAGAATTAGCCAATGGAAAAGGAGGTCCAAAAGACCACTGAAGAAAATACTACCTTAAAAATTAGATTGGCGCAAGTGGAGGCTAGCGACTTTATAAGAAATCAAGAAATTATAAAACAGAACCAAAAGAATGAAAAAATGGAAGACAATGTGAAATATCTCATTGGAAAAACCATTTACCTGGAAAATAGATCCAGGAGAGATATTTTAAAAATTATTGGACTACCTGAATGCCATGATCAAAAAAAAGAACCTAGACATCATCTTTCAAGAAATTATCAAGGAAAACTGCCCTGATATTCTAGAACCAGAGGGTAAAATAGACATTGAAAGAATCCACCAATTGCCTCTTAAAAAAGATCCCTAAAAGAAAACTCCTAGGAATATTATAGCCAAATTCCAGAGTTCCTGGATCAAGGAGAAAATATTGCAAGCAGTCAGAAAGAAACAATTCGAGTATTGTGGAAACACAATCAGGATAAAACAAGATCTAGCAGCTTCTACATTAAGGGATCAAAGGGCTTGGAATATGATATTCTGGAGGGCAAAGGAGCTAGGATTAAAACCAATAATCACCTACCCAGCAAAACTGAGTATAGAACTCCAGGACAAAATATGGATTTTCAATAAAATAGGGGACTTTCAAGCATTCTTGAAAAAGGAAAGACCAGATCTGAATAGAAAATTTGGCTTTCAAATATGAGAATCATGAAAAGGTAAACAGGAAAGAGAAATCATAAGGGACTTACTAAAGTTGAACTGTTTTGGTTACATTCCTACATGGAAAGATATTTGTAAATCATGAGACCTTTCTAGGTATTAGGGTAGTTGAAGGGAATATATATATATGTGTGTGTGTGTGTGTGTGTGTGTGTGTGTGTATGTATATGTGTATATATATGTATGTGTGTATATAATCTATAGACAAATGGCACAGGGTGAGTTGAATATGAAGGGATGAGCTCTAAAAATAAATAAATAAATACAATTAAGGAGCGAGAGAGAAATATATTGGAAGAAGGAGTAAGGGAGAAATAGAATGGGGTAAATTATCTTACATAAAAGTGGCAAGAAAAAGCAGTTCTATTGGAAGTGAAGAGGAGGCAGGTGAAAGGGAATGAATGAATCTCTCTCTCATCAGACTTCCCTCATCAGAGGGAACAACATACACACTCAATCTTACCCTACAGGAAAGTAGGGGGGAAGGGGAAAAGAGAGAGGGATGATAGAAGGGAGGGCAGAGTGGGGGAGGAGTTAATCAAAAGCAAATACTTTTAAAAAGGGCCAGGGTCAAGAGGATAAAACTGAATAAAGGGGGACAGCATAGGATGGAGGGAAATACAGTTAGTCTTTCACAACATGATTGTTATGGAAGTGTTTTGCACAATGACACATGTGTGGCCTATGTTGAAATGCTTGCCTTCTCAAGGAGGGTGGGTGGGGAGGGAAGAAGGGAGAAAATTTGGAACTCAAAGTTCTAAAAAAATGCTCAAAAAAAAAGTTTTCTTTACATGCAACTGGGAAATAAGATGTACAAGCAATGGGGTATAGAAATCTATCTTGCCCTACAAGAAAAGTAAGGGAAAAAGGCATAAAAGGGAGAAAATTTGTAACTTGCAATCTTGTGGAAATCAATGTTGAAAACTAAAAAATATTAAATAAAGAAATAAAACATGGAGACAGAGAGAGAGAGAGAGAAAGAGAGAGAGAGAGAGAGAGAGAGAGAGAGAGAGAGAGAACGTGCTATGGCCTAGTAGATAGAGTTAGCCTTGGAGCCAAGAAAACTTGGGTTCACATCCTGGCTCTGACACTTACTAGTTATGTGGCCATGGGGGTGAATCTCTTAACCCTCTGATTCTGTTTCCTCATCTGTGAAATGACAACAATAATACCTGAAGTCCCATGAGACTATCATGAATCTCACATGAGATAATATGTGTTAAAGGCTTTGCACACTTAAAATTTGTTATATCAATATCAGTTATTATAATTATTAAAAAAACTGAGTGATTTCCCAAATGCAATCTAACCCCCTCTTCCTCCTATTCAGTTCTGAGCCAAGTTCATTATCTATCTACAATAACTGATGAACCAATTAAATGGGCTGCCTATCCAAATGTAAATCATAGTCCAAACTGGCATTTTTCATCCACTTGCTTTGCCCTTTATGAATTGTTAGGATTTACTCTTCTTCTTTCAGATATAAGGAAAACAAAGTTCAAACATTTCAGGATCATTGATTTAGAACTAGAAGGAACAATGAAGTTATCTAGTTCAACCCCCTCATTTTATAGCTGAGGGAACTGAGACCAGAAAGATGAAGTGATTTGCCCAAGGTCACACTCAAGTAATAAGTGACAGAACTGTGATTTTAACCTAAGTCCTCAGTTTCCAAATCCAGTCCTTATTAGACTGCTAGAGAAAAATGATTTTTAAGGGCCCCTAGCTACTAATATCAGAGCTGGGGCTCAAACTCAACTAGCTATTCTGACTTTTGGTCAGTTCTTCTGAGTCTGCTCCATGCTTTCTTTCAAAGAAGGAATAAGATCCTTTCTCCTGAAGGCACAACCAGACTCTTAGTTTGACATTATCCTGGTGAAACTCAGAGAACAATTTCATAGACTCATAGACCTCATGCTAGAAGGAAAATTAGAGACTGTCTTGTTCAAACAGATTCCCAAGAAGGTTAGGAGATTTGCCCATGATCACACAGGTGAGGGAGCTGGAATTCAAGACCTAAGTTCTTTGATTACAAATCTGGTCTTCTTTCTCCTGCACCATGATACTTCATACATGGCACGTCACTGAAGAACCATGAATGTAGTTTGTCCACCAATCAGCCTTCTAAATGTTACTGTTGAGAGATGATAACACTTTAAAAACCCAAAAGCCAGTGAAGAAAGGAGTTTAACAGGATTCATTTACAGAACCTTCTGAGTCTCTCTCCTTCTACTTCTCTTTCCCCTTCAGTAGGCAGGAGACTCTCTCTTCCTCTCCCTTTCTCTATGTTTCTTCTCAGTGCTATTTCTTTACCTATCTCCACCTGTCCACCATTACCAACTCTGTCTCCTTCTTTCTCCTTTTCTTTTTCCTCTCCTTTCCCCATTCCCTCAGTGAGCTGTAAAATCAAACAGAAACTTATTTTAAAATTTGTTGCACCTAATACATTTTGTTCTCTGTTATTAGATATAAAATAAGGTTAACCCTTTATATGGCCTATACTGTCAAACCTACCTCACCTCCAAACTAATTAAATTAAAATTGTTTTTCATTTCCATGAGGTCTTTGACTAATTTTTTGTCTCTCTGGGGGGTCACTGGCCATCTATAGAAAAATAAGTTTCCCTGATCATAGTATAAATTCTCCTCTGTAGAGATCTTTCAAAATAAAAGCATGTCATAGGTTAGGGAGCATTACTATGCAGGGGCAGTGAATGAAGAGGATGATTTCTGGATGAAACATCACAGAGGGTACAGGCAATACCAACCTAATTTGTAGGCAGAATACCAGCTGCCCATGGGGCCAGGCATGGCCCCATGCCCAATAGTATCCCCACTGCCCATCTTTTTTTTCATAGCATCTAGATCATCCCACCATGAGTGGGCCATTTGGGTGAAAACTTCCTGTTTCCAGGCCCTCTTTAAGAACTTGAAAAGCCCTCAGAGGAATAACATATAAAGTTATTATCCTGGATGACTGGAAATAGAAGGGACCTTAGAGATCATCTAATGAAGTCCATGCTCCTTATTGTACAAATGAGGAAACTCAGACTCAGAAAAGCCACACTGCTACTTAGCAGACAAGAAGCCATGAGAATCCAAGCTCCTGCCTCCTCCACCAGGGCTCCTTCCACTCCACTATACTATATATAGTCTTTAACAAGTCCGTGGGAGTTGGTCTATCATCAGATCGCTTTTCTCTATGGCAACTGACTGAGAGTAAGAGGGATGTCTTAATGAGGGAGGGTAAGAATTAGATAAGCAGATAGGTGGCGCAGTGGATAGAGTGCCAGGCCTGGAGTCAGAAAGATCTGAGTTCAAATCTGGCCTCAGACACTTACTGTGTGACCTTGGGTAAGTCACTTGCCCCTGTTTGCCTCAGTTTTCTCATCTGTAAAATGAGTTGAAGAAGGAATATGGCAAACCACTCTAGTATTATTGTCAAGAAAACTCCAAAAGGGGTCACCAAGAGTTGGACATGACTGAAACAACTGAACAAGAAGAATTAGGTAGGTGAAGGAGAACCAGTGGTGTTCTATGCAGAGAGATCACTATAAGCACAAGTTTAGAGTTTGGGAGGGATTATTTTAGAGCATGGGATATACTGTTCAGAACAGTCAGATTGGCTGGAACACCACAGTGACCATGGTGGATATCTATCTAGGGGTTCAGGACACCAAAGAGGAAAGAAAAAGAAATGGAAAGAGTTTTGGCCCTGGAGTCAGAGAACCTGGGCTCAAATCCCACCTCCAACGTCAAATGCCTCTGTGACCTTGGGCAAGTCACATAATCTCCCTAGGTGTCAGTTCCTGGACTCTGAAGTTAATTCCAACTCTGGATCTAGGATCCTATGATCCCAAGAGGTGGCCACAGATGAGTAACTTTGTAAACCTTACGATATTACCCAGGGTGTGCGCCAGGTCAGCGAGGCCTCCCCCTATCCCAGGCCACCCCAAGGTTAAATAGGGGATAATCAGAATAGACCATAATAGTATCAGAAATCATCAGATCCATTCCCTTTATTTTACAGATGAAGGTCATGACAAGACCCAAGGTTTGCTGTCCTGGTGAGGCTCTCAGCCATACTTCTAACAGCCATAAAGACCAATCAGGTTGCCAACTTACGTGAACTTTCTATTGGTAGCTTCCCTAGAGTACTCACCGCTGCCTCCTTCACAAAGCCTTCAATGAGAGCCTGAAGTCACACAAAGGAAGATGCTTGGTGTTCAGCATAATTATTATGGTAACAATTTAATCATTTAAAAACACTATCTTGTGTTGCTCTAATGAAGAGAGAGTCTCTTTTCCGTATTGTTTGTGCCATCTGTGAGCAATTTTCCCATTAGCCTCTTACAACGGCAACAAAGAGGCTGAGCAAAGTTGAAGACACAGGGAGGAGAGAGGAGGGAAGAGTGAGCATTTGAGGTTGGCGCAGAGAGGCCATGAAGGTCAGTGGAGGCCTGGCTTCTCAAAGGTGGAAAGTACATCTTTCTGCTCAGAACCAGATTTACTGTCAGGCTGTACCATGGATGGAGAAGTGCAAGCTTGGTCTTAGATACTATGGGAAAACATCAGGGGCAGAACAAAGCTAAGGCACATGTGTGCCCTAGGCAAAGTTTGAAAATTGCATGTATGTTACTGTGCACAAGATCTGAGCCTCCCCAGTCATATGTGTGAAGAGATCTATCAGAAAACAAATGCCTAAAGTCCACAGAGAGGTGAATTTACTGGCATAAAAAATATGAGCATTTATATAAAGCCATATTAAAAAGTATCCCTAAATTGTTGTACCCTGGGAATCTGCCTACCTGGCCTAACCCTAGTTTTGACTCTGCCTAAGCAGACTCTGAAGATATTTCAGTCTGAACTGCCCTAATCTGAGGTTCTTTCCAACCTGTGAATTTATCCCTACAACCTAGGCCCAAAGGAAAACTCTATCTGGCTGGAATTTCTCAAATGCAAACCTCATCGATTATCTGGGAGGGGGATTTCTGCTCCAATGAGCCTTCTTTGTGCTGAACAAGCTTACCATACCCTATGATTACCTGTTCAAATGATTCCAATATTTCTCTCTGACAGCTCCAAGGGACTGATCCTGCTATCCCATCCAGCAAGGATGCTTATAGGTCTCCCCGTGCTGGGCTGAGCCGTGACAAGAGGAGCAACTAGAAAGACTTCTATGCAAGGCCATTCTCCCAACCCTCTTTCTGAACACTGCTGATACCAGCCCCCTTGCTCACCTCAGTGCTTAAAGTTACCTGTTCCATTTGGAGTCAGAGGACCTGAGTTCAAATCCTGCTTCTGCTATTTACTCCTTAGGTGACCTTAGGCTAGTGGTTCCACCTCTTGAGGCCTGTTTCCTACTTCCCTAAATGAGGGAGTTAGATTCAATGGCCTATAAGTTTCCCTCTATTTCTCTGAGTCTATGATCTTAAAGAAATTTTGATCCTATTTTTTAATTTCTTAATTAAAATTAAATTAATTAAATTAATTAAAGTTGGAGGTCTGTTGCCCTTCAGTATTCCCAGACATAGCAGGGAATCCAGTGGAGTCCCCTCCATCCAGAGGTCAACGGTCCACTATTACACGCCCCCACCCCCGCCACCAATACACACATACACTGTGCTTTAGCTATCTCCTAGACTCATAGGCTCAGTCTACATGGGATCTTAGAGGTCACCTAGCTCGACCCCATCACTCTGGCATTCAGAGCTCTCCACAGTCTGCTTTTAATCTCCTTCTCCAATCTGACCCTTCACTCCTACCTGAAATGAGAACCTTCCCTCCAGACACACATTTCCCTAGAAGGTCATCAACAGTCCATTATGTTCCCCTTGTCTACATCTTGGGAGGAGAAAGAGCCTCCACCACCTCCTAATTCTTCCAGCTGTCTAATTACTATACTTCCTTGGGGCAGTGGGTGGTGAAGCAGATAGAGGGCTGGGCCTGGAATCAGGAAGACCTGAGTTCAAATTCAGCATTGGTACTTACTAGCTGCGTGACCCTGGGCAAGTCACTTAACATCTGTTTACCTCAGATTCCTCAACTGTAAAATGTCAGTAATAACAGCACCTACCTCACAGGATTGTTTTGAGGATCAAATGAGGTAATAGTTGTTAAAAAAAAATCCTGCTTAGCACAGTATCTGGGATACAGTGGGTGCTATAGAAATGCTTATCCTCTTCCCTCCCTTCCCCTTTCCTTCAAGGTCTAGCCCAGGTCTCTCCTCTTCCACAAAGCTTCTGACAAGCACCAAGCACCAGAGCAATTAATTCCTCCTCTGACCTCCTTTCTCAATTCTGCCACTAAGGATCATTTTGCACTCAACACTCTGCTATTTTCCTGGTTTTTCTTTTCACACATATGTCTGGTCTCCCCAGTTAGCTCCTGAGTTCCCAAGAAGAGACTATATTCCATATTTCTTTGCATCCCTGACCTAGCATAGAGCTTTGCACATGCTTAGCCTCCCAAAATACCTGCTATTAAGATTTCCCTCCTAACTCCTGAAACAATAGTGTGTGTCAGGGGGGAGCCCCAGGGCAGAGCAGAAGACAGGGAGTTACAAGGAGTTTGGAAGGAAGAAAGAAGGACTGTTGGGTAAAAAGAATCAGATCCTTTCTCTCCAATCACAGGTGCTCATGTGTTATCCTGAGGATAGATAAACCCTTTCATCTACAAAGCCTACCCCATCCTATTCTACCACATAGCAAGTATAGGTTCGGGGTCAGATCCTTTACTTTAAGTGGTCCAAACTATCTGAGGAGCTCTGATGAGAGAGCTGGCAATGGTACTTTGGGGATGTGATGTCATAGCCAATTTGGCTGGGCCACCTAACCTATAGTTTTCTGAGGCCCATTTCAAATGGCTTCATCCTCCATGACTGTCTTAATGGGTCTGAGCTCCAGCTAAAATGTGCCTGGGGAATCCCTTAGTGGAGAGATTATTGACCCATGATCCAAGTTATTACAATACATCACAAGGGGAACCTTCTGAAGATTCCACAGCTCTTGGATTATGACCCAGTTTGGAGCACGGCCAGACTCATGTCTCAAATCCAGGAGGTGTTAGTCAGTCTCTCTAAACATGGATTACAACCCTTCCTCCCCTACCTTGGAGGTGAATGGTTCCCTTGAGGGACCTCCTGCTTCTTGAAACACTGAAGGGAATGCTGATGCCATTGCAACTCCAGAGTGTTGAGTTAGAGTAGGTGACACAGGTTCAAATCCTATCTCCCCTACCTTCTGGGTGACTCTGAGCAAATCACTTGAATTCTGTATTGCCAAATGGGACCAGAAAAGTAACAGTCCAAACAGGGTTTATGCTAAGAGGCTCTTGGGTCAAGAACTCTCACCTCAGTTGTTTGACTTGCTGTTCTGCCATGAGAAGGTTCATCCTTGTCTGTGCCCCATCTATAGAGTGAATGCAAGTCAAAAAAATTCAGATCATTCTTATGAGGAAAATGTCTTAGGGGGTAGGGGGAGGGAAGAGAAAGTGAAACTGATTAAAAATAATGACAAAGAACTTGGCATGCCACTGCATGACCACTGTCAAGAACTCAGAGAACCTTTCTCCCAGGAGGCAAAAGCCAACTAGCCAAGACACAGCCCAGCAAAACCTCCCAAACTGCAGAGACTATTATGACAAGAAGCCTGCGTCAGGCCAAACAGGTGGACTGTGTTACTGAGAGGCCCTGGGGGGATCCCCAGGACAATGAGAGAGAGGAACAGGACTTGGCAGGGTTATGCTTCCTAGAAGCAAGAGAACAAGTCAGGGTCCAAACAACTGCCAGGCAAGGATGAATTCATCTGAGGGGATGAAACAGAAGTATTCTTCAAGATCAAATGAGAGACAAAACAGAAGCATTGATAAGTGCATAATTCAGGGGAGTCACTAATGAGTTTTTGGATTGATTAGAAAAAAGTTTGGCATTTCAATATATGGAGAGACCCCAAAGGAGGAACCCTACCTCATCCCAGTCAATGTTGCTAAGTGCCTATTTGTCCATAAACACAGTCACCGCAAATCAAGATGTTGTTAGAAAATCAACTTTGCCGAAGTGCCTTCCTAGAAGCTAGGTAGCAGCTGGTAGACACTCACGGGTAGGACTATAAATAGGGCAGATCCATCTGAGTCTGCATTGCTTTCTAAGACATGATCAGAGAACATGGGTTCGAACCCCAGCTCTACTTACTGCCACTAGAACACTGGTGTCAAACTCAAACAGAAACAGATCCCTGCAGGCTGCATATTGACACAAAACCACAGATTAACATTATCTATGTTGTATTGTATTTTTATTTATTTTGTTAGATATTTCCCAGTTACATTTTAATCTGGTTTGGGCTACACTTGGGAGTTTTGCAGGCTGCATGTGGAGAGCAGGCTGCAAGTTTGATACCTCTGTTCTAAAACCTTTGGTAAATCACTTTCCTTCTCTGTGTTAGTTTCCTGTGGACAGATCTCCAAAGTCTCTCCTGGTTCTAAATCTGACAATTACATGAGCACACCCCTGTAGAGAATTATATTCACATGACTGGGTTCTGGAACACAGAGACTCATGAATATGCCCAGAGGCAATGTCATTTGCAGTGAGCTCTCTGTGGGTCAATACTATGATATTGCGGCCAAAAAAATTAATGCAACTTGCATTAAGAAAGGCATGACTTCTAAGAATAAAGGGGTAGTAATGGCTGTACTCTGCACTCACCCAACCATACCTGAAATACTATGTTCTGTTCTGGGCACCACATTTTAGAAAGGGCGTTGATAAGCTGGAGAGCTTCCAGCACACAGCAGCTAGGAGGGCAAAAGCCTCAAGTTCATGCTATATGGGGATCAGCTGGAGGAAATGGCCATGTTTGATATGGAGGGAGGAAGCCTCAGGTGGAACATGGTAGCTGTGTTTAAGTATTTGAAGAGTTGGCTTACCAAGAGAGATCAGCCCCAGAGGTCAGAACCAAAAGCAATGGGAAAGAAGTTGAAAAGAAGCAGACAGAAGCTTGAAGTAATGACAAACATTCTAAGAAATGGAACTAGTCCAAAGTGGAATGTGCTGCCTCAGAAGGCAGTGAGCCTCCCCACCCCTAACCCTCTACTGCATTGGAGAGGCTGGATGACCATTTGTCCAACAGACTGTAGGAGGAGCTCTTGTCCAGGAATGAGTTAGAGCACGTGGGCCCTAAGGTTTCTTACAATTATGATCAATCTGTGTTTCTGTGAGGGAGGTCCCCATATTGTCTGGATGGTGGAGTAGTCATGATAGATACATGATATGATATGTAGATTCTTTTCAGGTATGAGAATTCAGGGATGGGCCTTGTGATAGAAGTAGAGAGGTAGGATGTGCAGTGAGTATAGCTGTTGATAGAAGACATATTGTCAAGGAAAGAACTTCGGAGTGGGTAGGGTATTGACCAATGGAAGGATCCCTAGCTCCAGATTTTAGCCGTGCTGGTAGCTTTACCAACATACTTCATCAGGATAGTTTTGGGGTTTTGTTTACATGGTGCTAGAGACTGAAGACATTGATGATGGAGACCTTCATCTAGCTCTCCAATCCTATCACTATCAGACCGTGGCCCTTGAAAGCACACATACCCTCAGCTGGCATTAAGGAACGCTCCACTCCCCACAGCTAGATACAGCCTTCCAATAACAATTGTCACCTCCCTGACTCAAATGACTTCTCCAGGGGGCCAGACCCCCAAGGGTATACACACACACACACACACACACACACACGCACGCACGCACGCACGCATGCACACGAACATGCACACGAACATGCACACATACATGCACATATTCTGAGTATTTCAATCTTGGTTAAATCCCCTATTCTTGCTTGCCCCCTACATATTGCAAATATACACCAAAGTTATACAGCTTACCAGGATTAGCTCTTATCTAGAGCTTTGTCTTTCAAGCTCTTTACCAACAGCAGCTAATTAAATAGACAGCTCTCTCTCCCTGCCCCTGACATATTTCTATTCAGAAAGACAGGTATAACCTCCCTTTTGCCACAAGGGGAAACTGACACAGGAGCCTCCAACCCCACACTGACCAGTACCAAACAATGAAGGAATCGTGGCTCATGGATGAACCACCCATTGACTCAGTCCCTGATGTCTATGAGGACAAAGTAAACGTCAGGCCAGGTTTATACTTCAATTTAACATTTTTTGTATCTGAGTCCCCTTACATTCAGTGTCATACCAACTTCAGGGACTGAAGTTCACCAGCTGTCTGCTCAGTCTGACCACAATCCTTTCCTTGCTCAATAACCTGGACTTACCACTCCAGCCAAAAACATTACATAAGATTAGAGGATTTAGTGGGAAAAGCCCTTGGAGATCACCTAGTCTTTCACTTTACCTATGGAGAAATTGAGGTTGGTGGAGTGTTGTGACTTGTTCAAGTTTAGGTAGGTAGTAAGTCGCAGAGCCAGGGTTAGAACCAAGGTATTTGATGCTGACTACAAATATGTGCCAGAGCATCTTTATCACCACCACTGAAACCCATCATGTGGAAAATCATGCTTAACTCTCATCGTTATATTATATTTTCACATGAAAAAGGGATCAGATTTGTTCTGTTTGGCTTCAGAGGACTGTATGGCTAAGAGCAATGGATGGACATTCAAGGGAAACGACACAATAGAAAGAAGACCCTCTTAGCATTGTGGGTTGTCCAACAATGGAACAGACTGGCTTGTTGGGTCACTCTCCATTGCTGGAAAAGCTGACTGAGTATTGTTAAGGATGATGGAGATGAGATTCATTATCAGGATCTGTGTTCCCTCCCAGCTTTGGTATTCTATTCCTTATCCTTTTAAAAAGCAATCCAGGTCCAGGGATAGTAACAGAGTTTCTAAAAGAACAGAAAATTATCAACAATCATGGGGAGGAAGTGTCCCTAATTCCTACTAATATAAGAAACACAAATTAGAACAATTCCGAGGTTTAACTCACATCTAGCAAATTGGCAAAGCTGAAAAGACAGAAAGGGTTCATGATAGAAGGATTATGGAAGACAAGCATATTATTAATATACTAGTTGGTTAGTACAGACATTCTGGAAAACAATTTGAAACTAAAGCTAGAAAGTGACTACATTTTTCATATCCTTTGACACCACTGCCCCCCTACCCGCCATACCATTTGCCCTCTACCCTAAATAAAGCAAAAAAGAGGGTGGGGAATGCCATATGTGCTAAACTATTCAGAAAAGCATTTTTTGTCCTAGGCAAAAAGCTGGAAACAAAAGGGGCCATTGATTGAGGAGTAATCACACAAGCTGTGATATGAATGTAATGGAATAATATCACACAACAAGCAAAATACATGAGGAATATGAGGAATTCAGAGACAACTTGTGAAGATTTGTAGAAAATCTTGGAAATATTTGTATGTAGTGGAAGAAGTAGAACCAAGGAAACAATAAACACAGTGACCACAATAATGGAAAGAAAAACACTAAAAGACAAGGGAATTCAAATCAATGAAACAACCATTCAGCTTGAGAGGGTGGACAATAAAACATGTCTCCCTCTTCTCAGTCAAGGGATGGTGGACTAAGAGTGCAGAATTAGACGTATGTGGTTAACCAGAGTCGATGTGTCAGTTTGTTTTACTTAACTATATATAATTCTTTGTTGCAAGAGTCTATTTTACTTGTGTGCTTGTCCAGAGGGATAGTTCTGGGGAAATAAAAGTGGTATTAAAAAAGACTCAATAAAACATTTGTTAAATGAAAAAAATCCACTACATCTTACTACCTCTCTTGCTCCCAGCAGACACTTGCTCACTCTTTGTACATTTGCTCTGTCCATATTGTCCTTCTCCTTCACTCTCCTTCAAAATTTCCCTTAAAACTCACTTCCTACTACAAAGAACAAGCACACACTACGCCCCTCCTTAGCAATGGTGAGAGGTCTATGAATATGTCACACCGTATATATCGTCTGACTGTTTTTGATGTGTTGATCAAGTATGCTGATTTTTTCTATTCTTTTTTGTCTTTAAAAATATGATTTGTTATATGGAATGGCTCTCTGGGAGGGGGAAGGGAAGGGGTATTTGGGGAAAATATGGTGATGTAAAAAAAGATATCCATTAAAATGTATTTTAAAAAATACTTCAATTTCTCCATGGAGTCACAGAATCACATATCCATATAATGTTAGAACAGAAAGGACAATAGGATCTAGAGATGGAAGGGACCTTAGAAGTTATGTTGTCTATCATTCTCATTTTACAGAAGACTGAAGTGCAGAGAAGACATGTGACTTAGCCAAAGTCATACAGGTAGTAAGTGAGAGACCCTAGATTTAAATTAAGATCCAATAACTCTAAGTTCAATGTTCTTTCCACTAGACCAGGGTTTGGGAACCTGCAGCCTCAAGGCCATATGTGGCCTTCTAGGTCCTTGGATGAAGCCTTTTGACCATCTCCAAGTTTTACAGAACAAATCCTTTTATTAAGAGGATTTGTTTTGTGAAGTTTGGATTCCAAGGGCCACACCTGAGGACCTAAAGGGACACATGTGGCCTCGAGGAGGCAGGTTTCCCACACTTGCCCTAGACCTTAAAATCCTCTAATCCAACCCCTCCCTCCCACTTTACAGAGGACAAACCTGAGGTCCAGAAAATTTCAGGAAGATGACCAAGCCTACATAGCACTCCTACCCCCCATCATCTCCTCCAAAGCAGCACTGACTCGCCCCTGACTCCTTTGGGTTCCATAACTGTTCACTCCAGCATTTCTCTAAAACCGCAGCATGTGACTCTATTTACTACACCCAGAACAATTTTTCAATGGAAACATTCTCCTCCTGTGTCCATGTCATATGAGCATCTGTCCAATTTCCCCACCTAGGCACCAAACTCACCGAAGGCAGAGGCTGAGTCCTTTGTGTCTCCACTAGCACCCAGAACAGGTCTCTGAACAAAACAGCAGGCTCCAGCCACAACATTGGCTGTCTGACCAGCATACACAGAAACATACCATCTTTCATCTCTGTTGCTGTTAAACACCAAAAGTTGATTCATATCTGGGGCATGCTGACTGACCAGTGCACACAGAAGTATGCCATCCTTCATCTTTGTCACAGTTAAAGACTGAAAGCCAGTTCATACTCAGATCACGCACAATTAGCCCATTCATTAATTAGGGTCCCTTTACAACCTCTATTGTCAAATTTAATCATTTGTTTGTTTTAACTAAGATCTCCTTCCTTCATTAAAGTAATTACTGCCTGTCTATAAATTATCAGAAAGCTATTAGAATCACCACCAGCCAGTTTCAGTTTCACATGTCCGCTCTTCCTAGGAGGCCCTGAGCATGGGTCAGGGTCAGAAGGCTGTATTCACAGCTGGAGAATGGAGGTGGTGATTGGGGAAATGAAGGAGCCTTGGAAGCCGTGGCAACACTGGGAGTAGTGAAGAGTACATGCAGAGAAAGGGTTGAAGTGAGAAGTCAGAGGATGCAGACTGTATGACAGAAGAACTGGGATGGAAGCCAGAAGTATGAACACCAGGAGCCAGGGAGGGGTGTGGGTAGTTCAGGCAGTCATGGAGGATGGATGTGGGCTGCTGGGCCATAGTGCGTACCTCGTACTCATCTTCCTTCTGGTGGAAAGGCAGGGCACTCAGGCTGTGACCCCATCCTTGCATCTTGCAAAGGGGGTCCTAAGGGGATTCAGGAACTGGACATCAGGGTCTTCATAAGCCATCAAAATCATCATTCTTTCCAAAAGAAACATAAGTAGAACTCTGATTCATGAATTTGCTAATCAGGCGATCAATGATTATTTATTAACTCCCAACAAGGATCATATGTTCACATTAGAACTGGGAGGGACCTCAGGAATGATCTAGGAGATAAAATATGCACCCAGCAAGCTGTGGTGCTGGCATTATGGGCAGGACACAGGAGAGGGATGGCATGGCCTCTGTCCTCACCGAGGGAAGAAAGAAGGGAATAAACATTTCCGTGGAGCCTACTGTGAGCCAGGCACTGTGCTAAGAGCTTCACCAACATCTCCTTTGATCCCCCCAACAATCCTGACAGATTGCTGTTATTATCCTCATCTTACAGTTGAGGAAACTGAGGAAAACAGAGGTTAAGTGACTTGCTGAGACTCACACACATAGGAAGTATCTGAGACTGAATCTGAACTCAGATCTTCTTGACTCCAGGTCTAGAGCTCTATCCACTGCTGCATT
This sequence comes from Trichosurus vulpecula, assembly GCF_011100635.1. Taxonomy (NCBI): domain Eukaryota; kingdom Metazoa; phylum Chordata; class Mammalia; order Diprotodontia; family Phalangeridae; genus Trichosurus; species Trichosurus vulpecula. Next base: position 269,192,840 of record NC_050574.1, read on the forward strand.
TAATTGCCCTAACCCATCAGAGCTAATAATCTAGTCGGAAAGAAAAAGCAAAATAGTAACTGAAAGCTGAACTGTATTATAAATTCAATAAGACTTCGGAGAACGGGTAGATTACTGTAAGCTAAAATACTGAAGGAATACTTCAACTGGGATTTGAGGTGATGTTGAGGCATAGGGCAGCTAGGTGGTACAGTGGATAGAGGGCCAGACCTGGAGTCTAGAGGACCTGAGGGCAAAGCCAGCCTCAGACATTTAGCTGTGTGACCCTGAACAAGTCACATAACCCTGTTTGCCTCAGTTTCCTCAGCTCCAAAATGAGCTAGAGAAGAAAAAGGCAAACCACTCCAGTATCTTTGCCAAGGAAACTCCTAATGGGGTCATGAAGAGTTCTCATGACTGAAAAACAGCTCAAGCTGAGGCATGATATTGTAGCGATGTGCAACTGCTGCATTTCTCTCTCCCTCTCTCTGCCAAAATCAAAGCAGCTAATAACTTCTTGACTTGTCTCAATGATAATTTCATCCTTCAAAAAATGTGGGAAACCAACAAAGGGAAATTCTATTCTGGATTTGATTCTTGCTAACATGGAATAACTAGTTGCTGGGGTGGAAATGATGGAAAGCGTGGGGGAAAGTGATTATTCTCTCCCAGAATTTGTGATAGAAGAGAATAAATCCAGGCACAATGTGATTTGGGGAGAGAATATTTCAAAAGATTCATAGGGAAGATAAGTAGTATCTTGTAGACTGAAATGCTTCAGGTTAAATTAGTCCAGGAGGAATGTGAGTTAAGAATGAAATTCTGAAAACATAAAAGGAAACAATTTCAATGAGGAAGAAAAATGAGCTTTGTCTGAAGATACCATTGTGGATGCACAGGAAACTCACCAACTAAGATCTCTAAAAGAAATGTCTAGAATATGGAAGTCCAGATAACAAAGAATAAATATAAGAATGTGGCTCAGCCTTGTGAAAAATCACCTCAAAAATACTAAAGCTCAGAATGAGCTGAGATTGGTGAGGGAAGCTATGGACAACAAAGAATAGGTTGGGTTATTTGTTTCTTTGTTTTAGCAATATTGAGAGGGAAAAAAGAGGGTTAATAAAGAGATGGTACTTTTACTTGTGGGATATATGGAACAATGATAAATGACAACAGAGAGAAGGCAAAACTATAAAATTCTAATTTTGTTTCTGTTTTCTCTACAATTGAGAATGACTTTTATATTGGAAACGAGAGAACAAAAATGACTAACAAGGAACTGATACTCAAGGAAGAAGATAGTAACAGTGTACCTAGAATGAGAATGTTGATGAATTCAAGTCACCTGATCCAGTTGGCTGGCAGATGTGCTTGCTGAATCACTTTCAGTGATAAGTGAAAAGGTCATGGAAAATGGGAGAGCAACCACAAAATTCAAGAAGGAGAGAGAGAGAGGAGGGAGGGGGGGAAGAGAGGGATAGGGATGGGGGGGGAGAGAGAGAGAGAGAGAGAGAGAGAGAGAGAGAGAGAGAGAGAGAGAGAGAGAGAGAGAGAGAGAGAGAAGCATAGTCTGCATTTGATTCTTGGAAAATTCTAGGACAGATCATTTAAAAAGAGAGCTGGCAAACAACTAGAAAGGGAAGCAGTCATTTCAAAGAGCCAGCATAGCTTTATCCAGAACAGTTCATTCCAGAGCACATCCTATTTCCTTTTTTGACAAAATTACTAAGCTACCAGATGAGGGAAATGCTTTGGACATTGTCTACCTAGATTTTAGCTGGTATTTCATGCTATTCATGTGAAGAAGATGGAGAGATATGAATTAAACAATAAGGCAATCCAATGGATTAAGAGCTGGTTGGGTGACCACACTCAGTATTTAATGTCAATGTGGCATAAGGTCTTCATTGGAATACCCCAGGTGTGCTCGGCACCTGAGCTCATAACCTAGGTGTAATCTTCAACTCTTCACTCAGTTTCATCACTCAAATCTAATTTGTTGCCAAGATCTGCCTATTTTACTTTGTAAAATCACTGGTATATCCCCTTCTCAACTCTAATGTTATCACCACCCTGGTGCAGGCTCTTATTAACTCATGCCTGGACTATTTCAATAGCCTGCTGGTGGTTCTCTCTGCTGGAAAGTATCTTTCTACTCCAATCCATCCTCCACTCGGCTGTCAAATTGGTCTGACAGGTCCAACCATGTCACCTTCCAGTTAGGCCTCCCCAATTCAATAAAATTCAGTGGCTTCCTATCACCTTCAGGATCAAATACAAAATTCTTCTTTGGTGTATAAGGCCCTTCATAACCTAGCCCTTTTCTACCTTTCCAGTATTCTTATGTCTTATTTACTTCCACACATTTTATAATCAAGTTATTCTGGTCCCCTTGCTGCTCTTCAAACAGACATTCCATCTCTATGTTTTAAGCATTTTCCCTGGCTATACCCCCACACTTTGAATTCTCTCCTCCTCATCTACACCTCCCTGCTTCCTTCAAGTTCCAGCCAAAATCTCACCTTCTCCAGGAATCCTTTCTGGATCCCCTTAATTCTAATGCCTTACCTCTTTGGATTATCTCAAATTGATTCTGTAGGTAGCTTGTTTTCACACAGTTGTTTGCACGTGGTCTCCCCCATTAGACTGTGAGTTGTTGAGACTGTTTTTTTTTCTTTATTTGTATCCCCAGCACTTAGCACAGTGCCCAGCACATAGTAGGCACTTAATAAATGTTTATTGACTGACTTGGCCCAATGCTATTTAACATTTTTATGAGTGACTTGGATAATGGTATACTTGATATAGATCTACTGATGACATAAAGCTAGGAGGGACAGCTAACACAGAAGAGTCAGGATCCAAAAGGCTCTTAATAGATTGGGATGAATCTGACAAGATAAAATTCAACAGGGATAAATGTAAAGTTTTATACCTAGGCATAAAAAATTAATTCCATAAGTATAAGATGGGGAAGTATGGTTATACAGAAATTGTTCTTAAAAATATCTGGAGGCTTTAATAGACTGCAAGAACAACATAAGCTCTTGGGGTGCCATAAGAAGGGCAACATTTCTAGGAATAGAGAGGTGATGATCCTACTGCATTATGCTCTTCTAAGGCTTTATCTAGAATATTATGTTCAGTTCTGGGCACCATATAGTTTAAGAAAGACACTGATAAACTGGAAAGCGTCCTGAGTAGCTCAACCAGGATGGTGAAGGGCCTTTGGTCCATGACATATCAGGGTTTGTAGAAGCCACTGGAAATGTCTAGTCTGGAGAAGACTCAGATGAGACACTGTCTTCAAGTATTTAAAGGGCTATAAAATAAGTGAAACCAAGATTGTTCTGTGTGATCTTAGAAGGCAGAGCCAGAAGCAATGGGTGAAACTTGAAAATAAGCCAATTTAGGCTTGATGTCAGGAAAAACTTCTCAATACTAGAGGGGTAATGGGTTCTTCCTCCTTAAAAACCTAGTAGAAGATGGATGACCAAGTATTAAGAGCTTGATATAAGGGAGATTCCTTTCATTATAGGTTTTACTAGATGTCCATTAAGGTCCCTTCCACCTCTCAAATTCTACGATTCTGTGATTAGCCCTGTGTGGTCTTGAACAGCACATATAAATGGCATGATAGAATAAACTGGGCACCCGATTTTATCAAGCTGTGCTACGTATTACCCGTGTGATGCTAGGGAAGATACTTTTTTTCTGTTTCTCAGTTCCTAGGCTATAAAATGAAAGGGTTGCCAAACAGATCAAAGAAGGAAGAAAAAAGCTTATAAGGAAGAAAAATACCTTAGTAGCTCTTTTTGCAGTGGCAAAGAAGTAGAAACTAATAGAGGCTGTATATAAATGGTGAACTGTAAAACAAATTACGGCATTATATAAATATAATGGAATATATGGAATAATTATGCCATAGAAATTCTGCCATGGAATGATTGTGCCATAAGAAACTATAAAAGAGATGGTTTTAGAGACACCTGGGAAGGCTTGTAGGAACCAATATAGAATGAAATGAGCAGAACCAGGAGAATATTTTGCACAATAATGACATTGTAAAGACAACTTTACAAAACTTAAAAACTCTGATTGATCGATGCAGTGACCCACCATGATTCCAGAGAACCAACGATGAACTGTGCTGCCCACCTCCTCCCCACAGAGAGGTGATAGATTCAGGGTATAGAACGAGACAGAGATTTCTGGACATGGACAATGCAGGAATTTGTTTTGTTTACTATGCATGCTTTTTATGGGGCTTTCTTTTAATTTTTTTCAATGGAGGGGATACGAGAGGGAAAGGATAAATGCTTATTATCTGAAAAATTAAATTAAAAAGTTTTAAATAAAATGAAGGGATTGGAAAACTTTTGATGCTATATATGGTGGTGGTGTTTAGTTGTTTTCAGTTGTGTCCTAGTCTTCGTGACCCCTTTTGGAGTTTTCCTAGCAAAGATACTGGAGTGGTGTGCCATTTCCTCCTCCAGCTCATTTTACAGATGAGGAAACTGAGACAAAGTTAAGTGACTTGTCCAGGGTCATATAGCTAGTAAGTATCTGAGGCCGGATTTGAACTTAGATCTTCTGGAGTTCTGTCCCCTGCACCACCTAGTTGACCCTGATGCTACACACTCAACATCAGCAGCACATGTGCTTAGAAGTTTTTGGTTTTGTTTTTTTTAAAGTACTAGAGATGGTTGTGGGCTGATCCATTCACCATTTCCTGCCTGGCCCCTTTTCTTCTGATCAACAGTTTGTGTTTACAAGACCTGAAATATGTAATGTGCAGACTGACCAAGGAAGAAAGCCACACTAGCAGACCCTTTCAGGGACTGAATCTATGACCCGTGAGACTCTGTGAGTCTTTTCCATGTTCTGTTACTTGACCCATGCCTGTCACAACACTGAGTATGACAGTGTTTTTGAACACTTGTGAGGAACACTAGCAGCCAGGCAGTGCAATCTTTGTGGCTTAGGGAGCCACCATGGAGGGAGAGAAAGAGTAACTCACTCCCAAATGGGAAGGGAAAAGGGGGAAAGGAATAAACATTTATACAGTACCTACTATGTGCCATACACTATAGGGACAGCCAGGTGGTGCAGTGGATAGATCACCAGGCCTGAAGTCACAAGGACCTGAGTTTAAATTTGAACTTAAACACTTGTTAGCTGTGTGACCCTGGGCAAGTCACTTCACCCTGCTTGCCTCAGTTTCCTCATCTGTAAAATGAATTGGAAAAGGAAATGGCAAACCACTTGAGTATCTTTGCCAAGAAAACCCCAAATGGGGTCATGAAGAGTCAGAAAGTCTGAAATGACTGAACAAAACAACTATGTGCTATAGTACCTACTCTACTATGTGCCAAGCACTGTGCTAAATGCTTTACAAATATCTCAATGGAGCTTCACAACAGCCTTGTGAGGTAGGTGCTATTAATCATTCCCATTTTACAGTGGAAGAAACTGAGCCAAACGAAGGCTAAGTGACTTGCCCAAGGTTATGTAGCCAGTAAGTGGCTGAGGCCAGATTTGAACTTCAGTCTTCCTGCCTCCAGACCTGGCACTCTGACCACTGCAAGGTCTTGCTGCCCCAAATGAACCGAATCCCCACCAGCACTAGCCTGAAGATCCTAATGCTGGCAATGCCACTCAGTCACCAGGTGACCCCAGTCGGACAAGTCATCTTTTTTCTATAGGCCTCAGCTTTCTCAACTCTAAGATGAAAGAGTTAACCAGGCAACCTCTAAAGCATCATTGTCCCCATGTCCCATGTTCCAGCATTCCCTTCCAATGCTTCCGTTCCCTGGCTCTGTACCTGGGATCTAAATTGCTTTGTTCTGTCAGTCAGGCTTGGAGCTCCCAGTGTTTTCTACTCACCAGGTTAAAATGACCTCCCAAGAGCATAATGGGCAAATCCCCAAGAGGCAGACCATTTAGTCAGAATTCCCAGAGATCCCATCCTCTGTCGCTGTTCCCTATCTCACTCTAGCAGGAAAATTGTAAATAGGACAGGCTCTCCCCACAGCCCACCAGGAGAGGACCCCATTGCCCTACGTTTCTCACACTGCCTACTGACCCTGGCTGCTCCAGCCTCACACACTGAGCCAGTGTCCTTGCTTAGACTGGACCCCCAAGGCACTGGAGTCCAACAGCATTGAAAGTCTTCTATAGACAGGGCTTCTAGACCAGGTAAGAGAGATGGAGGCTTTTAGTGTCACGCTGAGACCTCAGACAGGTGAGAAAGATCACTCAGCACATGCCGATACTGAAACACTAACCCCTCCAGACCCGAACATCTTGTTTCCTGGGGCTTAGGGGTATGGAAAACAGGAATAGGGCACACAAGAATAAACAATCTCGTCTCCAAGTGTATATTTTGTCTTCATTATGCCATCGTGAAGGTGTTAATATACAACTTACAACATATTAATCACCCCTCTAACTTCCAAATGCTAAATGCATCATTAACATTCATGTTTTCTTCAATTACTTGGCTGTTCTGGGGGAGGGGAGGAAGCCAGCTCTTCACTCAGCCCAGCTCAGTGGTGATGGCACAGGGCTCATAAAAGGTAGTCCAGAGGCCTCTGTGCTCACTGCAGTGACTGAGAGTTCCTTTTCTGCTGCTTCAACATGGCCAGGGTACATATAAATCTCAACCCATGCCAAGAGAAGAAGAACAGGAGAGAGAGAGGGAAGAAAAGATGGAGACAAGATGAGATGGAAAGGTGTGGGAATGGGTGGGGGGAGAACAGAGAGAATTTTGAATAATAGGTGGGAAAGAGAGGGGGCAGAGATTAAAGACAGATAAAGAAAAAGGGAGGGAATGAGGAGAAGGGGTGGGTGGAAAGGGAAGAGAGGGAAGTGGGAAATCACAGGCTTAACACCATTTGAATTTTTTTCCCATTGGTATCTTGTTTTTACATCACCTTAATTTCTGAATATATTCCTTCCCCCTCCTCTACTCAGAAAGCCATCTCTTGCAACAAGAACTTTTTTAAAAAAGGGAAAAAAACAGTTTTGCAAAACCAGCCAACAGAGCAACCAAGTCTGCCAGTATTTGAAATATTTCACACCCATAGGACCCCACCTCCAGAAAGGAGGGAGGTATATACATTTTCTCAACTCTTCTCTGGGGCCAAGCTTGGTCACTACAAGTACATAATATTCCGTTTCATTTTTAAAACAGAACAAATGTAATCTCTCTTACACATGATATCCTTCCAGATATTGGAAGACAGCTCTCTTGAATCTTCTCTGGTCCCTTCCATCTCTTTCCTTTCATCCTGACTGCAGCCCAAATCTCTGTACCCTTGAGATGGGTAGATGGGAAGAAACTGAGTCCATGTTGCAGTCACAGCAAATGTGGTATAGAATGAGCATACTCAGACCATAGGTAGGCTTACTCAGTGGATGATCCATCCTCTGAGACCCTTGCTGATTCCATGTGACTCGAGACCTCAGGTTCACTAGATATGACACATAACTAAAATGTCATTCACTTACAATGGTGGTATCCCAGCTTCACTTGGGATTTGCTACAGGAGGAGGTGGCTGAAAAATCAATTTGCTATTGTATTTTAGGAAATCACATTCAATAAAAGCCTTGCCAGAGAGTTATAGACAGATCCTCAAACTGGAAAAGGAGAAAGTGAAAAGGTGGTTAGCAGACGGTTTCTTGTCCAGAGGCCACCATGGCAAAGGGTCTACCAAGAAGGAACTATGTTGAGCAATTTGGAAAAGATGTCCTTTAAAAATAGAAGTACAAGGCCCCTGAGGGACAGAGCTGAAGACTTCCAGAAGTATAAAGTGGAAAATAAGGGTGGAGTATGTGACAGTGGGCAATTCAAATCACATATCAGTGCTAGCTACAGCAGCCTTGTCTACAAGCTATGTTAGTCCGATAAATTAATGGAAGCCAGATATAGTATCTTTTAGTTTGATGGTGGTGAGCTTCCTGTTCCTAAAGGTTTGCAATTAGAGGCTACTTGGCCACTTGCTAGGGTACTGTAAAAGGCATTTTTGTTAAGAACCAGCTCTTAAAAGTCTCAGGAGAGTCTACTGTTTATGGTGTCAGCATTTATAACTGGGAAATCAGCAAATGCAAATTAGGACTTGATTTATTGTTTTGTTGATTTCTAGACCTAAGAAAGTGATGGATAAAATGTTAATAAGACAGAGTTGACTTTAAAATGTGTCACAAATACTTTTTTCCCCTTGACAGCCAATCTTTAAACATTTACCAGCACATTGCTGGTCCTTTCTGTCTCTGAAATTCTATGTGTAGCCCAGCAGTATGAACCTGTTGTACCTCAATAAGTGCAAAACACAAAGAAATACAGAGTTTAAAGAGTAATGTGAGACAGAATACATAAAGATGCTTCTTGCCCACATACAGCCATCCCATCCAGATCCATGTGAGTTTGCAATGTTCCTAAACCGGAAAAAAATCAGGCTATGTCTGGCAGAACTCTTCCTCATTCCCATCAGTCACCAATTTCTGTTGAATCTTCCTTGACAAGGTCTCTTAAGTACATCACCCCCTTTCTACACCAACAGCCATCACTCTAGCCTACTCTGACTCTTCACATCCAAACTTTCCAAATAGCTTTCTAACAGGTGTCCCTGCCTCCAGTCTCTCCTCACCCAATTCTATGAAGTTCCAACAGAACTCTCAGTATGTAACTGACTTCACTGCTATGAAACCTTCAATAGTCCCCATCAATGATAAGAAAAAGTTCAAACTCCTTAGCCTGGCACTCTTAGTCCACTAAGATTTGTCTTCAATCTTCTTTTTCAACCTTATTCCCCACTCTCTTCTACACAAATTCTACTCCAGTCTCACAAGTCACCTCACTGTCTCTTGAATATGACTAGAACATGTCTATTTCTACATACCTCTAGACATACCATCCCTTCCCTACCTAGAATTCCTTCTGTTTCCATCTACCTGAATGCTACTTTTACTTCAAAGCACAAGCTCATGTTCCACTTCTTCCATGAAGACTTCCCTGACTACTCCAGCATGAAGCATACTCCAACTCATCTGAACTATAGTTAGAACAAAATATAAACACCATTAATTCAGCAGTAAGTGCCTTATATTATTAGCTTTATATATGTGCCTTGTACTCTCCATCCTGTAAGATTTTAAGTCCTTTGAAGGCAGGATATAGCCTATTCTTCTGTTTTGTTGTCTAGGCAGTGCCTACTATGGTATACAGCATGCAATCATTGCTTGTTTATTGCTGTTTATGTTTGGCTCCTCTCTATTCCTCTTTCAGGCTTTCCACTGCCCTTTTTCAGGCTGCAAACCTGAAATGCAACTACGAACTATCACCAAGCTGATGTGCCAAGGACCCTGGACAGTACCTTATGCTTAGAAACTCTTGTCTCCATTTCGTAAAGGCCATGCTCTTAGTCTGATGACAATGGATGGAAATGGTTTAGTCAGTTAAATTAACCCATACTCAAATATTACTAACCCCTACTTAAGTGACTCCCTATACTTTTCATGATTTTCCTCTTCTATAGAATGGAGTTGGACTAGGTCAAGGGTTCTTGTTTTGATTACAAATTTTGCTTACATAGATATAGATATTACAAAGTTGCTTACACAGATATAGATGAAATTGTTTAATGTATATCTGTAGGCCCACCTGTATATATCTATAGATCCATCTACATATCTGTAGATATAAATAAAACAAGTTCATGCTTTATATATCCATAGGTATCTACAGATACATGGACAACTTTATCTCAATATAATTTGTTTCTTTTGTAACCCCACATATTTTGTTCTATACATTTATAAACATTATTATGAGAAGGGGTCACCAGACTCTCCAAGGGGTTCATGACACAAAAATGTTAAGAATCCCTGAATTAGATGGTCTCTAAACATGCTTCCTGTTCTGCTACTCTTAGATCTGATTCCATTACATGCTTTTTTCTTTAAACATCCTTCTGCAATAAGACCACCTCTCATTGATAGGTCCCCATCCACCAACCTTCCATTAACTTAATGTCTCTAATTACATGGCTTCAAATTACACACTTCTCTAGGAACACATTGACTGACTAATGGGATTTCATGATATAAAACTTTTACTTAGTGATAATAATAAAAAGAGCTAAACTATAGTTTTCGAGGTTTGCAAAGCACCTTGCAGATACCTCTTTTAATCCTCATGCTAATTTTGTGAGGCAGATACTCTAGAGATTGTCCCTATTTTGAAGGTAAGGATCCTGGGGCTCAGAGAAGCTGTGTGACTTGCCCATTGTCATAGAGCTAGTAGATATGGAGGCAGGATTCAAACTGAAGTCACTCCAAATTCCAAATACAGCACTCCTTCTTGGCATCTTCAAGACACTTAGAAACATATTTAAGCTGTATTCTATGGCCACAGAGCAGGACTTGTACTGAAGCGGAAAGTACTCTGGATTTGGTGTCATAGAGTTAGGGTTCACAAAATGCCTGTGCTAATTATTACCTAATAGACCAAGTCACGTTCCCCTTCCCCACCCACCCTGTGCCTCAGTTTAATCATCTATAAATTGAGAGTTGAACTACCAACTCTAAATCTATTGATGCTTTGTATATAGGATCTAACCACAGCATAGGGCTCTATAAAGGCTGGATGATCCCTCATAAGGCATACGGTAGAGAGGATTCTTGTTCAGGTAGGTTGAGGCTAGAAAACCCTTGAGGTTCCTTCCTATTCTGATTTTGCATATTTATCTTCGTAGATAACATAATGCTTTAGCTCAATTCATACATACTTCTTTTCCTTAAGGAATGATTGCACCAATGGCAAAATTGTAATGGACCAGAGGGCCTTGTGTAGTTCTATTCTACCTAGATTGAGGTTGATTCTGGCATCAGATCACAAATTTATCTGATTAAAAACATGAATAACAAACATCTAAAGAGTCTTTTCTGTAGTTAGCATCATTGCTATGGCATTGGGAGATACAGGGAGGATTCGGGGTCATTATGCAGCTAGTCCATTTATTCTTTCAATAAATATTGTTAAAGCCCCTTCTGTAGCACTGCGCTGGGCAGCAGGGGAGTTAAATAGTTCAGATGACATGCAGTCTCAGTCCTCCTGAATCTCACATTATAGTAGTTGATGAGAACAAAACATAGGCGACATAAGTCAGAATATGGGCATTAGACAGGCACAGAACAAAGTACTACAGGAGGTGAGAGGGGAAGATGATTACTTACTGAAGGAACAAGTCTTTGGGAATGAGATAACATTTGAGTTGGGCTTAAAAGGATAAATAGGAATTAACAGGCAAAGAGGGGAGGACAGTCTTTCTAGCACAGAGAATCATGGACCAAGCACATGAGCCAAGGCATAGAAGTGCAAGAATACTGTCCTATTAGAATAGAGTATGTGGAGAGGAATAATGTGAGATAAGGCTGGAAAAGTATTATGCTCACACGTGCTCACAGAATCTTGGAACATGGAACATCTGTGACAACTAGGAGAAATAGATCAGAAGGAACATCAGGCAGCCATGGCTTTTTCCCCAAGGTAGCATTGCTGAAATGCATATAGTCTCAAGAGGGATAAACAAATGTCTGGACTAAAATGACCTTGCCCTTCCTCAAATATTTACACTATTATGTAAATATCCATCCCCTAAGGAAAATGGATGGGTCACCTCTACCTGGGCCCAGAAATAATCCAGCCAAAGTGGCCTATCAATGTGGCTACTCAAGTGTGAAACAGAGGGACGTGATGCAGGTTTGAGAGGCTAGAGAGGACAGAAGGATGAAAGGAAATATAATAAAATGCAGGAACATGACAAATCTGGGCCTTTTGCCATGAAAAATGTGAGGTATCCTTGATTCTGGTAGCAAATGAAGTGTGAAAACATATCAAAATGTTATATTCAAAATATGGATGTATTTAATATTTTATGAGACTAGAAATCAGTTACCAAAGGTTGGATGATAAATCAAGCACTGAACAGGTGTACTTGTTCAAGCTTAAGTGTTTGGCTTATGGAGATAAAGTAGTTGTTGGGGGGGGGGGGAGTTGAGGGAGGGGGAGATAGGCACAGGGCCTGGGGCTATTGGAGGAGCAAATAGTTGATATTTAAATAGCAATTTAAGATGCTACTGGAGGAGCAAATAGTTGATATTTAAATAGCAATTTAAGATTCCTTCAAAGCAATTCTGTGAGAAGAGTAGAACAAGTAATATTACCCCCATTTTACAGATGGAAACTGAAATTTGAGGATTAATTGACTTATATTCATTCAGCTAATAAATAATCAGAGCCATGATTTCCACATACAAGTCCCTATGAACCCCAGCCCTAGGGATCTTTTCAATGCACCTTCCTGTGTCTGAATACCCAAGCCCTGATCATGTCTTTCTTTGTTCCCTCATTGACCTATAGACATTCTGTGATTAAATATTCTGTTCTAACATTTTCAGGATGTAAGTGTTTTGTGATACTTTGTATCATCACTTGACCCTTTCAAGTTGTTCGAATGGGTTTACACTTCAAGGTTTCTTTTTTCTACTACATTTGCCTTTCATAGATTTTGACCAGCTCTGGTTTTCTCAAGAGGAATACACATAAGTCAGTAATTCTGCTTAAAGTCCTTCTCTCTCTCTCTCCCCCAGCCCTGACAGATTCTGCCTTCACCATCAGGAAGATTCAGAAATGTGCCAACTATCCTTCTATCTTTTCTCCTACATACTGCTGCTAGTCTAAGTACTAAAGATCTCCTATGTTCCTATCCCCTACCACAGTGGAAAAAATCATCTGCTCATAATTGGAGTAAATAATGGGACAGAACTGATTGGTCTGCGGACTGAAAACACACACTTACACACACACACACACCCACACCCACACCCACACACACCTACCCCTAGCCAAACAAGTCCAAGGTCTCCACTGACTCTTGCCTTAACTATCATGCAGAATCATCTTCCCTGCTGTTGTTTCCATATGGTCCCCTCCTCCCCACCCCCACCTTGTTGAAGAATTGATTTATCAAATCTATATTACTATTGTTACTGCCCTATGGTCCTACTCAGAGTCCCTTCATTTCTTAGTCATAGGCTGTCTACTCCAAACTTGTCTTTCCTGGCTATTTTCCTACTCCCTGAAAGCTCTTTGCCAGCCCCTTCCCTACCATGACCCTAACATACCCTACCCTTACTTTCCATTGTACTCTCTGGAATTCCCGTTCAATAATGGGTAAGCTGCCCCTCATATTAAACCTGTGCCCTTTCCCCAGAAAATACTTTGTATATGTTTGTACTTTACTTTCCCTGTGTGGTTCTCCCCTCCAATAGAATGTAAGCTCTTTGAGGGCAGGAATTATTGCATGTTTGTGTTTTTATTACCAGGCCCCATACAGCACCTGGTATAGAGGAGGAATAGGTGTAGGAACCGGACCAGTGACTTGATTGTTATAGGGAACTCCCAGTAAGGAACTCCCTCTAGCTTCTCTATGGTTTTATTTTTTTCTCTTTTTTTCCTCTATGGTTTTAGAGAGATGCCTCATCCACTGAGAGGCTAAAAATCTTTCCCAGTGTCACACAGCCAGTATACGTCAGAGGGAATACTTTCTGGCCCCACAGACAATTCTTTATTCATTACTTAATACAGCCCCTCATAGTAGACACTTAGTAGACATTTGTTGAATTGAATGCTTAGCTTTTCAGGATAAATTAGTCTTGGATATAGGACTTTCTCCCCACCTCTTTCAATATTCTATACTAATACTTCTTTTCCTTTTTATATTGGATATATAGTCCTCTGTAATTCTGACCAAAGTTCCTAGGTATATTATCTGTCTCTTCTAGGCCTGGACATTTGCATTATTTTTTCTGTGACTAGAAAGCTCTACAGTTTGGCAATCATGTTTCTGGGCATGTTAAATTTGGGGTTTCTGATGATGATGATCTGTGTGATCTATCTAGTTTCATTTTATCCTCTGGTCCCAATACCTATGGACAATTTTCTTTGAAGATTCATTTTAAATAAAATTATCCAAGTTTTTGTTTCATCATGATATTCTGTCATCCCAAAGAAGCTAAAATTATCTCCCTGTACTCCATTTTCCCAAATCATTTGTTCTTCATAGCACTACAGATACCTTGTGTGTTCTTCAAACTTTGCTGTCTCTTAACTTTGATGTAATAGTCCTGTTGTATCACTGAATTTTTGAATTGATTCCTTTGTTCTTTTATTTTAATCAAGGTATCCTTTACCTTGCAAGGATTTTTTCAGGCTTTTCTAAGTTGTTGATTTTCTTTTCAAGGCTTCTTTTATCAAAAACTCTAATTTCACTCTTGATCAGTTCCTTCCTTAATTTCAGTAGGTCTTTCAACTGCTCTCAGAGTCCTTTCAGTCAATTAATTATCTTCTCTCAGCTTCAGTTTTACTTATTACGGTATCATTCTCTTCTTTTGTAGTTTTATCCTGGTATTCTGTTAATCTAGAGTATGTCCTTATTGTATTAAAGAGTTTTCCTATGCTTGTTCATTACCACAGCCACTTCACTTAATTTTTTTTTGTTTTCCCTGTGGACTCATATTTCTGGCCCTAACTGAATTACTAAGATGGGGCAACTCCACTGTGGATGACTGGCAAAGATCCACCCCTCCTGTTGTTACTTCCAAACTTCTCCCTCTTCTACAACTGTCATTTTGAACCCTTAGACTCCAGCAAGGTTTCAGATCCAAGGTAGAGGAGTCAAGGACAGGGCTAATAGCAGCTATGCAGAGCCCTCAGCCTCCAGCTCAGGGTGAGGGCAAAGGAAGGACAGTGGGAACAGTGCACCCAAAAGTGAAGCTCTTTGATATTGGCTTTCATTCCTCACAGAGATTACCTTTCAGGAGTTTATTTTCATTTTTCTCTTTTAGTTATTGATCTTTTGTTCTGATTGTAACATTTCTTATTGTTTTTGAGATACTGGTAGAGGGAGCTGCATTTTGCCAGAACCTGTGACTGCCATCTTATCAGATGTCATCCACATTGCCTCTCAGCAGATTTGCTCAAAAAAAAGCCAGATCTAGCTTCACCAGCAGTATCTCTCTGACTTTTTTCCTTTTCCCCTGATCTCTCAAGGGAAGGCAAGCTAAATAAAGTGCCACTTTAAGGTGAGAGGATATTTAGGAAAAGGTTGACTTATTCTACCAAGGTAAGTTTTTAAGCTAGGTTGGAGGGTATGGAACAAGACATATTAAGGTCATGGTTAGAACAAGAAACAGCAAGTGGGTCATTTGGGGTAGAACGTAGAGTGTGTGAGGGAAATAACATGAAATCTATTTGAAAAAACAGGTAAGAGTCAGATGTGAAGTACTTTGAAAGCCAAAGAGAAGAATTTATATTTTATCCCAGAAGCATGAGGAGCTATGGAAACTCCTTGAGCAGAGGAATGAGATCTATGTTTTTGGAAATCTGATCTCTCTCTCTTTTTTTAAAGGTCACTACAGATTGAAAACTACAGCCTCTGAATAAAGACTAAAGGTATGAGGATCATTCAGTATCATGAAGAAAAGGTCAAAGGAAAATTTAGTAATGTTTTAACATAATAATCACATTTAAACAGCCCTTTGGGGCATACAAAGCTCATTCCTTACAACAATCCTATAAAACAGCATCAACATTATTATCCTCATTTTGTAAATGAAGAGACTAAAACTGGGGGAAGTAAGTGACTTGCTCAAGGTTACTCAACTACTAAGTTGCTGGAGCCAAGATTAAAATTCAAGTGTCCTGGTTCCAAGTCTCAGCTACTACACCATATCTCTCCATCAATAGGCAATCACATCTCTACTTGGGTTGAAGCTAGAGAAAATGGGTTTAAACTAAAGTGTAAGAGAGCTAAGTGGGATGTTAACAAATTTTCTGAGTGGAAGGATGGTCCCATAACAGAATAGGGGCTCACACATAAAATATAAACTCACTGAGAGCAGAAACAGTTCCATTTTTATCTTAGTGTCTAGCACAGTGCTTGGAACATAACGGATGTTTAATAAATGCTTTTTGATTGACTGAGGGAAGCTATGGACTCTTGTTAATATTAGATATTTTAAAAGGACCAACAAGTCTTTTGTTTAGAATGTTTAGATGTGGTCCTGTAGACAGGAGATTAGATTGCATGACCTTTGAAAGCCCATTCCAGACCCTAGCACCTTATGATCTAAGATCAATGAACTCTGAGTCAGAAGACATGGACTCAAGATTCAACTCTGCTACCAATGTATGACCTGTGAGACTTTGGCCAAATCACTTCACTTCTCTGCACCTCAGTTTATTCATCTGTAGAAAGAAGGAATTCGGACTAGACAATCTCTAAGGTCCATTCCAGCTCTGATACTTATAGATGGGCTATTTGAAAGTTAAGGAACCTGGAAAGGTAGCTGAGAAGAAAGTTTAAATGCCATGATGAAAATAGGGACGGGAAATTCCCCTGAAATTACCAAGAGGAGGGAGCAGTACTCTGTCTTATGTTTGTGGAGTCTGTAGGTTACTATTGCTGTTCAGGGGGTAAGACTGATTTTTTTTAATGCTGTGGAAGTTGGAGGAGGAGGAAAAGGAAAGAAGGAAGGGTCCTTTTTTTCCAATTAACAGGCGTTTATTTTTTTTTCTCTCCCACCCACCTGAAGCTATGAAGACAGGTAGTGCAATTGGACTTAGAGTCAGGAAGTCCTGAGTTTAAATCCTACTTGGGACATTTAACTGGCTGTGTGGCCCCCAACAAGTCACTCAAACTTTTTCACCCTCGGTTTCCTCATCTGAGGAAAACAAGATAATAATAGCCCACTTCCCAGGCCAAGGTTGTTGGGAGGTTAAAATTAGATGATATTGAACTCAAAAACTTGTGGAACTGAGTGTTGTAAACTAAAAGTGAAAAATCTAAAAAAAATAGATGAGATTTGTAAAGTACTTTGCAAACTTCAAAATTCTCACAAAATGCTAGCTATTATTATTATTTTAAAAGAAAAACAACACACTCTTAGAACAAATTTTCATATGAAAGCAAGCCAACTTCCCCCATCGGCCATGTCCACATATCTGTGCCTCATTGTGCATCTTGAATCCATCACCTCTTTCAGGAGATGGGCACCATAGATCATCACCAGTCCTCTGGGATCATGGTTAGTTATTGCAGTGATCAAATTTCTTAAGTAACTCAAAGCTGTTTTCACAATGTTGAGAGAAATAAAAATTAAAACAACTCTTAGGTTTTTTCCTCACATCCAGCGGATTGTCAAAACTGATCCAAAAAAAAATAGAAAAAAGTAAAACATCAGAGGGGCTGTGGGAAAATAAGTACATGAATGCACTGTTGATGGAGCTGTGAATTGGTCTGGCCATTCTGAAAAGCAATTTGGAAGTATGCCCCCAAATTCACTTAACTGTATATAATCTTTGACCTAGCAATAGCTTACTATACCTACACACCAAAGGGATTAAAGAAAGAGCAAAAGGAATCATAGGTACAAAAGTATTCCTGGCAGCTCCTTTTGTAGTGGGCAAAGAACTGGGAACTAAAGAGGGTGCCCATCAAATGGAAAATGGTCATTTTTAAGTGGGCTGTTAAGATTTTTTTTTATAAGTTGCACACTTAAGACACTCGGTGAAGCCTTCCAAATACAAAGTGAGACAAAAATAGGAGATCCTCAACAGATGAGATTCCCCAGTAGATGATAACCTTCCTCCCCCTGTGTGGTCCTTGCTTGGCTATTTTGGAGCTAGGGCTGAGCTTGATGGTGATGCTGTTAGTGTTAATAACAGTAATAATGAAAACACATGGAGTTTGTGGGCGAGTGTTCTGCAGGCACCCAAAGCTCTGAGCCAATCTTTGAACATCCTCTGGTTTCCTGAGGGACCCAAGGCAGCTTCTGGCATCCCTGCTTATTGAAACAAGTTATGGACACTCAGTGAGACTGGGGGAAGGCCCCTTTGGCAGAGAATGGAAGGGAGTTCTAGCTTCCTAGACACAGTTCTTTGTTCAGAACCACAAATCCAGTAGCATTTAGCAGACCTGTTTCTCAATGTGGGCTCTTCACGTCCCCCTTAAAAAGGTCCCTTTGCTCCTTGGCTGAGGCACTCAACACAATTAAGTGAACCAAAAACCAAAGGCAATGACCACATGACAAGGATGCTAAGATTTCGGTTTCAGTCCTTGGTACCTGCTGGAGATGGAAGGAGCCCCTTTGAACCAAATGCATCCCATCTAAAGAAAGAAGAGAGTTCATTTTTAACTATGTAATGAACAATACTTTGACATAACCGAAGTAGAAAACAAAACATGGGGAATGCAGCTCTGCTCCTCATCGTTTCTGTGGCTCCATTTCCATGTCATTAAGCTTAGACAAGGAAAGACAGACAGCATCACCTCAATTTTGCTGCCAGTCTTCTCTGAGACAGTTTCATTTTCAACTCCTAGTCAGTCTTGCTTCCTGGTTCTTCCACACTTTGAGTCTGTTTGTTCCTTATTTATTTTGCTCATCTCAGCCCCTTTGCTTCTGGGAGTACTTCCAACTTAAAAAAACTCAACACAATCAATTAAGAGACAAGCTGCTTGCAAATCTCCAGAAAATGAGAAAGAACCCCTCTCTACCTTCCCTCTCCCCTCCCCCCCCACCCAGATATTTAACCAGAGATTCAATCTTGAAACAAAGATGGTAAAAACACAGAGACGTTCTCTGTTGATGACCTTTCAGGCTCAGACAATGATCCATCAATTTAGAGTTGGAGGGGTCCTTAGAGGCTACTTAGTCTCATCCTCTTTTTTTAATAGTCGAGGAAATTGAGTCCGAGAGAGCCTGGCTTGCTCAAGGTGACATAGATAGTAAGCCACTGAGATGAGATTCGAACCAGAGTTCTCTAACTCTGAATTCAGGACTCTCTCCACTGTACCACGTGGGCTTTAATGCAAGGCTATATGAAGGTGAGGAAGTTTAAGCTTCCCTATATAGAGGCAAGCCTGCTTATTCTGCAAAGTTGTCAATCCCTCAACCAAAGTTGGTTTGATGTTTAATTCTAGGGAAAATGGTTTCCTTTGGGAGTTTTTTCCTTTTTTTTTTTTTTTGCTTTGTTTGGTTTGGTAGGAGAGAATAGGAAAAAATAAAAACCATTTCTTCTCTTGCTCTGATTCAGGACCTAGAAAGGTCTGGCAGGGAAAAAAAGAGCAATTTTCGGGCACCTTTTTCTTATGGAACTTACTCCGTTTCATCTTCTAGTTTAGACGCAAACTTCTCTATTTTGCTTTCAAAGGAGACACTTTTCTTACAGCACTTACTACAGTCGACCTTCTAATATTGATACAAACTATGCCATTTGGCTTTTGACAATCTGGCTCCAGTGTACCCTTTCAGGCTTATTATATATTACTCCTCTTCATGTCCACAATAATTCAACCAAACTAACAGTTCTGCTGTTCTTCTCCCATGACATCCCATCTCCTATCTCTGAACTCTCTCACAAGGCTGTGTTCTCTGCCCCTGGAATGCATTCCCCACTCTACCTCTTGGAATCCTTAGCTTCCTTCAAAGCTCAGCTCAAGAACCACAGTAATCCTTTCCCATTCCCCCCAGATATTATTGCCCCCTATCACCTTGTATTTCCTTGGTATATACATAGTGTTCCAAAGGTCTTAGCAAAGTGTTAAACTTTAAAAAAAAGTTATGGGACAGAGATGACCAAGGCTGGTATGCTGTTTGCCTTTGAAAATTTTCTCCAGACTCATGCAGTGAGGTTGCTGAGTTGGGTGGTCACACTCTCAGAGCTGGAAAGTGACCTCAGAAGTCATCTAAGCCTCACCTGATCCAGAAATCACATGACTAATGGAGTTATTTAGCCTCTTACTGAAGACCTACAGTGACAGAGAATACACTGCCCACCTGCTCTCCTTTGTACCAGCAGTAGACGAGGCACTGTCCTTAAAGTCAAGAGATCTAGCTTCTCGTCCCAGGTATGCTAGTAACGAACAACAACTCTTAAAGGCATGTCCCTTAATTTCTCTGGGCCTTTGCTTCTTCATCTGCAAAATGAGAGGACTGGACAAAATGATGGTACACTGGAGCCAGATTGTCAAAAGCCAAGTGGAGTAGTCTGTATCTATATTAGGAGGTGGAATGTCATAAGTGCTGTAAGAAAAGTGTCTCCTTTGAAAGCAAAATAGAGGAGGAATATTTATTCTGCTAGTTCTCAAAAGGCAGAACTGGAAACAATGGGTAGAAGATGCTAGACAGGAAGACTGAGGCCTAATGTGAAGAAGAACTGGCTGATAATTGATGGTTTCCAAAAGCAGAACTCATTGCTGTAGAAGGTAGTTGGGTCCTTTTCCCCCACCCCCACCCACAGAGCCCAAGACAAGATGACTCTTGTCTGGTACTTTGTGGAGGGAGTCTTGTTCAGGTATGGGTTAATCTACACAGCCTCTGATGTCCCTCCCAACTCTAAGTAAGATGCTGTGATTTTATGATTCTGTCTCTCAAGGCAGCTCTGTTAGGAAGTCTTTCTATTAAGATGAAATCTCCCTCTCTCTAGCTTCCACCCACTGTTCCTCTCCAGATGGCAGAGGAAGCTAGAGCATGTGGGGCTGGAGTTTTATTTCTCTTCCCATGCCTCCCCCCAGCATCCAGAAAAATGGCTTACCAAACTTGCTATGCCCTTCCCCTTACAGGGTAACTTCTCCTGCCCTGACTCGATCCTATGAGAAAGATGATCGCCCAAGACAACCACAGTCTTCATCATGAAGGTCAATGGGAAGATTCAGTGCCTTTTCTCATAGCGGGAGGCACATGGTTGAACACCCCCCAAAGTTAAGAGACAGAGACACAAAAACTGTGGTCAAGGCCCTCCACGATCTGGTTCCAAACTATGTTAGACCCTCTACCTCCCAATCAATCAAACTAGTCCTAGTGGTTCTTAGCCTGCAGCTGAGGTAGCTAGGTGACACAGTGGATGGCAGGTGGGGCCTGGAGTCAGGAATACCTGGGTTCAAATTCAGCCTCAGTCACTCCCTAGCTGTGTAACCCTGGGTAAGTCACCTGACTGCTGTCTGCTTCAGTTTCCTCAACTCTAAAATAGGGATCACTACAGCATCTGCCTGCCAGGGTTGTTATGAGGATCAAATGAGATAACATTTGTAAAGCGCTTAGCACGGTGCCTGGCACATAGTAGGTTGCTTCTTTCTTTCCTTCCTTCCTTATCCTCTTTCCCAGAACATATCCCACCTTCCTCTCTGACTATTGCAGGCTTTCTTTTTCACTAAGGCCTGGCTCAGGGACCACTTCTGCCAGGAAGGCTTCCCTGATTCTTTTCAACTAAATGTTACCTCCTCAAATTTTCCCAGATTGCTTTGCCCCTCTCACATTCTGGTTTGTATCATATTTCAATATCTGTTGTATTTTCCCCCTCACTTTAGAGTAAAGCTCCCTGAGAGCCAAGACTATGGGTTTTTTTTCATCTTTGGAACCCCAGAGCCTAGTGCAAAGAAGGCGATGAATACATGTTTATGGAACACAGTTTGAAGATTGTTTCACCTTTAGATGGCAAACATAGACTACAGGGACGGGGTCTTGCTATGCCTTACTTCAGGATTCAGGCTGCCCACTAGGAGTGATCTATGAACATTAACCAGGGGGAAGCAAGTGGGAGAAAGAGTCTGAGCATCCTCAGATCCCAGGTCATTTTCCACTGGGAGGAAAAGAGGGAATCTCTCAAGGCCAACAGTGACCTGGTGCTTCCACCAGTCAATATCCCCTATTGCAGAGGTGGGGACCCTGCAGTCTCGAAGCCATATGTGGCCTTCTACATCCTTAAGTGCAGCCTTTTGACTGAATCCAAATTTTACAGAACAATGTTTATTAAGAATTATATGTATTAAATTTATTTCCTATTACTTACATTTATTAAAATTTATATTTATATTTTTATTAAAATTTGGATTCAGTCAAAAGGCCACACTTAAGGATCTAGAAGGCCACATGTGGCCTCAGAGCCACAGGTTCCCCACTCCTGCCCTATTGGTTCTGTTGTACAAGAATGGACTTTCTTAGCTTCTGCTGGCAGCAGCTTCCACCTACAAAGCAGGGAATCTGAGTCTGGGAGACACAAGGTGGACTGGACAGGGTGAGGGAAGAAGGCAGGGCAGAGAAGGACAATCAGAGAACGAATTAAGTGGGTGTTTCAGGAAGAAATTGGGCTCTCGTGCCTCAATAGCAGATTCTCCAGGGGCTTCCTTTCAAGAGGCTTGAAATACTTTGGTCCCTACTTCCCAGCTGATGGAAAGCACATTACGTTCAGGAGGAGAGGCAAAATATTGCTGTAAGCATCCCCGAATCAAGAGTACTGGGCAAAGACTTGGAGGGGGTTGGGAACATGTAGTTCCCTCTTCCCCCCGCCACTGCCCCCACCCTCCAGTCACAAATTTCACTACAGCATTCTTCCCACCACCGATTCCAAAGGTGCACTTGTGGGCAGCTCTGAGCATCTGGCCTAGTGAAATAAAAATAAGGAAAGATAATGGCCGTGATGAGGACAGGGACAGAGTAATAAAGGAGGTTCTGCACTCTCACTGCCTGGAGTGTTTCCTCCCACCCCCATCCCCACCCCCACGCCCCCACCAAACAAAAAATAAATAAAATAAATCAAGGCGCCAGACTGGCTTAGGGGCTGTCCCACTCTCTCTAGGTAAGGACCTGGACGGAGTATCTTCTCCACATCCTCCTGCAACCTCTGATTCTATAAAACATCCTTCTCAAGAGCTTCAAACTTTTCATATACATTGCCTCTCCCACCACCATACACGGGGAAGAGAATCTAATCCTTAGGAGGGATGGGCAAACCCATTGAGCAAGCAGACTGGGCGGGGTACCTGGATGCTACTCTGTTTGGCCAGATGGCAGGGTCCTCTCTCTCCCACTTCCCAGGAGGTTCTCTGCCTGGGAGAGGGTATAAAACACGGGACTCAGAAGCAGGAAAACCCAAGTTCAAATCCCATCTCAGATGATTTGCTAGATATGTGACCCTAAACAAACCATTAATTTCTCAGTGCCTCATTTTTTCCACCTGTAAAATGGGTAGAAATAAGGTAAGGTTCTTGAGTCAGAGGATCTGGGTTCAAGTCCTACCTCTGATATTTACTACCTGTGTGGTTTTGGGGAAATCACTTAACTGCCTTGTGCCTCGGTTTCCTCAACCATAAAATGAAGTGGTCATTCTCTAGACCTATGAGCTTATGAGGGGGGACATGTATAGGAACAGGACCTGTGATTTCCTAGGGATAGGAAACTCCCAAGTGAGGCAATTCCTTCTACCGAGGCAGGCTGGCACATTCTCTAAAAGGTCAAGTGACTTACCCAGGGTCACACAGTCAGCATGTGCCAGAGGTAGGAATAGAATCCACATTTTCCTGACTCGGAGGCTGGCTCTCTATCCACTAAGCCAAACTGCCCATGGGCTTATATATTTAAAATGTTCTGCAAATCTTACAACGCTATATACACCTTAGCTTATTATAATCACTATTAGCTATATGACCCTTAGCACTGGGCTAAGGACTTTGGTGGTGAAGGTAAAGTGCAGAAATCTAATGGAGGTGGGGGGGGGCAGGGCACCGGTGGGACAAATACACAAATCACAACGTCATCCCCTCCCCCGGCTGGAGAGTGAGATAAGTTCAGAGGAAAGAACCAGGCAAATGCTAAGGAAAATTGGAAGATGGAGCACTATTCCCACTTGGTGTGGGCAGGAAAGACCAAGCTGGATCTTAAAAGAAAGGGCTTCAACAGATGAAGGGTAGGGGGAGGACATTCCAGGCCTCAGTTTCCTTATCTGTAAAGTGAGAGGGTTGGACCAGCTGATCCCCGAAGCCCTTCCAGCTCTGTGTACAGGCCAGGACTCCCCTCCCTATGTTCCATCTCTCCTCAAACACATGGAGGGGGCCACGAAGGAGGGGGCCATTGCCAGGGGGAGTCGGGCGGGGGCTGCATTATCTCCGAGCCCAGCTGCTTGAATCTTCATTTTTTTAATCTCTCAGGAAGAGAGACATTTTATCCAACATTCACTGCATCAGCACCTCTGTAAGTAAAATGTAGACAACACAACGTCTTTATTCATTCCATCAAGAGGTAATTAGGGCTGGGAACAGGAATCTCAGTCTACAGGCACTTGGGCTCCTAAAAGCCAAACAGGTTTCTAATTAGGAAAGGGAAAAACTAGCAGGAAGCTCAGAGAAGCTGCTGCAGGAGAAATCATTCAGACCCATGAGTTCCCTTTTCCTTTCACACACTTTAAGAGAGAAAAAAAATGAGCTTGCTATACAGTATTAGGAAATTAGAAAGACAAAGTGTGAGCCGAATTGAGGAGGAAAAACACATAGACACACACACAGCCCACAACCCGAAGGACCCCCACGGATCCCATAATGTAAACATGTTGGCAAGGCACTTGGCTGAGGCAGCCAAGTAAGACTGAGAGGTAATTTTATTTTTGTTGTTTAAAAAGAAGCAGCTAAAGAAATTGCCTCTTATTACATGCAGCCTCTCTTCACCACCAACCCTCCCTGATCTACTGCTGGGCTACGGCTTGGGGTGCAGGGCAGAGGCAGGTTGAGGACACCTATCAGGCTTGGGAGGGGGAGTGGGGCAGGATCAGAGGAAGTGCAAAGAAGGAGGTCAATGCCATCGGGATTTTTCTGACCAAGCTAAGTGCAAGTGTCTCTGGCAGTGATGGCCCTTAAGGGACAAAGCCATCTCAGTCAGGGTCTAGCATGGGGCTGACAGATGTTCTCTCTGCTTTGTGGGAAGCAGCTACAGAATTGGCAGGGAGGGAGTCGAAACCCCTTCCCTTAATAATAATAATAATAGTAGTAACTCATATCAACATAACACTTTCTCATAAACATGCAATAAAGGTAGGTGGTCCAAATTTATCCTTCTCATTTTATAGATGAGCAAATAGAATGAATCTTCCTTCTTAAGTGACCTGAGTGGGTAGTCATTGTGAGAGTCTAGACTTGAATCCAGATCTTCTGACCCCAAGATCTCTTCACTACACTATTCTTCGTTCATCACA
Organism: Trichosurus vulpecula; assembly: GCF_011100635.1. Lineage (NCBI taxonomy): Eukaryota > Metazoa > Chordata > Mammalia > Diprotodontia > Phalangeridae > Trichosurus > Trichosurus vulpecula. The sequence continues at coordinate 269,217,907 of NC_050574.1, forward strand.
TAAAAAAAAAAACCCGACATCCCACATCACTGTTTATACCTCCTAGAGTATGCTCACTAATTGGTTCCCCTCGTTTCTATCCACCCATTCTCTCTCACCCAACCAGCCCCAATCTCTTCCTTCCATCTACCTCCTCACTGACCCACTGTCTTTGAGCAGTGTGCCCAGCTGATCATTATTAACTCACCCCCCTCCTTTTCCCTTTGTTCAAATATAAAAATGTAGAAGCATCAAATATTTGACAGGGATCTCTTCTGTCAGGGATAGGTACTGGGCATGGATGTCTATTCCTGAATTCATGTTTTTGGCAAGTAATCAGTCTCTTCTAAATCACTGCTCACAGAGATTTCATGGCCATTGCCTTGAATGAGATGGGCTTATTGGGGAAATAAGCGTCCCTCTCCACAAAAGACAAACCAGGCAAAACTACACGAGGATGCCTGTCTTTGCGGACCTTAAAAGGCAATATTTCTAGCCAGCCTCACAGCAGAACACACTATGCTCACATCCCTTCCAGCTATCTAACTGAGGTCATCTTGACATCTGCCTGCTTTGTGCTCACAGACCGTCCCCATCCCCCACCCCCATCCCTCCTCTATCTATGTCTTACTCTGTTCAGAGTTTTTAAAAAATCATATCACGGTTTTGGAAACTGCATGCCAATTGTAGGCTCTATGGATAGATGTGGTATAGAAAATGGGGCAGCTAGGTGGTACAGTGGATAGAGACTCATCTTCCTGAGTTCAAATCTGGCCTCAGACACTTACCGGCTATGTGACCCTGGCCGAGTCCCTTAACCCTGTTTGCCTCATCTATAAAATGAGCTGGAGGAAGAAATGGCAAACCGTTTGAATATCTCTGCCAAGAAAACCCCGAATGGGGTCACAAAGAGTCAGACATGACTAAAAATGGCTGAACAACAAAAATAGAAAATAGCTGGCCTTGGAATGAAGAAGATCTGGGTTCAAGTTCTGCCACTGACACATTCTAGCTATGTGGCCCTGAGCAAGACATGTAATTACTTAGTGCTCTGGGGAGCTCTTCAAGTCCCTTGATTGTACAGAAGATGCTGACCTGCATTAGTAGAGGGAGAGTCCTCACCTGGAGTTCCCTACATGGATGAAATCACTGGTCCAGTCTCTATCCCTATTGATCAACTCATTATCCCTTTGACACCCCAAACTACAATTCCCTTCTGCAGTCACATGTATTATTCCCTCCATTCCAATGCCAGCTCCTTGCCAGCCTCAGCTGTCTCCCTTTTTGTGTTTCTATCTGCGGTGCTTAACACAGGGTCTGACATGTACTAAGTATTTAATAAATGCTTTTCTACTCCTTCAGTTCAATGAGAGTTGTTCTTTTGTTCCAGTCAATCCAATGAGCATTTCAGTAAGTACCTCCTTACTAAATGGTACTGTGCTAGGCACATGCAAACTCCAATCTCTGAAAACTAACCCCTTCTGTCAGCCTTGGCCAAAGCTTCTACGTACACCATTGAATTTGCCCTATATCATCTTTTCCAACAGATTCTACTCCCAGACCTCTCCTCCCTCCTCCCTCTCTCTCTCCCTCTCTTCTTCTCCCCTCTCTCCCTCACCCCCCTCTCTTTCCCTCTTTCCTTCCCCCTCTCTCTTCCTTTCTCTCTCCCTCTCTTTTTCCTCTCTTTCTCCCTTTCCCTCCCTCTCTCCCTCTCACCCCCCTCTTTCTCTTTCCCTTTCTCTACCTCCTCCTCTTCTTTCCTTCTTTCACTTTTCCCTCTCTTACTCTTTCTTGCCCTCCCTCTCTCCCTCTTTCCCTCTCCCTCTCTTTCCCTCTCTCACTTTTCCTCTCTCTCCCCCTTTCCTCTCTATCTTTCCCTCTTTCTCCTTCTTCCCTTTCTTTCTCTCTATCTCCCCCTCCTTCTTCCTCTTTCCCTTTCCCTCTCTCTCTTTCTCTCTCTCTCTTTCCCTCTCTCCCCCTCCCTCTTCTACTTTCCCTTTCCCTTTCTCTCTCTCTTTCTCTTTCTCTTTCTCTATTTCCCTCTCTCTCTCTATCTTTCTCTCTCCCTGCCCCTCTCTTTCCCTCTCTCCCCTCCCTCTTCCTCTTTCCCTTTCCCTCTGTCTCCTTCCTCCCTCTCTTCTCCTCTCTCTCCCCCTCCCTCTCTCTATCTTTCCCTCTCCTATCTTTCCCTCTTTCTCCTTCCATCTCTCTCTCTCCCCCTTTCCCATTTAATTTTTAACCTCTTAAGTATCTACTACTCTCTTCCATTCTTCAACAGCCTTCACTAGACCCTACCAACAATACTATCTTCTAATATCTCTCCTTTTATCAGCCAAACTCAAAGAATAAGTCATTCACACTCATTATCTCCATTTTTCTCTTCTTGGCCCTCTACAGTCTAGCTTCTGACCTCATTACTCAACTGAAAGTGCTCTATTCAAAGTTAACCATCTCTTAATTGCCAAATTAAATGACCTTTTTCTCAGGCCTTATCCTTCTTGACCTCTCCCCTGCATTTGATGCTGTAGACCACCCTGTCCTCCTGGAGACTCTCTCCTGGTTCTCTTCTTATCTTTCTGACACTTTCTCAGTGTCCTTTGCTGGCTCTTCATCCATTTCATGTTCTCTAACAGCGAGTATACCCCAAGGGTCTATTCTGGGCCTTCTCCTCTTCTCTATACTCTCACTTGCTGCCCTTGTCAGTTCCCCAAGGCTTTAATTATCATCTCTATGCAGCTGACAGCCAGACCTTTATATCTAGCCCTTGGCTCTCTCTCGTGATCCAGTGCCGCATCACCAACTGCCTGTTGGATGTTTCAAATTAGATGTTCCATAGATATCTCAAACTCAACATGTCCAAATCAAAATTCATTAATTTTTCCCCAAACCCACCCCTCTCCCAAAGCTCGCCATTTCTGCCAAGAGAACCCACCATCTTTCCAGTCTTTCAAGTTCACAAGCTCTGTCATCATCGACCCTCACTCTCCCTACCACCATATATCCATTAAGTTATCAAATCTCGTCTTTTCTACCTTCACAACACCTCTTGTATCTGTCCCCTTCTCGCTACTCACATAGTTGCCATCTTAGTTCAGATTGTCATTGACTCTCCACTACAAAAGCCTAATTTGTCCCATTGCCACACTTCCCTCTCCAATCCATGCTGCCACCAAAGTGATTTTCCTGAAGCAAAGTCTAACTATATCTCTTCCCTACTCAGTTAACTCTAGTGGGTCTTTATTACCCCTAGGAACGAATATATATTCCTCTGTTCATCTCCAAAGCCCTTCATAACCTGGCTTCAACTTAATTTTTCAGCCTCATTATATATTACTTTCCTTCTCATGACATACAGTCTAGTCAAACTCAGCTTCATGGTGTTGCTTGTTGGAGTTCCATCTTCCATCACCACACCTGTGTGCTAGCACACCTGGAATACAACCCCCCTTCCTCACTCCTGCCTCCTAGAATAATTTTTTTCAAGACTTAGGTCCAGCACTACTATCAAGGGGAGGCCTTTCCTAGTCTCCCCAACTGCTAGTGCCCCCTCTTCTAACCTACCTTGTATTTAATCTGCCTTTACTTACCCAAGTACATATTGCATCTTGATAGGACCTAAGTTCCTTGAAAAGAGGGACAGTTTCATATTTGTATTCCTAAAACTGAGCAAAGTGCATGGCATACAACAGGTGCATAATGAATAATAAATGCTTGCTACTAGACTGTTGATTGTTGAGGATACAAAGACAAAAAGAAAAATAGTCCCTGCCCTCAAAGAATTTAGATTCTACAAATACATTCTAGCGTTTTGTGATGTGAAAAGGTGTCAGTGGAATACAAAAGATGTGGTAGTGATTAAATCGACAAAACTTGTCAAGTGATTGGATGTGGGGGCAGGAATGTGGAGAAAAGTGACAGCCAAGGATGGATCCAAGGTTATGAACCAAGGTAACTAGAAAGATCACAGTGCCCTCAATGAAAATAAAGAAGTTTAAAGAAAGAGATGGTTTGGTTGGGAGATGTGAACACTGTTTGGGGTATCTACAGACATTGAGGTGGAGATGTCCAGGAGGCAGTTGGTGATACAAAACTGGAATCCAGGAGAGAAATTCGGGTGCTGTAGTGGATAGAGGGCCAGGCCTGGAGTCAGGAAGACTCATTTTCCTGAGTTCAAATCTGGCCTCAGAAACTTACTAGCACGATGACTTAACCCCATCTGCCTCAGTTCCTCACCTGTAAAATGAGCTGGACAAGGAAATGGCAAACCACTCCAGTATCTTTGCCAAGAAAACCCCAAATGAGGTCACAAAGAGTCAGACACAACTGAAACAACTGCACAATAAGCAAACACAGGTCTGGGAGTCATCTGCATAGAGGCTAGTTGAATCTACGGGAACCGATGATATCATCAGGGAGGGTAGGCATAGAGGGATAAGAGAATCGGGCCCAGGACAGAGCTTTGAAAAAGAGTTACAGAGCAGGTCATGAATGACTGATCTAGAAAAGAAGACTGTGAAGAATCAAGGCATTGTTATTCACTTAATGGACACGGCCTAAAAATCTGTGTGCAAAACCAGTTTGGATAAATCAAACTCTATTTCTCCACAGATCACAGGATTATAGGATTTGGACATGAAGAAGGTAGATCAATCATGCAGTCCAAAGTCCTTATTTTACAGATAGTGAAACTGAGGCCTAATTTCAGAGATGCTCCATCTCCCTTCCTGATTGATCTGCAATTGGCAATGGTTCTAACACTTTGCCTTTATGTTTCTTATCTCTTTCCCCAAAGGCTCCCTACTTAATGACTTGTAAAGCAGTAAATGAATAGAAATAGATCCAAATGAAAGGAACCTAGCATTGAATCATCTTGTAAGTGAGGAATATTTGAGTGATGTGAATAGTTATACTCTAATTCAAAGGCTTTGCTAGTTTGAATTTTCATCATTGGATTTTCTTAAAGTAAGGCCCACCTGTGTTACAAATGTAAACTGGGTTGAGTTGGCCCAGTCATTCTGGAAAGCAAAGTCACTAAACTATACATGACCTTTGACCCAGCAATACCACTACTAGGCCTATACCCCCAAAAAGATCAAAGAAAGGGGAAAGGATTCCATATGTACAAAAACATTTATAGCAACTCTTTGTTTTATAGCAAAGAACTGAAAACTAAGCAGGTGCCTATCAACTGGGGAATGGTTGAAAAGTAATGGAGTATTATGCAACCATAAGAAATTACCAAAGGGATAGTTTCAGAGAAAACTGGGAAAATTGATATAAACTGGTACAATGTAAAGTAAGCAGAACCAGGAGAACAATTAATGTAATAGTAACCCTGCAAAAACAAACAGTTTTGAAAGACTTAAGAACTCTAATCAATGCAATGACTAATTCCAGAGGCCCTACAATGAAAAATGATACCCACTCCTGACACAGAGGTAAGAGTTTCAAGTTACAGGATGAGACGTACATTCTCATGAAAGGCCAGGATGGGACTGTGTTTTGCTTGACTGTATACTTTTTACAGAGATTTTTTTTCTTTCTTTTTCAATAAGAGAGGAGGGATGAAAGGAGGAACAGAGAGAGGAACAGAGTAAGGGAGGAAGGAAGGAAGGAAGGAAGGGAGAAAGGGAGGAGGGAAGGAGGGGAAGACGGAAGGAAGGGAGGAGGGGAGGAAGCAAAGAGAGAAAGGGAGGGAGAGAGGAAATGGGAGAGGGAAAAGAAAAAAGAGGAAGGAGGTCATTAAAGCATGATTTTGAAACACACAGAAGAAAATAGAAGAAGGCCATATGAAATTATATAGATAAGCAGGACAGCTTTGAAATTTACATATAAAACAGAAGCAAAATACACATAATAGAGATTCACAGTTTGATGTATAACCCTCTCTTTCTGCTCTACCATGTATCTGGAAGTACCACATTTTAGCTGATGCTTGGTAAGAATTTTTTTTAAATGGGGGAAAAAGTCAGCTAAGGGTCATTCATGTCTACAAGTACCATGGAGGAGGAGGTGAGTGACGGGATGCGATGGGTGTAGAGTAGGGAAGAGATTGATGAATGCCTAGAATGTATTTATTAGCAAAGTAAAATGACTTCTGTTCTTGATCCAAATTTGACCAACAAGCAGCAGCTGATTAGTGATAGAGACTTTGGATGAAAGTGAGCGTGTCTTTATAGAATCAACAACAGGCAGGAAGGAGAAAAGCCTGTACTATGAACTTTGGAAAAGTTAGGGGAGAACACAGATGAGACAGTGTGGCACAACTGAAAGTGCACTAACTGGCCTATGAAGATCCAGTTTTGAATCTTGGCTTTAGAAGCAGCCCAGTGGATATAGTGCCAGGCCTGGACTCAGGAAAATTTAAATTCAAACCCAGTCTCAGATACTTACTAGCTGTGCGACTCTGGGCAAGTCACTTAACCTTTGTTTGCTTCTGCAAAAGAGAAATAAGAGTAGCATTTACCTCCCAGGGTTTTTTCAGGATCAAACCAGATATTTATAAAACGCTCTGTACAATGCCTGGCACACAGTAGGTGCTTAACAAATGCTTGTTTCCTTCCTTTTCTACTTGCTCCATGTGACCTTGGTTCACTTCTCTGGGCCTCACTTTTCTCATTTGTAAACTGAGTCAGGTAGGCTAGAAGACTTTTAAAGACCCTCAGCTTTATGATCAATAGAAGTAGTGGATAGAGTACAGGATTAGGAGCCAAGAAAATCTGGTTTTAAATCGCTCCTCAAGCGCATACTGGCTGTGTGACCCCACCAAGTAGCTTAACCTCCATGAGCCTCAACTTCATCTATACAACGGGAATAGTGCTAGCAGCTACCTCACACGATGCTTATGAAAATCAAATAAGGTAACGAATGTCCATTGTTTTGGAAACTTGAAGGTGTTATAGTAAGGCCAGCTAAAGTTATAATGTTCTTGTTATTATCAAGACTCTCCATAGCTCGTGGGGCAGCTAGGTGCCACAGAGAGTAGAGCGCCGGCCCTGGAGTCAGGAGGACTCAAGTTCAAATCCGGCCTCAGACACTGGATGCACTTACTAGCTGTGCGACCTTGGGCGAGTCACTTAACGCGGATTGCCCTGCTTTCCCCCCTCTTAAAAAAAGACTCTACATCTGTAGCTCAATAATCTGGGACCCTGAAAGAAATGATGGCTCAAGAGAATGAAAAGTTCTCATAAGCAACATTCTGACCAAGCAATCACATGATCCTGAGGAGACAGAAAAGGGGAAGATGGGGAGCTTTCCCATGAGTTCAGGTTTTAACAGGACTTTTACAAAAGATGGAAACAGGCACCTATAACAAAGAAATTTATTTCAATAATTCAACAAACACTTCTGAAGTACCAACAGTACTAATAACCTCTCACAATTCAATGCAACTTTAGAGGGAATGAAGGACTCTGCTCACAACCACTCTGCAAGGTAGGCAGGGAAATATGATCCTACTTTTACAGATAAGGAAACTGAGACTGATTTATCCAAGGTCACGAAGCTAGTAATCGGCAAAACTGAGAATAGAACCTAGAACCTCTTATTACCAGGTCACTCAGTAATCATACAAGGCAGGGAAGCTAAGGAACTTACAACCTAGTTGTAGACAGCTAGCCCACAGGAAAGAATTATACGCTGGCGCACCTAGGATGGCTGCTAGCACAGGTTCTTAGGTCCGCTTTTCTAGGAAAGATTGCTCAAAAACGGGTTAACGATCCTACTATTAATTACATTCACTAGTTCACGGGAAAAAAACGTCAGCACTCTGAACATCAGAGAAAATACAAACAGGGAAAATACAAACAGAGAAACTAGCATAAAGACCAACAGACAAGGCTCTGACTGCCTGATCAAAGCAATATTGCTATATGCTTTATATACACCACTGGATCCAGAGAGCCTTTACATTTGAGGAGTCAGGGGTCTGAACATACAGCTACTCAGAGTCTTGAACAGGGAATCATAAATAAGGTCCTTCTCATAAGCCAACCCTCAAAGCAAAACCTCACTGCAGAGTATATATATATACTTTTACCTAAAAGGCTCAGAGCCAGAAGGCATCACAACCCTGGTGACTCAGTACCTAATTAGTTTTAGCACCAAAAGGTGTGAAAGCCTTCCTACAAGCAAGCCTTCCCCTAAGCAAGCTCATCCTTAGGCAAATCCTTCCCCCAATGAGCTCTATGTGAGGTCTATTAATAGATGTGGAAGATCTTACTATCCCATTAACATTACAGCATGATACTAATGCTATGTGTGTTCAGAGAATGGAATGATCCATCCTCTGTGATACTCATGTTAAAGCAGTAAGAGAAGCCTTCATAGAAGAACAAGGACTGGGACTGTGTGCCAGGAATTGAGAAGAAGAAAATAAAACAGACATGGACTTGGAAGAGTAGTGTCAGAAAGAACAAAACCAAGGAATTGAGACTCATAAAGTACACTAAGGACAAGATGAGAGGCTAGATTTTTTTAAAAGTAGGTTGCAGAAAAAAACAAGGAATAGTGAAACCTGCTGTTCAGGGCCAATAATGTAATGTTTAAAACCAACAGAAGAAAAAAATAAATCAATAAGTATTTATTAAGTTCTAATACTGTGCCAGAAATAGATAAAGAGATAAATGAGAAAGCCTAAATTAAGCAATCCCTGTCCTCAAGAAGCTTACTATCTATTGGAGGAGGAAAATGTACAAAATACATACAAGATATATACAAAATAAATCCAAAGTAATTTATTGGGTGGGGGGGACAAGAGATATTAGTAACTAGGGAGAATAAGGAAATGTGTCATGCAGGAGATGGGATTTGAGCTGAACTGTGAAGGAAACTAGGGATTCTAAGACATAGAAGTGAGAATGGAGGACATGCCAGGCATGAGGCACAGCCAGTGCAAAGGCATAAAGACTGGAGATGGAATGTTATGCATGAGGCCCAGCAAGGCCAGTTTGGCTTGACTTTAAAGTGTGTAAAGGAATACAATGCATATTATGCCTGGAAAAGTTATCTTGAAATTCATTCATAAGTGGCTTTCAATGCCAAATAAAGAATTTTATATTTTACCCCTGAGGCAACAGGGAGAAACCAAAGTGTCTCATGAAGACTGTTTATTTGTAATAAATAATACATGATATAATGTAATGATATACTAAGTAATATAAGGAAATTAAGTTTCTCATGTTTATAATAAATGGAATGATATAATAAGAAAATTAAGCATCTTATAAATGTTTATTTATAACAAATAAAATAAGATATAACATAATGAGAAGTAATATAAGAAAATTAAATTTCTCATAATGTTTATTTATAATAAATATTACGATGATATAATAAACATAAGAAAACTAAGTTTCTTGTAAATAATGTTTATTTATTATAAATAAAAGACAATAAGTAATATAAGAAAATAAATTTTCTTATAAATAAATGGAGCAGGCAGATTTCAGAAAAATCAGGAAAGACATATATGAACTGAAGTGAGCAGAACCGGGAAAACAGTGTACACAGTAACAGCCACATTGTGCAATGACAGACTGTAATAGACTTAGCTCTTGTCGGCAATGCAATGATCTAAGACAATTCCAAAAGACTCATGATGGTAAGTACAATCCACATCCAGAGAAAGAACTGTGGAGTCTGAAGGCAGATTGAAGCAGACTACGTTCTTTTTGCTGTTGTTTTTGCTTTCTCGTGGTTTTTCCTTTTTGTTCTGATTCTTTTCATGTGACTAATGTGGAACTATGGTTAATATAATTGTACATGTATAGCCTATATCAGATTGCATGATGTCACAGGGACTGGGGAAAGGAAGGAGGGAGAAAAAATTTGGAACTCAAAATCTTATAAAAGTGAATGTTAAAAACTAAAAATAAATAAATAACAAACAAACAAATAAATAGATAGATAGATAAGTAAATAAATAAATAAGTAAGGTGACATAGTCAGACATGTGTTTTAAGAAGAGCACTTTGCCAGCTGTAAGGATGATAGATTGAAGAGGGAAGAGACAAAGGTAGAGAAATGAATTAAGAGGCTATTGTAACAGTCCAATTGAGGGGTAAAGAGGGCCTGAACCACGATGGTAGTAGCCATGCAAGTGGAGAGAAAGTGATGGACGTGAAAGAGGTAGAAGTAGCATTGCCAAGGCTTGCCAACAGATTGGCTACATGAGGTGAGGAGTTAAGGATCACTCTGAAGTTGTGAACACGAGTGACTAGAAATGGCCTTGGATAAAGATAGGAAGTCAGGAAGGAGGCAGGTTTGGATGGGAAAAGTTCTGTTTGGGAACATGTTGAGGTTGAGAGACCCATGGGACATCCAGTTTGAGACCTGCAGTAGACATTTGGTGATGGTGGCCTGCAGCTCCAGGGAGTGAGACTAGGACTAGGGATGTAGATCTAGGAGTCATCCACCTAGAGGTGACCACCGACCCCACTGTAAATGTAAACAAAATGAATTTTTGTTAATATTTCTCAAAGTTTAGTTTTCCAGGATCCAGGGCCATAACAATCTCTTGCTCCCAAGAGTTAGATATGAGTTCTCCAATTAGGTTCCAATTAGGTGCTGAGTCACGTAGGCTTTAGCATCTTTTTGCATTAAGTCAATTAGATGCTGAGTCAAGTAGGCTTTCATGCCTTTTGGCACAGAGCCACTCAGGAGCTGAGCCTTTGTTTGAAAGATGTATATATTTGGGGAATTGGTATTTTTCCTTGGGGCTCGCTCATGGGAAAGACCTTTTGATTTCCTGGACTGGACTCTGGATAGCCGTTTTTAAGAAGCACCCCCCCAAACTTCCCCCCAGCTGTGAACCCAGATGTTGGTGATATATGTAAATTTTAAAGTGTGTAGCAAGATTCCTAGGGAGATGGAGCCCTGTCTATCGGATCACTCATTAACCTCTGTGATGTAACCTTATACCTTGTTTCAAATCTCTCCATGTTTTAGGCTACTTGTCAGGAATTGATTTTTTCCACTTTCCAGGTGATGACCCTTTCCCTTGAACTAGTGGATGATGCTGGTCTTTCTTGGATGCTACTTCTGCACCTTTACCTTCTACCTATATATAAGCTTAATCTTCTATAATACTGTTCAGAATAAATGGTATTGACTTTTGAGTAAAGAGTGTTCATTATACCATGCAATTCAATCCTTAAAATATATGTGTGTGTGTGTGTATACATATATATATATATGTATATATATATGTATACACACACACATCATTAACATTACACCCATGAAAGCTGATGGGAGCACTGAGAGTTTAAAGAGACAAAAAGGCTCAGGAAAGCCTTGTGATATCCCTACAGTTCGGGCCTAGAACAAGGATGATGAGCCAGCAAAGGAGTCTGAAAAGGAGCAGACAGTCAGGCAGGAGGCAAACAAAGAGAAAATGGTATCATAAAAATGAAGGAAGAAGGGACTGTATAGGAGGGGAGAGGGTGGTCAGCTAAGTCAAATGATGTGGAAAGGTCAAGAAGGATGAAGACTGTGAAAAGGCCATTAGATTTGGCAACTGAGAGATGATCGGTAACTTTGGGGAGGGCAGTTGTGGCTAAGTGATGGGGCCAGAAGCCAGGCTACTATCAGTTACCAAGAGGGTAAGAGGAGAGCTGCTCAGAACTATGTAAGATTTACAGCTCAGTGGGGTTTAAGAGAAATGCTGACAGACCAAGAGAGAAATACGTTATCTGTCCAGAGATGCAGCTTCGTTGGCAGAAAGAATTCCCTGTGAGGAAACTACATCTACTGATACAGAAGGCAACTTATAGTCTTAGAGAATTGCCTGGAGGATATTGAGAGGATGTGACTTCTCTAGGGTCACACAGCCAGTATGTATCAGAGCAGAGACTTGAACCTAGGTCTTCTTTAATTTGAGGCCAGCTCTCTACCCATTACTCCACTGGTGTCCTTCAAAGAAAGAGAAAATAGCAACTCTTCTATTTTTTTTCAATTAGCAACTCAATGAATTATGTGCCATTTTTTTTCAGATAGAGGTACAGGGAAAGAAGAATTCAGAATGGCAACTTGCCCCAGTTCTATAAATGAGGTAGACTGGATCTGATGTCCCACACTGTCCTTTAACCTCACCGAGGCCAATTGCCTCCCACCTCTATCTCGGAAGGAGCTGATATTTCGCTGACTCCCACAAAGAGGGAATTGAACTGAATGAACCACTTGTGGTCCTTTGTCTCTTCCTGTCCCATCCTCTTTCTTGGAGGACCACATCTTCTTGTTACCAGAGACAAAGGACCATAAGTGGTTCATTCAATTCAATTCAAAAACCATCTATTAGGCACCTACTAAGAGCAAGACACTGTGCATGAGAGAAACAATGGTCAAATTGGGCGTATTGCCTAACCTCAAGATGTTCACGGTCTCATGTGAGAATACTATCAGCTGGTCCAGATATCTCTCTGGACAAAGCTTATTTGCTCTCTTGGACCTTAAATTCTACACACTTCTGTAAAATGAGGGAATCGAGCTAAATAATTTTCATAGGATTACACAAGACTCGGAGCTGGAAGACTCAATAGAGATTATTTCATTCAAACTCCTTTATTTTACAGATAAATTCAATTAAGCCCAAAGTCACAGCTTGTGAGTAGTGGACTAGAACCCATGTTCTTTGACTCTAAACCTAGTGTTCTTCTCTCCTGCCCCAGAGGCCCTGGGGCTAAAGGTTTTTCTAAGTGGAAGCAAAGAGAAAACTTTCCATGAGAAAATGTCAGAAGCCCAAGATGTACCAAGCTGTGTCCCTCTGGCCCTTTTTGCTATCAATACCTCTTAAATATATATTTAAAGAATCAAGTGCTCTGCTGAGAAAGGAAGCTATTGCTGCCAAGGAAGAAATGAACAAGCAGAAGGGAAGAAAAACAACGTGGGGGGATGGCCCGGGTCACACTGAGCTTGACTTTGTGTTTTCTGAGCACCCTGTGGGAGCAGAGGATTGCACACAGAGAACACTCCCAAAGCAAGTGGTTGACATCTCAATGCCTTTGCTAGCCTTTCAAGTTGAGTCTTGCTCTTCTCCAGGGGCTAGGTCTCATTTAAGAGCCTTGATAACTAGAAGAAAATGCCTGGGAAGGGCCAATTGGTTGAGCCAATAAGAATTTCTGAAAATTTCATCTCTGACTTGGAAAACATCATGTCTTAGATCAGTCATGCCTTAGGTGTTTGGCTTTTCACATTCTTAATTTGAGCATTGGTCTGAAAAAAGAGATGTGAGAAAATACCTCCCCTAACTCTTTTGCAGGGGTGTGAAGTCCACAGGTATGGAACATTGTATATACCATCTTATTTATATACATACACATATAGATTTTTATTTCCCTTCCTCTTGTTTTCTTTTTTTCAACAACAAATATTCTTTGTTTTAAAGAATGACTTTCTGGGAAGGTGAGGGGAGGGATACAAAGGGAAAATTAGATGATGTAAAAACAAAATACATCAATAAAATTTATTTTAAAAAATAAATTGTTGCCAAAGGAGTATAAGGCAAAGGAACCCTGCTAGGACTTAGAACGGGAAGGTATATTAGACGTTATCTAAGTCATTCTCCTTGTTTTTATAGATAAAGAAAATGAGATCCAGGGAGATAACACATCTGATAAGGGACAGGGCAGGTATTCAATTGAAGATCTGTTGACTACTAAAACAACATCTTTTCCACTATGCTGAGCTGTTTTCCAACCAAAACACTCAAGTTCATATCCCAGGTGGTAGGTTTGATGCTATCATTTCTTAGCTCCAACATAGATTGGTGGGGTAGGGACCCCAAATGGATACTGTAGAGATAGAGTGGGAGAACACACATTTTGGCAAGGTTTGAAAATGGCCAGGAAGAGATAGTGGAGGCCTGGTTCAGGGCAAGATAAAGTAAAATGTCACCTATCAGAGCCCAGAGGCAGAGAGCCATGGAAGGAGAAGAATGAAGAGGATGACCCAGGTCCAAGTGGCATGGTTTGGAAATAGGCAGGAAATTTGCAGATGACACGAAACTGGGAGAGCATATTGGAAGCTGGGAGTTCATATGCTGGAAGACAGAACCAGAACCCAAATAGCTCTCATCAGACTAAAGTTGTGGGCCAATAGAATAAGATTTATTGAATAAGGCTAAATGTCAAGTTTTATATTTGTATAAAAATCACCTTCATGAGTACTAAATAGGGAGATATGGCTAGACAGTAGCTCCTGTCAAAAATCTCTCAGGATTTTAATGAACTTCAACCTTGCAAGTCATTGACAATAGACAAGATGGAAGCCAGGATAGCTAATGTTATCCTGGGCTAAATTAAGAGAGGCACAGTGTCCATAGTAAGGGAAGTAATAGTCCTGCTATAGTCTGCCCTGGTCAGACCACATCAGGAGTATTGTGTTTGGTCTTGGGTGCCATAATTTAAGACCTTTCATATCCAGAGGTAAAGATTCAGTGTTCACTTATAAGCCATTCATGCCCAGGTGTTCTACTTATTCTGGCATGCATGGATCATTCATTTAAGAGGACAGAGAAGGTCAGATGGTGAAGGAAAATTAACATCATGAGCTTATTAGGAAGCACAGGTAAATGTTTACAATGTCCAAGTCATCTTTAGGGCTAGGAAGCTGGGTAGCACAGTGTCTAGAGGGCTGGGCCTAAAGTCCAGAAAAAATTGATTTCAAATCCAGCCTCAGACATTTACTCAGCCCAGAGTCACACAGACCCTGGGCAAGTCACTTAACCTCTATTTGCTTCAGGTTCATCAACTATAAAATAGGGAAAGTAATAACACCTACCTCATAGAGTTTTGTGAGGATCAAATGAGATAATATTTGTAGAGCACTCAGGATGGTACATGGCCCTTAATGAGAGCTTTAAAAGTATCTTTTTCCTTCCTTCTATTTCCCACTCCTAATATCTAATCAAAGATCCAGTACTCTTGATTCTTCCTTTGTAATTTTGACTTTCCTTCCTTTCTATTCTGACTACCACCACCCTTACAATAATTATAACAGTGTAATAATAATAATAAACAACTCACAGTCTTATAGTGCTTTAAGGTTTACAAAGTATTCACTCACAACAACCCTAAGTGGTAGACAGTATGGAAGTGTTACCCCATCTTACAGATGAAAAGACTGAATCTCATAGGAGTGAAGTAATTTGTCTAGGGACACACAGCTAGTAAATAACAGATCCACCACGACCAAACAGAGGGTTCCTGATGCCTGACCATGGTACAGGTATTTTTTTGTCTCCTGCCTCAGTAATTGCAGTATCCTCTTCCTTCTCCTCTTCTCTGATCTCACATCTCGCATGTCCACCTCCAGAGTAGTCTTCTCCAACCTGTGCTTTAATCAGATCATTTCTCTCTCTAGAAATCTTCAAGAATTCCCCAAGGCCCAAAAGTAACAGAAATCATAATGATCTCAGCAGATGCAGAAAAACTTTTGACAAAATACAGCACCCATTCCTATTAAAAACACTAGAGAGCATAGGCATCAACAGAGTCTTCCTTAAAATGATAAGTAGCATCTATCTAAAACCATCAGCAAGCATTATATATAATGGGGATACATTAGAAGCATTTCCAATAAGAACAGGGGTGAAACAAGGATGTCCATTATCACCAATGTTATTCAATATTGTACTAGAAATGTTAGCTTTAGCAATAAGAGAAGAAAAGGAAATTGATAGAATGAGAATAGGCAATGAAGAAACAAAGCCATCCCTCTTTGCAGATGAAGAATCCTAAAAAATCAACTAAAAAACTACTTGAAATAATTGACAACTTTAGCAAAGTTGCAGGATATAAAATAAACCTACATAAATCATCAGCAATTCTATATATTACCAACAAAGCCCAGCAGCAAGGCAGTGTAAGGGCAAGCAAAGTGGGACTTTTTACTGTTTTTTCTTTTGAAGGGCTTCTCAGCACTAAGGCAATGAAGTGCCTTTGATTGAGTCTTGCCTTTGTAGGAAGGCCCACACCTTTTTGCTAATTAGGTCACAGAGAAGTGTGAAGCCCTCAGGCCCTGAAAAAGGGTATATATACTGAGGGTAGTACTTAAGCTAGAACTCTCAGAACTGTGGGAGGAGAGTTTTTGCTTTGGGGGCTCACTCATTGGAAGAGTGTTGGTATGGAGACTCTGGGTAGCCGTTAAGGAGCCCCCCAGCTTGGAAAACCTAGATGTTGGTGCTTCTCTTTCTGGTAATTATGTATGTATTGCTACAGTCAGACAGTTAGAAGCTTGTCTGCTGATTTGCTACTTGCTCTGTTTATATGATTTCTTCTTCTAATTTCTGTTTGCATTTGCTCTGAAGTTCAGGATGCTGATGTTTTCCCCTGAACTAAGTAAATGATATGTGTATATTTAATTATAGTGAGATTGTAAACCGCTTAAATTTGCTTTCCTCAGAAAAGCAGATCAAAGAACCTATGCCAGTAGCCCTCCTGTGTGCTGGTGTTGTTGATCTTACACAGACACAGTAGCAGCAAGTAGCATTGTTGTTATAGAGAGAGAAAGAGAAATTCCCTTTAAAGTAACTGTAGACAACATAAAATATTTGGGAGTTTACCTGCCAAGATAAACTCAGGAACTATGTGAACACAATTACAAAACACCTTTCACACAAAGTCAGATCTAAATAATTGGGAAAAATATCAGTTGCTCACGGGTAGGCCAAGCTAATATGATAAAAGTGACAATTCTACCTAGACTAACTTACTTATTTAGTGCCATACCAATCAAACTACCAAAAATTATTTTATGAAGCTAGAAAAAATAATAACAGAATTCATCTGGAAGAACAAAAGGTCCAGAATATCAAGGGAACTAATGAAAAGAAATGCAAGGGAAGGTGGCTAGCCATATCAAATATAAAGCTATACTATAAAGTAGCAATCATCAAAACTACTTGGTACCGGCTAAGAAAAAGAGTGGTGGACCAGTAGAATAGGATAAGTACACAAGACACAGTAGTCAATGACCAGAAAATGTACTGTTTGATATACCCAAAGACTCCAACTTCTGGGATAAGAAGTAACAATTTAACAAAAATGGTTGAGAAAAGTGGAAAATAGTATGGCAGAAACTAGGCATAGACCAGCATCTTACACCATATACCAAGACAAGGTCAAAATGGATACATGATTTAGACAAAAAGGGTGAGACTACAAGCAAATTAGAGGAGCAAGGAATAGTTTATCTGTCAGATTTATGGAGAATGGAGAATGGATAATTTTTATTACATTAAATCAAAAAGGTTTTGTACAAATAAAGTCAATGCAACCAAGATTAGAAGGGAAGCAGAAATCTGGGAAACAATTTTTACAGCCAATGTCTCTGATAAAGGCCTCATTTCCAAACTATAGAGAGAAATGAGTCAAATTTATAAGAATACAAGCCATTTCCCAATTTACACATATCAAAGGATATTAACAGGCAGTTTTCAGATGAAGAAATTAAAGCTATCCATACTCATATGAAAAAATGCTCTAAATCACTATTGATTAGAGAAATGCAAATCAAAACAACTCTGAGGTACCCCTTCACACCTATCAGATTGGCTTAACATGACAAAACAGGAAAATGATAAATGTTGGAGAAGATATGGGAAAATTGAAACACTAATGCATTATTGACGGAGTTGCAAACTGATCCAACCATTCTAGAGAACAATTTGGAACTATACCCAAAGAGCTATAAAACTGTACATACCCTTTGACCCAGCAATACCACTTCTAGGTCTGTATCCCAAAGAGATCAAACAAATGGGAAAAGGCACCACATGTACGAAATATTTATGGCAGCTCTTTTTGTGGTGGCCAAGAACTGGAAATTGAGGGGATGCCCATCAACTGGGGAATGACTGAACAAGTTGGAGTATATGGATGTAAGAGAATACTATTGTTCCATAAGGAATGATGAGAAGGTGGACTTCAGAAAAACCTGGAAAGACTTACATGAACTGATGATTAGTGAAGTGAGTAGAACCAGGAGAATATTGCACAGAGTAACAGCAATATTGGGCAATGACCAACTTTGATAGCAATACAAGGATCTCAGCAATACCAGGACCTAAGACAATTCCAAAAGACTCATGATGGAAAATGTTATCCATATCCAGAGAAAGTACCGTGGGGTCTGAATGCAAATCGAAGCACACTATTTGCTCTTTTTTTGTTTCTTCTTTCTCATGTTTTTTTCCCTTTGGTTCTAATTCTTCTTTATAATATGACTAATTTGGAAATATGTTTAATATGATTGTACATGTATAGCCTATATCAGGTTGCACACCATCTTGGGAGGGATGGGTAGAGGGAGGAGGAGAAAATTTAAGACTCAAAATCTTATAGAAATGAATGTTGAAAACTAAAAACAATTAAGTAAATAAAATTTGAACAAGAAAAAGAATTCTCCAAGGCCCATCAATTCTGGATCTCCTAGCAGAAAGCACAATCTGGCACCAAACCACCCACCGATCCAGCTGTTTTCTACTCCTCCCCGATATGAACACACCATTGCAAACAAGCTCTTCTACTCATGGTTCCTGCAAGACAACTTGCCCTCTCCCACCTCCATGCTGCTCTTGAATTGTTCCACTTATCTGAAATGCCCTCTTTTTTTACTTCTACTCCTGTGGGAGGGGGAAGTGAATAAGCATTTATGTCATACCTACTATGTGCCAGGTAGTGTGCTAAACACTTTACAAATATTATCTCATTTGATCCTCACAACAACCCTGCAAAGCAGGCACTATTATTATCCCCATTTTATCGTTGAGGAAACTGAGATGAGTAGAGGCTAAGTGGCTTACCCAGGGTCACAGCTAGAAAGTATCTGAGGCCCAATTTGAGATCACGTCTTCCTGACTCCAGGCCCCTAGCACCTTAGAGAAAGTGTAAATCTCCCATGAAGCCTTCCCTGAATATCCCAGCCCAAAGGGATCCCTTTTCCATAGCACATAGTACATTGTCTATACCACTCTCCGACACTAATCACATACTGCCTTGTATCTTCTCACTGCCTCTTTGTCTTTTTATATGCATTTCATCTCCCTAGCTATGCAGTAAATTTTTTGAGGACATGGACTAAGTCTTTTTCTTTTTCCTCCTTAGCACTAAATACAATAGATTGTAGCATACAAGTAGTAGACGCTTAACAAATGTCAGCTGATCATACAATTGATGATAGAACTCAGAAAAGATAAATGGGCAGGCTGATCAATTCACCTTCACCGCACCAGGACCTGCCATTCCAGAGAATACCATAATCCCAGTCAGCCTCCATCCAAAATAGCAGCAGCCCCACCCACCATTACCCTCTTTCTCCCAACCTAGAGTAGACAGCATGAAAGGAACATTGGAAAAGACACAGGATTTAGCATCCGAGGCCACGGGCTTAAATTTTAGCTTTGCCATTTACTACCCGTGGAACTTTGGGCAAATCATTAAATGAGGGCATTGGACTATGTCATGCCATCTACAGCCCTTTCCAGCTCTAAATATATGATGTTGCAATCCCAGCAACCCTCCCTAAGTTGTAGTACCCCTCTCCAAGCCTCATCAGCCCCAAAGAGAGAAGGAAGTTGAGCCACGAACTAGCAAAGACAGGCAGATTCATGTATGCACATGCACACACAGGCTACTAGCTCTGCCACAGCCTGCATGCCACAGCTCACAATCTGGGACAATAAACTGAATTCATGAATATAGCGTGTCAGATGCAGGCAGCCAAGAGACTGACAGCACTTTTTATACCCAGCCCTGCAGGGCCAGAGCAATTACTTTTATCAGGGATGAAATTAGAAAGATCTCTTAATAATGTAGCTTATTGCCTCTTCTGACTTGCCCCAGAATTCTGTCCCCACCCCTGCCTCAGGGGCAGGTCTCTGGCTTCCCTCTACCACACTGCCCCAAAAGCTCATTTTTCCCAACACCGTGTCTTGATTTAAGCCTTATCCCCTCAAACTAGATCATAGGTTTAGAGCCAGAAGGGTCTTTGGAGCATCCAGCACAACACCTCATTTTATAGATGAGAAAAACAAGCCTAGGGAGTTTGAATGGTACTCTCCAACTAAAATAGATATTAGGCAGTATCAGAACTGGGATGAGAACCCAAATCTACAATACCATGCCAGGTGCGTTGGCAACTTCGGCCTCCTACTAAGCAATAAGATTCCTTTTCCTCGGACCATAGAAATACAGGGCTTGCTAAGAAGAATGCTTTACACTGAGATTGGTAAAAATCACCAGCCACAATTCCTATACAGAGTCCTGGTCCACATCCCTAAGTATCCTAGTTGGTAGGCAGTTGGGAAGGTGAGTTAAAATTCCCCTAAGCCACTTAATCTAGCTAGACCCAGATCATGCTTCACCTCCCATCTAGCTATCCACCAGAAAGCCAAGGTCCATCCAATGTAGGCATCTTGTCATCCATCCTGCTGACATGATCATGCCCTTCCCTACTTCCCTTTCTTTTCTTGTTCTTATTCTGAGGATGGTAATCAAATCAACATTCCCATTGCTACTGGAAATATTGTGAGAATTCACTGCCTATGGCCCTGTTATTCCTCAGGCCAAAACTTTTCCAAAGACCACACTTCACTACATGTTATATATTCCTCTATTAGAATGTAAACCCCCCGAAGGAATTCTCTATCTCTCTCGTGTTCGTATCCCCAGGACCAAGCCTAATGCCTGGCACATAGCAGGTATTTAATAAATGGTTGTTCATTCAATTAATCCTACACCCTCTTTTTTGTGGGGGCAGGGGGATGGGGATGCTCTGCTTTCTTCCTGACCAAAAAGCAACCAGACCCTAGCTGGGCCCATGTCTTCAGGGACATCTGGCCCCAGATAATTAGGATATTTATGCCAAGTTTCCTCCATTGCAATTCCCATTATGTCACTGCATTCTGGCATTCTAAAGCAGCCCCGTCATAAACATTGCTTTGATTACAAGCAGAGATTGTTGCTTCTAATAAATAAGAAAGTATAATGTATACAGAGGGAGAGAGAGACACCTCTATATTTTCAGTTTTGTAAAGACAAATAGCCTCGATTGTTTAATCAATAAAAATGCCTCTCCGACTCCTACTGTTATTACAAAGCAATTTCAGACAGAGTGAAATAAGAGTATCAGATCTGTATTCCTGTCATGGCAGGCAGGGCCTGATTAGGCCAATAGATGGAGGAGCTGACCCATGCCCCCACACCCTCCATGGCAAGTGTCTGGACAGTCTTCTCCTCACTTTCCCATCCTGGGCTCTAGGAAGCTCCTGGTGCAGCAGTGGGGATGGCAGATGCCCCAGTCCCAGTTGTGCTCCATGAATTGAAAAGCAAAAAGAATGAAGATTCATCTAAATTGTAGGGTTGAATCATCATGACATCCCTGGGGAACAAGACACATGCATACACAGAAGACTGAAAAACATCCCTGGCAGGGACACAGAAAGGGCTGCAATTAGTAAGGGAGGAGTGAAGAAAAAGAGAAAAAAAGGAAAGGGAGAGTGAGAGAATGGGGGACGGGAAGAAGGGATGTAAAGAGGAAGAAACAGGAGGAAGAAGAGGAGGAGAAGCAACAAGATGGGTGGAAGCAAGAGAAAGTACCGTGGGTGGCCCTGATGGGGTTAGTGGTATATGTGGAGTTAAAAAATGGTACCTTGGAGACTACTTGCTCCACACACAGAGCTGATCAGGAGGCAAAGTTGAATGAAGAAAGTGAAAAGAGGAGGAAGACCAGGACAGGAGGAGTGTAAGCAGGGAAAGGCCCTGTGGAGCTCAGTCATCCAGACACTCAGTCCTATCTGGCAGGGTCCTGAGGATCTCTCACTGCTCGAGCTTGGGTAGATCACAGTATTATTTCACCAGAAATAACCTTCTCTCTACAAACTTCCTCCCAAAAGGCCTTGTTGTTTTTCTTCTCCCCACCCCCACCCCAAGAACATAAGTAGTCTGTCACTACCCCTCACCACCTGTCATTCCTGGCTTCTACGTGGGCTGGGACAAAACTGTGGGTAGCCTCATTCCTTTCCCCTCCTCATCCATCCAGCCAGCTCTTCTGACGTCCCTTCATCTCTATCCTTCCCAAACCTGTCTCTTCAGTCTCTCATTTATAGTCTAGGAAGTTCAAATATTGAATCAGCTGTATTCTGCTTTTAATATTCATTTTTTTCTACCCTTCCACCCTACCTGTGGCATTGTAGTTGGTGTTCAGTCATTTTCAGTCATGTCTCACTCTTCCTAAGTCCATTTGGGGTTTTCTTGGCAGGTATACTACAGAGGTTTGCCATTTCCTTCTCCAGCTCATTTTACAGATGAGGAAACTGAGGTAAGCAGGGTTAAGTGACCTGCCCAAGGTCACACAGCTAGTGAGTGTCTGGGGCCAGATGTGAAGTCAGGAAGAGGAATCTTCCTGACTCCAGGCCTGGTGCTCTGTCCACTGAGCCACCTAGTTGCCCTCTGTGGCAGATAGATTTAAATTTCAACATGAAGTACCTACTACCTCTTTGATATCCCTGATATCATGGCTGTGTGGAAGAAAATGAGGGCATCGTAAATAGAACTCTGGTTTTAGAGACAGGAAGATGAGGAT
The DNA here is from genome assembly GCF_011100635.1 of Trichosurus vulpecula. Lineage (NCBI taxonomy): Eukaryota > Metazoa > Chordata > Mammalia > Diprotodontia > Phalangeridae > Trichosurus > Trichosurus vulpecula. The sequence continues at coordinate 269,240,467 of NC_050574.1, forward strand.
TCAAATCCCACCCAGAACCCTTGCTAGCCTCATGAGCATGGGCAAATCACTTCTGTAGGAGCCCGTTTCTTCATCCATAATACAGGGGTGCCATCTGAACATCATAGGGTTGTGATGAGACCACAATGAGATAATCTATGCAAAGTCCTTTGCACAGTTTAAAACACTATATAAATATTAATAAATATCATCATCATTCTTATCTGCAGCCCTGTTCACCACCAGCTTTCAAATAGGACTGAGCTCTTACATGTTGGATGTGTGAGATGTCTGATTCACATTTCCCCCTTACTCAGGTGAGGGCAGAAAGAAGGAAGAGAACAGAAGGAGGAGGAACATAAATACAGAAGTAGGAGAAAGTCCCAGGAGGAAGATGCTTTTCCACCAACACATCCTGAGTAGGCTTCAGCCCTGCCTACAGGGTTCCCTTCTCCCCAGAATGTAGGGGCTACAATAGAGTATTTCCTAAGGAACAGCTCTCCCTCCATCCTCTCTCCCCTCATCTAGGGACCAATTCAGCATCATCTCAGCAGGGAGAGTGGAATGGCAGACAAAAAAGACAGAGGGCTTTCTCAGGGTAGGTCTGCTATTGTATTGTCTGGCTTTTTCTTATTCATCCTATAAAAAGCTTTCTTCTTCTGCCAAATCCCACTTTTCTTTCCATCTGATTCAATTCATTTGAACTACCATTTAGTAAGTGCTTATAGAGAACAGGCTACTAGGCTAAGTACTAGAGGACATACAAAGTTTAAAGAAAGCGAATCCCTGGTCTTTGGTAGCTTATATTCTACTAGAGGCCTATTCACTGAATGGGCGTTACCTCACTCAAAGTGAGAACCTGAAAAGATCTTAGCCTGAAAGGGCCAGGGTCTCCCAATGCATCCTGGGCCACTGAATGGGCACTGCCTCAATCAAACTAAAACCTGTTAAGGACCTTAGCTTGAAAAGGCCAAAGTCCCCACTGCATCCTGGGCCTCTCCAGTCATCCTGATAAGTATCAGGCCACTGGACCTAGATGGCTCCGGAGGAGAAAGTGAGGCTGGTTACCTTGTACAGCCCTCCCTCACTCAAATCAGAGTCAGCTGCAAGTCATGTCATCATCCCCCTGATGTCATGGTCCTCTTCAAAAATGAAGGACAAACACAACAACAAGAGGAATAGCACATATATAGATAGTTGGCATTTATATAATACCTTAAAGCTCTTCACATGCATTATGCCATTTGGTTTGCTCAATAATCCTGTGAACTAATGACTCCATATGGGTATTATCATCCCCATTTCACAGAAGATACTTTTGTAGATAGGTAAGAGAATTATAGATGCAGCTAGATGGTGTAGTGGATAGAGTACTGGGCCTGGAGTGAGGAAGAGTCATCTTCTTGAGTTCAAATCTGGCCTTAGATACTTACTAGCTGTGTGACCCTGGGCAAGTCATTTAACCCTGTTTGCCTCAGTTTCCTCATCTGTAAAATGAGCTGGAGAGGGAAATGGTAAACCCCTCCAGTATCTTTGCCAAGAAAACCCTAACCAGGGTCTCCAAAATCAAACATAACTGATAATGTCTAAATAAGAACAAGAGAATTATAAAACAAAGTGCCATGTGAGGTCCCAGGAGGAAGGTACTTATCCACAGGGATGGTTTCATGGAGGAGGCAGAATTTGGACTAGGTTTTAAAGGATTCTAGAAGTAAATAAGGAGAAGAAGGATAATATGGGCATGGGGAACAGAGTGAGCAGAAGTCAGGGGGTGGGGAGGAAACACAGAACATGTTTGAGGGACAGAGAGTCCTCTAGTTTGGCTGGAACTTAAAGGATATGAAGCAGAATCATATGAGATCAGGTTGGCTTGGTAGGCTGGCACCAGATTGTATACATGGCTCTATGTAAACTATGCCTAGGACCCACCAAACTAGAAGCAGATCCATAGAGGGAAAAATCGTGACCATTCAAAAAAAATTTGCAGGATGAAAACTGTAACAAAGATCTCTTCTTTAATGTGTGTGTATGTGTGTATACATACACATAGAGCAAGGGGAGGCACAAGTTTTTGAGATATTTTCATTGGAAAACTGTATTAAATTATGAAAATGCAGCCACCAAAGGGAGATGCAAGGCAAATGAGTTTGGACTTGACTCTGGACTCTGCTCCCTTCTCAAATAGAGCATAAAGCTCATCCAAATTCCATGCAAACCAATCAGCTTCATGTAAAGCAACTGATGCCTGGCATATAGTGGATGCTTAACAAGGGCCTGTTAACTTGCTGACTTTCTTACATCAGAATATAAGCTCCTGACGACAGGGACTTTAAAAAAAACTCCAAGGCCTACTTAGCACAATTCCTTGGGTTTTGTTTTTTGCCAAATTTTTTTGGGGGGAGAGGTTTGAGGAATTTGCTACCCCAAAGAAATCACAGTGATTTGCTTGGCATAGAGAGCTTCTTGCGTGGAAACTCCTTCCACTAAGGCAGATAGGTAACTCATCTGCAACTTACAGTATTTTATTTCCTTTTTTTCGTAGGCACAATTGAGGCTATGTGACTTGCCCAGGGTTACAGGCTGGATTGGGACTCAGGTCTTCCTGACTCCTGGGCTGGTGTTCTATCCACTGCACCACCTAGCTGCCCCTGTAACTTATAATCTTAAGGGAGGACGTGGGTACACTGAGAGGCCAATAGACTTGCCCAGCATCACACAACTGGTATATATCAAGGGTAAAATTTGAACCCAGGTCTTCCTATCTCCAAGGATGATACTCTATCCCTTGTGCCATAATTCATAAACGCTTGTGGAACTGCTTCTTGTTAAACTCTCCTTCCATCCTCCAACACATCCCCCATAGTGTCTAGCCTTCACACACATCCGATATTTGCCCTTATTTAGGGGAACCCCAGCATCCACAGATCCCGTCACCCCCTCCCCTTCCACAACTCACCTCCTCCAACTACCTAGCCCATATTGTCAGGAGCTCAGGCCCCAGGCTGGTGAAGGCTCTGGAAACCCCTGCTGTCATCTACCAAGGATATCAAAAGGGTATCTAGGTTGTGGCTGTGCTCCCTGGAGCTGAGCTAGTGGATATGAGCGCACACAGCCTTGGAGCTGTCCACCACCGCTGCTGCTGCTGCTGCCACTGCCACCCAGGCCCTGCTCGGGCATGGAGTGTGTTCATTAAGCTTCCAGCCATGCTGAATCCCAGCCAGTTACTCACGTCTGACTAAAAGCCTGGCTGACGCACGCCAGGGAGGAGGGGCTGAGGCCAGCAGGTGTGACAGCCCAGCTCAGCAGCAATAGCCTGGCAGAAAGACAGGACGAAGGGGAGGTTTTCTGAGCTTGGGGAGAGGTGGAGGGAGAAGGGCAAGGAATAGCATAATTTTATGCCTGGCCTTTGCAAGAAGACAGGCAAAATGACTTGGCGATCCCGGAGCTCTCTAAATTAGCTGCATTTTATAACTCCCCCGGGTCTGTCGGGAAATGTCCCATTAAATCTTAATGATTTGCCTTCCAACCAATTCCCAGGCAACTCTGGCCTCAGGAGAATGGGAAGCCCTAGGGACTAGGGTTGGGAGTTCTGGCTGGAGGGATGGGAGCGTGGGGGAAGGGGCGGAGGGGACAGCTGAGTCATTTACACAGTAGGCTTGGCCACTGGCTGCAGCTTCCCCCTTTTCTGGTAGCTTTCCACTGCTTGTCACCCATGCCTGGAATGCACTCCCTCCTCCTCTCCAGCTTCCAGCCTCCCTGGCTCAGCTCAAATCCTACCTTCTGCAAGAGGCCATTCCTGGTCCACCTCCTTCACCCCACTGCTAGCATCTTGCCTCTGAGATTACCTCCCATTTACACTGTAGGGTGTGTGTGTGTGTGTGTGTGTGTGTGTGTGTGTGTGTCCTATGTATCTAATTGTTTGCATACTATCTCCACCATTCGAATGTGAGTTCCTTGAGGTCAGAGACCATGCTTTTTCTTTTCTCTGTCTCTTAGTGCTTAACATAATGCTTGCTACATAGTAGGTACTTAATAAATGCTCTTTGGTTGGTTGACTGATTGATTGACACATAAGTCTTGAGAACTCATTGTCCAGGTCCTTTGAATTAGAGAAGCCTCCATCCTCTTGAGCCTTTGCTTCTTCTTCACAATACCCATCTTCCCTTTATTAGCCTTAGCCTCCTCACCCAGGAAACAGGACTTCTCCCCGCCCCCCCCCAGGGGTCTTCAGATATCCAGGATGAAGTGATGGGTTCAAGCTCCAACAAGAAAAACCATTTAGTACCAGACTATCCTCCCATATCTTCCTCCAAGGGGATAATATGCCCCCCTCCCATCCCTTGTTACTTACACCCCCCAGTTGTAATGGGAACAATCATGAGTGGCTTGAGATAATCAGAGGAGGTTATCAAGAAGATCTAGTCACACTCTAAATAAGAAAGTTCTTCCTTGTATCTAATCTGAAGCCCATAGCTCTAATTTCTCAACAGAATGGAGAGGGAGGAAGAAACAGGAAAGGGAAAGAAAAATGAAGCCAGTTTTAGAAGTGAGTGACCCAGTGTCTTCCTTCACACACCCCAAAGCAGGTGGTTTATGAATGCCCAGTTGGAGAGAAGAAAGACCTTGAGCAGAAACACAGAGGTCAATCCCAAGGCAAACAACAGCAGGTAGTGTCCCCCGCCTGCAGGAGGGAACATGGTCTGGTGGTCACAGTGGAGCCCTGGGAAAATAAGCCTGTAAACTCCCTCTCCCGGCTCTGCCACTGCCTCCCTGCAGCCACTTCCCAGCCCTCAGTTTCGCCAACTGGTCAGTGCCAAGAAAGCTTTTCTTTTTGGGTAAAGCCTTTTCATCTCCATCCTCCATGTCCCTTCACTTCCCCCTATCTCTATCCAAATGCTGAGGGAAGGTCTGATCCTCTCCTCCTTTTGACCCCTGAATGTGCCAACTAAGAGCTGCCTTTCCTTGCCTCCACCCCATCACCTCCAGTGCCTGACAGGACCGTTAAACAGAAAGCCAAGTTTGTTTACAAATCCAATTCCTTTCTTGGGAGCCCAACCCCAAAGATGAATCTATCACCTATTTCCATTGTTAGGTCCATTTTTAAAGTTATTATTGTGGGTGCTTAAGATGTCAACAATGAAGAATCCTGTTGTCGCACTAATTAATTCAGCAATCTCCCTGAAATAATAGGAGCTGTAATTGTAATTCTAAACTCACCCCTAGACCACTGGAATCAACTAATTAAACAACAATCACCCAGCCCCGCTGCTTTCTGGAGGAAGATGGACTATTCCTTTTTATAGCCACAATTAGGCGACACATTCAATAATCAGGATGAAATACAAATTTACCCAGGAGCCCACTAAATTATGACCATTCATACTTTGTTTTCCTCTCCTCGCCTCCTGGAAAACACAAAGGCAGTGCATCTTCCAGCTGCAGCAGGAAGCCCGCTGTGTGGCTGCTCAGCCCTTGGATCACCTCTGAGCTGCTCATTAGGGTCCCCTGCCAACAGTAACAGACTTGCCGCTCAGCCTGGGACATGGGACATCAGCGATGGAAAGTAGGCACTGCTGGACTGATCCAAGCCAGCCCCGCTGATATCTCCAGTGGGCTCCCAGCAGGAAGCAAAGGGGGTGAGGGAGTGAGGGGTAGGGTAAGGCTGTGAGTGAAAGGGACAGAAAGAAGGGAAAGTGGTTAGAAAGAAGGAAAATGAACCAGGAGCTATAAGCTACATGTGTAACACACTTGGGCTTGCAAACACCATCACTCTGTTCCTTCCCCTCCTCCCACTGTCACCCCTGCACCCTCCACCCCATTCAGTCAACATGGAATCCTGGCTGGAGACCCAGTGGAAAGAGAGCATTTGAGGGCTCATCTTCCAAAGAAAGTCTCTCCCTACAGTAATGTTACTGGGTGGGAGCTGGTAGGAAGTCCTGCTCTGGCAAAGTAACAGAAGGAAAATGATGCAGACAAGTGTCATGAGGAGCCGTTGAATGAGGTGTGAAAATTAAATCAGGTACAAAGCAGACCGCCAGGCTGAGAGAGGGAGAGGAGCCGTGGAAGGAGATAAATGGAAAGATACCAGCACAGAGGAGATGTCAGTGGGCTTCTAGCCCAGCAGAAGACAGGCTTTCCAGCTTTTGTAAGATGTTTGCATCTGCCTCACCCAGAGGGAGGCAAAGGAAGGAGCCTTAAGGAGCCCATGAATTCATCAACAAGGGGCTACATCAGAGGTGAAGAGCAAGGAGAGGCAGGTATCCTGTGTTTTCTTCAAGGTGGGGGGAGCAGAGGTTTCACAAACTGTTATTCAAGGTTCCTTGAAGGAAGGAATTAGTGGCTGGGAATGGACACTCTTTGAGGGCAGGGCAGGGCAGGAAGTGATTTTGTTTTCATCTTTGTATCCCCCAGCAGTGCCCCAAAAATACCTGGCACACAGTAGGTGCTTAATAAGTATTTGTTGAATTGAAGAGACTTTTTATTCTACTATATTGTCTTTTCTGTTGATGGGACTTAGATAGTCAAATGACTGGGCCTGTGAATGGGTGAACATTGTCATTTTAGAAGGCAAAATGTGGGGGTAGGGGGAAAGGAAGAGATTTTTTTTTTTTGCATAGAGGTGAGAGAGCTGACTTTATATCCCGGAAACCCTGGGTTCAGATTGAGCCTCTGACACATACAGGCTGGGGCTGGGGGTAATTTGCTAAGATATAAGTTGCAGAGAGGGTGCTGAACCACACTGGAAGAGAAGTTTCTTTATTTGGGGAGTTCTCTATACCAGTGAAATCACAAATCCAGTCCTGAGCCTTAATTTTGTGTATGCTTCTCCAGGGATATATTGTAATAGGATCAGAGCACCAGAGCTGGACCAGCCTTCAGAGATCCAGCTCTGTTATGCTGCAGATGAGGAAATTGAGGCCCTGAGGTGATATGAATTGCTCATCGTCACATAGATGCTAAGTGTCAGAAATGAAATATGAACCAAGGACCCCAGATCCCAAAATTCTCTCTTCTATATTCATGTTTTCTGCCCTTATAGGATATAAACTCCTTGAGGGCAGGAAATGTTTCATCCCTGTCTTTTTTATCTCCAGAGTATGCCTGGCACATATTAAGTGTTTAATAAATGCTTATTGGTTTATTGATAGACAAAAAGTACAAGGGGTAGAGCTGCAAGGTAAGTTAAGACTATGAGGTCCTTGACAGCAGAAACTATACCTTATTCTTCTTTGTCCCATCTCCCTGCACACACAGGTGTATCTTGGTCCCAGGTCAATAGTCAATAAGCATTTATTAAGTACCTACTATGTGCCAGGCACTGTGCTAAACACTGGCAAGACAAAAAGAGGCAAAAGATAGTCCCTTCCCTCAAGAAGCCCACAATCTAATGGGAGAGACAACAAGCAAACAAAGATAGATAGATAGATAGATAGATAGATAGATAGATAGATAGATAGAGATAAAGAAGCTCTACGTAGGAAAAAATGGAAATAATTAAAAGAGGGAAGGCACTAGAATTAAGAGGGGATGGAAGAGGCTTCCTGTACAGGAACAGAGGATTTTGCCGAACAGACCCACCCACCAGCAGCTATTGCAATAATGCAAGCATGAGGTGATGAGAATCTGCACCAAGATAGCAGTAGTGTAAGAGAAGAAAAGGTAGCATATTCAAGAGATGGTGACAAGGTGGGAAGCACAGGCCTCAGCAACAGGCTGGTATGGGGTGGGGCTGAGAAATAGTGAGGATTTGAGGATGACACCTGGTTTGTGAGCCTGAGGGACTGCAACGGTGGTGGCACCCTCCATAGTAATAAGGAAGTTGGGAAAAGGGGAATGTAAGATAATGAGTTCTATTTTGTACAGCACTGTATAGCACTGAGGTGATAGCACTGAGCACATATGGTTGAATCACAAATTCTGATACAGTCATATATCAAAGCTCCATGGAAATTCAGTTTGGTTCATTATTTACTCAATCGATTCAGCAACAATAATTCAACAAGCATTTATTAACCACATACAAGATATTGAGCACAGGGCTAGGCACCAGATGATAAATTAAAGAATGGATACAATATTTCATGGCTTTGTGGAGCTTTCTATCTAGTGAGGGATATATATATATATAATACATATATATATGTATATATATGTATGTATATGTGTATGTATACACACATATATTCGATCTAGTGGGGATATATGTGTATATATATATACATATACATATATACATGTACATATACACATACATATGCACAAATGGCTAAGATGATGATACATGGCAAATTCATTATTGGGGATCAAAAATGTCATATGAGGTCTGAAAAAAAGGTCATTACCACCTGGAAAGGGTGGGGAGCAGAGATTGGGGAAGCCTTTCTAGAGGAGAGATCATTGTTTTTCCCTCCTCACAGCAGGGCTTCGTCTGTAAAGAAGCATACAAGAGACTTCAAGAGGTCATCTGCTATAAACAGAATATCACTTAAATTAACCTTACAGATGGTCTTAAAGAATGTTTTCTTTTGTTTATAATCAAGTGGCAAAAATGTCACTCTATCTGTTAATTTTCCACTTATCCTGCCCCCCCATTTCCAGAGACTCCTATCTTCCTTTACAATTTATTATCTCTTATTACTGGAAGCCAACTCAATTCAGGAAGGATTTAAGTACCTACTGTATTTATAGCTCTGAGCTGTTTTTCTCATACATAAGATAACATAATTAGACTAAATTGATACATAAAGTACTTTCCAGAATCAGCAATGCCACTACTAGGTCTGTATCTCAAAAAGATATTTTTTAAAAAAGGGAAAGGACATGTATGTACAAAAATATTTATAGCAGCTCTTTTTGTGGTGACAACAAATTGGAAATTGAGTAGATGCCCATCAATTGGGGAATGACTGAACAAGTTGTGGTATAGGATTATAATGGAATACTATTATGCTACAAGAAATGATGAGCAGGAAAACCTGGGAAGGCTTATATGAACTGATGCAAAGTAAAATGAGCAGAACCAGAAGATCATTGTACACAGTAAGAGGAATACTGTAAAATTATCAACTGTGAATGACTTAGCAATATAATGATCCAATTCCAAATAACTTATGACGAAAAATGCTATCCACCTCCAGAAAAAGAACCGATGGAGTCTGAATGCAGATCAAAGCGTACTTTTTAAACTTTATTTTTCTTTGATTTTCTTGTCTGTGTTTTCTTTTGCAATGTGTCTAAAATGGAAATGTTTTGCATGACTTCACATAAATAACCTACATAAAACTGTTTGCTTTTTAAAATACTGAAGAGAAAAGGGAGGGAGGGAGAGAATTTGGAACTCAAATTTTTTAAAATGTTAAAAAAGTGATAGAGAAATATTAAATGAAATTAAAAAAGATATATTAGGAGGGAAAAAAATAAAGTACCTTCTAGCTATAAATGTATGATCCTATGATCTTAAGTGTAATTTCAGTGTTTTGCAAAATCTAAAGAAGGAATCAACTGTCATTATCCACTAGGGGGAGACCAAAGAAGGCCTCCTGGAAGAGGTGGTATATTAACATATGCCTAGAATTTAACAAGCAGAAGAGGAAGGGTTTCTAGGCTGAGGGAATAGCATAAGAAAAGACAAAGATATAGAAAAGTAGCAGAGTTTGTGTAAAGGAGTATGATCAGTTCAATATGGCTGGGATATACAAGGCATAAAGAGGGCATAGTATGAAATTAGTCTGGAAAGGTAGTGTCAGACAGCAGAGGAATAAGAAATCAGAACTTTATTTGGTATGTGGTAGGTGATTTGGGTGAAGAAATGACACGTCCAGATCCGCACATAAAATTAATCTGGCAGTAATATAAACGAAGGACTAGAGGGTGGGACAAAGAGAATCTGGGGAGAAGCATCAGACAATAGTCCAGTTGGTTGGAAATAAGGGTTTATTCTGGGGTGGTAGCAGTGGAAATAGAAGAAAGGGGACAGACTTGAGAAAACTTCGTAACTGATTGTGTATGGGAAATGAGAGAGAAAAGCAAGATATAGAAAAGGAGAGATATAGAGCAGTGCCTGTCCTTGGTAAGTCTCTAGTCTATTGGGAATGAAACTGGTCCTACAACATCCGAGAGGAGTCAAAAAGATTGTGAGTTCTGAGAGGCAGTTAAAAAGAGTGATATTCTAATCTACCACCAAAGATGCATCCAATCTCCCTTGAAAGTCTCTGAGGGAGGAAGGAAGAAAGGAAGAAAGGAAGGAAGGAAGGAGAAAAGGAAAAGGAAAGGAAAGTGAATAGAGTGCTGGACCTGGAGTCAGGAGGAACCTGAGTTCAAATCCAATCTCAGATACTTACTAGCTGTGTGACCCTGGGCAAGTTGCTTAATCCTGATTGCCTCAGTTTCCTCATCTGTAAAATGAGCTGGAGAAAGAAATGGCAAACCACTCCAGTATCTTTGACAAAAGAGCTCCAAATGGGGTCAGGGAGAGTCAGATAAATACCGGAAAAAAATTGCCTAACAACATCATGCTAAGTACTTTACAAACCAGGGAGATAATAATGACAATGACGATGATGACGATGATGATGATGATGATGATGATGATGATGATGATGACAGCTAACGTGTATATAGTGCTTGCCATGTGCCACCTGGGAAGGAAGTGCTATTATTATCCCCATTTTACAGATAAGAAGACCGAAGAAAACAGAGGTTAAATAATTTGTCCAGGGTCACACTGCTAGTAAGTATCTGAGACTGGATTTGAACTGAGATCTTCCTGGCTTCAGGCCAAGTTCTCTATCCACAATATCACCTAGCCATATCTGCTAAGTATTCTTAAAGCGTTGTTTTCTCCTACCTATGTATCATTATAACTTATCTCCACCCATTCACTCTATCTTTCCCCATGGCATACATTACAGGGATTTGCACACAGTAGGAACACATATTGGCTGACAGATGAAAGTCTTATTTTGAAAAAAAAATCATTTTAAAAATCTATTCACGATAAAAAAAAGTTAGCCCCTCCCTTTCCTCTATATAGTCTATCCTCCGACTTGCCAACCCCTTCCTAATTTACCCTAGGTCATGAAGGCCTTTCTTAATATTTTCCATTCAATTCTTATTCCCCATAAGGCGACCTGAAATGGGAGCAGGAAGTTAGGGGGTATCTGTCCCAGTTACTCTAACTTGGCTCCCTGCTCCTAATACCATTCTCCACCCATTCATCTGCAACCAAACAATTTCACCCATCTGCTCAAACCAATTCAACAAGTATTTATTGAGAACTTAGTACATGCTCAGAATACCAAGGAAATAAATGACATCATTTCCTGTTCTAGAGAAGCTTACCATCTTATCAAAGAGATGATCAGAGATTAATAGCAGCAATATATAGTCAGTCAATTAACATTTAGGGGAAGGCGACAAGCGTGTATTAATCAGTAACTCTGTGCCAGGCATTGGGCTGAGGACTGGAGACACAAAGAAAGGCAAAAACAGTTTCTCAAGGAGCACTCACAAAAACTACATACAATATATGTGTGTGTGTGTATACAAGATAAATTAGAATATTATGAATTAGATTAAATTATCTCAAAGGGAAGGCACTAGAATTATGGGGGATTAGAAGAAGCTTCCTTTAGAAGATCCTCCTTGGAAGATTCCAAGTTTAGGGTTCATAGTCAATAAGCATACAGTAAGTACCTACTGTGTACCAGGCACTGTGCTGGGGATACAAAAAAAGGCAAAAGACAGTCCCTGATCTCAAGAGACTCACAGTCTCGTGGGGGAGAGAACTGTGTACAAATAAGATAACTTGGAAATAAGAAACAGGGGTGTTGGCACTAAGGGGGACAGGCAAAGGCTTCTTGGAGAAGGTAGGATTTTAGCTGGGACTTGAAGGCAGCCAGGGAAGCCAGGAGGTGGGGATGAGGAGGGCAAATAGCCTCCAGCACCTTAGAGGTCACACGGCCTAACCCCCTTGTATTACAGATGAGGAACGGAGGTTCAAAGATGTTCCATGAATGGAATGAGATAATACAGGTACTAAGCGACACAGCTAGGATTTTTCATTGAGGCCTCTTGACTCCAAATATCGACATTTATAAAGCACCTTGAGGTCTGCCGAGAGTTCTGCCCATAACCTAACCTCATGAGGTAGATATCTGAAGCAGGATCATCCCCAGTTTTAGAAAACAAAGATCTCAGACAATTTGTCCCAGACCATAGCAGTCTCACCACCATCAGGGCCAAGGATCCAATCGAGATCAAGCGCGCTGCCTTCTCGCTTGCCTCATGAAAACCCCATGTGGCAGACGATGCATCTAGCGTCATCGTCATTTTATAGAGGAGTAAACTGAGGCACAAAGAGGTTAGGTGACTGGCCCAAAGTCATAGGGCTAGAATCACAGAATCATGTTGTATGTTCAGTCACGTCCGACTCTTCATGACTCCACGGACTGTATGGTTCATGGGGTTTTCAAGGCAAAGATACTGGCGTGATTTGCCATTCCCTTCTCCAGTGGATTAAGGCAAACAAAGGTTAAATGACCTGCCCAGGGTTACACAGCTAGTAAGTCTCTGAGGGCGGATGTGAACTCGGGTCTTTCTGACTCTAGGCTCAGCACTCTATCCATTGAGCCACCTAGCTGCCCCGGAGCATTACTGTTGTCATTCAGTCTTGTCCAACTCTTCTTGACCCCATTTGGGGTTTTCTTGGCAAAGATACTGGAGCGGTTTTACAGACAAGGAACTGAGGCAAATGGGGTGAAGTGACTTGCCCAGGGTCTCACAGCTAAGTAAGTGTCTGAGGCTGGATTTGAACTCAGGTCTTCCTGACTCCAGGCTCAGTGTTCTATTCACTGATCCGCCTAGCTGTCTCCAAGTCCAAATACTTGTATTTGACAACGAATCCTGTCTACAATACTCTCACTGAGTGGTCATCCGGAGATAACAACCAGAGCTCCACTTGCTAGGAAATGTTTCCTTATACTAAGCTATAATCTGTATCTTTTCACCCTGATCCTGGTTCTTTCTCCTCAGTGGCCAAGAAAATAATTCCTTTTCCACATGACAACCCTTTAAATATTAGAAGGCAGCTATAATGTAATCCCCAAGTCTCCCCTTCTCCAAGGTAAAAGTCTCTCATCTATGGCTTCTATTCTTGCTCTGGATGCCACGTTTGTTCATATCCAGATACTCTGATGGCTCAGTTTGAAAAAGCTGGAAGCCAAAAGAACTTGTAAATGTCCCTGTTACAATGTGGGGCACATTGTAGAATGATGGACACAAGGTCCAGGGACATATTTTTGGACACAGCCACTGTATGGACTAATTTTGCTTGACTGTGCTTGACAAGAGGTGGGGTTTTTTTCCCCCTCCTAATTCCCTTTCTAATGTGGGGAGGTCAGAGAGGGAGATGGGATTTTGGTAATGCCAAGAAAAAAAAGAGCCATTGTAACATTTTTAAATGGGCAGAAAAGAAGACAAGGAAGTTCAGAAAAAAGCAGAAACAAATAGGGACGTTTTGAAAGGAATATATTTAATTTATTATAGAGGGTTTTTTTGTTGTTTAGCAAGAAGTGTGAAATGGAGATTCATGGTGTCATAAAGAATCCTTTTTTGTGTAAAATAAACAAATAAACAAAACACAACCAATGTGCTGCACAGAATTGCGCACAAAATTCTAATAAGTGGGAAATCCCACCCTGCAATCCAAGTTTTCTAGAGCCTGGCTTAATATTCTTTCCACCACACCAATGACTCCCAGTCTGGGGGTCTGCAGTCTAATTGACAGGGGCCTGCAAGTCTATAAACAAGCAGGCACACTTTCTGTAGGCTGAATAAATTATAAACCTCACTCCTCTATGTATTGATATTTTTTGACTGTATGCAGAAAATATTCTGAGGAATACAATATAAATTTACTTAAAAGCATTCCTGAATTCATAGGAGCTTTTTGTCATTCCATATTTTCTCAAGATAGAACAACTCTTTTTACGGGTGGTCTGTAGAGGTTTTTATTATTGCTTTTCTGTTTGATGTTAAAAAGGTTGGGAGCAACTCTCCAGTCTAACATGGAAAATGAAATCCAGTAGCACCAACCCTCAATTATCCAAGACTTGATTATTTAATTTATGGATATTTCCAGATGTCTTGCTTCTCAAGGAACTGTCTACTGGTCTATTCAGGTCATTTCACTGCAAATTTGCACCTTGATTGAGGCGGGGGAGGAGGGAAAAGAGGAAATGGAAGAAGAGATACCACTCAATCAGTAGTTGTCCTCTCTAACTACTAGGTAAGAAAGATTAAAATTAAAGAAGTCTCAGAACTATTTGTAGGTTTCATTTATGCATGAAGTCTGGTAGGAATTTCCATCTCTGTTCTACTCCGCTCTCCCACCCCACCCCCACACCACATCCCAAATGCTTCTTAAGGAAGGCACTTGGAGAAACTAAGGGAAAGAGCTAAACCTTGAGGTGCTGAATTTATAGAATTCCAGGGCTGGAAAGGTGGCAGCCAGGTGGTTCAGTGGATAGAGCGCTGGGCTTGGAGTCAGGAAGACCTGAGTTCAAAGCTGTGTGACCTTGGGCAAGTCACTTAACCCTGTTTGCCTCAGTTTCCTCATTCCTAAGATGAGCTAGAGAAGGAAATGGCAAACCACTCCAGTGCCTTTACCAGCAAAACCCCAAATGGAGCCACAAAGATTCAAACATGACTGATACAAATGAACAACAATAGGTCTGGGAAAACGAGAGAAGTGAGATATCAAATGAGATCATGGATGACTTTGCAAACCTTAGAACGCCATGTAAATTCTAGTTACTGTTGCTGCTGCTGCTGTGGTGATAAGACTTCCTTTCCTGACCCTTCTACTGCTCCCCTGCTAAGCTCAAGCAAATGTCCATGGAGCAACTTGGGGTTGTGCTTGTAAAATGTTTAACAACAGAGCTCAGGTGGGAGTGGCAGTGGGGGATGTAGGCATAGACATTTAAGTTTAATCTGCATTATTAACACTCTCTTAAGTCTAGACAATCAACAAAACAATAAATCAAGCCCTGATGGGTAAATTTCCAAGGGGTAAATACTCACACTGAAAATTTATCAATCTGCTTTCTCCCAAGCTTGTTAGGGTTGGCTTCAATTCTAACTCACACTGCTGGTTCAAAGGGACCCCAGAAGTCACTTGATCCAACCCACAGACAAAGCATTGATCCCATCTACAACCTCTCCAGCAGGTGTTCTTTATTGAGTGAGAAGGAGCTGATGAAGCCCACCCCATGGCTGGGCAGCTGGAATTACTGGGAAGTTTTCCATGCCCTGTGGTCTCTGTCTCTATGACTTCTACCTACAGTTCCTACTTATGTCTTTTTATTGCCCAGCAGAACAAGCCCAATCTCTCTTCTACACTGACAGCCCCTGAAATAATTGAAGACAACTATTTCGAGTCCTCTTTTCTCCAGGTTAAACATCCCCAGTATCTGTTTGATCGCTTTGCTTTGATCAAATTTGATCCCTTTTTGCCCCAGTGACCAGTCCCCTCACCATCATGGCTATCATCCTTTGAAAGAATTCTAGCTTGTCCAATTTCCTTCTCAAAAACGGTACCTAGAACTAGGTGCAATCACTTTTGTTGTTATTTAGTTGTTTCAATAATGTCCGACTCTTTGTGACTCCATCTGGGGTTTTCTTGGCAGCTCATTTTACAGATTAGGAAACCAAGGCAGCGTTAAGTGACTTGCCCAGGGTCACACAGCTAAGAAGTGTCAATCATCCTTTGAAAGAATTCTAGCTTGTCCAGATTCCTTCTCAAAGACAGCACCCAGAACTAATTACAATGATCTACATGCCATCTGACCAGGACAGATGACAGCAAGACTAACACTTCCCACATTCTGGACATTCTACTTCTATTACGAGCCTGAAATCACATTAGCTTTTTTTTTCTTGGCTGCCACATTCTACTGCTGAGTCACACTGAGCTTGCAGTCCAGTAAAATCCTGTAGGTCTTTTTTTCCAAAGAACTGCTTTCTCCCCTTCCTGTATTTGGGCCTTTGTTTTTTAAACCCAAGAGCAGGATTTTACGTTTAACTCTATTAAATTTCATCTTGTTAACTTCAGCTCGCCCTTCCAGCCTGTCAGGTTATTTTAGGATCCCAGTTCCATCTTCTGGCCGTTAGCTCTCCCTCTGAGCTTCTTGCCACCCACAAATTTGATATAAGCCCATCATTTGTGCCTTCATCCATACAACTGACTTAAAGAAAAACAACAGAATTTGGTCAATGATAAGAGTTCTACTGGAAGGGTTTTCTGGGTGGAAATAACTCCTTTAGTCACTCTTTTTTTTAGTTTGATCAGTCAACTAGTCTCAGATCCTTCTAACTGTAGCATCCCCCATCCTTCTCTGTTGCACATGAGAACATGAAAGACTTTCCTATGGCATTCACCCAATCTACTAATCTTATAAATCTGCCCCAAAATTAATTGAATTAGATTAGTCTGGCATGCTTATTCTTTTGTACATAACTTATTTTATTGATTTTTTTTTTGTTTTTAAATATCTCCCTCTCCCTTTTACTAGCTAGCAAGTCATCCTTCATAACAAATAAAGGGAAAAATGAAGCATTTCAGCAAAATTAGGTAACACAGAATCTACCTCCCAGGTTTTTGTGAGGATCAAATTATATAAATGTTAACTATGATATTATTTTTACATCAGCTATGTCTGACTGCTTCTTAATCCCCCACCTCTAAAAGGAAGAGAAGAAAGTGAATTTTCTTAATTCGTCTCCTTGGTCAAGCTTAGTCATTAACATTTCTAGTGTTCAAATTTGATTGCTTTGCTTTTGTCTTCCCATTTACATTGTCATAGTCAGTGTATATATTATTCTCTTGGTTCAGCTTACTTCTCTGCATCAGTTCATACAAATCCTCCCATGCTTCTCTGAATTTTTAATTTTTGTTGTTTCTTACAATGAAATAATTCCCCTACATTTATGTATCCCAACTTGTTTAACAATTCCCCCCATGAATGGTCATCTATTGTGTTTCTAGGTCTTTGCTACTACAAAAAGTGCTACATCATGGCTTTAATAAATCCACGCAGGCCTATGGAGATCAACTCTTGGGAGCAGTTAGGGTAGGATGATCCCTTTAAAGCTGGCTGGGTCATTCCTCTCAATGCTAGTCTCAGAGGAGATTTGTCTAGCAATTCCAGCTGCAGCTAATCTTCCTCTCCCTGACTCCTAGAAACTTTTAGAGTTAAAAGGAACCTCAGAGGTCATATAATCTCCCAGGTAATACATGAATCACTCCTCTTTGTTCCTGGATGTGCCCAAACAGAGCCAGACTGGCCACATTCTGCTGCTTGGGTCACCTGCCATAGTCAGTACTCTAAACTAGTCCCTTCCTCTTCCCCCCAGTGTCCCACCATGGCATCCAGACCAGGCCTCACTCTCCCCTGTTGACTTATCTCTTGGTTGGCTTCTCCAAACAGCCTAGAGAATAAGAGAAGGAACATGGTAGCAGAAATAACAGGACTCTAGATCTAGAGCTCAAAGGGAACTTGGAGGTGTAAAGCTTAACCCCCTCATTTTACAGATGAAGAAACTGAGGCCCAGGGAGGTTTAAACAATTTGCCCAAGGTCACAGAGAAAACAAGTGGCAGAATGGAGATTTGAACCTAAGTCTTATGACTAAGTTCAACAGCAGTTCTACTGGTTGATAGGTTGGCCTAGATGACACATTCAAATCCTTCCATCTCATAAAATGGTAAGATTGTACTTTAGAGTTAATTAATTTTGTGTGGGTAAGGCTGAAGGCAGTAACTTGAATCCCTAGATACCCCAACCATTGGATTGACATTGGGAAGTCTTGACCATCTGACTTTGAGGTCATCCAACTGTAAGGATTGGTCACTCACAAAAAGGTCCAAAGTCCAGACGACCTTATAGGCTCCTGAGGAAATACCCCATTTGTCTCTGGAAGCACTGATTGGAAAGATATGAAGTTGAGGATGAGAAAGGCTAACAAAGATTAGCCTGAGAACAGCTAAGGGAGCAGAAGAAAAGGATTCTAGGCCAAATGGACCACCAGTCAATGGGGAAGGGATTCTGGTCTAGATGCCACAGTAGGGTACAGAGCTGACAATGGCAGCTGAGGTTTAATAGCACAGTATGAAACAGACGGCAAGGGTGACTGGAGGCAGGGAGGCCAATAAGAAGGGGGTTGAAAGCCCTAGGGAGCTACCAAGAGCTATAGGAACTGCTTCTTTTCTTTCCCACATTAGCCAAAGGAGTGGCAACCACAGGGAAGGGACGTTGGTGGAGAGCCATGCTGACTATCTGACTTGCAGTCCAGCAGAAGATCTCTCCTGGAGGCCCAGGGCACAGACAGGCAGAGGATCACATTATCTGCAGCATTTTCCCTCCTGAAACACAATTGCTAGCTAATGCTCAGTGGCTCTTCACAGCAATGGTAACCACCACTGCTGTTATTGGATTGGACATGAATCTCTGAAAAAATATTTTTGGGCACATTATGGAGGCAATATTATAAATGTAACTAGAAATTAGTTCTGTTTTGTTTTCTATTTTGCAAAGCTGAGTTGGAGCCTGGAGTTGCATAAGATTTTTTCCCAATCATCCCTACCTCCCTTTCTCCCTCCTCTCTGCCTTCCTCCAGTCTAACTTCCCTTGCTCTCTTACCTCTCTTACTACCCTCCTTTCCTCCTTTCCTCCCATCCAGCTTTCTCACCTCCCTCTTCCCCTCTTTTTCTCCCTCCTACACCCCTCCCCTCAATCCTGACCCCCAATGACTGGGAGGTAAAACTAGTCAGATGCTCAGCCCTGGCTCTGAGTGGCAAGGTTGGAGAGGGAGCAGAGGTCAGAAGTAAAACATCAAGTCATTCAAATCGACAAACTGACATGCCAGACAGAGGAGAGATATGAATGGCAGATCTGCTTCCAGTCATAATAAAGTGATAAAGAATGACAGCAGAAGGGATTGAGGCTAGGCAGCAAGAAGAAGTGCACCCCTGCAAGAGACCATGAGCCACAGAATCACACTCCCAAGTGAGGTTTGGAAATCTTCTCTGAAGACTCTTTTTTTAAGTGTTAACAGCCCTATCCATGGTGTATTTTAGGTTCTGGCTTCCTCTGAGGCAAGAAGATGGAACTGACATGATCACATGTCCATACAAAATACCCATACTGTGTCTATCTCAGACACCCACTCAAATGTCGACCTCAAGAGGAGGCATCCCTTCCCTGGCACAACATCTCAACTCCACTGCCAAAAAATGCCTGGCATCACTTCCTTCAAGATGTGGCTAAGCTCACCCCATGACGTCTTCCCCGGTGAACCTGCCTTCACTCTGCTCTCTCCTCTGGAACATCGATCCAGAAGTAAATTATATAGTTGGGATCACATTGTCACATACTTGGCTTGATGCAGCTTTATGAATGGTTGCAAGTAACTTCACAGAACATGATGTTCATTATCACTCCCCCTTCCCCTACAATTAAACTGCCAGTCCCTAGAACCAATCAATCAATTTATTAAGTAACTTCTGAGTGCCCAGCAATATGCTAGACCATGTGTTCTACTGCCTTGTATCCCCCGGAAATCCTCACACAAGACTGGCCACCCAGTAATAATTGCCACTTAAATTTATAGATGCTTTATGGTTTGCAAAATGCTTTGCATACATGACCTTGTCCTAGGTTATTCTTCAATAAATAAAGGCTGGCTTGGCCTCGCTTATATGCCTTCACTCTCTAAGCTTTTCTTGTTATTCTCATAAAGCAATCCTTTCTTCAGAGTCCCTGCCAGACCTGCCTCAAACAGGGGAATAGATGGACCACTCTGCACTAGGAGACCCAGAGACCTTAGGTCTAGTCTACACTTCAACATTCCCAAAACTTCACAGTACCTCAGTTACCACATCTATAAGCTGAGGTGAATACCAACTTATCTACCTCATTTTCTACATCACTTCTTCCCCACTGGACAACATGGGAGCAATTTACTGTGGAATAATAGACTTAATTTCCACAATCCATTTCAGTTAAGCTCTTCTCGATCCCCACCTATCCCAGATTCAGCAAGTTAAAAATCCAGCCTCTGTGAAGAAAAATTTTTTTCTCTGTAATATGAAAAAAGCATGACACTTGGAGTTAAAAGATCTGGGTTAGAGTCCTGTCTCCACTACGTATTAGCTGGCACTTCCAACAAAGTCACTCCATGCCTCAAATAGGACATGATAAGATTACCTGTAGAAAGCTTCTCATGGGGCTAGGAAGATCACAGGTGCAGAACTCTTAAGCAAAGTGCAATGGAGTGGACCAGAGGAGCCAGAGTTCAAAACCCAGCTCTATCACTCGCTATGTGTGTGACTTTGGGCAAGTCACTGCATCTCTCTGGGCCTCAGTTTCCTCATCTGTCCAATGGGGGAAGGACTAGATGATGCCTAACATTCCCTTTCAGAGTTCTACATGAACAGTGCAAAGCAACAATTTTTGCTTACTGAGAGGACCACACCTAAGGCATCTCCTCAAACCACTTCTTCCCTTTGCACTGGCTGTCCCCAATATCTGGAATATCCTGCCCTCTCACCTTGGCTTCCTGGCTTCCTTGGATTCCTTCAAGCCTACCTTCTCCAGGAGGCCTGTACCCCACCCCCACCCCACCCCACATGCTAGAACCTTCCTGTTAGAGATAAACTTTTCATCTACTCTAGAGGTTCTTAACATGGGTTCTGTGAACATGTTTTTTATATATTTTGAAAACTATTTCAATATAATTTGTTTTATTTGTAATCTTATGTATTTTATTTTATGTATTTAAAAACATTATTCTGAGAAGGGGTTCATAGGCTTCACTAGAATCTTATAGGGGTCTGTCACATGTACATACAGAGGGAGAGAGAGAGAGAGAGAGTTAAGAACTACCCTGTATTCATCTTGTATGTATCTAGTTATTTACATGGTGCCTCTTCTGTCAGAATGTGTGAGCCTTGAGGGCAGGGGTGGTTTTCCACCTTTTTTTTATATCCCTAGCCCAGTACTTGGCACACAATAAGTATTTAATAAATGCTTGTTAACTGACTGAGGTACTTGAAGTTCAGACCGGTCCCAAGGCAGTGGAAAAATTGGCAGCACTATTCTAGATGGCAGTTCTGGGTTCTAATCCTGGTTCCCTCACAGAACTCTGGCTCTGGACTCTAGCATCCATTCCATCACGGTTTTGAATGGGTAACTTCATCCCTCTTTACATCAAATGGCCACATCTGTAAAATAGGATTAATATTTTACACGCCTAAAGACAGGAGTCTGACCAGATAACCTTTTCAGGTTCCTTCCAACTCTCAAGGGTTTGATTCCCTCCTTAATGGCCTCTCTGTAACATGGGGATAACTAAAAAATTAAATTCGACCTCTGAGGTGAGGAAGCCCAAGGACTGAAGAAAAAACACAGAATACGTCAACAAGCAAGATAAAACTCAGAGCCCCAGTCTCCATATTTTCAGTGTTATGTTCTTTCCCCTGGACCACCCTACCTACCACGAGGAAACAAGGTGAAGAAGAAAACCTTTTCTCCCTTCTCCATTGAGAGAGGTGCTATTGGCTAGATTTCTGCATGTGACCAGATTTCACATCTGAATTCTAAGTGGAGAGACCTAAACACAGTAAAAAGCCATGGGGGCAGGAGTAATTAACATGTAAAAGCCTTAAGCCAGACCCCATAATTCTAGTCTGGTCTCATTAAGAGACTGGCATCGCCCCGGGGTTGGAAGGCTTTCCCCGCCTACCTGTGCCTCCCCACTTGGCTGTTCTCTGTTGTACCTCTTACGATATTGGATCCGTTCGATGCTTTATATTCCGTTTGCCAACGCAGAGATGATTCAGAACAAGATTGGGTTATTACAGATTCAGGAGGCACCGCACACACTGCTGTCATGTTTCAGTTACCCTTTCTCTCGGTTTAATAAAATTTGCCACACTAATACAAAGCCATCTTTTATCGTTTTCCCTGCAGTTGTAACAACTTGTCCGGCACCCTCCTGCTAATTAAAGGAGGAGAGGATGGAGCAACTCATGGGAAAGAGAGTTTCCAGGGATACTGTCAATATCTTTGCAGCTACTTAGCGCTCGTTGTTGTGCTCTTTTAACCAGCAGCCCCTATAAGATATAGGTCCTAATGAGGGCATGAGATACAGCAGGCCGGTCCACTCCGTGCGCTGCCTGAGTACCAATTGAAGCCTGCGGGAGAGCGGGCCCACAGTTCCCCTTTGGGAAGAGGATGACATCTCCTGCATACGCATCTTCTCTTCCTAGCCTTCTTCCTCTCTGTACCTCACCACACCCACTTCATCCCCTACTGCTTCCCTATCTGGCCCCCATGCGCGCGCGCGCGCGCGCACACACACACACACACACACACACACACACACACAAATGCCACAATTGTTTGGACCCAGGTGGAGAGGAAAAAGCAGATAGGCTGGCAGGCTAGGAGATCTCTGTCAGAATTAGAAGTGTCAGAGAAGAAAAATGGAGACAAGGAACCTGCGGGAGAGAAAAAAAAAAAGATGGAGGGAGAAAGGGAGAAGTAGAGGGAGAATTAGAAGTCTAAGGGTCATAATTCATTGGAAAGCGAAGGGGTTAAAAAAAGGAGAAATGGAGATGAAGTTTGCCAACAAGCAATAAAGAGCAGGAGTCAGATTGTTCCCAGGCGAAGTCAGAAATTCTCTCCATGAGTTCAGATGGACATTACTTCTGGACTGTTCTTTTGGCTCAGGGTTGGGCAGTCTTACCTTGTAGCCCTTGGGGAAGGCAGAAGGGGAAAGGAGAGGAGGGAGGAGGAAACAGAGGGGAAGAACACAGTCAATGCCATCTCCATCTGTCCAGGTAAATACCCTGTGCAGGAGTCTGGCCATTTCTTTAAAAATAAAATAAAATAAAAAGGCCCGGGCAAAAATGCTTATTATCATTCTGGGCATCAGACTCCCTCTGCAAGCCGGGTCACAGCATCAGCCCTGCCATAGCGAGAACCTTTTGTGACTTCAGGAAGCAGTCAGGGCCAGGAAGTTGAGCTCTGGGTAAGATGTTCCCTATCCCGGAGGGACTAGGGCAAGAAAAGAGAGGGAGCAGTCTCCTTCTCTCTCAGCGTCTCAATTTGGGCATCTTTTTTTTCTCCATTCCCCACTTCACACCACCCCACACACAAAGCAACCTCATCTTCAATTTTCTCCTAACTCTGAGACATTTCCAGAGACCAACTCTATCTCCCCAACCCTCTACTCCTAAGCCTTATCTCCTTATCCATTTCCCTGGCAGGAAATCTGGGTAGGGGGCTGGGCACGGGGTAGAGAAGCTATGAATTTCCAACTCCCCATCCTTTCTACCATTTGCTTCTCCTCTCTCCAATACGTGGGTACCACCTCTGCACCCTTCTGGCCACTGTGTTCCAAGGGAAGCCGGCTGGATCTCCTAATTAGCATGCGACTACAGCTTTGTTTCCCGGTCCTTCCTCCTCCCCTCCCTGCCCCATGCACGCACACTAATAAGTTTACAAATGGAGGCCAGTGGCGCCTGATGTAATAAAAAGCAGAAGCTCTGCTTCAGAGCTTCAATGAGAGCATTTTCCCCATAACAAGGGACTGGATTCAGCTGCCTGGTGCTGCCTGACCAGGGAGAGTTGCCAGAGTAACCAAGCCCCAGGAAATAAGCTGAGGAAGAGAAGTGGAGGCTTTTTCTGAAATTTGCTGATAATGATGACGACAATGATGATGATGGAGGTGGTGTTATTCATGATGCTACTTCTCTCAATGGGAAGCAGGAGTACTCAAAAATGATGTGGAGAAAGATGGCTCCTCAACTTAAGGCTTCTTCTATCCTGACTCCTGCTCCCCATCTAGAACTCATAGGCTCCTAAGATTATCAATTCAAAGCTGGAAGGGATCTTAGGGGCCATTGAGGCCAGCCTGAGCTCCATTTCCAGCTTATACTCTCTGGCATGAAACCACAAAAACCCAAACCTGAATACTGGATAATTATAATGACCAAGCCTGTTCCTGGAGGAGACTTGAGTAGATGTACCTCCTCCCTTTTTTGAAGAATCAGGAGACCACAAGTGTATGTTCTTGTCTATACTGTCAGACACAGCTGATGTGTTTGCTAGTTTTGATGCCTTCCCCGCCTTTTAAATCTTTTGGACAGCTTTGTTAGAAAGGAATAGCTTGCTACAGAGGGAAGAGGAAAGGACATATTCAGAAATGAAAGTGATATGGAAACAAAAAATGTCTATTATTTAAAAGGAAACCAAAAGATGAAGTTATGCTTCTCTTAATGCAGTCCAAGATTACATTAGGTTTTTCCTCCTGTTGGGGGTAGGGAAGAGGAATGGGATATAACAAAATGTTGATTCATATTGAGCTTGTAATTTATGAAAATCATTAGGTCTTTTTTTTCAGGTGAACTGCCGTCTAGCTACACCTTCCCCCATCTTATACTACCAAAGTTTATTTCTTGGACCCAAGTGTAAGATTTTACATTTATTCCCATAAAATTTCATCATGTTAAATCCAGACCAATGTTCTAGACCATCAAGGTCTTTCCGGATCTTATCATGTAGTATATTAACTCTTTGCCATAGTTTTACCTATACACAAATCTAGGTATGTACAGCATTTCCCAATCTATCAGTTTAGTAATAAGATTAGTCTGGTATGATGACCAGGCTAAACATCGCCAGCTCCTCAAACAAATCTTCACTGTGATACACTCTTGAATCCTCTCACCCCATTGGCCACTCTTCTCTGGAGCTGCTCTAGCTTATCAGTTTTCTGTTTAAAATCAACAAATCACAAAATCTTAAAGTTGTAAGGAACCTTAGAGCTCACCCGGTCCAACCCACCTCTCACCTCCAAGAGCAGCATGATTAGTGAAACAGCACTGGATTTGGATTCAGAAGACATGGGTTTAAATCCAGGCTGTGCTACTTACTGCTTTGGTGTGGTCTTGGGCAAGGCTCCTCTGAGAAATGTAATATTTAGACTAGATAACGTCTAATGTCCTTCCAGCTCCAGCCTATGGTCCACGACTTTATGGGTTTCATGAGATCATAAAAGGGACTTCAAAGGCCCGTTAGTCCAGCTCCCTCAATTTACAGGTTAAAAAAAAAACAAAACGACAACACAAACATTTAAGTGCCTACTATGCACCAGGCAATGTGCTAAGCACTTTACAAATCCTCATAGTTGAGGAAAACTGATGCAAAGATTAAGTAACTTGCCCAGGGACATACAGCTAGAAAGTGTCTGAGGACAGATTTTGATTCAGGTTATCCTGATTTCAGGTTCAGCTCTCTGTTTACTACTTATTATATATATTCATATTCATGTGCATGTGCAAGTACGGAGGAATATATGTATGTAGGGCAATGTATGCACATATATGTATATATTTCTGTGTACATATACATATATACATGTGTGTATACAATTATCCCTTCCACCTTGTGATTTTTCCCATCATGGTTTCAATATATCGCGGGTTGACATAAGAAACTAAATGGGAATTTGGGGGGCGGAGTTTTGCAGAAGCTTCAGACGACGTGTGAAGGCCAGTAGACATAGAGAAAAAGTTTAGAAACTCAGAAATGCATAAAATATATGCATAGTATTGTGTAATATGAACATATTTTATCTTTTAATACCATAATAATTCAAACTTCTTCTCTGGTACAGAGAGGGCCAAAAAATTTTATATGGATTTTCCAGATCGTGGGGGCGCCACACCCCGATCCCTCCAAGATGTGAAACAGATAACTATGCTATACATAGACACATACATATGTATATGTATGTGAGTATCTGTGTGTATACAAATACACATATATATATACATACAAACATACATATACATACATACATATATATGTATATATACGTGTGTGTGTATCTATCTATCTATCTATATAAATAAAACTGCCCCTGCTCATCATGATTCTCAATATAGGTGACTGGCAGCCAAAACAGCTATACATATATATATATATATATATATATATATATATGCAGTTAAGTTAAGTAGTGCAGTGGATAGAGTGCCAGGTCTGGAGAAAGGAAGACTTATCACTCTGAATTCAAGTCCGACCTCAGATACTTACTGACCCTAAGTAAGTCACTTAACCCTACTTCCCTCAGTGTCCTCATCTGTAAAATGAGCTGAAGAAAGAAATGGCAAACTACTCCAGTATCTTTGCCAAGAAAACCCAAAATGGGGTGATGAAGAGTTGGGTAGGACTGAAACAACTGAAAAAACAAATACATGCAAATATATATGTGTGTCTATCTATGTATATGTATATGTATATGTATATGTATATGTATATGTATATGTATATGTATATGTATATGTATGTGTATGTGTATGTGTATGTGTATGTGTATGTGTATATGTACACACAAATACACACCTATGTATATGTGTATACATATATATTGATTATATCCATTTATTTATTTATTACATATATATTTATTATATCCATTTATTTATTTATTACATATGTTTATTTCCCCACTCCTGTCATTTGATGAACATGGCAGTGATGCTCCAGCTATATACCGTATGAGGCCCTGCTCAAACTACCCATGGACTATGGCGTTCGGTCTCGGTAGTTTGCTGCCCAGTATAATGAAAAGCTACCTGACAATTCAAGCTGTCCAAAAGCAGCATGTGACCCGGAGCAAGTAACTGAACTTCTCTCAGCCTCAATCTGTTCCTCCATAAAATGGGGATAATAATAGCGCCAACCTCCCAGGGTTGTTGCAAAGATCAAATAACGTAATATTTGTAAAGAACTTTACAAACTTTATTTTAGCTATTATTATATTACATTTTTTACTTCAGTGCTATGGAAACTTTTTGAAAATTAATGTTTAAGTTTAGGCTTAGAAAATGAAACAGAGGACAAAGACTGAAGATAAGAAGAAAATGAACTTCAATTCGTGTACTTGTATTTTTAAGCTTTCATTTAATTATTTAAAATTCACTCCTTTCTTTGATCTCTTTGCCAGGTAATGTTCTTCCCAACTCTGCTCCACCCTCTACCTCCAAACAGACTGAATTCAGTCACTCCTCAAAACTTTTTAAAAGCCAACCTTTTACCCTACATCCAAATGGTTGCTGGGAAGGGGTCAGTCTGACCATAGCAGATATCCAGGCATTAAAATGGGATCTAAAATCAAGGGAGCCATCTTCAGCCTCAACACAATATACCTTCAGGAATCATCCTGTCCAACCAACAATCCCCTCATGGTGCCCTTGACATCGACCTGGCTCCATCTTGAATGAAACCCCCTGATTTCCTGAGGCCAAAGCCTCCCCAGGCATCTGCCTTTCCTATCTAGTGACAATTTAGGAACACTTTAGTATACAGGAGGGACTGAAAGCAATAGGCATGTCTTCTGGCTTAGCGTCTCAATCAGTGACTCATACACTCATGACTCAATTCGTAGTGTCTCATTTTACAGGCAAGGAAACTGAGGCAGATTCAAGGGGGTCGAAAGGATTGTTCCAAAGTGAGGTAGCAGCAAAACCAAAATGGCTTTGAAAAGGACAAGGTCTCATGGAAAATGCTATTTCTTTTATAATTAATAAGGGAGTCCTTTCTAAGGTTTTCACTTGAAGGACATTGACATTGAAGTGTTATTCTGATCTTGGATGGCCTTTTTATAGCTACATTATCTCATTCCATCCCTACAATAGTCCTTCGAGGTGTTATATCATTCCCATTTTATAGATGAAGAAACAGAGGCTCAGAAAAGCATAGTGGTCAGACATGGTAGGACTGTAAGATCACAGATGTAGAGCTGGAAGGGACAGCAGAGGGAATCTACTCCAAGCCCTTTCATTTATAAATCAGGAAAATGAGGTACAAAGGGATTTAGTGATTTGTCTAAGGTCATACAAGTAGTAAGCATCAAAGGTGGGATTTGAGCCTGGCTGATCTGATTCCAAATCCAGAGCTCTTTCTACTATCCCCTGCTCTCTGCCTAAGAAAGGAGATCCAGATCTTATTCAAGTTCTAGCACTATTTCCACTCAATCACAATGCCTCCTAAGGGTCCCCTCCTCCCTCTTCCCACCCTCTACAATGACTGCCCCTGCTCATCATGATTCTTGATATAGGTGACTGGCAGCCAAAACAGCTAGATATGGGTTTCCGAATTACACAAGGAGCTGGCATCTCAATCATCATAGGAAAGGCAGGATGTCTCCACTGCATCCCCATAAAGTTGGTAAAGAATCCATACCCCCAAATTCAGTCAGGTCCCTCCTGACTGTGTCCAAGATACACTGCAATGGGCTGTTTAATCCAATCAATCGCCCGAACCTTCTGGACTCCAGAGAGGGGACAGAGCGGTTGCAGACAACTGCCCTGGGATGCCCAAGAAGCCAACTGAGGCAACAAGCTTGGGGAATGGGTTGGAGAACAACTAGTTGCTTCCAGTTTTATTGCAAAGAGATGAGGTGGGATGGAGGAGAAAAGGAATCCAGAAATATCTTTCTATTCACTCCTAACCTTCCCCATAGATAGACAGAGAAAAAGAGAGGGAGAAATTCCCAGAAATGAGTATGTGTCTGCCTCATACAACACCTTGCATATGAAGTTGCTTTTGAGGGGAATGGTGGGGGTAGAGTGGAGCAAATCTGAACCTATGGCTTTATACATCTATAGCAGTCCTAATGGGGAAACTCCCTCTACCAAAGCTGAACTTAAATAGTGCTTATATATCAGGCAGCTTGGTGGCAAAATGGAGAAAGCTCTGGATATAAAATCAGGAAGACCTGAGTCCAAATCTGGCCTTAGATACTTACTGTGTGACTTTGGGCAAGTCACTTAATCCTATTTGCCTCAGTTTCCTCATCTGTAAAATGATCTGCAGAAGGAAATGGCAAACCAGTATCCTATGAAGAGTAGGACATGAATGAAAAATGACTCAACAACAGTGATTTTAAAGGGCAGCTAGATGGTACAGTGTATAGAGCACCAGGCCTAGAGTCAGGAGGACTCATCTCCCTGAGTTCAAAACCGGCCTCAAACACACTTATTAGCTTTGTGACCCTGGATGAAACACTTAACCTTGTTTGCCTCAGTTTCCTCATCTCTAAAATGAGCTGGAGAAGGAAATGGCAAAACATTCAGTATCTTTGCCAATAAAACCCCTAAAACGGGATCACAAAGAGTCAGACCTATCTGAAAAATGGCTGAATTATTTTGTCTTCCATCCAAAGTCCTATTCTTTGTCTTTGCTGGAGACTGTTCCAAAAAGTAAAAGGGCAGGGACGTCAATTTGGGAATGGTCAAATCGTGGTCCATAAATGAAATGGAATAGAGAATCAGTGTGCTATAGGAAACAAAAAATATGATGAACGCAGAAAATTGGAAGATTTAAGTGAACTGAGGCACAATCAGGAAAACAACGTACCCAATGACTATAGCAATCTAAGTAAAAGCAAACAATAGCAACACCACTATCAAAACTGAAGACTGCGAAATTATAAACACCAGCCTGGCCGCAAAGAAGAGTCAGGGGGGGCCGCTCCCCCTCCCCCACCCCTACTTCTTTGCAGAAGTAAGGGACTAGGATTGAGGACCCCTGAATAGAACGTTAGGCTTGTTCAACATGCTTCTTACTAGTGCTAAACTTTCTCCCTTCTGTTCTCATTCTTCATTATAAGGGATGGGGTGATGGGGGAGGGATCAAGAAATATACACGTGAAAACTAAAGATATCAGTAAAAACATGTATTTTTTAAAATGGTCAGAGAGAAGCATGTACTCCTGGGGGATACAAGCACCACCTTTTCCTCTGCAATCTCTAGGGACCTTTCTGTGGCGGCTCTCAGCCACTGAGGTCATCCACTGTCTCCTTTTCTCCTAGCAGCCCTGCTCTGTGCCCTAAGGAGGAATCTTCTTCTCCCCAGGCACAGAAAACAACTACAAGGTATTCGGCAGAGTCGTAGAAAAGAGCTCCGAGGCGGCCAAGCGAAGCTAACAAGAGTACCATTGTCAGCCTCTCTCCCTCCACAGCTCAGGCAGAGGCTTGGGAGGGGGTGGTGGTGAGGGGTAGGGTGAGGAGGCTAGAAATGGTGGGAAAAAAAGACAAGTGGAAAAAGCAAAAACGGAGTCAAACAGCCACAATGAGAATCCGGGGGATGGAGGAAGGCTTCATCAAAATGGTCTAAACTTCATCAGTAGAGAAAAAGTCTGTAAACTTTCATCCACCAACCCTCTCCCCATCGAAATGTAAGTTCTGCATCCCCGAGCTCCCAGACTTGAAAACAGGAGGTCCTCTACCACACCCCCCCCCATCCACTTCTCAGTTCCCCTCCCCCCATCCCAGCTCCGGCATCTCTCTCCTCATCCAAGAGACCCATCCAACCCAGCTGCTGGCTTGCTCCCTCACTGGCTGTTTTGCAATTTTAATTTCTCACCTTCCTAAACAGCTAAGATTTATGGTGCACTTGACAGAAATATTTAATTTTCCAAATGTCTATTATTCAGAGGCTGTGGAAATCTCCAGCTCTAACATTTCTGCATTAATATCCATCTCAGGCAGTGGCTAAATAAAGACCTTCACAGGGGCAGTGGTGGAAGAGGAGACAAGGCAAGGGAGAGACACAGGTCTGGGCAGAGACAGAGCCCCCAGCAAAATGCAGGCACTGTGGATGACTGAACATACCACCAGCTCTGGGCCTGAGACAGGGATGCTAACCAAATTCCTCTTTCTATTTTCTGAGACCCCAAGCCCTCCAGGTTGGCTCAAGCATCTCAGATATAACCTTCTGGCATTCAGCCAGCTCTTGGAGTTTCTCTTTCTCTCTCTCTCTCTCTCTCTCTCTCTCTCTCTCTGTCTCTCTCTCTGTCTCTCTCTGTCTCTCTCTGTCTCTCTCTGTCTCTCTCTCTCTCTCTCTCTCTGTCTCTCTCTCTCTCTCTCTCTCTCTCTCTCCCCCCCCCTCGATAACCTCTTTCTCTATGTCTCTTGTTGTCAATGAATTCTCTTCTCTACTTCCCCTACAGATCCAAGTCAAAAATGAAAAAATTAATTTTAAAACTGAACTTACTAGTTCTATATGGAAAAGTCAGCGTGCACAATTTTCAGAGTATATAGAAATGATTAGAGAGTCCAGGGATTCTAACCTACGCTCTAACCTTTCAAATCAGGCACAATGCCCAACACCAACTCAAATGACTAAACAAACCTGCTTCCAGATCCTAATGGAGCCCATGTTGATTTTAGGAGGCCAGAAACTCATCCGTCCTGCCTGAGCAAATGAAACATGAAGTAGTGGGAAAAGTACTACACCTGGAATCTGTTAAGTCCTAAGTTAGAAACCTACATACTTAATATCTGTGTGACCATAGGCGAATCATATAGCAACTCTGAGCCTCAGCTTCCCCATCTATAAAGTGGACTCAAATGATAAAATGTATGTAAGGTACTTTGTAAGTCCTACAGTGATATATAAATGTCAGTTATTATAATTATTCAGCCTAAAAATCTACCCCCTCTCCTTCGTCTTCAGACCCTTGGCTCTGCCCCCAGCCTCTAGGTAGAAACTTTCAGGTGCCTTCATATTAGCACAATCTCTCCCATAATTTCTGGTAACGACTACAGGGCTACTGTATTCTCCCTCTCCCACCCTGGGGGGATACACTGCATTATTAAGATGTATGTACCTTCTATCTGCTGTGGTCTAAAGGACCATCACCTACCCCGACAAACATTGGAAAGTTCAATTGTTTACACTGTCTCAGTTCCCACTGACGATTCCACCTTTGTAACAAGACAGGCAGTGTGGTCAAGTGGAAAGAACATTAGATTTGGAGACAGGAAACCTGAATTTGAATCTCGCCCCATATACTTACTAGCTGTATGACTGTAGGCAAGTCACTTAACTCCCACCCCATAGCCTCAGTTTCTTAGTTCATCATATCATGTGAGATATCATACATAAAGCACTTTACCAATCCCAGAGCCCTATAGAAATGCCAACTATTGTTATTCTAACCTGGCTTCAAATCTGGCCTCTGACCCTAAAAGGTCCCCTTTGTGAGCCTCAGTTTCTTCATCTGCTGTATGGGGATGATAATGACCACAATACCACACTGGGTTATTTCAAGGATAAAGTGAGATAAGGCATATGAAGAGGTTCTAAAATTTTAAGGCACAATAAATATGTGAGTCATTAGTATAGCTATTAGCTCAGTATCACTGAAAAGACACACCTTCCTCCCAGGGCTGTTATGAGGCTCCAATGACAGAATATTCCTCAAGCACCTCCCATAGTGCCTGGCGCTTAGTAGGTGCTATGTAAATGTTAGCTCTGGTTATTATCAATATTCTTACCCTCCACTGGATGCAGTTGCTCCACAGTTTTATGCTGACATGTTCCATCAGTCAGTTAATTCACTTGTTCAAAAAGTGACTGAGAGCATACTATGGTCGTGACACTTTGCCAGGTGGCAGGAGAGAGACTCCGTGTGGGGGTGGGGGTGAGGTGGAGAGCGATCAGCAGGAAATGTGGAAAGATAAGAATTTAATTGTAAAACATGTCCTTTGTCCTCCAGGGGCTGCAGTCTGGCTAGAAAACAAAACACACTCAAACCTGACTGGATCTGTGATCTCATTGCTGTGGACATTCCCTCCAGGGATACAGATAGCAAAGCATCCTGGGAAATTCTTTTCCATAGTTCTCCCATATGTTCACCCCAGTGAACCTACCCAAGTGCTAGGAGGGTTTCCTCACTTTTTCCGTGTAGTTATTGCCAGAAATCGTGGGAGAGATTATGCTAATATGAAAGCAGCTAAAAGTTTCTACCTAGAGACTGGGGGCAGAGCCAAGAGTCTGAAGACCAAGGAGAGGGGATAGGTTTTTAGGCTAAATAAATTATAATAATTGACATAAAAAGGATGCCAGTGGGTTATCGGGTTGTTCACCAATTATCCCTCAATTCTGCCACGTGACCAGCCCATACTTTTGAATCATAGACTTCCCTGACGACATCCTTTATTCGAGGTTCTTTATATTTTCTATGTTGTAATAGCCTGCTCACCCTCACTATGCACCTCCCCATAAACCTCTTCAACCTGATTGTTATTGTTGTCGGTCCGTTGTTTCTGCTGTGTCCAGTGTTCGTCGTGATCTTGGCAAAAATACTGCTTTGCCATTTCCTTCTCCAGCTCTTTTGACAGATGAGGAAACCGAGGCAAAAAGGGTTAAGTGCCTTGCCTGGGGTCATGCAGCTAGTAAGTGTCAACACATTTTCACTAACCAAAGAAAAGCAACCTCAACCATTCAAAATACTGCTGGTAATCCAAAAAAAAAAAATTTAAAAGGCAGTGAATAAAAGCTACATGGACTATTACACTTGACTCAAAAGACAACCCCCTCAGGCCTTTTTCAAAGCACAATTTGGAACAAAAAGGCTTAATTGGCTAATTTCTCAGCCCAGGACATATTGGAAGCAAGAAATTAGAAGTGGGAGAGGGTAGAGCTGCCTGAGCAAGGCTCACCTACCGCAAGCCATAGGAAGTGAGAATTGTCAGCCTGATAAGACAGGGTACATTATTATAAGATGCAGTCAGAAGTCAAAAAAAATATATCACTATGCGATCATTTAGTGTAAGGGCAAACAGGCCTCCCAAGTCAGTTCAATAATCAATCAATCAACAAGCATTTATTAAGGGCCTGTTATGTGCCAGGCTCTGCCTAGGCTGAAGCTGCAAAGATAGTGAATGAAACAGTCCATGTCCTCAAGGCCTCATGGTCCCACAGGAGTAACAATACGCACGTGTAAATATATGCAAAATCAAAATAAATGCAAGGTAATTGGGGATAGGGGAGGCACTAGCAGCTGGAGAGGACTGGAAAGCCCTTTTGTCTTTGAGTTAGAATGAGTCTTGGAACCCAAACCTATTTGAAGCTTCTCTTTATATCACCAAAAAGTTATTGTCCAGACTCTGCTTGAACTCTCCAGAGAGACAAAAATAGAGACAGAGACAGAGAGGGAAGAGCCGATAGGGTTAAGGGAGGAAACTCTAGGGCTGCCTATTGTGATTGTAAACAGCCTTAATGATCAGCAAGCTCTTCATTACATTAGGATAAAATCTTCCTCCTATAACTTTCACCCATGGGTCCTGTATTTCCTCTCAGGGGCCAAGAAGAATATCTAATCCCCAGAGTAATTTATCGTCCAAACTCCAGTGAGTCATCAAAACAAGGTTAAGTTCTATTGAGCATACACACAGAAAGTTGAAGAGTATAATGAATTCTGTTTGTTCACTGATTCAGTCAATAAGTATCGGCACAATACGTATTCTTGGGGGTCTACTATCTGTAAGGCACAGGGTCAGGTGCTATGAGGAGACAAAGGATAATCGGCAATGGTCCTTGTCTTCACCAAGCTTACTGTTTAATAAAGAGGGTAAGGCACATACGCAAGACACAACTATAATACAAGAGAGAATATATAAGTAACAAGAAAAAATATATAATGGTATCATAGAAAGAAAGATGGACCTGGGATCAGGGGCTCAAATTCTGTCTCTGATACCCACTGTGGTAGAATAGGTAAGTTGCTTAATTCTCTCTCTCTCTCCCTCAGTTCCTCCTTCCCCCTCTCCCTCTCCTTCTCCCTCAATTTCCTCATCTGATAAAAGGGGATAAAAATAGTTGTAGTACCTACCTCACAGGGTCATTTTTGGGAAGCTAACATATAACTAAAATGCTTTACAGATGTTAAAGCATTACATAAATGTCAGGCATTCTGCTTCTAGTTTCTTATGAGGGATGACAATGGGAGAAGAAGCAGGAGAAGAGAGAAAGACTTGAGCCTAATTAGAAGAAGGAAGAGGAGGAGGAGGAGGAGGAGGAGGAAGAAGAAGAAGAAGAAGAAGAAGAAGAAGAAGAAGAAGAAGAAGAAGAAGAAGAAGAAGAAGAAGAAGAAGATGATGATCTTAGAAGTGACTTGGTGGAGTTTAGACAGTGAGGTAGGCCATAGGTTTTGAGGTGGAGAAATTTAGTCTTTTTTGGGAGAAATTGAAGAAATTTTAAAGCAGGACAATCTCCAGACCTAGATACTCATCCAGATTCTATATAGAGGTTGAAAGCATAGTGGGGTCAAGGACAATTAGGTAGGACATAAACGTTAAAAGATTAAGAAGGATTAGGAAGTAGAATCTGAAGAAGAAGAATTCAAGGAGGAAGAGAGTAAGGTAATTGGCAACACAAGGCAAGGTGAAAAAGAAAAGGGATATAAAACAATTAAAGAGAAAAATAAATTGATAGAGTAGATAGGTGGATAGAATAAATCGGTGAAAAAGGTAGGAAGTTGGTGTAAGCCTGAAACAATTAGGTATGGCTGTGTCCTTGTTGTAAAGACTAAAGGAAGAAAGTTGTGTGGGATTATCAAGTTATTAATAAGTGATAATTAGGTGTGAATGTTTTAACCAGATGCTATGGTATGAGGCATAAATATTCACAAATAATTTTCTTTTTTTAAAAAAAATCTTGACCATTTGGGGTAGTAGAAGAAATTATACAGCAGCATTTGTACAGTGTTTGATTATATTTCTGACACAGCCAAGTGACTTTTATTTCTGTTCCAAGTGTAGACAGATCTCCCTCCTGGAGGAGAAGGTGAAAGGATTTTAAGAATATCTCCCCTCATGCACCTCCAGATTGTTAGGGGAGAATGAAGTGTTTTGGGTTTATTTTTTCAAGTGAAGTTCCAGTAGGAGAAGGGGATGAGATGGTACCTGAAGCAAAGGAGGAGTTTGACCCTGTCAGGATGTTGGAAAAGAGAAGATTTGTACACAGAGGAGAAGGGGGAGGCAAAGGACATCTGTACACTTAAGGATCTGACACCCTTCTGGAAGAGGAGGGAGCAGGCTGCTTTGTCTTCCAAAGAATGATAAAGCCCCCAAAGCTATCAGAGGAGGCATCACACAACAAGGGTTAGAGCAGAGAGAGAAGAGCAGTATTTGGTGGTGATTCCTTACTCATAAATCTGAGAGGCAACTATATAGCAACCAGTAAACAACAGAGAGGTTCATGGTTACCCCAGAAACATATCCAAATCCTAACACTGTTGTTGTCGTTGTTCAGTTATGTCTGACTCTTCATGACTCCATTTGGGATTTTCATGGCCAAGGGACTGGAATGGTTTGCCATTTCCTTCTCCAGCTCATTTTACAGATGAGGAAACCAAGGCAAACAGGGTGAAGTGACTTGCCCAGGGTCACATAACTAGTAAGTGTCTGAGGCCAGATTTGAACTGGGAAGATGATTCTTCCTGACTCCAGGCTTGGTGCTCTATCCATTGTACCACCTAGCTGCCCAAACATAACATGGAACCACCAAAGTCTTGTAAAAACAGAAAACTAACTTCAGATGATTCACTTGAACACAAATGGCACTGCCAGAGGGAACTTAACAAGTACAGTCAGTCCTCAACTTTTGCGAGGGTAATGTTCCTAGAAAACTGCACAAAAGTAAAAAATGCAAATGTCAATACATCAAACCTATGGGAAATAGGGGGTTAGGTTCCTGTGATCACCAAAAACTGCAATCTTTCACTAAAGATTGCTGAAAATACACTTTCCTGCATACAATTCTTTATAGCAAAACATTAGTTTGATAATATACACTTTTCCTAACAGAGTAATCACAAAATAACCCATAAAATGCAGTACACAAAATAAAATTGGTAACATGCAAAACATTTTTTCTCTAGTAATTGCCTAGAATTCTGTGACCTTTTGTGCTAACATCTCAATAAAAAAAACATTGATTTAAACAATATTTACTTTTCATAACACATGAAATCTACAATACCATAAATACAGTGCATCAAATAAAATTCTCAAAACTAAAACATTTTTAACCTAAGTCTTACCTTCTACTGTGACAAATGGTGGTATGAGGGTGTTATACCGAATACTATACTACTTCAAACCTTTATACCTTGTCCACCCTCTGAAAACCAAGCGAGAAGTTGCTCAGACTTTAGTCACTGCCATCACCCCTGACCCTCTGTCCCTCATGGCTAGTAGAGGGCAGAGATTGTGAGGGATTCACTGGCTTGAAATAATCCATCAATGATGTCTGCTTTGTGCACCATTTGAGATCCTAAAGGGTCTTAGAGTGTGGTAGCATAGCAGAGGCAAGTTGACCTTTAACCTTGAAGCTGCCTACTGGGACACCAGGCACTCCACAAACCTTCGTGCATAGCACCTCATTTTTTGTCTACTGTGCATAGTCACCAATGTATGTGGTTTCCAACACAAAAGTGAAAATGAAGTTACTAACAAAATCCCAAGAATGCCTGAAGTCATGAAAGTTAAATGAGAATGCTGAAGATCGATTGTATTATAAAATCTTGGGCAATCAACTGAAGTTCATAAGGGCACAGCTTGTATATTTCTCACAGTTGCCCGTCGGATGCAAGAGTTACCAAAGAGGAAAATTAATTCCCTAAAAATATCTCCCTTCATCCTACCACCTCTTCTAGCTATCATCTGGCATCTCTTCTCTTCTTTTGGCTAAACTCCCTGAAGAATTGGTCTATAAGCAGTGACTTCATTTCTCTTCTCACTTCACTCTAAACCCTGGCACTCTAACTTCTGACCTCATCATTGATTGAAACTTTTCTCTGCAAAGTCACCAATGATCTCTTAACTGCCAGATCTAATGACCCTTTCTCAGTCCTCAGCCTTTTCTTCCCTCTTCAATCTTTAACACTATCAATTACCTTCTTCTTTTGGAAACTTTCCTATAGGTTTTTATAATATTGCTCCCTCCTATTGTCCTCCTATTAGTCTGACTATTCCTTTTTAGTCTCCTTTGCTCAATTTTGATCCAGCTCCCCCCACCACACACACACATTATGGACTCTCTTCTCTTCTACCTCTACACTAACTCACTTGATGATCTCATCAGTTTCCGTGGGTTCAGGAATCATCACTATAAAGATGATTTTCAGGTCAATATTCTTCAGCCCTAACCTCCCTCCTGAATTTCAGTCTCCTAACACCAATGTCTTTTGGACATTTTATTTTTTTGTTGTTTTTTTATTAGATTTTTATTTTTTCGTTTACAGCACTTAGTTCCACAAGTTTTTGAGTTCCAAATTTTCTTCCCCTCCCTCCCCTCTCTCCTCCCCCCCAAGACGGTATAGAATCTGATATACGTTCTACCTATACATTCACATTAAACTTGTTTACATAATAGTCAAATTGTAAAGAAGAATTATGACCAATGGAATGAATCATGACAAAGAAGAAACAAATCCAAAAAAAGAGAGAAAAAAGAAAGCAAATAGTTTGCCTCAATCTGCATTCAGACTCAGTAGTTCTTTCTTTGGATGTAGATAGCTCTTTCTATCACGAGTCCTTTGAAGCTGTCTTTGAACCTTGTATTGATGAGAAGAGCCAAGTCTATCAAAGTTAGTCATCACACTATGGAGTATGAATGCGGATTGAAGGAAACTATCTTCTCTCTCTTTTTTTCTATATCTTTTTTTGGCTTTGTTTCTTCTTTCTCGTGATTCACTCCATTGATCATGGTTCTTCTTTATGACTTGACTATTGTGTAAATATGTTTAATGTGAAGGTATGCATAGAATATATATTGGATTCCATGCCATCTTGGGGGCAGGGGGAGAGAAGGGAGGGGAAGAAAATTTGGAACTCAAAAACCTGTGGAACTGAGTGTTATAAACCAAAAATTAAAAAATTAAACATTAAAAATAAAAGTTAGTCATCACAGAAGCAATATGACTGTAGTTGTGTACAATGTTCTCCTGGTTCTGCTCCCCTCACTCAGCATCAGATCATGTAGGTCTTTCCAGGTTATTATGAAGTGCACATCTTCCCCATTTCTTATAGCACAATAGCATTTCATTACATTCATATACCACAACTTGTTTAGCCATTCCTCAATTGATGGGCATCCCCTTGATTTCCAATTCTTTGCTGCCACAAAAAGAGCCGCTATAAATATTTTTGTACAAACGGGTCCCTTTCCTACTTCTGTGGGGATGCCCCATAGACAGCATGTATGAAATAGAATTCATTATCTTTGCCTGCAAATCCTCCCCTCTTCTGAACTTCTCTATTAATGTCAAGGGTATTTTCATCCTCCCAATCACTTGGGCTTGCAACAATATTAGTATTATTCTCTACTTCTCTCTCTCACTCACCCTATACATCCAATCTGTTGCCAAGTCTTCTCATTTCTACCTTCACAGCATCTCTCATCTATGCCTCCTTCTCTCCACTCACACAGCTACTACTCTATTACATCACATGTGGATGAATGAAATAATCTGTTGGTTGGTCTCCTTGCCTCAAGTCTCTTCATTCCAATCCATCCTCCATTCAGGTGTCAAAGTGATCTTTTTAAAAAGCAGGTCTGACCTTGTCACCACCCTACTCAGTAAATTCTAGTTGGATTGAAGAGAGGAGGAAAAAAAGAAAGGATCATTAGACTTGGCAATTAAGAGATCACTGGTGACTTTGGAGAGAAAAGCTTTGATTGAATGATGAGGTCAGAAGTTAGAGCACTCAGGGTTTGGAGTCAAGTGAGAAGAGAGGAAGAGAAGGCACTGCTTGTAGACCAATTCCTCAAGGAAGTTTAGCCAAAAGGGGGAGAAGAGATATGAGATGATAGCTAGCAGTGGATTCTAGTGGCTCCCATATTACCGTGAAGATCAAATACAAACTCCTCTTTTTTGAATTTAAGACCCTTCACATTTCAGTCCCTTCCCAGTCTTCTTGCATTCTACTTCTCACCCTGAATTCTACAATCCAGCAACACTGGCCTCTTTGCTTTTCCCAGCACTCCATCTTCAAAATATACTTTTCACTGGCTGTCTCCCATTCCTGGAATGTTTTTCTCACTCACCTCCACTGCCTGGTATCTCTGGCCTCCTTCAAGACTCAGCTCAAATCCCACCTTCTACAGGAGACCTTCCCCCACCCCCACTCCCAACTCCTCATGCCTTTCCTGAGGTTATATCTTGTATGTGAAATTTTGATAGGTTGTCTCGCTCATTAGAATGTTGGCTCCTTGGAAGCAGGGACTGTTTTTGCCTTTCTTCTTATCCCTAGGGATTAGTACAGTGCTTAACACATAATAAGCATTTAATGGATGTTTACCGGTTGACTGACTGGGTAAGAAAGTAGTGCCTGGGAATGGGATTTCTTCTGACCCATGACTTAAAAATATGACAAACTGCTTTCCAAAGATGGAGTACACAGCAAATACTGGTAAGAGTGTATTTGTCAGGTGATTTGCAAATCTAATAGAAAAGCTTTAAAATAAAAAGGATGGGGATGGGGCAGAGTTAGATGCCATGAAAAATAGCCTTACAGAAGGAAAAATAGCAATGAGATACTCAAAATCTTCACATGAGGGGAAAAAAGTCTAAGAAAAGAGCCAATAGTAAAAATCTTTGGCCTCAAATGTACAGGCACAGATACCCAAAGTTTACATCCACATACAAGATGAATTAACAACTGTAAATTAAAAGGGAAATTTAACCCCATAGATATTGAGACTTGGTAGGATGAAACACATGACCAGAACAAGGCTCTGTATGTGTATAACATAGTCAAAAGGATAGTAAAAGGGAGAAGAAATGTGGAATTGTATATTAAGGTACATTCATGTAAGGGAACTTAGGAACTAGAGGGGAGAAGCAAGATGGATGTCAATAGAGGGGAAAAACAGAAGTAATTTTGTCATTAGAGTATATCACATACCACCTGGACATAAAGAAATAGATGAGGAATTTGGGGATCAGATCACAGGGGCTTAATATATGAGTGATGGGAGACTTCAAGTAACCAGATATCCACTAGATCTCTCTCTCTCTCTCTCCCTTCCTCCCTCCCTCTTCCTCTCCCTCTCCCTCCTTTCTTTGTCTCTATGTGTATCTCTGTCTCACTCTGTCTTCATCTCTCTATCTCTGTGTGTCTCTGCCTTTTTAACTCTCTCTGCATCTCCATCTCTCTGTCTCTGTTTCTCTGTCTCCCTATATGACTCTCTATCTCTGTGTATCTCTGTCTTTCCATGTCCCTGTGTATGTCTCTCTCTTTTCTTTCTCCCCTGTCCCTGAAAAAAAAAGCCTCTCAGTTAATAACTTCTCAACTTGACTTACCGATAATTTCATTCTTCAAGGGAAGAGGTACCAACAAGGGGAAATTCTCTTCTGGATATGATTTTCACTAACAGAGAGGAATTGGTTGCTGAGGTAGAAGTAATAGGAACCCTGGGGGAAATTCATTCCTGAGAAGGAGAGAAAATCCTGGCCTAGTCTGAGGTACACTCTAGACTGTGGGAGAAAAAAAGATTTTGAAGGACTCGGAGGAAATAGATAGGATCCCGTGGATTAAAATGGTACAGAAGAAGTCAGTGTGAGAGGGATGGCCAATGCTAAAGAATGAAATTCTGAATATACTCAATTCCAGTGAGGAGGGAGGAAATGGTATTTGTCTGAAGAGAATGATGTGGATTCACATGGAACTCACCAACCAACTTACATTTTAAAAAGACATCTACAATCCTCTAAAAAATGTCAGGGACCCTAGAGCTTAGAACAAGCTGAAGATGGAGAAGGAAGCTAAGGGCAGCAAAAAAGGTCTGGGGTTTTTTTTAAGCTATATTGGGATACAATTCAAGTAACCTGGCCCAGATGAACTATATTCTTGGGAGCAAGTAGGGTGGTGCGATGAATGGAGGACTGGGTTTGAGATCAAGAGGACTTGCATTCAAATCCTGACTCATATGCTTACTATGTGATTTCTGATAAGCTGATTAACTTCATGTTCTCATTCTCCTCATCTGTAAAATGAAGGGGTTGGACTCAATGGCTTCTGAGGTTCCTTCCACAAACCACTGTCAGTGATAATTGAAAAGTCATGGGAAGTGGGAGTGTTCAGTGCATGGGCTCCACAGCTTTTTATCCAACTGTATTTGGGTTCTCTACAAAGTCCTTCCCATGAGTGTGTTTCTCTTCAATTGGGAGCATGTGGAAGGGCAAAGGCTCTGACTCTTTCAGGAGTACCATAGACCAATGGGCACTTACTTAATAAGTATGCTCTCTGATTTTGATTATGGGACTAACAGATTTCCCTGATGATAAAACGGGTTCAGGGCAAGGTCCCATCTGACCTAAGACCTTGGGACACTCTGCTCTGACCCTTCTATTTGTGACCCAAGTTTACTGAATGTTTGCTAGGGGAGGCAGGGGAAGGAGCGCAATCTGATGGGAGGGGGAGGGAGGAAGGTCCCATCTGACCTAAGACCTTGGGACACTCTGCTCTGACCCTTCTGTTTGTGGCCCAAGTTTACTGAATGTTTGCTAGGGGAGGCAGGGGAAGGAGCGCAGTCTGATGGGAGGGGAAGGGAGGAATTTCATAATGAACGGGTAGGAGATGCAAGAAATAAGGGCTAGTGGAGTAATAAGATATCTTGATTTAGCAAAGCACTTGATAAGTCATCTAATGAAATTTTACTTGCAAAATGAATTCAAATTGACTGGCTGGGAGCTTCCATCATTGGGACAGCAAAGAGGCTTAGAAATTACAAACAAGCCATGATGAGAACAGTTGGAGACACAGTGCAGGCAGGCGTTTGACAGACTGGTCATTTCTTAGGGCACACTATGAAATGCACCCTCTTCCTGTCGGTCTGAAGAAGAGAACCAGAGAGCAGGAGGTACAGACAGGAGAAGAGAATATGGGCTGAAACTACAGCAGGAACAATGCACGTCAGATAGAGATATAACTAGCAACCAGAACTCTGTCCCAGGGTACTAAGGTTTAGAAGGACATACCTCCTGTCTCAGTGATTCAATGATCCCCTTTCCATCCCCACATTTGCCCTGAGGCCAGCAATCCTAATTATAATTCTGGCATTAGCCACAAAGGAGAACTTTCTCACAGAGAGGATCATTCAATAGCAAAGGGGATCTTCTTCCTTGATGATCTTAAGAACATAGAGAGAAAGAAATCTTTTGAATCCCTAGCTACTTATAAAACATGGGCAAAGGGAGGAGAAATTTGAGTCAGATGCTGGATGAAGGGGATACTGTCTTAGAAGGAAGAAATTACTGAAAGTGACCATCAAGCTGGCTCTAAGAATAATAGAGTTGCCCAAAAATTCAGAGTAATTTAAGCCCCAGTCAGAGCAACTTCCCAGCAGGAGGCAGAGGTCAG
This sequence comes from Trichosurus vulpecula, assembly GCF_011100635.1. Lineage (NCBI taxonomy): Eukaryota > Metazoa > Chordata > Mammalia > Diprotodontia > Phalangeridae > Trichosurus > Trichosurus vulpecula. The sequence continues at coordinate 269,283,732 of NC_050574.1, forward strand.
TACCATCCTTCTGGCAAGAGACAGCAAGTACAAAGTGTCAGCTCAGGACCCCTCATTTCCAGAAAGGTGAAGTCCACTAGGAAGGTGGGGGTGGGGAGCTAAGGAGGACAGCAAGTCAGACGGAGGGTGACTAACGAGGAGAAATCAGAGGACCAGCACAGTGGGTTGAGTTAAACTGACACAGGGGGCGGGGACGTGACTGCCATTCACAATTAGTGAATGAGTGGAAAGGCGGTGAATTACTGTAATTATGAGCCTATGGAACACAGGGAAAAAAAGGTTTCTTTCATGTAAGGTGGGGGTGGGGAGTTAGGGAAAGAATGCTCTTTTTCCCCCTTTCAGCAAAGCCTGAGGATAACTACAAAGTCAATTCCCAAGGCATCTGCTATCCGGTATAATCACGAAAATAAGCAGGTGCCCCAGGATTAAGACAAATTAGGTGGACCAAAAGGAAACCTAACAGGGAATCGTAAAGGAGTCTAAAAAATTGGTTTATCCTTCCTAGTCCTTGTATGTCTGGGTTTTCAGGGTAGCCTGTAGTGTGTGGGTGAAGTTGACCATCCATGACATTTCCTGGGTGTAATTAAGCTGCTAGCTTCTGTTTAGCCAGTCCCCTAGACTCTTTAAAGGGTAAATGAGAGACAGAGACAGAGACAGAGAGTCAAAGACAGAGAGAGACAGACAGACAGACAGACAGACACACACACACACACACACACACACAGGGAGAGACAGAGATAGAGAGAGACAGAGACACAGAGCCAGAGACACAGAGGCAGAGAGAGACAAAGAGAGAGACAAGGAGACAGAGACAAAAACAGAGAAGAAAGAGAGATAATAGATATTAGATGACAGACAGATAGATAGATAGACAAGAAACAAATACTGTAGGTTAAACTCATGATTTGGGGAGAAATGTGTGACTTGTCACGACTTTACTTTGCTGCTGATGTGTAACCTTCCATTAGAGTACCTGTTCCTTTAGGGCAGGAATAGTTCTGATGTTGCTTTGTCTTTGTGTGCTCCATGTCTAGCACGGTGCCTTTCACATGACAGGTGGCTAATAACTGCTTATTGGATTGGATTTATAACAAATCAGATAAAATACAAAGAACTTTAGAAAACTTAAATAAATACTAGCTGCTGTTATGATTACTAATGTTATTATGTTTAAGCTAAGATAGTGGGATATGTCATGTTAAGAGTTCATCGATCTCAGGCTTTTATCCCTACTAAGGAAGGCTGAGGCTGGGGGATCTCTTGATCTGGAGAGTGATGAACTGCAATAGCACTAAAGTCAATCAGGTGTATACATTAAGCTGGCACCAGTATGGGGGTGGGAGGTGTGGGAAGGGAAGACCAGCTTAGATGGGAATCGGTCTCATGAGTTACTACTGCACTTTTAGCCTGGAAGAGATAGGGAGACCCAGTCTCAAAAAAAAATCAAGAGGTCATGGGTAATGGGGTAAGGATAAGATACTTCTAGAAACTTTATGAGAGAAAAAATGACTCTGGATTTCCAGGAAATACCAGTTATTTGAAAGGACTCTCCTGTAGAAGAGGGATGAGCCATGTTCTGCATGCCTCCAGAGAGAACAGAACAGATTTTTGCCTCAATAAAAGGAAGGGCTTGCTAATATCATGTCAAGCAATGGAATGGACTGTCTCCTAAGATAGTAAATTCATTATCCCTGGAAGTGTTCAGCCAGAAGCTCTGGCATACTGTAAAATTGACTCATGCATTAAGCAGGTCGTTGGACTAGATTGCTTTTAGCTCTGAGATTCTCTGATCCTAAGTCCTAAAGAGGGTCCAGGTGCTAGACAAAGGCCAACTAGAGACAGAAGTTAGGTGAAAGATGGATGAAAGAGCCACAGCTAGGTTGAGTGCAGTGCAGCCTAGCAAGGATAAGGTTCTAGAGAGAAATAAACCATTAATTATCACTGCTTCCTTGGTACCCTGGAGGGTGAAGTGTTAAAGGTCTCTGGTAGATCCTCAGGGCTTAGCTGATGGTGGCAATCACAAGTGACTGCAGTGTCCTGCTTCACTCTGGGGAGCAACACTCACCTGTTAGTTCAGATCCAGCCCTAAATCTGTGATCCTATGATCTTCCCACAACAGAAAGGCAACTATTAGCAGAGCAGAAAATAGATAGTTGTTGTGTTGGGATTCAGGGACACCCCCTAGCTATGCTGTTATGTGGACTCTTACCTGCTCAGAATTCTGAGCTGCTGTTCCTAACCACACCATCCTTCTGGCTGAAGAAAGCATGGTGGAATGGAAGTAACTCACGACTAGGAGGGAGAAGATTCTGGTATCAAAGCCCAGCTCTACCACTAACAAGCTGTGTGACCTCGAGCAAATTGATTTACCTTTCTGGACTGCATCCAGAGATCACTAAAAGCCAGAATTGGCTTTATCAAGAGCATGGCGCGCCAGACTAACCTCATTTTCTTTTTTCACAGTGTTACAAGACTGGTAGATCAGGGGAATACTATAGATATAGTTTACCTAGATTTTAGCAGATTATCTGAAAAAGTCTTGCATGTTACCCTCCAATATGAAGAGGATTTTGGCTGCATGATGTTAAATAAATTCAGAATTTGTTGGCAGATCTAGACCCCCAAAAAGAAATAATAATTAATAGGTTAATGTCAACATGGAATGAGATTTCTAATAGAGCACCACAAAGCTTCTCTTCTGTTATATACACAATCAATTAATTAGTGTGTGTATATGTGATATACACACTAATTACTACATATATGTGGGTATATATGCTTGTATGTATAGGTATATGTACATATACCTATAAAACTATATATATGCAATACATATACATATGTATAAAGGTATAAGTGTATGTATATATGTATGTATATGATATAAAATCTATAGATGACCCCAAATTGGAAGGGATATTTAATACATTAGATGACAGAATCAAAATATCAAAATCCAAAAATATCTTGACTGGTCAAAACAACAGATTTAATCTCATGAGATGATATTCAATGGACACAGATGTCCATCTCATATTTGGATTAAAAATTAACTGTACAAGTTCATAACCGGAGAGACACCAAGTCTGGGTTGGATTAGCTGACGTCTGAGGTCCCTCCCTTCCAGTCCTGAGGTTCTCTGAGTGGATGAGGAGGCTAAATCACATTGGGCTCTGTATCTAGTCTCAATCTCTGTAATTGCTTAGCTGGTTCTCTGCCCCACCACCCCTTACTGCTGTCCAAGTCTGCTGCTTTTCTCCATCACCTAAAAGTGCCAGCTATGAATTATACAGAAACAGGAGGGTGGTAGAAAGCAGGTGCAGGTAAAGGAGCAAGGCCACACCAGCTGTTTAGAACCTGGCACTAACTTCCCTTAGGTCCTGCAGTGAGTGGCCCCAGGAAAGGGTGAAAAAGCATATGCATCTATTTTTAGGGAGAAAAGGAAAGAAGTCTCCAGGCATAGAGCAGAAAGTTTTCCTAGCAGTAGAAATGCAAATCAGACTTTTTAGAAACAAACAAAAGCCAGACTTCCGCTGCTGTGTCAGGTTTTTCTACTTTCCTCGGCTCTCAATCCTTCAGCGTGGCCTCTGGTTTACCCCCTCCTAATAATGAGCTCTCTGTGCTAAGCAAGGTCTCCATGCCTAGTAAATAACAGAGTTGCCGCATGCTGGTCCCCTGAATTAAGGCTCCAACGGGGCCAAAGACATGTGGTTCCCCCATAGCTAACATCTCTTCCTCATTTCCAAGCCCTCCATTCTCTTGCAGAGGCAAGGTCTGATGCTATAATGGGAAAACATTGCATGGCAACATCCATACTTTAACCCAGAAATTCATGGCCTAGGATATTGTCCACACCAAGGGCAGGGAACCTGAAGCCTTGAGGCTGCATGTGGCTGCACGTTCCCTACCCCTGGTCCAGACAACTGGCCTATTAGAGTTATGATCCAGTCAGATGGGTGGCCGATAAGGTGTTATTGCCTACCTGGAGGAAAACCCCTCCTCCATACCTTCTACGTGAGTAGCTTTTGAATCCCATGACTCTTGCTTATCCAACCCAGACTGGGTATCTCTCTGGTTATGAACTTGTACAATTCATTTTTAATCCAACTATGAAACTGACATCTGTGTCCATTGAATATCATCTCAGGAGATTAAAACCATTGTTTTGACCAGTCAAGACATTTTTGGATTTTGATATTTTGATTCTGTCACCACAGCAAGGCTGTGGTAGGGAAGCCTAGTTAGCTGCTTCTTCTCACTGCTCCACTGGGGCCTCTCCTCACTACACCCCCACCACCCGTGGCCTTCCTTTGGCCACTTGGCAGATGGGAGAGCTGAGGCACCAAAGTTTCTGTGGTTCGGCCCATGTTACAGGCCATTTCAGCTGAAGAGGCAAGAACAGGTTTATTCCATTTAACTATCTGCAGACCTCTTGAGGGGATAGGGTAGGTAAACTAGAGAGAATAAGAATCAACATGGAGGTGAGAGGTAGAATCTAGAGGATTGGCTGTTGTACTTGGAGTCAGGAACACAGGTTCAACTTATATTTCAGACATTTTATAGTTATGTGACTGACCCTGAGCCCATCTCTTGACTGCTCTTTGCCTCAGTTTCCTTATGTGTAAAATGAAGGCTTAGAGTCAATGGCCTATAATGATTTTATATCTTTTGCCCTAACCCCTTTAATCTTTCCAAAACACACACACACACAGACACACACACACACACACACACACACAAACACACACCACCTCCACCACCACCACCACCACCAGGCAGAGGTGGAATGGGAAGAATGTTAGACTTGGAATCATATGAGCCCCAGCTTCTAATTCTGCCACTAAAATTTATTAATGGTGAGACCAGGGGCAAGTTGCTTAACCTCTCAAGGCTATAAAAGCTGGGTAACACTTTACCCCCACAGGATGATAAGATGTTATACACAAAGTGCACCATGAACCTCTAACCACTATGTAAATGTCAACTGTGTCACACACATGCACACGTGAGCGCACACACAAATACATATACCAAAGAGGCACGACCTGAGACCTCATTGCTATTCTACATCCAAGATGAATTTCAGCAAGAGAGACACCAGCTGGATATTGGAAAGAACTCCTTGACTATGACCAGCAAGACATCATGACATATTATCCAGGACAGCTCTGGGACTGCTGCCCCTCTCTAGCTGGGCCACTTGGGGTCCAAAAGCTCATTTGATCTACAATCTCACCATTTCAATGTGTTTTTCCCCACCTATTCACTGAAATAATGTTTATCTAAGTGCCTTAGTACATAGCAGGGGACCAAATGTTCTTGGGGCTGGTGGTAAAATTCCACAGAATCCCTCTGATAGAAACCTTCTGGTCACTTTGTCTGCTTCTCTTAAAATCACTAGTCTGCTTGTGGTCCTCTCCCCCATCCTGGTTACAGTCATATCCTTCCACTGGTTTACTACAGCTGAGAAATAAATCTCTGGGAGCAGCCAGATTTCACTTTACTCCTCTTTGTGAAAGCTGTCCCAGTCAAACTAGACAACGAGCTGTTCTCCGACCCTCTCCTGCTATCTTCCCACCTCAGAACATTTGCACAGGCCGAGTTCCATTCCTGGCACACACTCCCCCTCTCTTCCTACTAAAGGCCTTCTTTTTCTTCAAGAATTAGTTCAGGGGTCACCTTCTCCAGGAAACATTCTTTGTTTCCCCAGCTGAAAGCAATCTCTCCCTAAAATGCCCCTAAAGGACTATCTCTATCTCCCCTTTGACCTTCTCACATTTTACCTTGTAGTAGAGTTAATATTTTTACACATTATTCCCTACTTGTAAATTAAAACAAATTGTGTTGTTTTTCACTCCTGTCTCCACAGCACCCAGCACAGTACTTTATATGCAATGGACACTAAGTAAATTTCACAGCTATTGACTTTGGCTCGTTCCCACCATTTTTATCGATGTATATTTTTTTGTTTTTACATCATTTTTATCTTCAGATACAACCCGACTCCTACCCTTGCCCGGTAAGCCAACTTTGCAACAAAGAATAAAAAAAAAATCAGAGGAAAAAACAGTCTAGTAAAACCAACCAATGCGTCAAGTGAATCTGACGGCATATGGGATGTTTCACCTCCATCGTCCCTCACCTCTGCAAAGAAGTAAGGGAGGTATATTTTCTCAACCCTCTTCCAGGGTCATCTGGTCATTATAATTACACAGCCTTTGGTTTCAGTTTTGTTGTCGGCGTCCTTTCTGCTTAGGTCGTTACAGCCATTGTTTCTGTGGTTCTACTTTCTTCACTCTGCACCCATTCATGTAAGTTTTCCAATGCTTCTCTGAATTATATTTACTGTTTGTGACAGTACAATGACACTCCATTAAACTGAGGGGCCACGACTTGTTTAGCCCTTCCCTAATCAATGGGAATCTACTTTGCTTCTAGTTCTTTGCTGCCCCTGCAGTTGATGTAGGTGATTGGGGAGGGCCAGGACTCTCCTGACCGCTCTTCTGGGGTTCTTTCCCCAGAGCCGCTGCTACTCCCCTGTTGTCATGTCCTCCTTTCCTCCGAGTCAACTGGTGAGTCTTTGTAAATTAAACTTTTTACGTGTTCGCCTCTATAAGTGACATGAAGCCATGAAGGAACTTCTGTCCATGCGAAGTGGGATAAGTTACAACATTCCTGCCTAGGCAGGACGGCCATCACAGGGATACAGAAGAACTATAACACAGACCCAGGCCCTTGAAGACCTAAAAATGTAGTTGCAAGAAGCAAGACTCACCCACCCATTAAACAGCCATGGAACTGTTTCAAAGCAATACGTGAACATATGCATAGTAGTGGGGCATTAACTGTCAGCAGGAGCCAAAAAGAGTGGAGGGGGGGATGGGACAAAAGATAACAACAGGTAGCATTTACATCATGGCTGAAGATTAGCAAAACACCTTACAAAAATTATCTCGTTTAATCTTTACAATAATCCTGGGGGGTGAGTCCTATTAGTATTATTATGTCCATTTTATAGATGAGGAAATTGACGCAGACAGAGATGAACTAACTTGCTCAAGGCTAAATTGGAACTTGGGTTCTCCCAAATCCAGGTCCAATTGTTCTATTCACTGGAAAGACGTGCATATAATAGACTTCGGAAAGGCTCACAAAGAAAGTACCCAGCTAGATTTTTCAAGGAGATTTGCAAAATAATTAAAAAAAAACAACAGCAGAGAGAGAGAATATTCAGTGCACCTATGCACCCCACTAACTACTAAAATTAGCACTTTTATAAAAGGTCTTTTACCTGTTAAGTGATCACAGGAACTCATATAGAGGATGCAGAGAATTTTCCCTAGTCCAGCTAGAGATTAATTACTTTTAGTCACCTTCCTGACTAAATCCTAAATCCCATGAGCTATCTACCTTACAAAACCCCACCTCCTAGCCATCATCTGCCTCATCAATGCTTCAGGACATGTAGATACGGGTGGAAGCATGGATGTGGTCATATACTACACCCCCAACACATCTGACCATGTCACCCATACTTCTCCCATCCTCTTCTCCATTCCTACTTCCCTAGACAATTAAGCACACGTGAGCAAGTTCAGACTTCCCATTGGAAGAAAGGAAAGCAAGAAGGAAAGAAGGAAGGAAGGAAGGAAGGAAGAAAGGAAGGAAGGAAGGAAGGAAGGAAGGAAGGAAGGAAGGAAGGAAGGAAGGAAAAGAGGGAGGGAAGGAAGGAAGGAAAGAAAGGAAGAAAGAATATGAGAGAGAGTGAGAGAGAGAGAGACAGAGAGAGAGAGAGAGAGAGAGAGAGAGAGAGAGAGAGAGAGAGAGAGAGAGGCCAATTCCAGTAAAACATATTTGGGACTCTGGATGTTTACTAATTTTAACTACTTATGTGTAGCTCTTCCCAGAGACAGAGGCTATACAAGATAGACTGCAGCAGCCCTTTCTGACTCAAAACTTTGGTGCTTTCTCCTGCATGCTGGTATTCTCCCTCATACCACAGACACTCCCAAGAGCTGGCTTCCACTTCCTCTCCCTGCTCATCAGTTGTCAGAGCAGTAAGCAGAGACTGAGATCTCCTTAGCAGACTGGGACACGGGGGCAGAGACCGTGTCCTCTGCTTGTTCCCTACAGCACTTCTTGACATGTTCGGTCAATGTGCAATCCATCCACCAGTCTCAGCCCATGCCCACTCCACCCCTCCACAAAGAAGTGGACAGTTAATCCAGAGTGTCCTTAACAATTTAGTAGATCCCCTTTGACTCACCGCAATGACAGCTTCCCAGAGAAGAGACACGAGAAAACCACCCATCCTCCCCCACTCTCACTGGCCACTGATCATGGGGCTAGTCCCTTCCTGGGCTTCCTTAAGCAGAAGAAACAGTCAAAGAGTAACTCCCTGCCTCCTGTACCAGGAGGAAACAATGTATCACAATGGAAAACCCTTGACTCTAGAATCAGACAACCCAGCTTCAAACTTCACCTCTAATGCTTACTGCATCTATGCTTTTGGGTGAATCATTTAACTTGCCTGGGCTTCATTTCCTCATCAGTAAAATGAGGGGATGGGACCAGAGCACTGCTGAGGCCCCTTCTAACTCTGGCTCTATGAGCCTTTCTTAGGAGCTCCCCAGGAGGACATTAGGCTGTTTCTATGCCTCAGTTTCACCATCTATAAAATGACAGGATTGGGCAAGGCAATCTTTAAGGTCCCTTATAGCTCTAATGGTCTATGACTGACCCCTCTTCCAAGAGACATTGCACAATGGCCAGAGCCCCTGGACATTTTATCCAGTAACCTGGTCTCTTCGGAATATTCCTAGTCTGTCTTGAAGAGGTCTGAATATCTAAGTTATAATGAACTGTTCTGAATGACAGCTGGTTGGCATGCTCAGCTCCCCATTTGTTCAGAGATTTCCCTTGTTTTTACCTGTTGCTGCCACCGGCTCTCTTATAGCTGCTCGGTTTTCCTGCCAGCCATCTTTGCCCACGTTTAAGGTGTGATCTGAGCCTCTTATTTATTCACAGACTCTCCTCGATGCTCATCCACAGATCGGCCAAAGAGAGAAGAGAGACCCCCCAGGCCCTCATGTGCAGCACTCAGAGTGGAGTGTTGGCGATTGGTTCCATCCCTCGCCCATGCATCTCCCTAGATTATTCTCCTTTAAAAACAAAAACAAAAAAACACAACCACCTGTAATCTTATATTTCTCAGTCTGTACCCCAGTCTTTTTTTTTAATTCTCTCTTTCTGTGTATTGCTGTTTATGGTTATATCTGGGTCCACTGCCTCTACCCCAAGGAAACATGTTCCTTCTAACCTGGAAATAGTCAAGAAACACAGGGAAGTCCCAAGTTTCATCCAGCACAGAGAAGCTAGAACACAGTAAGACAAAGTTGTCTCACTGGTTAAAAAAAAAAAACCATGGGCTGAACAGAGGCAGACATCGAGTCCACCCCGATGCAGAGCATGAGCACCCCAGGCTGACATTCACAAATGAAATACGTGCATTGGAGTACAAGTATACTTATTAGTGGAAGAGATGTCCTATTGGCGCAACAAATTGTGTGAAATTGAATCATTTTCCCAATGACTTCCACTGTAATCTCAGAGATGTGCTCCCAAAGAAAGGCAAGGGAAAAAAAGACATTTGGCCCCAAGCAAAACACGGCTACTGTGTAGAGATCAGAATTCACTGCAGTGATGGCAATTGGGGCTGGCGCAAACAATCCAACTCACATCCCTCTGCTTGGATATGGGTTCCCCAACACCGGGTAAGCAGTGGACTGTCAGTCCCCCTAGATACAGGGGCTTTTAGTCTGGGGTCCCTAGACCTGGATCCATGGAGAGATTCCTGGGGATCCATAAACTTGAATAGGAAAAAAAAATTACACCTTTATTTTCACTAACTCGTAACTGAAATTTAGCATTTCCTTCAATTATTTTAAAACGTTATCCTAAGAAAGAGTCCATAAGCTTCACCAGCCTTGCAAAGGGATGCATGACCCCAAAAAGGTTAAGAACCCTTGGCCTAGGGAAAAATCTCTAGTCTTTCTGTCACACATGAGGAAAAACATCATCAGAAGCTCTGGATGCCACCCCATCATCCCTGACTACAGAGATTCATAAACTGAGGCTTCTTGCCCTGCTCAATGTAGCAGAAGCTCATACTCTTTCATTCCTAAGTTCAGACATTCATAGATTTGTCATTATGACAGCTCATCTTTCTATAGACCTTCATGGTTTACAAAGCACTTTTCTCATACCAGCTCTGTGAGGTAGGTAGGTAGACAGTGTAAATTCTTTTATTCCCAGTTTACTGAGGAAGTAAAGGGATTTGCCAAGGGCTTCAGATTTGGAAGACCACCAGGGCCTTCCCACTGCAACAGACCTTAAGACTGATAATGGATCTCCAAGGTCATCTAGCCTCTTCCCTCCACCCATTTGACAAATGAAGAAACTGTGGCCTAGAAAGGTGAAGTAAATGTTCAAGGCCACTCAACAAAGGAGGTCCTTAGAGTTCTAATAATTGTACTCTGGTGCCAAGAGCTCTCCCGATCTCCTTCAATGATGAGAACCTTGTTGCCTTGTCTTGATCTCCTGTTCTCTCTACCCTAACACTTTTTCCTTGTTCCTAAGATTGACCTGAAACCTAGCCTTCCATTACAAATTGTTTTCTTCCTCACTATTCAGACCTCGACTTTGACATAGGTGTGTCTGACCTGTACCCTGAGGATGACAAACTGGGGTATTTCTGCCCAGAAATAAGGACCCTAGCTGCATCTCCTGCTTCTGCCTGACCTTAGCTACAAGGGAAAGCTTTGTTCACTGAGCCAGCTTGCTTCCCCGTGAGATTTGCACATCACTTGTGAAGGCTGATGGGGTTTGCTGTGGAACACCTAGGCTCAGTCAACACTTCCACACACATGCTTATTATCCTGGCAGCATAGTATCAGGGGAGAAAAGCACTGTACTCAGGCAAGAGGCCTGGAAGTCAAGGCCTGGCTCTATCACTTAGGCCAATCATGGCTCCTCTCAGAGTCTCTGCTGCCTATCTCATTTCACTGAGCCTCAGTCGCCCTGTCTGTAAAATGGGAGGGGGGAAGAGAAAAGGATAATAATGTAGGTCTTGTGGCAAAGTGGAAAGCACATTGGATTTAGAGTCAGAGAACTCAGGTTCCCAATTCTGGCTCTGCTATTTACTAATTGTGTGACCTTGGACTGGCTGATCTCCTACCAGATCCAAAATTATGATCTACCTGTCTCACAGGGTTTTGGGGAGGATCAAATGAGATGAAACATGTAAGGCATTTTGTAACCAGAAAGCTCCTTAACGTGAGCAATTATCACTACTGTGGGCTAACCCAGCAGGCAGCTGGATGGTGCAGTAGATAGAGCACCCCACCTACAATCAAGACTTGAGTCTAGCTATTACATGAATAAGTTCAATGTGAAGGTACATGTAGAACCTATGTTGGATTACATGCCATCGGGGGGTGGGGAGGGGGGAGAAGAGGGAGGGAGAAAAGATTTGGAACCCAAAAACTTGTGGAACTGAGTGCTGTAAACTAAAAATAAAAAATAAATTTATTTTAAAAAAGAGAAATAAGTAAACAAATAAACAAATAAAAAGATGAGTCCAGGCTCAAGACATTAACTAGCTCTGTGATCCTGAACAAGTCACTTAGCCTCTATTTGCCTCAGTTTCTTCAACTGTAAAATGAGAATGGTAATAGCACCTACCTTCCAGAGCTGTTGCGAGGATCAAAGGAGATAATATTGAGATAGGGCTGGGCACAGTTCTTGGCACATAATGGGCTCCATATAATGTTTATTCCCTTTCAGAAAACGGAGGCTGAGATGAGAGAAAAGCATTCCAGGCGTGGAGGACAGTGAGCGAAGTGACATGGAGAGAGAAGACAGAATGTTCTGAGCAAGGCAGTATAGCCAGAATGTGGAGTTTGTGGAGGGGGGAGAGAGGGTGAGGAATTGGAAAGATAGGAGGAGGATGTTATCAAACGCTTCAGATATTACGCAAAAGAACTAGTGTTTGATCCTAGAAGTAACAGGAAACTCTTGGAACTCATCGATCAGGGGAATGATGTGGATCATGGATTCAAGGGAGGAGAGACTGAAGTTAGAGAGACCAGTGAGAAGCTGTTACAGTAGTCTGGGTGGGAGGGGAAGACCGACTGAACAGGGAGAGCAGCTGAGAGAGCAGCTGAGTGAGTGGAGAGAAGGAGACCTACGGGAGAGACGCTGTAGAGGAGTCGTAGTAACAATGATAACAAACGTTTACGTAGCTTCTACTGTGTGCTAAGCACTTTACAGATAACATCTCATTTGATTCTCATAGAGACTTTGGGAGGTCAGGGTTTTAATTATCCCCATTTTACAGTTGAGAAAACCGAGGCAAGCAAGGCTCAAGTGACTTGCCCAGGGTCACACAGCTAATGACTCTCTGAGGTCACATTTGAACTCAGGGTTTTACTGACTCCAGACTCAGCGTTCTATCCACTGTGCCACCTAGAGAGTTTTGGCAATAGATTGGACATGTGGAGTGAGTGGGAGCGAGGAATTAAGGATGACACCAGGATTGTGGGCCTGGGTGACAAGGAGGATGATAGCGTTTAGAGGAAAGTTCAGAGGAGGGGAGAATTTGGGGAGACAAAACCAGTCTCTGCTCCCCAGGAGCTTACGTTCTCCTGGAAACCTTCTTTATCTCCAGCCTCATGATTCACTACCTATTGACCTGAAGAAAATCACCCCCCTCAGTTTCCCCAGCTGTAAAATGAAAGAGTTGGATGAGATGACATCTGCTTGTAACTCCAGTGGCCCTGTGATTTACTACTCTGCCCCATATTGTTGCTCTAGGCTCCCTCCCTCAACATTCTAGAGCTCACTTTCTAAGACACAGCCTGCTTGGGAAGGGCCCCCAGCATCCGGTGGAGCAGCCCCACTTGGAGCCACAGACTCCTTTGCTTGCCAGTCAGCTTGTTGATTCCGTTCTACTCTGCCACATTTATCCTGCTAATGAGAGCTTTCTCACTTCTCTAACAAGGTTCCTCCCACAGAGCAAGGTTCAGTAACAGAATCTTTTTTAAAAAAATCCAATACATTAAGCCCAGATTCTAGCACATGAGTAGGCCCAGGGGGGACACCTGCATTTACTAAATAGCAGGCAGTGGCTTTATTTTAATTAAAAAAAATAATAATGATGAACTAATGTAATCTTTGGTGCCTCCCTAGGAAGACAGATTTTTCTGATTTTCCACATAAGGAGTTCCTTGAAGGAAAAGCCAAGTGAGTGTCTGAGTGTAACAGGGCAAGAGATGGATATTAATGGCTAACAAGGAGCCAGAAGTCTTCTCTGATTACCCTCACCAGCTCAGATCACCTCTAGATGCTCAGTACTCATATACTCAGTTTGCCTTGAATTCAATTTGCACTTCTTGGTATGTCATCTTTTTGGTGAAATCCTTTTCATATATGAGTTTCTTGTATGGAATCTAGACTTCCCCAAGGGTGGGAAGCAGACCTTTATTCCTCTATGTTCCCCTTCCCCTTTCTACCTCCTTGACAGAATTCAGCACACAGCAGGAACAAAAGTCATGAGGTTGTCTAGCCTTGGAATATTTCCACATTTTAACTAAACCACATCATAGAAGTTCTCAGTCCCTAGAGGCTGGTCGAAGAGGGAAGAAGAGATCTCTGGTATTATAAAGCTATGCCAAGGAATCCTAGTTTAGGGTCCAAGACAAAACCAAGTATTCCCACCCAGCTATTCAGTGGAAAGAGCAATGGATTTGAAGTCAGGTTGTTGTTGTTGTCAAGTCATCTCAATCATGTCTGATTCTTTGGGACCCCATTTGGGGCTTTCTTGGCAAAGATACTGGAGTAGTTTGGCATTTCCTTCTCTAGCTCACTTTACATATGAGGAAACTGAGGCAAACAGGTTAAGTTGCCCAGGGTCACATAGCTAGCAAGTATCTGAGGCCAGATTTGAACTCAGGTCCTCCTGACTCCAGGGCTGGTATTCTATTCACTACACCACCTAGCTGCCTTTGGAGTAAGAGGACCTGGGTTCAAATCCCAGCTCTGTCATTTACTATCTGTGTGACCTTGAACAAGATACCTAGCCTCTTGGACCCCAGTTTCCTCATATTAAAATGAGTAGGTTAGATTAGATGGCTTCTGAGACCCCTTTCAGCTCTAAATTGATGATCTCAAGACTCCCCACTTCTGTGTACTTATATGTCATGCCCACAGATGGTAGGAGTCAAGTTCTTAGCATGGCAGCTCCCATGAGTCAGGGACAACTCTGGGCTGAATATCATTTAACAGGTTGGAAAAAATGAGCTTACTAAAACAGAGTGTATTAGTACCCAAATCAGGACTAGAATCTAGCTTTCTGGATTCCTCACAACATCAAACTAATGCTCTTTGTTAAAAATAAATTCTTCATTGATGACTTTTCTTGTAGTTATTGTTGTTTTAAAATTGTTAATCCCAATGTTCCTGTCAACATTGGCGAATTCCGTGACATATTTGTAAAAGTGCTTGACACATAGTAGGTGCTTAATAAATGCTTATTCCTCCATGTTCCCCCTCTATTCCTGCCTTATATCCACCTACTGCAATCCATGGAACCTTCTCAGGACACTCCTATCAGTCACCCCTGGATAAGACTTTCAAAGATATAGAGCCGATTGGTACAATAGAAAGAACACTGGATCTGAAGTCAGAGAACTTGGGTTTCGTTATGCCTCTGATAGCTACTCCCCAGCCTCAGTTTCTTCATTTGTAAAATGAGAGGACTGGACTCCACATGAACTCTAAGGTCCCTTCCAGCCGTGAATCTATAATGTTATTGTCTTGGTGGAAAGGGGCTATCTGGGTAATAGAACAATAAAAACAGAACAGAAAATACAGGAACCCCCATACCTCTTCTCAAAAAAAAAACCTACCCCAAGTGTACCACATAGCCAAGGAAAATCAGGAGGGTGTAGTAGCCAGGGCACTGAATGCAGAATCAGGAGACTGGTGTTCAAATTCTGACTCTAGTACAAGTCAGCTGCCTTCTCTGAACTTTAGTTTCCTCATCTATAAAACAAGTCTAATAAATACTTAAACTACTGACCTGTAAGGGTTTTTGTGAGGCAAGGGTTTTGGAAATGTTAAAGTAGACTACAGAAATATAGACTTTCATTAAGTTATATTCTATTCTATTATTTTATAGCACAGCTAGGTGGTAGAGTGGATAGAGTGCTGAGCCTGGAGTCAGAAAGACTCATCTTCCTGAGTTCAAATCTGGCCTTGGACACTTTCTAACGGTGAGACCCTGGGCTAGTCACTTAACCCTGTTTGCCTCAGTTTCCTCATATGTAAAATGAGCTGGAGAAGGAAATGACAAACCACTCTAGTAGCTCTGCCAAGAAAATCCCAGATGGGATCAAGAAAAGTCAGACATGACTAAAAAACAACTGAACGATAATTATATTATTTTATAAATTAACTATAGAAATGTATATTTTATTTCAACAATGAGAAAAGCAACCAGCCTTGGGTATGGCCCCAGGAGCCCTAAGTACTGTATCTGCACTTGCTTCTATTCATGGCAATATCCTTTATGTGAATGAATGAAGCATTTATGGGCAGCTTACTAACCATGTCCCTTACATTCTAGAGATACAAGTACAAAAACAAAGTGCCTATCCTGAAGGAGCTTACATTCTAATGGGGGAGATGATAATCCACACGGGGAATGCTGGCCAGGGAGGGACAATGCTAACTGGAATGACACAGGGATGGTGAGTGGCACTATGGGGAAATATTCTGAAAAAAAAGATTGTAAACAGAAACAAAAACAACAACAAAACCAAATCTGAATGCTATGTAATTATAATGACCAAGAAACTTGGCTCTAGAGAAAAGATAGAAAATTCATCTCCCTTCTTTCTTTGCAGACATGGTAGACTGTGGGCACAGAATGAGTATCACATTTCCTGTCATACTCACTTGATAAGCTATTTGGTTTTGTTGATCTGCTTTTTCTCTCTTTTTTCTTCTTTGTTACAAGGTATTTTATGGGAGGCACGAGGGATATAGTTGGAAATGAGTGGAATGTAAAAACAAACAATATTAATAATTTTTGAAAAGAACAAATTGTGACACATGAATGTAGTGGGTGCTATAAGAAATGATGAATAAGATAATCACAGAGAAGCATGGAAAGATCTATATGAACTGATGCAAAGGGAAATTGGTGGAGCCAAGAAAACACAATTATGATAATGTAAACAGAAGAAACAACCACAAAACAATGGAAAAGTTAAGGTTGCAAAAATTTCAAAGAACGAAACAAGCCTCCAAGGAAGATTTCTGAGAAGACACCCCCACACCAACCCTCTGCACAGGAGGGAGGTCCATAGACGTCATACACTGCATACATTTTCAGACTTTTTAGCTGTATCAATCGGCTTGCTGATTTTTCTTCTCTTCTTCCTTTTGTTTTTCTTTAAAAATATGACTTGTTATATGGGATGACTAAGAGGAGGAGAGAAGAATACTAAGGGGAATTTTGATGTAAAAGGCAAGACATCAATAAAATTTTTTAAATTAAAGAATATTCATGAAGAAATTTACAAGGTAATTAGAAAATCCATCATTCATCCTTAAATATTCTTCATATAAAAAGAAGCTCTTAGTTGTGAATCCAGTGAGACAGATCAAAATCTGATTATGAGCTTTTTAAATCTGAACCATATAAACTTCAGATCAGAACAGTCAATCAGTTTAATTCCTTTAGCATTGGATAGGCTAGTCTACCCAGTCATGAAGCTGGGGTTGGCAATTCCTTCGGTCACTGTTCTTACAAGTATGTTCTTGTCCCCCATCAGATTATGAGCTTAGAAGTGAGGTAAGATGGGAAAGGAAGTAAGCACTGGCCCTGTATCTTTCTTCCAAGGTATCCTGCTATGCGCGCTCGAGCTCTCTCTCTCTCTCTCTCTCTCTCTCTCTCTCTCTCTCTCTCTCCCTCTCCCCCTCCCTCTCCCTCTTTCTCACACACACACACACACACACACACACACACACACACACACAACTACAAGATAATGTAGTACATTTCAATGAATGTCTACTGGATTGCAAAAGAGACATAAGACATGACTCCTATCCTCAAGGAACTTATAGTCCCAATGGGGAGAAAAATATTTGATGGAATCATTAGTTAATACTATGAGCCACTTTATGGCTTTGCAAAATGGTACATACAGTAAGCCAGGGAATCCAGGAGGCAGTGGTGAAGAGGGAGAGAGTTCGTGACATGGCCAATGAAAATGCCCTGAACTTATGATAAAAGGTGCTGCCCAACTTCAGCGAAAGAACTGGTGGGGCCTAAATGCATAGAGAAGATACTTTTTCTTTACTTTCTTTATTTTGGGGGGGAGGGGAGGGTTGTCTGTGTTTTCTTTCACAGCATGACCACACATGTGTAACCTATGTCATATTTCTTGCCTTCTTAATGGGAGGGGAGTTTGGAACTCAAAATTTGAAAAGAAAAAAAGAATGTTAAAATTGTTTTTACAAGGGGCAGCTAGGTGGTGCAGTGAATAGAGCAACAGCCCTAGAGTCAGGAGGACCTGAGTTCAAATTTGACCTCAGACACTTGACACTTACTAGCTGTGTGACCTTAGGCAAGCCACCTAGCCCCAATTGCCTTGCCTTCCCCCCTCCAAAAAAATGTTTTTACGTGTAATTGGGGAAAAAACAAAATATTAAAAATTTAAGAAAAAAGAAAGTGCCCAGAATCTGAAGATGAAGTTTTGAGTGCAAATAACAGTGAAGAAGTATCACCACATGGCAGGATACACAGAGGGGAGTAAGGTGTTAGAAGACCCAAAAGGCAGGAAAGGAAAAGGTTATAAAGCGCTTTAACATCCAAACAGTTTTATATTTGATTCTGAAGGCAATAGGGAGCCACCAGAATTTGTGGGATGAGGGGAGGGGGATTGTTACATGGGCAGGTTCAACAAAGCAAAGAGAACATTCACAGCAGGAAAGCAGAAACAAAGGTTATAGGCCAGAGAAGAGCATGTATGGTATTCAAGGAGAACAGGCTAGATGGAGTTACTGTAGGAGAACACAAAGTTAGATTATCAGTTTGGGGATAAATTCCACAGGATCTGGAACTGCCAAATCACATAGTTTGGATTTTAACTGATATATTGTGAGAATCCATCTCAGCACCTCTCCTTAAGGCACTAGATCAGAGATGGGGAACCTGCAGCCTCAAGGCTACATGTGGCCCTCCAGGTCCTCAAGTGCGACCCTCTGACTGAATCCAAACTTCACAGAACAAATCCCCTTAATAAAAGGATTTGTTCTGTAAAACTTGGACTCAGTCAAAAGACCACACTCAAGGACCTAGAAGGCCACTTGTAGCCTCAAGGCCAAAGGTTCCTCACCCCTGCACTAGATTCTTTATATTTCTCTGTTCAAGGCCCATTCATCCCTACCTTTTGTTTCCTGAACTCATTCATGACAAACCAGCACCAATCTCATGTTGATTCTTTTTTTTTAACCTTTAGCATGGAATCTTGTAAAGGCCTTTAGAAACTCAAAGCAGATTATCACCAGAGCTTCTCTTTGATTTATGGTTAACGACATTTAACACATGTGAAGAATTCTATAGTCAGATTGTGTTCCTCTTGCAATGTTTCCTGTGGCACAAAGGTTAATTTGAAGAATTTGGCCCACCTGTCCTTTATTATAGACCCTACTTGCTTGCCCAGAATAGAAAAACTTCCTGGTCTCTATGTCCTACATCCCTCCTGGGTCATTCCTATGAAAGATAGTAACACACCAATCTTTTAATATGATGGCCATTTATAACCACGGATTGTGATTCTGCTCAACAGAACTCTAGAAGACATTGAGGCCTTTTACCAGGTAGAATCTGAGCCTGCTCAGCAGATGGTCCCTAGCCTGGCCACCTGACCTTGTCACTCCGCAAAATGTCCTCCCCTCAAGCTGCTGGCTCCCATGTGCTTCTTCCCAACTTTCGTTCCAAACCAACAGGATCATCTTCCCCAGCTGGATAAGTAACAGCTGCTTGACTGGCCTAGGCTGGACACCTGGATGCTTCCTACCTTCCTAATGCCAAGCTTTACCTGATGAGCTGATTACACTCCAAGGACATGACAGAGTCAGTGCTTCTGTCTGCCAGTGTGTTCCTCTGCCCCACCCCCAACACAGAACTTCTCTTCCGCAGTTTTGGAGACATGGCAGCCAAAGGCTGGCAGGATCAGTGCTTCTATTTATTTAAATTAAGTTTTATTTCTTCAATTAAAAATCAGCTTTCTCTCCTACTCCACCCCAAGCACTGAAAACAAACAAATAAACCCTTGTAACATAAGCATTGTCAAGCAAAACCAATTCCCACATTGGCCATGGCCATAAATGTGCTTCTCATTCTGCACCCTGTGTTTACCACCTCTCTTTCAGGAGGTAGGTAGCAGGCTTCACCAATGGTCCTCTGGAATCATAGTTGGCCATTGTCTTGATCAAAGTTCTCAAGTTTCTGAAAGTTGTTTGTTTTTAGTGTAGTTGTCACTATATAAATTGTCCTCCTGATTCTGCTCATTTCACTCCTCATCCATTCATCAATGCTTCTATTTTTCAGTACCCCATCCTCAATATGATACTTTCCTTCCCCAGTGTTGGAGATATGCCAACTGAAACTGGGGTGGAATAAGATGGGAAGGAGAAACAATCCAAACTCAGCATTAATGATCTCTATATCAAGGAAATCCTGGGCCTCACTTGGCTTTTATCCCCAGGGAGTCTGAAAACAGACACTAAGAGATTTCCAATTTTGCCATCGCCAGGAGGATGGACAACAGGAACCTGGACCAAACCCACTGATAGCAGATGGTCTTCCCTGGGGCCTGTCTTTATGCTGGGTTTCTCAGTATTTAAGGCTTGGGAAGAGACAACTCTCAACATTTACCCAGAAATGCTCAGCCTCCTCCTGCTGGCGTTATGGTGCTATTTCTGCTTTTCCTGGTGTCATGGGGGCACAGGTAGAATGAGATCTTGGAGACGGTGCTACTGGCCCAGTGTCAAGGGAGGGCCAATGTCACCACAATGAGGTTATCTCAGAGTCCATATGAAATGCAGGCACCATCTAGTCCAACCTGTACCTGCACAGGAATCCCCAAGTGACTGCCCTGCCCTTGCAAAAACCTCCAATAAAGCGGGGCTTTAGCACCTCCTAAGTTGGCCCATTCTTCTTATAGAAGGGTTTAAGTGTCAAGAAGTTTTGCCTTATGTTGGATCTAAATCCACCTCTTTATTAATTCTACCCATTGCTTTTAGTTCTGCCCTCTGGGATCAAGCAAAACAAGTTTAATTCTGTTTCACTAGACATCCCTTTAAATATTCAGAGGCTGTAACCTCAGTCTTCTCTTTTTCCAGGGAAATTATTCCCATTTCCTTCAACTGATACTCATGAGACCTTGCTTCCAGTTCCCTCTCCATTCACATCCCCCTCCTCTGGGTACTTTCCATATATCAATATCCTTCCTAAAATGTGGCATCCAGAACTGAACACAATACACAAGCCTTAATTGACACCACCTCCCTCGGCTCGCTCTACTTTGCATCTGCTGCTTTGTCTGGATTCAGCTGCAAAGCACAAGATAACCCTTGATGTCCCTTGACCCCACTTCCCTGCCTCCTTTTATGTGTTGCCCTCTCTCTCATTATGTTATAAGCTCCTTGAGGGAAGGGTATGTCTTTCTCTTTATTATTTGTATTTCTAGTGCCTAGTTAGCACAGTACCTGGCACACAGTAGGTGCTTAATCAATGTTTTTCGGATTGCATTGGATTAGAAATGGTCTAGCCTAAACTATCAGCTAGAAACTGTCACCTCCTTTATTTTTTAACACTTTGCCTCGCTTAATGTAGCCTAATATTTCATTGGCTTTTTGACCTGCCATGTCACAAGCAGCCATCTTGATTTTTTTTCACATAAGTAGCCATGCCTCCCCAATCCTGCACTTAAACAATGGAATTTTTTTAAATCCAAGTATAGGTATTTACACTTATCCCTATTAATTTCTTTAAAATAAATAATTTTATTCTCATCAGATTCAGCCCCCTGTTCTTGTCTGTCAGCACATTTTTGGAACCTGACTCTAATTTTTATTATTATTGTAACTGTGCTAGTTCCTGTGTTATTGCTAGTTGTTGCTACAGTATTAGTTACTCTATTTATCTGCATAGTGTTATCTAGTTTCATGCCATCTGAAAATCAGTAAGAATGCCATCTCTGCCTTCATCCATGTCATTGATAAAAAAAAATATTGACAGATCCTTGAGGTATTACACTAGAGACTTCCCTCAAAGTTGACACTGAATAGCTAATGGCTATATTAATAGCTAATATTTGTATAGCACTTGGCATCTAAGTGGTACAGTGGATAGAGCCCCAGCCCTAGTCAGGAGGACCTGAGTTCAAATTTGGATGCAGACACTTAGGAGCTGTGTGACCCTGGGCAAGTCACTTAACCCTGATTGCCTCAGTCCTTCATCCATAAAAGGAGCTGGAGAAGGAAACAGCAAACCACTCCAGTATCTTTGCCAAGAAAACCCCAAATGGGGCCATGGAGAATTGGACACGACTGAAACGACTCAACAACAAAATGTGCCAGGCACTGTGCTAGGCACTTTACAATGATTATCTCATTCAATCCTCACAACCCTGGTAGGTAAATGCCAGTATTATCTCCATTTTACAGATGAGGAAACTAAGGCAAACAGAGGTCACATGACTTGCCCAGGGTCACACAGCTCCTAAGCGCCTGAGGCCAGATTTGAACTCAAGCCTTGCGTCTGCTATCATTCGACCAGTTCTGAATCCAACCAAACATCCTACTGTCCAGTTCTCATCTCTCTGGCTTATACACAGGGGTAGTATGACAGATTTTGTCAAGTGTTTTGGTGAAATACATTTCTACTATGTTTATCACATGACCCCAATCTATTTTCTATAGATTATAGATTTATTCTATATCTATATGTATAGATATAGACATATATTCTATATCTAATATCTATAGAATATATAGATTATAGATCTATATATTAAATCTATCCAAATGAAGTGAGGTTAGTCTGGCATGACCTGTTCTGGATTAAGCCATGCTAGTTTCAGCAATCATTTTTTCCTTCCTAGATTTTCATGAACCATCCCTGTAATAGTATGTTTTAGAATTGGGCCTACATTTTAGAAATTGACATCAAGACCATTAGACCACAATTTGAATACTTTACCCAATAAATGCTTGTTTCCTTCCCTTTTCCCTTCACCCTTTTGAATGTATGAACAAACAAAAGCTGTTCAAAAATAAATGGGGTTCCTCAGTAGATAATGAGTTTTCTGACACTGCAGGTATTCAAGTAAAGATTGGATGACCCCAGACATAATGGAGAAAGCATCTAAACTGCAGGTCTTTCCAAGCATAAGAATCAATCATTCTAACCAGCTGTGTGATCTGGAAAAATTATGAAACTTGCCTGGACCCCGCAATTTCCTCATCATTTCTAGCTTTTGCAATAATTGACATCATAGAACCTATAAATGGAGTTCTGACATAACAGAACTGAAGTGAATCTACAACAAAGCACAATGGTATCACTGATTTGTCATCCCATTTCTGAGTTTTTGATACAAAACTTTAGAAAAGATTTCTCACAACTTCTCAGAGATATCTTTCAATTGACATGCCTACTATGTGCAAGGCACTGTGCTGGACAAAACTCAAACAGTCCCTGCCTCAGGAAGCTTACAGTTGTATTGGAGGAAGGGAACAGTTGTGGCTTCTCTAACCTTGAGTATGGGGCAGGAAAGTTGACTGTAGGGGAACTGGCATAGCTTCACTTAAAAAAAATCAGAAGCTATCACAGTAGCCTAAAACCTCCCAGGAAAGTCTGCCCAGTCACCTGGGATCATGGGTATTTTTACCTTGCCTGCTTCAGATAGAGACTACCACTGAAACCATTTATGTTAAACTAGACAGGCAATCTCTGACTCACTCCTGTCTTCCTGTGTGCACTTTCTTTCCCTGTTCCCAGGGACTAGAAGCAGTGGGGAAATAGCTGCCCAGGATTTGCATGGTCAAAGATCCCACACAGACAACAGTCAGCCCATCTTATTACATCAGCAACAGAGATGAATCAGAGCCATTCCACCTCGCCAGCCTTGAACAGTGAGGCAGCCAACAATACCAGTGAATGCAGTAGATGAACAAAATACAATTTCATAACTAATGTGAAAATTGATTCTAAATCAGAGAGAAAGAAACAGAAAATTTGTTTGGAATGTTAAGACCTAAGGAGATGGACTGGCTAGATTCCAGTGTACAGAGGAAACTGACACATTATGTAGGATGGAACTTCCCCAGAAAGAAATTCAACTAAAGAAAGCACCTCTGGGATTCAGCTGGCTTGTGCTGTCTCCTTGCTGCCCATCATTACTAGGGAGAATGCTTCTCTCAGGCCCTGGGTTCTGACAGTTGTATGAGGAGGAGGTGAAGGACCTGGAGATGTTTCGTCTGAAGAAGAAAAGGCTTTAGATATTACATGATAGCTGCCTTGAAGTGTTTGAAGGCCTGTCATATGGAAGAGAAATTTGAATTATTCTGCTTGGTCCCAGAAGGCAGAAGTAGGGCCAATAGGTAGAATTTGCAGAGAGGGAGATTTAGAATTTAATTAAAAAATAAAAACATTCCCAATGAGAGCTACTATAAAGGGAACCGCTGCCTCAAGAAATAGTGAGCTCCCCACAGCAGGAGGGCTTCAAGTAGAAACTAGATGACTACTTTGGGGGAGATGTTCAAGAAGGGATTCCTGGTCTAGTAGGGGTTGGACTACGTGACATCTGGGGTCTTTCTAACTCTGAGAATGAATCTATGAAAAATATACCTACTGTTTGGATATCATAAGAGTAGAAAAACCACTGGCCCAGAAGCCAGAGATATGAACCCCACACTTGGCTTTGCAACTGCGCAAACCAAAGAAAAGCCAGTGGCCTCCTCTGAGCCTCAATTTCTTCACTTATTAAACGAGATATCAATTCACCACAGACTTTGGAGTCAGACTTTTATCAGGATGACATCCAAAATCAATGTGGAATTACTTCCAGTTTAAAAGATTGAGGGTCATACTTCAATAGACAAGTAGGCAAATGATAAAGAACAAAGAGTTTTCAAAAGAAACTATATATCTATCTACACATACATAGTTACATATATAATTATAATATATACTAGCACATACTATATATCAATAGATGTAGGTAAATCAATATATCAATAGATATATACTATATATAAACTATCAATAACTAGTGACAGAAAATATCAAAATCATGAATAATCAGAAAATGCAAATTAAAACAAACATGAGCTATTACTTCATGCCCATAAAGCTACAAAGATGCTAAAAGATGTAAAACTCATTATTGGAAGGATTATGGGAAGACACACACAATTATTCATTGCAAGAAGAGCTTTGAATTAGTTCATCTATTTGGAAAAATAATTTGGAATTATGTAAGAAAAATGATTAAATTGTTCATATCTTTCAACCCAGAGACTCTACCTCTGGGACTATATCCCAAGAAGGTTATTGACAGCAAGAAAAGGCTCACACTTACAAAAATGTCCGCACCATC
Source organism: Trichosurus vulpecula (assembly GCF_011100635.1). Classification (NCBI taxonomy): domain Eukaryota; kingdom Metazoa; phylum Chordata; class Mammalia; order Diprotodontia; family Phalangeridae; genus Trichosurus; species Trichosurus vulpecula. The sequence continues at coordinate 269,308,472 of NC_050574.1, forward strand.
ATTACTTATAATAAAAACATGGAAGCAAAATATGATCCCAATGATTGAGGGAATGGCTGAGCAAACTGTGGTTTATGAATGTAATCAAATATTACTACACTATAAGGAATAACAAATACAAAAAATTCAGAGGAAATGGGGAAGACTTATATGGAGTGATCCAGGGCAAAGAAAACAGAACCAGGAGAATAACAAAACTAATGACTTTGTCCATGTAAATAAAATCTAAATCTAGAAGCTACAAAAATGGTCAATTACAAATCAAGTTTAGTAGCATACTGTCAAAACTAAAAGTCATATCCTTCCTTTCTGTCAATAAACTATTGTTTACAGAGAATGTACTTTGTAAGGGTGTTGGGAATCATCGGGGTATTTGTTGGGAAGTGTCTGTTGTGTTAAAACAAAATATATCAATACATTTAACCAAAAAGAAACAACATTTAAAAAAAGGAAACTATGAATTCTTGCTGTTAAGAACTAGAAAATAAAAGAAAATGAGGTGGTTGTATAAATTACCTGCTTTTTAGTGCTAACTTTCTAATGTGCTATGGATTTGAGTTGTCCAAGCTTTTCTACAAAGGCAATTTCATTCTGTAGATTCATTCAGAGGCATTCATTTAGTCATCCACTCATAGGAGGCATCATGGTACTTAGAATTGGGAGAAACCAAGTTTGGAATCCTGCTTACAAGACTTTCTAGCTGTGTGACCATGATCATTTAACTTCTTGTAGCCTCAATTTCCTTGTCTGCAAAGTAAAAGTAGTAAGAAACTCTAAGGCTCAAACGACATCAGGTGTGTAAGGGCATCGTATACCTCAATATGTGATAAAAATGTCAGTTCATAAATATTTATTAAACATTAGCTATATTCCAGGCACTATGCTAAGTGCTAGGGATACAAAAAGAGGCAAAAGACAGCTTCTGCCCCTAAGGAACTCACAATCTAATTAGGGAGACAACAAGCCAATAAATATATATGAACACGTTGTATATAGGATAAAGAGGAAATAATAAAGAGGGGAACCAAGGTGGTAGGACAGGCTTTCTGTAGAAGATGGGATTTTAGCTGGAATTTAAAAGAAGCCAGGGAGGCAGAGATGATAAGGGAGGCATGGAAGATAGAGAAAATGCCCAGAGAGCTAAGAAACTAAGTATCTTCTTCATGAAACAGCCAAGAGGTCAGGATCACCGGATCAAAGAGTAAGGCATAAGAATACTGGAAAGATAAGGGTTTATGAAGGTTCTGAAGGGCATTGAATGCCAAACAGGATTTTGTACTTGATGGTGGAGACGATAGGGAGCCACTCTTTATTGAGTGTTTATTGAGTAGCAAGGTTACATAGCTGGAGCTGTACTTTAAGAAAATCACTTTGGTGGCTGAATGGAGGCTGGACTGGAATGGGAAGAGACCTGAGGCAGGCAGACCCATCAGCAGGCTATTGCAATCATCCATGCATGCAGTGATATGAAGGTCTGCACCAGAGCAGAGGCAATACCAGAGGAGAGAAGGGGCATATTCAAAAGATGTTGCAAAGGTGAAATTGACAGGCCTTGGCAACAACTTAGCTATGGGAGTGAGAGATAGTAAGGAGGGAAGGATGACACCTAGGTTGCAAGCCAGAGGGACAAGGAGGGTGGAAAGATAATGAGTTCAATTTTGGATACACACACACACACGTACGTATATGTGTATGTACACGTATGTGTATGTATATGTATGTGTGTATATGTACATGTACCTGTATGTGAATATGTGTGTATGCATATACATGTATATACACCCATACATATATACATATACACAGAGTGACAGAGACACAGAGAGAGGGATGAAGGGAGTCAGAGAAAGAGAAAGAGACAGAGACAGACAGAGGGAGAGGGAGAGAGGGAGATAGAGAGAGACACACAGAGAGAGAGAGAGATAGACAGAAAGACAGAGAGAGAGAGAGACAAAAAGAGAGGGAGAGAGAAAGAGACAGAGAGAGAGATGGAGAGAGAGAGACAGAGAGAGAGAGAGACAGAGAAAGAGAGAGAGAGAGAGAGAGAGAGAGAGAGAGAGATACAGAGACAGAGACACAGAGAGAGAGACAGAGAGAGAGAGAGAGACAGAGAGAGAGAGAGACAGAGAGAGACAGACAGACAGACAGACAGACAGAAAGACAGAGAGAGAGACAAAGAGAGAGGGAGAGAGAAAGAGACAGAGAGAGAGATGGAGAGAGAGAGACAAAGAGAGAGGGAGAGAGAAAGAGACAGAGAGAGAGATGGAGAGAGAGAGACAGAGAGAGAGAGAGAGAGACAGAGAGAGAGAGACAGAGAGAGAGACAGACAGAGAGAGACAGAGAGAGACAGAGAGAGAGAGAGAGACACAGAGAGAGAGAGAGAGAGACACAGAGAGAGACAGACAGAGAGAGAGAGTTTGAGTGATGTGTCTATTGGATAGCCACTTTGAGATGTCTGAAAGATAGTTGCAGATGTGACACTGAAGGTCAGCAGAGAGGTTAGGACAGGATAGGTAGATTTGAAAATCAGTAGCATAAAGATGGTAATTAAATCCATGGGAGTTGATGAGATCATAAAGTGAACAAGTAGTATAGATAGACAAAAGAAGAGGCTCCAGGATAGAACCCTGTGGAACATCCACAGCAAACCGGTCAGAAAGAGATTACAGGGGACTCTTTGCTGGCAAGAGGTGCAGGACCCTGTTGCATTGCCCATACACACAATTCTGGATCACAGTTCCAGGGCAAAGAAGAATGCTTGCGATCTCTCACAAGGAAGCAGGAGCTCTGGTTCAAATTCCAAGGCAGAAAGGAGCACTAGCACTGGTGTCCATAGAACAAGGGACCTGGTCACAGTTCCAGGGCCAAGAGGAGTGCTAGTACTTGCAGTGTAGGGAAGCAATGTCCCTAGCCTGGCTACAGACTAGGGCACAGGTCACACCTCTCTTTGGATCAATACCACCTTAGAAGTACTGAAAACTTACAGACTCCCCTAGAGCAAGATCTGGAAACAACAGCACAAAAAACTTGAAATTTGGGACAGTGCTCTCCCCACCCCTGGAACAGAGCCTAACTTTAACATAAAATTGAAAGTAAAGAAATAGACTAGAAAATAGAGCAAACAATAAAAAAGAACCTAACCATTAAAAAGTTACCATGGTGACAGGGAAGATCAAGACACAAACTTGGAAGAAGACAACAATGTCAAAACAGCTACAAGCAAAGTATCAAGGAAAAAAATGTGAAATGGACACAAGCCCAACAAAAACAAGAATTCCTGGAAGAGTTCAAAAAGGATTTTCAAAATCAAACAAGAAACGTAAAGGGAAAATTGGGAAACAAAATGAGAGAGATGCTAGAAAATTATGAAAAGAAAGTCAACAGCTTGTTAAAAGAGGCACCAAAAAACAACTGAACAAAACAACACCTTAAAAAGCAGAACTGGCTAAATGGCAAAAAGCAGGATTGGACAAATGGAAAAAATGGTACAAAAATTCACTGAAGAAAAGAACTCTAAAATGCAGAATTGGCCAAATGGAAAAAATGGCCAAAAGCTCACTGAAAATAATCATTCCTTAAAAATTAGAATCAAACAAGTAGAAAACAATGGCATGAATTATAAAGAAATAATCAAGACAAAAGCAAAAGAATGAAAAAATAGAAGGAAAATATGAAATATTTCATTGGAAAAAGAGTTGATCTGAAAAATAGATCAAATAGATATAATTTTAAAAGCTATCATCAAAAAAGAGGCTAAACATCATATTTCAAGAAATTATAAAGGAAAATTGCCCCAATATCTTAGATTCAAAGAATAAAACAGAAACAGAAAGAATTCACTGATCACCTACTGAATGATATCTCAAAATAAAAATTCCCGGGAATATTAGAGCCAAATTCTAGAGCTCCCAAGTCAAGGAGCAAATATTGAAAGCAAAAAGAAACAATTTAAATATGATAGGGCTACAATCAGGATCATACAAGATTTATCTGCTTCCATGTTGAAGGATGAGAGGTCATGGAAAATGATATTCTGGAAAACAAAGGACCTAGGATTACAACTAAGAAGAAACTACTCAGAAAAAAACTGAGTATAATCCTTCAGGAGAAAAAAAAATGGATATTTAACGAAATGGAGGACTTTCAAGCATTCTTGATGAAAAGACCAGAGATGAATAGAAAATGTGACATTAAAACATTACCCAAGAGAAGCATAAAAATGCAAACATGAAAGAGAAATCATGAGGGATTTAATAATAATATGGTTAAATTGTTTACGATCCTGTAAGGAAAGATGACACTTAGAACTCCTAAGAACTTTATTATTGTTAGGGCAGTTAGAAGGAGTACACATAAAAAGAAGGCATGGGTATGCATAAAATATGATGAGATGATCTAAAAAAAATTAAATCAAGAGATGAAAAAGAGGGATGCACTGGGAGAAGGCATAATGGAGAGGAAAATTGTAAAAATTATCTCACATAAAAGAGGCACACAAGGAAGAGCTTTTACAGTGGAGGGAAAAATGCAGAGGGGTGGCAGGCAAAGCTTAAACCTCACTCTCATTGAAATTTGTTAAAAGAGGAAATAACATGCACAATCAGTTGGATATAGAAATCTATCTTACCCAACAGGGAAATAGGAAAGGAAGTGAATAAGAGAAGAGGTGAAAGTGAAAGAAAGGAGAGCATAATAAAGGAGGCAATGGTCAGAAGCAAAACAGACTTTTGAGGAGGAACAGAGAGAGAAGAATAAGCAGGAAAAATAGGATGAAAGGAAATACACACATAGTAATCATAACTGTGAATGTAAATGGGATGAACTCACCCATAAAACAAAAGAAGCAAAAACTAGAATCCAACAAGTTGCTTACAAGAAACACACTTGAAACAGAAAGACATACAGAGTAAAAATAAGAGGCTGGAGCAGAATCTTCAGCTTCAGCTGAAGTAAAAAAAAGCAGGGATAGCAATCATGATTTCAGACAAAGCAAAAACAAAAATAGAACTAATTTTAAAAGATAAGCAAGCAAACTACATCTTGGTAAAAAGTACCATAGATAATGAAGTAACATCAATACTAAATATACAAGCACCAAATAGCATAACATCCAAATTCTTTAAGAAAAATTTAGATAAGTTCCAGGAGGAAATAAATAGTAAAACTTTCCCCTCTCAGAATGAGATAAACTTAACCATAAAATAAATAAGAAAGAAGTTAAGGGGATGCATAAAATTTTTATGATATTTTTTAGACATGAAAGACTACTGGAAAATATGAATAGGAATGGAAAATAGTATAATGTTTTCTCAGCCATACATGGCACCTTCACAAAAAACTGACCATGTATTAGGGCATTAAAAACCTCACAAACAAGTGTAGAAAGGCAGAAATATTAAATGTATCCTTTTCAGACCATAATGCAATAAAAATACATTCAATAAAGGGCTATGGAAACATAGATGAAAAATTAATTGGAAACCAAATAATTTAATCCTAAAGAATGGGTGGGTCAAAGAGCAAATCACACAAACAATCAATAATTTCATTAAAGAGAAGGACAACAATGAGACAACATACCCAAATTGGTATGCAGCAATAGCAGCACTTAAGCGAATATTTATATCTCTAAATGCTTGCATCAATAATACAGAGAAAAAGAAGATCAATAAATTGGCCATGTAATTAAAAAAATAGAAAAATAATAAATTAAAAACCCCAATTAAACACCAAAATGGAAATCCTGAAAATTCAAGAAGAGATTAATAAAGCTGAAAGGAAAAACCATTGAACTAATAAATAAAACTAAAAGTTGGTTTTATGAAACAGCAATAAACCATTGGTGATTTGATTTTTTTTTAAAAAATAAGGAAGAAAATCAAATTACCACAGTATCAAAAATGAAAAGAGTAAGTGCACCACTAATGAAGATGAAATTAAAGCAATTATTAGGAACTATTTTGCCCAATTATATGCCAGTAACAATCTAAGTGAAAATGACAAAGTGAAATGGATGAATATTTACAAAAATATAAATTGCCCAGAAGAAGAAACAGAATACTTAAATAACCCTATCTTAGAAAAAGAAATTGAACAAATCATCAATGACCTCTCTAAGAAAAAAAATCCCCAGGCCAGATGGATTCACAAATGAGTTCTACCAAATATATAGGAATAATTAATTCCAATACGTAAACTATTTGGGAAAATACGCAAAGAAGGAATGCTACCAAATTCCTTTCATGAGACAAACATGGTTATGATAACTAATTCAGGAAAAGCAAAAACAGAAATAAAATTATAGACCAATTTCCCTAATGAATATAACGCAAAAAATTTCAATAAAATACTAGCAAAAAGATTACATCAATATATCACAAAGATCATACACTATGACCAGGTGGGATTTATACCAGAAATGCAGGGCTGGTTTACTATTAGGAAAACTATTAGCATAATTAACCATATCAATTAAAAAACCACATTATCATATGATTATATCAATAGATACAGGAAAAGCTTTTGACAAAATACAACACTCATTCCTATTAAAAATACTAGAAAGCATAGGAATAAATGAAGCCTTCTTTAAAATGATAAGTAGTATGTATCTAAAACCATCAGCAAGCATTATCTGTAATGGGGATAAGCTAGATAACTTCCAAATAAGCACAGGTGTGAAGCAAGATGCCCATTATTCCCACTATCATTCAATATTGTACTAGAAATGCTAGCTATAGCAATCAGAGAAGAAAAATAAATTAAAGAAATTAGGATAGGCAATGAGGAAACAAAATTATCACTCTTTGCAGACAATATGTTGGTATACTTAGAGAGCCCTAGAGAGTCAACCAAAAAACTACTTGGAATAATTAGCAACTTTAGCAATGTAGCAAGATATAAAATAAACCCATATGAATCACCAGCATTTCTATACATTACCAACAAAGTCCAGCAGGAAAAGGTAGAAAGAGAAATTCCATTCAAAATAACTGCAGACAATATAGAATACTTGGGAGTCTACCTGCCAAGACAAACCCATGAACTATAAAAACACAATTACAAAACACCTTTCTCACAAACACAGATACAAACAACTGAAGAAATATTAATTGCTCCTAGGTAGGCTGGGCCAATATAATAAAAAAATAATGATTCCACCTAGATTAATTTACTTATTTGGTGCCATACCAATCGAATTACCAAAAAAACCCTACAATAGTGAGAAAAAATAGTAACAAAATTCATCTGGAAGAACAAAAGGTCAAGAATATCAAGGGAATCAATGAAAAAAATATGAAGGAAGGCAACCTAGCAGTGCCAAATTCCAAACTATATTATAAAGCCATAATCATGAAGACAATTTGGTCCTGGCTATGAACGAGTGGTAGATCAGTGGAATAGATTAGGTACACAATACACAGTACTAAATGACCATTGTAATGTAATATTTTATAGACCCAAAGATCTAAGCATTTGGGAAAAGAACTCACTATGTGACAAAAATTGATGGGAAAACTGGAAAGCAGTTTGGCACAAACCGAGTATAGACCAACACCTCACACCACATACCAAAATAAGGTCAAAATAGGTACACGACTTGGACGTAAAAGATAAGTAAATTAGGGAAACGTGGAGAAGTTCACCTGTCACAACTATGAATAAGGGAAGAATTTGTGACCGAACAAGAGATAGATAGAGAGGATCATAGGAAGTAAAGTGGATACTTTTGATTAAATTAAATTAAAAGGGTTTTCCACAAACAAAACCAATGCAACCAATGCAAGGAAAGAAAGAAACTGGGGAGGGGAATTTTTAAAGCAAGTTTTTCTGATAAAGGCCTCATTTCTCAAATATATAGAAAATAGAGTCAATTTTTTAAAAATAGGAGTCATTTCCAAATTGATATATGGTCAAAGCATATGAACAGGCAGTTTTCAGAACAATAAATCACAGCTATCTACAGTCATATGAAAAAATGCTCTAAATCACCATTGCTTAGAGAAAGGCAAACTAAAACAACTCTGACATACTACTTCACACCTATCGAATTGGCTAAAATGACAGAAAAGGAAAATGACAAGTGATGGAGGATATGTGGGAAAACTGGGACACTAATGCATTGGTGGTGGAGTTGTAAACTGATTCAACGATTCTGAAGAGCGAATTGTCCAAAGGGCTGTAAAACTATGCATATCTTTTGACCCAACAATACTAGGTCTGTATCCCAAAGAGATTAAAGAAAAGGGGAAAGGACCTAGGTCTAAAAGGATCTAGATGTATAAAAATATAGCAGCTCTTTCTGTGATGACAAAGAATTGAAAGTTGAGGGGATACCTATTAATTAGGGAATGGCTGAACAAGTTGTGGATTATAATTGTCATGGAATACTATTGTGCTATAAGAAATTATGAGCAGGGTGGTTTCAGCAAAACCTGGGAAGACTTATATAAACTGATGCAAAGTGAAGTGAGCTGAACCAGGAGGACCAGTAACATTGTTAGGATCATCATCTGTTCTGATCAATACAATGATCCAAGACAATTCCAAAGGACTTATAATGAAAAATGTTACTCACTTCAGGAGAGAGAACTGATAGAAGAAGTCTGAGTGTATATTGGAGCATTTTTTCTCTTTATTATTCATGCTTTTAGCAACATAGCTACTATGGAAATATCTTTTGCATGATTTTACATGTATAATTGATATCACATTTCTTGCCTTCTCAATGGGTGGGGAAGTGTGAAGATGGAAAGAAAGAACTTGGAACTTAATTCTTTAATTATTAAACTTAATTATTTAAAAATAAATAATAAATTTATGTATAGATAGGAAGAAAACCAGGAGAGTGTAGTATCCCAAAAACCTAGAGAGAAAAGGGTGAGGAACAGAGAGAAAAGCTACAGAGTGGTTGAGAAGAATGAGAATAGAAGGCCTGAAGTCAAAGGGAAGGTTGCTCATTTTTTGCACCAGAGGTTCTCCACATGCTAGCTGGGTGATCAGACTGGCTAGCACAGGAAGTGGACGCTGTCTTGTGCTGGCACAGATGGAGTTGATCTACCAGTCGCTAATTGCCTTCCTTCAGGGGACACCAAAGCGAGAGGGAAGGTCAGGGAAAGGTCTCACTCCTCTTCTAACTTCAAGAATGTTAAGATTCTTTAAAAAATTCTATGCCCAATATCTTGGTTTCCTCATTAACTGATCCTCCTCAATCTCTTATCATGTGTACACAAGACGTGTATCTCTCCTCCCTTCATCCCAAAGCCATGCCCTGTCAGGGACTTGAATGGAGTTACTCTACCACAGAATCACCTATGGTATACAGTACTGTGCCAGCTGTGGAGGGAGAAAAAGGTTTAGTTCATGACCTCATGGATTTTATAGTCTAGTAGAGAGAGATAAAACAAAAACAGATGGTTACTTTAGAATTTGGATGGATCTGTGACAACATGATCTGTGACCCTTCAATAACCTAGTCCTAGACCATAACCCATCCATGACTTCTCATCCTATTCACCCCTTGTCTACATCCTCTCATAGATCTTGAAGAGAGGGTCCACTCTATATGCTAATGGCCTTCCCCTGGGTCCTTCATGCCATTTATGAGTACCAGGGAAGGTTCATGCTGTCCATCCCCAATCCCTCACTTTCATTAAATGAAAGACCCATTTTATTTTCCAAATTATTCACCTCCTGGATAATATTCCTCATATTATTTCTTTACCATCACTGAAAATTCATTGCACTTTTATTTTCATGCTCACTGTGTGTCTCTTCATTGCTTTCTGGGGCATTTGCAATTTTTAGTAGGGAGATAAGACACAAAAACCCAGCTTCAGATACTTACTAGCTGTGTGATTCCGGACAAGTCACTTAACCCTGTTTGCCTCAGTTTCCTTATCTGTAAAATGAGCTGGAGAAGGAAATGGCAAACCACTTCCCTATCTTTGCCAAGAAAACCCCAAATGGGGTCACCAAGGGTCAGACACAACTGAAACGACTCAACAAAAACACATAATAAGTACATTAGAGAGTTGCAAAATAAAGGGCTCTGTGAAGTTAGTTTGGGGCAGGGTGGAATCATTGTCAGGAGGAATCAGAGAGGGCTTCATGGAGATGGTGGCATTTGAGTAAGACTTTAAAGAATGAACATAAATTCAGGAAGCAAAGAAGAGGATGGAGAACATTGTACAATATATCCATCTAAAAATATACATGTTACAAGAGAAGACCAATGAGCATATTTATGAATTATGTTTGACTTTGACAACTAACATTTATATAGTCTTTCAGGTCTAAAAAGTATTTTACCTATATTATCTTATTTGATCCTCATAGCAACCTTGTGATATAGGTGCTATAATTACCCACACACACACACGCATTTTACAGATGAAGAAACTGAGGTTGAAAGATTAAGTGAATTGCCCAGGGCCACATAGCCAGTGAGTATATGAAATAGTATTCAAACTCAGGTCTAACTCCAAAACAAGTTCCATGTTCTATCCACTTTAAAACCCAGCTTCCCTAGTTTTGTCATTCCATTCCCCAGGTTCTTTGCATATTTGTTTAAGGAAAGGATCCTTCATCAAGGCTATTAATACTGGAAAGAGTATTGTTTGAATCTGGTTCCCTGGAGAGAAATGTAGGACTCTGACATCTAAACATGCTTTCACTTACCAAGACTATATAATCAAGGCAAAGACCTCTCTACTTAAACTATCAGCCTTGGCAAATGGCACATGAATTCCATTCACAAATTTGTTAACTGTTCTTCCTCTCTACTTGGCTGTCTCTGTGCACATATACATGTATCTACACCCATTTTCCCTTCCCAGGCTCTCCCTCTCATGGTATATGTTCTTCTTCCCAGGAAAAATACCCCAAAGGGTTCTCAAGAGAACAACAATAGTGTGTAAGTCCCAACATGTATGGAACATGTATGTCTTTGTTTCCCCCAGAATATGCCTTTTTACTTCCTTCTCTAGGAGTGTCAAGAGGATTCCCCAGGCAAGATGGAGGTTGCCCTACTGAAGAATCCTGGAAATCTCCTCTACACACACCCCTCTGCCTCCTCTTCACCTGCATTAAAAGGCAACGAAAAAGCATGTTTAATAACGGTGACTTTTTTTCTTTAAGCTTTTTTCTAAAGCACTGAGACATCTCAGACTCTGAGCTTCCCCTCTCTAAATGCAACTTTGCTTCCTTCCACCTCTCCTACTCCCTCACTCCCACTGAATTTATTCTTTTCTCTCATTGTGACTGAAATTCCCTTCATCCACCTCTATTTTCTCAGTATTCAGGGCTCTGGCTTACTTGCTTCTCTAGCCAGCCTGGAATCCATTCAGAGGCACTTCAACATTGCCCTTGAGAGCATTCTGGAATCCTTCTCCCTCTTGACTTTCTCCTAGACTTGACTGACCAATCCTCAACCCTGGATCATCCACTGCCATCCAATCTCTCTACTTCTCATCACTGGCATTCTTTGAGGGAAGGCTGTCAACATCTTATTAACTTTATCCACAAGAATAATTGTCCTCCAGCCCTCACTTATCTTTAGGGTTTAGAAAGGGCTTTAGCATGTCATTTTATCTCATGGAAGTTCAGATTTCTATAGAGTTTCATGCTTTACAGAACACTTTCTTTACAACCATGCTATGAAGAAAGATTATGTTAAGGATTACTATCCCCATTTTAGAGATAAAGAAACTGAGGCTTAGATTTAGTTACTTGCCCAATGTCCCATAACTAGTAGAGACTCAAATCCAAGTCCTCTGAATACAGATCCAAGATTTTTCCACTAAACCTCACTGCCTACATGTCTTTGTTCACAAGGAAGATCTAGGTGACAGAGTAGATGGAACCATGAAAATCTATCACTGAGAAAGAATACCTGAGTGCATACATGCATAGGCAATTCAAAAACTGATGATGGGTCAGTGGCATCCCTTTCATATCACATTTTATGTGAGCAAGAGCATGTGTGTGTGAATATGGGGGAATGTGCATGTGAACAAGGGTTCTTGTATCTATGTGTCCGTGAAGGAAGTAAACAACCCCTTTTATGTTGTTATTATGTTAATTATTATTGTTTTATTATTATTTCTTTTTAATTATTATATTATAATATTGTATATAATTATGTTAAGTATTTTTATGTTGTTTAATTGTTTCAATCCTGTCCAACTCTTTGTGACCCTGTTTGGGGTTTTCTTGGCAGAGATACTGGAATGCTTTGCCATTTCCTTCTCCAGCTCGTTTTAAAGATGAGGAAACTGGGGCAAATGGGGTTAAGTGACTTGCCCAGGGTCACACAGCTAGCAAGTTTTTGTGGGCAGATTTGAACTCAGGTCTTCTAGACTACCAGCCTGGTACTCTATCCACTTAGATGTCCTTGGCACTTATTAAGCACCTACTATGTTCCCGGTACTATATCAAGTGATTAACAGATTTGGTCCTCACAATAACCCTGATACTATTGTTATCCCCTTTTTTTAACTGAGGGAAATTGAAGCAGATGGGGGTTAAGTGACTCACATGGCTTGTAAATGTTCTGAGGCTGGATTTGACTCAGTTCTTCTTGACTCTAGGCCCAGTGCTCTCTCCACTGCACAACCCACCTGCTCCATGAGCTGTTTTGCCATATGAGTAAGTACACATATCTAGGTCCAAGTGACAGTAATCAAAAGTTCAAGCAAATGCTGGACAGACCTTTCCATCCTAGCAATCACACTAAAATTGGATGACAAACCCATGTGACTCATAAGCTTTATCAACAATGACATAAAGGAGACATCTCAAGCTCATAACAGATAACTTTTTTGATCTTTTTTTATTATGAACTTAAGAATCTTCATACATAAACATTTCAATATAGAGAGAACAAAAGAAGACTGTAGATGAAAATGTAAGTTTTCTGTGAGTTATAGTTCATTTATTTAAAGCATGTATTAAATTTAGCAAGATAAGTTACAAAATTGTTACATCCTCTTCTGAATTTTTTGTTTTCTTTTGTGTATTATTCAATGTTTTACTGCTTCCCTTGACTTTCTGTATTTTTTTTTACATCTATGTCCCTACACAGTAACCTACCACAAGTGGCTATTGTCAAACAAAACAATTGGCTGTGTCTGTGCACATCTCATTCAGAGCTTCTACTCAATGCCCTTTTTGCCAAGCCAGGAGGCACGCTTCAGAACAGTCTTCAGAAGACATGACTGATCACCACATAGATCAGCAGCACCCACAGATGTGTATTAAGGAACACACGTGTTCAGCTCCCAATCTACCGCAAAGAATAAAGAGGAAGCGGGGCCAAAATGTTCTGTGAGCAGCCTCAGGGGCATTCACTTGCAATCAGAAGAATCTGGTCTGCTCAGAACTGGACCTTTGCTCTGAGAATGACCCAACCCAGGTCCCTGGTTTGCTCATTTCTTGTTATTCAGGTATTTCACTCCTTTTTGCAACACTGCCAGAGGATTAGCAGAGGCAGAAAAGGAAGGCAAAACTCAAATCAGTTGATTTGGTCACTCATGTCAGATGAAAGAAAGATCTGATTTATTCTGCCTGGCCCCAGACAGCAGAACTAAGAGCAAAGGGTAGAAGTGGCAAGAGGAAAGACTTCTGCTCGATATTAGAAAAAAACTTTCCAATAACTAGAGCTGTCCAAAAATTAAAATTGCTGCCCCCAGAGGTAGTGAGGTCCCCATTACTGGAGGTTATAGGATCATAGATTAAGAACTGGGAACTCTTAGAGTCTTCAAGTAAAGGTTAAGTAACCATGTTCACTTTCCAAAGGGGGCTGACATTAGAGAAGGGAATCAGAAAGGCTTCACAGAGAAAGCACCTGACTTGGACCTAGAAGGGTGAGATCGACTTTTATAAACAGAGAAAGAGCAAAGGAGGCAAAGACATGGAGACAGGAGAGGGCAGGATAAGAAGAGGGGGCAGAATATGATCCATCTGGGCTGGAACTTAGGGGATATGAAGGAAGTAGTAAGAGACAAGGCTGGACAGCTAGGTCCAAGCTGTGATATGGAGGGCCTTGGGTGTTAGGGTAAGTTCATTTTTATGCTAGAAGAAAAAAAAAGAAGCCGCTGAAGATTTTGAATAAAACAGCATAGTGATCAAAACACTTTGGAAAGAATATAAAGGAATGTTAACAGAGGGGAGAGGATGGAGGCAGGAATACCACTTAGGAGGCCATTATATTAGTCCCAGTGGTGTCAAACTCAAATAGAACCGAGGACAGCTAAATCACACATAAAGATCCCCGTGGGCTACACATTGACTTAGTTTTAAAATATAATATTATCTATGTTTTGCTGTATTCTTATTTATCTTGTTAAATATCTCCCAATTACATTTTTCCATTCAATTTTATTTGGTTTTCAATTCCAGATTTTCTTCTTCCCCCCACCCCCTCGCCCACCCATTGAGAAGGCAAGAAATACAAAATCCATTACAAATATAAAGTCATACAAAACAAATTTCCACATTGGCTATGTTCCAAAAAAAGAGAAAAGACAAAGACAGGGAAAGGGAAAGGGGAAGGGGAAGAAGAAGGGAAAGGGAAAGGGAAAGAAAGGGAAATGGAAAGGAAAAGGGAAAGGGAAAGGGAAAGGGAAAGGGAAAGGGGAGGGAGAGGAGAAGGGAAGGGGAAGGGAAAGGGAAAGGGGAAGAGAAAGGGCAAAGGAAAGGGAAAGGGAAAGGGAAAAGGAAAGGGAAAGGGAAAGGGAAAGGAAGGAAGAGAGGGAGGAAGGGGAAAAAGGAAGGAAAGTAGGAAAGGAAGAAAAGGGGGTAAAGAAAAAAGGAAAAGAGAAGGAAGGGAAGGAGAGAGGGAGGAAAGGGGGAAGAAAGGAAGGAAAGAAGGGACAGAAGAAAAGAGGGAAGGAAAGAAGGAAGAAAAGGAAGGAAGGAAGAAAAAGAAGGAAAGAAGAAAGGAAAGGAGGGAGGGAAGGAAGAAAAGGAGGGAAAGAAGGAAGGGAGGGAGAGAAGAAGGGAGAAAGGGAGGGAAGTAGAGTAGGAACAAAATATGCTTTAATCTGCACTTTAAGTCCATCAATTCTCTGTCTGGAGGTAAATAGCAATTTTCATCATGAGTTCTTTGGAACTGTGGTGGGTAATGTGGTTTGGGCCATGTTTGCGAATGTCATGCGCTACATGCAGACTTTGGGTTGCATGTTTCATACTTCCGATCTAGGCAAGAATACTCAAGGGCCTACACTAGAAAGGTTAAGGCAGGAATGGAAAGAAAGGACAAATATTGCAGAGATATAAACAAAAAGACTTGGCAAATGACTGAATGTCAAGAAGGAAAAGTAAAAAATGGTACTGGAGTTTTGACAGTCGTGAAATCATCAACAGAAATAGTAAGATGGGGAAGAACAGGGTTTGGCAAGGGGAAATATGGAATTTATTTTGAGATGCTGGCAGGATTTCCAAGTAGAGATGTCCAACAGGTAAGTAGCACTATGAGAGATATTTAAGAAGGATATATAGATAAAGGAATCATCTGCATAGTATTAATCACTGAAGTAAATGGAACAATTAAGGGAGAGATTAGAGCCAAGGACAAAAGTTTAGGGAATACCTGCAATTAAGGGTCAGAAGGTAGATGAGGAGCTGACAGAGAACTGAGAGAAGAGAGAATCTGAGAGGCAGGAGAAGAGATGAGTGTTCGGTGTCATCAAAATCAAAGCAGGAGAAATTGTTCAGAAAAAGGAGATTGTCATGGATCATAAATATTGCAGAGAAGTCAAGGGGTATGAAAGCTGCAAAGGAGCCATCGATGATTAAGAAGTCACTGGGGACATTTGAGAGAGCAGTTACAGAGGAGCCGTAGAGACAGAAGTCAAAATGCAAGGGGTCAAGAGGAGAGTTAGTGGGGAGTAGGGGTGGGCAAAGGGTGTAGTAGATGACTTTTCCAGGATAATGGCAGCAAAATGGAGAATGAGATAAAGTCAAGAAAAAGAGGCAACATGGTGGCCATGTCAGAAAAAATGTCTGTCTTATCTTTCATCCCTTCATCATCTCATAACCAGTCTTCTGAAGCCATGATTAGTTACCACATGGATCAAAGGCACTGATCAAAATAGTATGAGGGGGTAGCAGAGTCCAAGGAAGGTTGTGATTTGGTTTTTTATTTCATTGTTGGTGAAGATGTGGCTAGATACTAGTTTGTGTGGAAAAGACCTGGAATTTTAGCAGACTGAAAGACCAACATGAGTCTGTAGTGTGAGGTGGCAACTACAAACATTAATATGATCCTAGGCTGCACGAAATGAGTTGATCATAATGTCTATAATGAGAGAGGTGAAGATCTCACTATACAGAACACATCAGAATATTATTATTTTTTAAATAATATTCTGTTTTCCCCAATTACATGTTAAAACAATTTCTAACATTTGGGTTTTCTAAAGTTTTGAATTCCAAATGTATCCCTCCCCTCTCCTCTCCCTGAGACAGTAAGCAATCTGATATAAGTTATACATGTGCAATCATGTAAAACATTTCCATATTAGTCATTTTGTACAAGAAGACCAAGAAAGAGAGAGAGAGAGAGACAGAGAGAGAGAGAGAGAGAGAGAGAGAGAGAGAGAGAGAGAGAAACAAAGAAAGAAACGAAGAAACAAAAAAGGAAGGAAGGAAGGAAGGAAGGAAGGAAGGAAGGAAGGAAGGAAGGAAGGAAGGAAGGAAGAGAAAAAATAGTATGCTTCAGTCACATCAGAATCTTATGTGCAATTAATTCTGAGTATCACATTTTAGAAAGAACATGAACAGTGGTTTGACTTTAGAGTCAGAAAAAATATGGTTTCAAGCTTTACCTCTGTACACGTTCCATGGGAAAGTCACAATCTCTCAGTGCCCTGGGCATCTAGTAATTTGCAGAACAATTGCTGATCTGCACTGGTAGAGTGAGTTTCCTCACTGGGAATTCCCTATACCAATAAAATCATGTTTCAAAAAAAAAATTAGCATTCTGAGGAAGATGACCAAGATGGAAAGGGGGCTGGAGAGCATGTTGCATGAAAATTGATTGAAGGAGCTGAGAATATTTAGTGTAGAAAAGAGAAAACTTAAGAGGAGACAGAAGAGCTGTCTTTCAAGTATCTGAAGATCTGTCATGTGCAAGAGAGAGAGACTTGTCCTGCTTGCTCCTAGAGGGCAAAATGAGGGGCAATAGCTAGAAGTTCTAAAGCAGGGGTGGGGAACCTGTGGGCTCAAGGCCACATGTGGCTTCAAGGCTGGAGGTTCCCCACCCTTGTTCTAGAGGAATGCCATGGAAGTCAAATATCCCTAATAATGGGAGCTGGAAACAAAGTGAATTGGTCTGCTTAGGAGGTTGTGCCCGCCACTGGAAGTTTTCAAGTAAAAGATGGATTGTCAGGGATGCTATAGAGGGCATTCTTGCTCAGTTCCAGCTTGTACTATGTGGCTTCTGAGTTTCCTCCTTATCATAGGATCATAGCTTTAGGGCCAAAAGAAACCTTACAGGTCAACCCCCTGTGTTGGTAGGCAAAATGGGCTCCTTAGCACTTAGTTCAACAAATGCCCTTGAAGAGTTTGGCTTTTGTTTGCTTTGAGTAATTCAGTGTATTTCATTGAGTCTTACTAAGTGCTAAGCCGCAGGCTCTAACCCCTATTAGGTGTTAACCTAACCTATGTGGATGTGAACCTCCCAGGGTCCTAAGGGGAGGGGCTAACTCAAGAGCCAATCATAGCAGCCTAAGTTCTGGTCATTCAGATGATGTTTGATGATGTCTGAAACCCTGTAAGAAGAGAGGACAGAGCCATTTTCGCAGGGCTCTCACTCGTGATGGTGCTGATGCAGAGACTCCGGGCAGCTGTAGTTAAGGAGCCCTCCAGCTTGTAACCCGGATGCTGAGACTTTGTTAAACTCTGGTAACTATGTATTGGGATTTGAATCAGACAAGGTCTGTCTGTTGATGTTTGTAATTTGTTTGTAATTTGCTCTAAAGTTCAGGGTGCTGCCTTTTTCCCCTGAACTAAGTGAATGATGTCTGTATGCTGAATTCAAGTAAGCTTGTCAACCCCTTCACCTTGCTTTCCTTAGTTAAGTAGATCAAAAGAACCTGTGCTGTTGGCAGCTTTCTGGGTGCTGGCTGTGGGTGGATCTTACACCCCCACAGAAGCTGCTAGCTGGATTGCTGAAACACCCCCCTACCCCTCCATTGTATACATAAGGAAACTAAGCACCAGAGAAGATAAGTTGCTAGTAAGTAGTAGTAGCAGTAGTAGTAGTAGCAATAGTAACAGTAGTAGTGGTAGTAGTAGTAGTAGTAGTAGTAGCAGTAGTGGTGGTGGTGCTGCTGCTGCTGCTGGTAGTAGTAATAGTGGTGGTGGTAGTAGTAGTGGTGGTGGTAGTGGTAGTTGTAGTATAGTCATAGTGGTAGTGGCAGTGGTAGTAGTATGGTAATTACAGCTACATTTATAGGACATTTATGGTTTGCAATGAACTTTATCAATGTTATCCCAACTTATCCTCACAACAATCACACAAAGTAGATGGAGGTTAAGTGACTTGTCCAGGGTCACGCAGCTAGTAAATATCTGAGGGCATATATGAATCAGACCATCCTGACTCCAGGTCCAGCATTCTGTCTCTCACAGAATGCTACTCTGACATTTTATGAGAGGTAAGTGTGTTGGAGGGCTAAGAGAAAGGCGCTAATAGCAATAATAATAATAACATTTGTATAGTGCTTACACTGTGCCAGGCACCAGGCTAAGTACTTTATAATTATTCTCTCATTTGATCCTCACAACAATGCCCTGAAATAAATGCTATTATCCCCATTTTACAGAAAAGGAAACTGAGGCAAGCAGAAATTAAGTGACTTGCCCAGGGTCACACAGCTAGTAAAACTCTGAGGGAAGATTTGAAGTCAAGTCTTACTGACTCTGGAATCAGGGCTCAATCTCTTATATAACCGCTCTGAGATTCTGATAGGTGAACATGTTAGAGGTCTGAGAGGAAGGAACCTGTTAAAATGAGATTGGCTCTCACAGCCTATGGAATGCCCCAGTGCCTTAATTCTTTGTCTTGCTTTAGCCCTGCATCCTTAGTGGCTGAGCAGTCTTTGTGATAGGCACCATGCCCAAATGTAGCTGTTCTGCACAGCTCTCGTGAATGTAGCCTCCACAGTTTATATCTTTTTTTCCAGTTACCCACTTGCTCCCATTCAATTTCTACTTCCTACCCAAGAAAGGCCTCCAGCTCCTAGCTCATTTGCAGGACAGAAATGCCTGAGAGGGTCTGAGCTCAATGAATAACCAAGCCTCTCCTGGTTCCAAGGGAACCCACCTTCTTAGGGTGTTCTGTGTTGTCTCCTGAGCCTAGGTTCCCCAGTGGAATGATCTTCCAGAAGCTTCTTACCATGCTCAAACTGTCCACACAAACATTAGAAGTAACAGCCAAGCCTGACCAATGGAATCTGCACCATTCCTTAACACACACTTATATGTGCCAACCTGGACACACTTACATTTTACATCAGAAACTCCCAGAAGACAAACACTGTTCACAATTACCATAAGCAATACTTTGGGCACCTCAATTCTTGTCCTCAATTTGCTTATCAATAAAAATGAAGCATCAGATCATCAAAGATTTAGAGCTAGGAAGAAGTTTAGAGGTCACCTAGTTCAATCTCCCTTGTTTTACGGAGACTCAGAAAGGGGTTAACATCTGTGTGGGTAGTGAGTAGCAGAGCTAGGATTTGAATCCACGTTCCTCAAATGTAAATACAGAGCATTTTCCACTTCACCATGCAGTCAGACTCCAGTCTCTGCCAGCTCGGGATCTGCATATAACCACTGTGTCCATTGGCATGTAGGTATTTCTTTCCTGTTAAATGACGATGGGAATGGTGTAGCCAACGACTATTTTCAGAGCTTCCTTCTCTCTACCTGTAAACTGGGATGACATCATTGGAACAGGACCTGGGAGAGCTGGTGCACTGATCTTTAGGGAGTGGACAGATGTATAAACTGACCACTCAACCCAAGAATCTGAGCTGTGAGTTATTGACTATCACAGACTATAGTTTAAATTGAGGACCACTCAAAGGACAATGGAGAAGTACATGTGAGGGTAGTTTGCAAAACATGACCAACCAAGAATTTAATAAGAAAAGTGACATAAAGGATGACATTAGAGAAATGTATGGCCAGAAAAAAGAAAAGGCCAGTCACGAGTGAGAGTGTGTGAAAAGCAATGGACAGCAAGTAAATGCAAGACACTGATAATCTGGAGGATGACAGGGGGAGGTAGCAAAGGAGAACGGAATAAGTATTTGCTGATGCTATATGCCAACTATGTGCCAGGCATTGGAATAAGCATTTGTGAATGCTCTATGCCAACTATGTGCCAGGTACCGTGCTAAGTGCTTTTTACAAATGGTATCTCGTTTGATCCTCACAACAGTCCTGCAAGGTTGGGGCTATTATTATCTCCATCTTGCAGTTGAGGGCACTGAGGCAAAAAGAAGTTAAATGACTTGCCCAGGGTAACATAGCTGATAAGTGTCTGAGGCTGGATTTGAACTCAGGTCTTCTTAACTCCAGGTCCAGCGCTCTGTACCCTGAGACGCCAGCAGGAGAATCTGAGTCCATCTAGTGACCCAGAGGTGGGGAACCTGGGGCCTTGAGACCACATGTGGCCCTCTAGATCCTCAAGTGTGGCCCTTTGACTGGATCCAAACTTCCCACTCCTGATAGTCCAACCTCTCCTTTTGCAGATAAGGAAGCTGAGGAAGCCTAAGGGACTTCCCCAAAGCCACATAAGTAGTAAACATCAGAGGCAGGATTTGAAAGATAACCTACACCCTCCCCTCAAATAAATGGGAGGGGGGTTGTTGCAGAAGATTTATAAAAGAGCATGAACAAAAGTCACAGAGAATGACAAGGCATAATGGTGGGTTGGGATCTGCATCACTGGAGAGAACAGCCACATCGACAAGATCACAGATCCATCAAAGCATAAAAAGTCAGCCTACCCTAAATGGCCTCCCCAGAGCAAGCCAGGGAAGTTCATTGTGAGGCTAGGTCAGTAGAAGGAGTATTCTGGGCTCAACCCATGGCTGCTCTCTCCCTGTGGGAGGGTGCAGACTAAGCCCTGCCCCTAGCTACTAGACTAGACTAACCCCTCTCTTACAAAAGCCTCCCCTCCTACCTCCCAAGTCTCCACATGAAGCCCTTCACACAGTTCCCCACTCAAGCTGACAGGAGAACCCAGCCAAGTGCTATCAGGTACATCCCCAGGAGCGTTCCCAGGGAAGAAAAACCACCTTAAATTTCTACAGCATGAGGCACCAGACTGGCTTTGGACTCATTTCCTGGGACTCAGGCACCTTCCCCCCCAAATTTCCCATTAAAGAATGAGTCATGAGAATGTACCTGGGCAGGAACAGGAGTTACAGTAATGGCAGGATTGCTCCAGAAAACAAAGGAAGCTCATTATGAAGCCAAGGAAATAAAACCGTGGGGGAGGAGGGGAGAGGAGGATTCCAGGGACTAGAGAGTCAGGACAGAAGAAGAAAAACAACATGGAGGCCAACTAAACTATTTAAGCAGTCTAAGACTAAAACTCAGGAAGGAAAAGAATGGATTAAATCAAACTCCTGACAGGCAATCAATGGACACTCAATTAACACTTACAATATTACTAATTTACACAGAATGCCTAAGCAACACGGGTTCTTTCTTTCTCCCATTGAAGCAGCCCAGATGCAATTGTTCCTCTGTGCACAGACATTCAGCCCCAGATCCATCCCAGTCAATGCCTAAATGCCTGTTCACAGGTTGCCCCCTTTAATAGAGCAAAAACCATGGGCAAGCCCACTTTAAACAGAAGGGGGAGGAGCACAGAAGGTCACAGGAGCCCATCAGATCAATAGTGCAGTCCTGGCCCTATTACTTCACATGGGACAAAGGAGTCCCATGGGGAGAGGGTATAATGGACCCCCAAAGGCTCATAAGCAGAATCATTAATGCTGACCTTTCATCTAAGAAACTTGGGGGCTTTTTAAGAATAGGACTTGGTCCCAGGGGTTGGTGAGGCAGAGATGCTCTGACTCACTCTGGCTACTAGGTCCCTTGAGATTGATGACACTTTGTAATCATCATAATAGCAGCTATTCATGGCTCACATCAAAGTGAGTGTGTCTGGTGTCTCATTAATTTTCCACGCATCTGTAGATGGCAATATCTGGGGAAAGGGAGGTTCCTTTTGGGTTTGGGGCAAAAGGAATAGGGCAGGAAATTGATCCATGACTTCCTAAATGTCATAGCATAACAGAGTGGTAATTCAAAACCTGTGTCTCAAGAAAAATGCAACCAAAAGTCCAAGCACCAACATGTGGGAAGCTCCCCATGAAATTCTCTTTGGGGACTGGAGGAAAGTAGATTTAGAGCAGGGTGGTATAATTTTCCATAACAACTGCAAATTTGTAGAATATAGATGGAGTACCTGAATTTCATTTTCAGCTAACCCTCAGTTTGGCACCTTCACAGAATCTCAGAGTTGGAAGGGCCTCTCAGAGGCCAGAGTCAAATTATACCTGAACAGTAATCCTTTCTACATAATCCCCAATAAGTAGTCATGTAGCTTTCATTTCAATACCTCCTTGCGCTTCCCTGATCCCTCTCCTGACTCCAAATGTTTTCACTGGCTGTCCCTCATGCCTGGAATATTCTTCCTGCTCATCTCTGCCTCCAGGTTTGTTGGCTTCCTTCACTTCTCAATTAAAGTTACAACTTCTTCAAGAACTCTTTCCCACACCTCCCTAATCTTAGTGCCTTCTCTGAGATTGTCTACAATTTATCACGTGTACATTGTGTTTGTACATAAGTATTTATATGTTGTCTCCACCGTGAGACTTGTGAGCATCTTGAGAGCAGGGACTGATTTTTGCCTTTCTCTGTATCCCTAGTGGTTACCACAGTGCCTGGCACATAGCAGGTGCTTAAGTAAATGCTAGTTAACTGAAGAGTGCAGTGACCAACTTAGTACTATGCTTACCTCCTTATATAAACAAGATAGATACAGAGAAGATACTGAGAAGGGAAAGCACTAGCAGATGGAGAAAGCTGGAAAGGCTTCTTGACATAGGTTCCCAAAGTGGGCAATACTGCCCCCTGTGGGGCACTGGAAAGATGCAGGGGGGCAGTGTAGCCTCTGGTGCAATGGGGGGGGGGGCATTAAATAAAAATAAGGTGGTGATGGAAGCATAAGAAAAGAGGAGAAGAAAATTTTGAAAAACCATTCATACAGGTTTCATGTGTTGTGTAACAGAGTTATAGTCATAATGATGACATTATTTTCCAAATAAACACACAAATGCAAGTTATAACCCATCCGTGGTCAAGTCGACCAATAGGTCTTAACAAGCAAGTGTTGGCAGGCGAACCTGTTGCACATTGTCGGGAAGTCCAGCATGCACGGGCAGGAATATGTGCATGTAATGATTTGTTTGCAACACGATACTATACAGTTACATGATAAAATATTGTGTCTTCAAAATTTCAATGCAGGAAAAAACCACAAATTTACAATAAATATTAAATTTAAGAGGCGTCATTTAAAAATATTTTATATATTTTTTGAAATGATACAAATTTCAAAAAAAACTGTTAGTAGAAAGTAGATTTTCAGAGGAGCACTGAGTAATTTTTTAAAGGGGACATTAGGCCAAATACATTTGGAAATCTCTGCTGTAGAAGGTACCACTAGAACTGAGTCTAGCCAGGACTAAGGCTGAAGTAAAAAGGCAGAATCCCAGGCATGATGGTTAGCCAGTGGAAAGGCATGGAGACCAGAGATGAAGTATTGCATGTTAGGAGCTGCAGGTTTAGTTAGATAGTAGTATGTTTGGAATGGAAGAAAGCCTAAGACCTGAAGCTTACAGGAGCCACTGAAGTTGGAGAGGGAGGGGAAGAGATTTAAATAGTCAGAAAAAATAAGTAGTAATTATACATGTATGACCTATATCAAATTGCTTACCATCTAAGGGAAGGGGGAGGGAAGGGGAGAGAAAATTTGAAACATAAAAATGTTAAAACATGTTAAAAATTGTCTTTACATGTAATTCATAAAAGAAAATATTATTTTAAAAATATATGTAGGTGGCTGAGTAGAGGATGGGCTGGCATGAGGAGAGACTTGAAGGACAGAGACTTGTTAGAAGGCTATCTCAGCAGTCCAGCTAACAGAAGATGAGGGCCTGAACCAGAGCAGCAGCAGCGTGAGACGACAGGAGGGGATGCATGAGAGGTAGTGTGTAAGTAAAAACAATTAAATTTGGCAAGGGATTGGCTATGTGGGCTGGGTGACAGTGAGGAATTCATGACACCCAGCTGGCAGACCTCGGTGACTGGGGATATGGTGGTGCCTTTGCCATTAACAGGGAAGTTTAGAAGGTCGATTCTCACACAGCAGATAGCCACATGGGGCAGATTCAGCCCTGAGATCTCTAGCTCGGAAGAGGTCCTCCACTGTAACCCAGGATCCCTCTGTCTCTATCTTTAAAGGGCCACACTTTTTACCCTCCCCCACCCCATTCCTGTTCAGGAAGTGAATAGGACAAGAGCTTCTAGGGACTTAGCTTCATTACAGATTGAATCTCAGATGGGGTGACAGATGCATGCTCAGCTCTCCATGGAGAGAGAACATGGGCTGGTAGCTTCAAAACTCCTCTGGGAGAATTTCATCACTGCTCTTGGGTTCCCTTGGGAAGACTGCAGGCAGAGGGGGAGAGTTTTGAGAAATTGTAATTCTTGCTCTTGCCAAATACTCTGTTATCCTTCATAGGATCATAGGTTTAGAGCTGGGAAGGACCTTCAAGGCATATTTCCAATCCCCTCATTTACAGAAAATGAAGCCCAGAGAAAGTAAGTGACCCAAAATCACATGGGTGATAAGTGACGGACAGAGATGTTGAACTAGCTTACAACTCTTTCCACTGTATTATGCACCTGAAGTTGGACCAAGGTAGGTGGGGCCCAACGGGTTGATTTTTCCACATCGAGGCTCTCATTTTCAATGTGTAAGCCAGAGCTAGGGGTGGGTGTAAGTCAAGTGCAAGCTCCTTAACACTGGGATAGGGCGATAGGGCAGCAGAGGAAGGGGTAAGGTAGTGAGGAAAACGCATGCACTTGGACTCAGAACAACCAGTTTGTCCTGGTTCTGCTCATATCTAGCTGTATAACTTCAGGGGGATAATTTCACCTCTCGGGGCCTCTATTTTCTTCATTTATCCAAGTGCATTGGACAGGATTCAAATCCAGGCCCTGTAGATCCACATCCAGACAGCTCTTGCTTTTTACAGACCTTAGATTGCTTCAGCCCCCAAAGGGGAAACTGGAACTAGATCAGGATTTCAACTTACAGAGTCTTCTTCCCCATTCACCTCCAGCTCAGAGGCCTCCTTCCTCTTCCCTGTACAAATGCCTCTCTATTTTCCCATGTGAAGAGACAGTCTTCAAATGGGGTAGCATTCATTCAATGTATATCAGAGATTGCCTCAGCCACAGAAACCTTGCTGGAGTGCTGGGATGGGATAGGGCTTTCCAACTTGAAGATTTTAAGCACAGATCACAAAAACAGATATTCAAGGACTTTAAGCCCAGCCATTTAGCTGCTTTTTCTGCTTGGAAGTGTCACAGCTACTTGCAAATGGGTCTTCAGAAAATTGAACAACTACAATTTAATGGCTTTCTGGGCCACCCTGGCTGGTAGAAGACTGTTTTCTAGTCAACAAAGGCCACCAACCTCTCTCCTAAAACTAGAATAATCACCCTGACCCATAAAACCATGCCTCTGAGCGGTGCCAACAGTCAGTCACACCTCACCATGAAATAACCCATGGCTGCTCTCCTCCCCTCATGGGGCCATCGACCGCTCCATTTGCTGGCCATTATTCTAAAAACCCAAATTTTATTAGCAGTGGAACATGAGTAATAAATACTAATAAACCGTTTGCACTTGAATTAGCCTCGGTCATCCTAGGACCAAAGAGCCATTTGTCAAAATCAGACTCTCTTCCCTACCACCATCTTGTGGTCAGGAAATAGACTCTCCCAAGGTCATAGGAATCACAGGAGCTGAGAGAGGACCCAAGGTTTTGGGGTTTTTTGGTTTTTATCCTAGTTCTGTCCTCATTAGCCTGTGTGTTTAGAAACAGTATGGGCTCAGAGCTTGAAAGGGTATGTTACAAGATGCAGGGCTTTCCCACCACTCCAGCATGGCATTCCTGTCTTATTTCCTTTCTATTTCCTCTCTCTCCCACCCCAGACCTATATTCCTCTTGTTCCTATTTTTCTAGCCCTCCCACCCCAGACCTATAAGCCTTTTCACCCTCTCAAATCTCACTCCCTCTTGGGACTTTCCTTGGGCACCAACAGCCTCCAGGATCTAATCTCCTCCTCATCTGCCTGCTGGCTGAGCAGTCATTGCCATCAACAAAGCCTTCTCCTCTCTTTACAAAACGGTCACCAATAAATCAACCAACAAGTATTTACTGAACACATCTGCTGTGTGGAAGCCACTGTGAGGGATAAGGAAGAAGCACGAAGCAAGGTAGCCTTCTGCCTTTGAGGAGCTTATAATCAGTTAGGGAGAGAAGACATAAACACAGGAAAAGATTAGTAGCATAAAGTCACCTAGGAATTCACAGATTTAGAGCTGAAAAGGACCTGAGATGGCATGTAGCCACCCCCATTTTACAGATGAAGAAACTGAGTCCTAAAGAGGTTAGGCAAATTTTCCAGTGTTACACACAAAGACAGTAATAGCCAATGCTGCATCTCCCACACAATTAAATTTACATTAAGTGCCTACCATGTGTCAAGTACTGGTGACAGATAAAATGATAAACATCAAACAGTGACATTCTACTGGGAGAAACAACTTACAAATGATTACAAAATTTATACAAAGTAATTAGGAGGAAGTGGGGAGAAGGGCTGATACCTCAGGGAATCAGGAAAGATTTCATATAAGAGGGTAGGGCTTAATCTGAGTCTTAAAGGGAGCTAGGAATTCCAGGAGGTGGAGGTGAAGTGGGAAAACATTGCAGGCATGGGAGCAGGAATTAAAATGTCATGTATACACCAGTCTAGCTGGAACACAGAGTAAGTAAAATCGGTCTAGAAAGTTAGATTGGAGCCAGATTTTAAAGAGTTTTAAAATGACAGAGGAGTTTTTATTTTATCTCAGAGGCAACAGGAAGCCTCTAAAGTTTATTGAGGAAAAGAGTGACATGGTCAAACCTGTGCTTTAGAGATATCAGTTTGGCAGCTGTGTGGAAGATGGATAGAAAAGGGCTGGAGTCAGGAAGACGAACTAATAAGTTATTCTACTGGGCCAGGCAAGAGGTGACGGCGGGGGGGGGGGGGGGGGGTAGCAGCCATGTAAGTGGAGAGAAGGGGAACTTACATAGAAAATGGGACTGAGTTAGAAGCCACTAGGCTTGGAAACTGAGTGCAGAAGGTGGCTGAAGAAGAGAAAGAGCTTTCGATGATTTAGAGATCCCTCAAAAACTCCAGTCAGAAGTATGATAGTGAGCTTGATGGAAACATGAATGTCAGGGAGGAGGGTGGGCTTAGAGGAGTGCTGATGAGTTCTGTTTCAGACAGGCCACAGGAGGCAGCAGATCCCGGTGCAAAGAATGTAGGGTTTGGCGTCTGAAGATTCGATTCTGCAATGAGTTGGGTGAATTCTGGCAAATCGCCTAATTTCTCTGGGTCTTAGTTTGGTCATCTGTAAAATCAGAAGTATGGACTCAATGACCACGGAGGCTCTTCCAGCCCTAAATCTATGACCCTATGAAATTCCAATAACATTCAGCCTGCCCCACCTCTTTCCAGGTCTCTCTGCCTAGGATAACTGTCAGATGAGTGCATTGGCTATTGACTAATTATATAAACTTACTAATTGATCAACTTTCTAATTACGTAAACTCTCTGAACCTCAGTTCACTCATCTCTAAATGAGGGGTTTGGCCTAAATGGCCTCTAAGATCCCTCCAAGTTGTAACATTCTGTGATTTTAAACATGACACAGACAATAAACACTGTAAAAGTAGAGTTCTGAGAGGGAAGGGAACATTTGGATGATGAGGGTGGTAAAGGAAAGCCTGGAGGAAGCTAGGTGATGCACTGAGAATAGAGTATTGGACCTCGAGTCAGGGAGACCTGAGAGTTCACACCCAGCCTCAGATACTTACTGGCTATATGACCCAGGGCAAGCCATTTAACCTCTCAATGTATCAGTTTCCTCATCTGTAAAACGGGTACCATAAGAGCACTTACCTCCATGGTTGTTATGAGGATCAGATGAGATAATGTGTATAAATCTCCAAGCCCCATGTAAATGTTAATTATTATTACCCAGAAAAGGTATGACTTGAGCCATGCCTTGACAGATTTGGGGTATAGGAATGGGGGTTAATATTCTTATAGGCAGAGGTGGAACAAAGGGTGTAGGTGCACATTTCAGGCTAGGGAAAGGACCAGAATAAAAGTGCACAGGCAGGAAGTGCAAAGAGATATTTTAAAGACAGCAAAGAGTTTACAAATTCTTTGAGAACTTTAAAAATCGCCCAGTCATCACCTGAACTGCCTACATGATTCCTGAAAGCAGGTAGAAGATGGTAAGACTAGAAAGGGGCTAGATTGCCCCTCAAGGATGGCCTTGAGTGCCAGATCAAGGAGCTTGGTTTTAATGTGGTAGGCAGTGGGGAACAATTGACCGTGTTTGAGCAAGTGAATAGCATGGCAAAATTGGCATTTGGGGGGAAATTAATTTGGTAGCAGTGTGCAGAGGGGCTGGCAGAAGAAACTGACAACAGGGGCCACTTGTTACAGCCAAAGGAATTTTAGTTTAAAAAACCCACTTCCCTCATCCTCCACTACATGCTAGTCAGTCAGTCCATGCCAGCCATTGTGCTAACTACTAGGGATACACAGAAAGGCAAAAGATAGTCCCTGCCCTTAAGGAGCTTCCAGTGTGAGGAAGTGCTTTCCTTCTCTTCTCCCCTCACCACCCCCTACCCCCACCATCTAATAGCAAGCCATGGGGAACTTTGACATTTATAACTGAGTCATGGAGTGGAAAAAGTGAGACACATTGTCCTCTAAATTAGGGACTCCCTGCCACTGGTAAGAGACTACACTCAAAATATTCCAGACAGAGGGCTCAGATGCAGCCCAGAAAAATGGTCAGAAGCCATGACCATTCTGTTCTGGGAAATACCAAGGACCATGGCCAAGAATCAAGTGGCTAGGGTGCTGGACTTGGAATCGGGAAAATCTGGGCTCAAATCCTGCCTCAGATATGGTCAGGCTGTGTCATCCTGGACAAGTCACTTAATCTCTCTGTGCCTCAGTCCATGGCCTCTGAGGTCCCTTCAGCTCTAAATCTATGGTCCTGTAAAAAGAAGGCAGATGGTATAACATCCTCCACACTGCAATTATCTCCCTTCCCAAAGGCTAAAGGAACTCCATTAAATTCAACAGGTACCTACTAAGTGAAAGATAGTCTGTCAGCCTGCCTGGCTGTTGCTTATAAAGGGACTGTTCTCCCACCTCATTCAAATCTGCCTCCTGACTTCTAATTCCAGCTAAAGTTCCACCTTCCACAAGGTATTTTTCCCATTCCCTCAATGCTGATTCCTTCTCTCCAATTTGTTGTTGTTGAGTGTTGTCCTACTCTACCCTACAGACAAAGTCCCCATTGGCAAAGATACTGGAATGTTTACCATTTCCTTCTCCAGTAGGTTCCCATCTTACAGTTGAGGAACTGAGGCAAACAGGGGTTAAATGACTCGTTCAGGGGCAGCTAGGTGGTACGTAGCATTGGGCCTAAAGTCAGGAAAACTTATCTTCCTGAGTACAAATCTGGAGTCAGGCACTCACTAACTGTGTGACCCTGGGCTAGTCACTTAACTCCATTTACCTAATTTCCCCATCTGTAAAATAAACTCAAGAAGGAAATGGCAAACCATTTCAGTATCTCATTTCAGATGAGCTTGCAAAGATTTGGACAGGACTGAAAGACTGAACTTGATTTGTCCAGTGTCACACAACTAGTAAGTGCCTGAGACTAGATTTGAACTCAGACCTTCCTGACTCCAGGGCCAGTGCTCTATCTACTGCACCACCTAGCTGCCCCAGTTTTATAAAGGTAAACCTCTGATTTACCTTCCTGCCAATCTTGTATGTACTCAGTTGGCTGTATACTATTTCTCCCAACAGAATGTGAGCTCCTTGAGGGTAGAAACAGTTTTCACCTTTGTTTGTTATCTATCCCTAGTTTAGTTCAGTGCCTAGAACACAGTAGGTGCTTAATAAGTGCTTGTTGACCAACTGACAATTGTCTTGATGAGTTGATTAGTAAATAGAACTATAACAATTATCCCCATGTTATAGATGAAGAACCTGAGGCTTGCCGGCAGTCACACTAGCTAGTGAAGGACAGAGTTGAGATTCAAACTCGAGTCTTGGGCCTCTAAGTTCAGCCAGGTCTCCTTCTACTAAACTTGGTTGGCTTTCTCAGAGAAGACTTCTAGGAGGAGGTGGGATGGGCCTGTCTCCCAGCAGACGATATGGCTGTACCAGGCTACACCAAGCCACATCCTGTCTCCTTGTAGCAAACCTTGGACAACAATAATCCTTTATCTGCTTTGTCAACTGCCTATGAACACTGACACAGTCATCTCCCTCTCTTTGGAGGCAAGGCCACGGGCCAGGGCTGGGTTAGCCTTGGCTTAACGAAACCCAGTACAGATCTTAAAGGTGTCTGTGTCCCTTCCCCACCCCACCCCCACCCCTCTACACACACACACACACACACACACTCTCTCTCTCTCTCTCTCTCTCTCTCTCTCTCTCTCTCTCCAAGATGCAAATGGGTCCTGCTGCCTCCTGCCCACAAGCAGCTAGATCTCTGTGAAGATGCAAATCCCCTGCACATGGGCTCTGGGGAGACAGTGACAGAAATCACATTATGCAGCCCTCCCTTCCCCACCACAACGGCTGGAATAAATATTGCGAATCTTCCTCTCTCACCTGGCAGGGATCTGACTGTGGGGAGTTTGAATTGAATGCAACGCCAATACCCCAAGCCCTCCAGGCTTCTCCTGGCCCCCACCCCAGTGCCCCCTACAGAGGATGCTGAGGGGGCCTGCCTGGCCATCAGCATGGTTAAGCATTCACAATGGCAGGAGGACAAATGCATTCATCCCTCATTCCCTGCCCAGATCCTTATTTCCATTCTGGCTGAAGCTCAGTCTCCAGAAGTCACAGTCTGAGGAAACTGGGCCTTTGTTGTGTTCTCCCTGAAAGAGAGGCAGTCACTGAAACCAATGCTGGAACTAGGGGTAGGCAAGCTAGGCCACTAGCTGGAGCCCAACACATGGCAGGGTGGGGAGAAGTGTATAAAAAGGGACATCTGAAAAAAATTAATGTCCTTATTTTTGATGATAAAAATTCTACTTTCCAGGGCACCGAGGCATTTATCTTGTGATCAGTCAAGTCACAGGGATGAGAGTGAAATTTCACGGACTCCAATAGACAGTAAGATTGACTATTGTGTTTCTCAGCTTTTAAAAGGATAAGACTCCCCATGAAACAAATTTCATGAAACCCCACATGGTAGTAGTTGTATTATTAACAGCATTTAGTTGAGAAAAACACTCAGTTGGATATGAATTCTTTGCAAATAACTCAGCAGTTCCCAAGGGATTTGTGGTCCTCAGGCTGGGAACTACTGTTGTCATGGGAAGAGCGCTCACCATCCTTTCAAAAGACCAGGGTTCAAATCTGAGCTGAATTACTAACTCTGTGACCGTGGGTCCTACAGGTCATTTCTCTTCTCTGATCTTCTCCATAAAATGAAGGCCATCAGATGATCATAGATTTAGAGAAGTCCTTTAGAGGCTACACAGTCCAGCTTCCTCATTTTACGTTGGAGGGAAGTGAGGCCTGGCAAGGTTGAGTGATTTGTCCAATATCACCAACAGAGTCAATGGTAGGGGCAAGATTTGAACCCAGGTCTTCTGCCTCTAAATGCAGCACTCACCCTACTGCATTATGCTGCCATCTCAGACCTTCCTTCCTTTCCTCCTTTGTCCAGGAGAAGGGGAACAATTTTCAAGTCTCACCTAGGACACACTAATGCCTTGTCCTGGCACTTTGATGGTCCTGGTTTTGTCAATTTCGCCAACATTCCAGAAGCCTAGAAACCACATCTCCATTTACCAAAGAAGTTTTCTCAGATTTATTCAACCATATTGTGAATTAAATCCAAAATACTCACCCTCTTCTTTGTTCTTTTCTCCCTCCCTTCCCTTCCCTTCTCTCAAACTGCTTGTCTTCACTTTGTCCACTCACCCTCTGATTTTTCCTCATTCTTAATATTTCCTCAGGATGGCCTCTGAGTTAAGCCTTCCCCAAGTTACCCCATAAGGTAATAGAAAAAGTATTGGACTTGTAGTCAAAAGGCTGGGACCTGAATCCTGACATGGCCATTTACAAGCTGTGTGACCTTCTATAGTCATGAAACCTCTCTGGACCTCATCTGTAACTTGGGGCTAATATTTCTAGTACTGACTTCATTGGGTTGTTGGTAAGAAAAGGTAACATGGAAAATACGAATTGTGTGGCAACCACATAAACAAGAGTTATTATTTGCCTCCTAGGAAGGTCCTCCTCCAAGTTATCCTCCTTCAAATATTTAAATCACTCCTGAAATCCCAGTACTCCCCTCTAAGATTCTCCCAGACTGACAAGAGGAGACCTGATGGGTTTCCCTTGCCACCGCAAAATTGCCGTCCTACCATGACAAAAACGCATCAAATATTGATATGGATACAGATATTAATCTAAATCCTCATACAGTCAATTTATGAGTTTATGTGTCATTTCTCATTTCTCTTGGGGACCATTGTCTATCTGTCTTAAATTTCAAACTCCCAGAAGCCAGGGACCCAGGTCATATGATGCTCTCTACCCAGTAGCCAGTAATAGTGAGTAATATTAGCAACTCTCATTTACTAACTTCTGGATAATTTAAAAATCACTTTCCTCACCACAACCCTGTGAGTAAATAACGCAAGTGCCATTATCTCTGTTTTATAGAAAAGGAAACTGAGGTCCAGAGACAGTAACTTATCTGTCCTGGGTCTCAAAGTTAGCATGTGTCAAGGCCAAGATTCTTCTGACTCCAAGGCCAGGATTTGGCACCACACTCTTCCATCGTCCCCCAAAAAATGCAAGCCCCCCATTAGGATATCGAAGATCCTGCCCTAAAAAATCAAAATAGAAGCATATTACATGCCTTTCTCTGCTTATGGATAGGGGATGAATCCTTTACCAAATAAGGGATCAAGACAATTACAATTTTAGATCATTTTTGACCACATGAAATTGAAAAGCATTTGTATAAACAAAATTAACACTTTTAGGATAGGAAGGGAAGCAGTCAAAAGCGGGGATATAAATTATACAAACTATCTCTGATGAGGGTTTGCTATCTAAGACATGAAGACCCAATATATGTGGTCAAAGGCTAGAAATTATCAGGTCTAAAAAGAATTACCAACTATTAACAACTATATGAAAATACTCCAAATCATTAATAAGAGAAATGCACATCAAAACAGTCCTGAGGTTTCAGCCCCTACCCAGCAAATTGGCAACAAACACAAAAGGGAAGGAAGTCAATGTTGGAGGGCTTGTGGAAAGACAGGCATATGAATGCATTCATTGTTGGTAAAACTGGTACAGTCATCCCGGAAAGCAACTGACCCAGAGATTTTATTGCTTGTTGCAACAATTAGGCTAGCAGCTCTTGTGGTGGTGAAAGACCAACACAAGCCCAACAACAAGAATGCTGCCAGCACAGGTTCTTTTGATCTGCTTTTCTAAGGAAAGTAATGTTAAGGGGTTAACAATCCTATATACATATAAACTCACTTAGTTCAGGAGGAAGAGCCAGCAACCTGAACTTCAGAGCAAATACAAACAAGCTGAAAACATACACAATATAAACAGGCCAGATCACAATTCATAGTTACCAAGAAAACATCAACATCTGGGTTGACAAGCCAGGAGGCTCTTAGAGTGGCTACCCAGAATCCCATGCCAACACTCCTCCATGAGGGAGAGCCTCAGGCAAACAGCTCTGTTCTCTCTTTTCATACAGTCTTTAGCTGTCACCAAACGTCATTAGAGCGACCAGAACTTAGGTGCATACTATTGGATCTGGTCTTAGCAACTCCCCTTAGGGCCCTGGGGGCTTCCTACCTCTCTCAAAGTAGAGAACTAGTTTGCTAATGAGCCTGGGGCTTTGCACCTAGTAGTAAAAGG
The DNA here is from genome assembly GCF_011100635.1 of Trichosurus vulpecula. NCBI lineage: Eukaryota > Metazoa > Chordata > Mammalia > Diprotodontia > Phalangeridae > Trichosurus > Trichosurus vulpecula. The sequence goes on from NC_050574.1 coordinate 269,342,864, forward strand.
GCATGGGCCTGGGGTTTAGCCCCTACTAAGACTCAATCAAAGACAATTAATTTAGCATTCTAAAACGGTTTTAAAAAGTCCCAACTTAATTAATATTATATATTAATTATTATAATTATATATAGTTATAATATTAATTATATATATATATAACTCATAGAAGTCTCTAACAAGAGAATATGATGAGCACAGAGAAACGTAGGAAGACATGAATTAATGCAAAGTGAAGTAAACAGAACCAAGAAAATAATATATACAATCACCTTAACAATGTAGATGAAAAAGAACACCCACTACAAAACAATCAAAGCTGAATGCTGTGAAATGATAAAGAACAAGTCTAATCCCAGAGGAGAGACATGAGAAGACACCTCCCCCAATCATTTCAAGAGGTCGGGAACTGTAAGGATGAAACACTTTATATAATGTCAGATTTTTTTTGCAATGCGTTGAATAGTTCAGCTGAATGGTTTTTTCTTCTTCCTCTTTAAAAAAAATGTTCTTTGTTATAAAAGATTGCCCTCCAGGAAGTGGGAGGGAAAGAGACAGGTGGAAATGCAGATGATATAAAAACAGAAGATATTAATTTTAAAAACTGTTCTTAAAAATAACAAACTCCTTAAGAGCGTGACTATTTCACTTTTGTCTCAAATTAAGCAAGCTAAACAAGTCACTTGGACCTAATTTCTTCACTTGTCAAATGATGGGCTTGGCCTTGAAGATCTCTGAGGTTTGGGGTTTTTTTGTTTTGTTTTGTTTTGTTTTTTTAACTCTGATATCCTATGATTTCTGTGATCTGACTGGGGGATGGGATCAAGACTCAAGATTAAGCAAAATTCAGGACAGAGGGCTCAAAGTTCAGAGGGCATCAGTTCAGTTCAGAGGCATTCTGGAATATTAGTCATATTTCAACACATGTTGTGAATTAAATAGGATTTTACAAGCAAGTCTGGGAACCTAACCATTGTTTGCAACATGGCAAAATGTGTTCTGAGTTCCAGACAACTGACTTACAATCTAGTTTTCAGAACACAAGACATTGGTAAATCGGGGACCCATCTGTATGAACTAGATACAGTTGAAATATTATTGCAAGTCGGCTACAGTAACTAATAAAGACTGAGGTTAGGAGGTGTTACAAGCCATGGCAGAGTATCCACATGGATGAAAGAACATCTTTACAGCCTTATCGTAGCAAAATATTTTGCAACATTACTCATTCATTCAACAAACCACTGCTCAATGTTGGTGAAGGGGTATAAAGATGAGTAAAGAGGAAAGACACGGTCATTGCCCTCAAGAAGCTTACAGTCTATCAGAAGAAATACCATAAGTGGACAAAGAAGTACGACATAAGGATGTGTATAAATGCTACGAAGAGTCAGCAGACCTGAATTCTTGGCCTAGTGACTTGTGGGGAGTTAGACCATTTCTCTAGCCTTCAGTTTTCTCATCTATGTGATAAAATAATCCAATAAAGTCCAATGAGGAGATTGGACTAGCTGACGTCTCTCACTGTGTCTCATGCGCGACATTCCAGCTCCCGTCACTGGGACTTCACTTCCATGCAGGATATGCACTGAGGCCACACTTTTCCTTCTTGTAACCCCAAGCTTCTGTGAAAGCTCAGCTCAGACACCACCTGTGGTGAGGACGAAAAAATGCTAGATCTGGAATCAGAAGACCTGGGTTTGAATCTTAGCCCTCATATTACTTCCACTGTGGCCTTGGGCAAGCCGCTTACACATCTAGGCCTCAGGTTTCTCAACAAAGGAGAAGATTGGAGTAAATGTCCTCTAAGGCACCTTCTAGCTCTGAATCTATGATCTTAAACTGTGAGAGGATCTATTTCTACAAACTCAGTCATATTCTCATGTCAATTTAATGCCATAGTGTGATCACATAAAAAGAAATTGGAAATAGTAGCATCAGGGTCAGGGTCAGCCCTGTGCTACAGGAAAAAGGGTGACAGATTAACAGTGAGAACACTTTACCCCCTACCTGAGGATTTTCCTCCTTCAAAATGTGAGTATAGTTATTAGCTAATATGTATACAGGGCTATAAGGTTTGCAAATCACTTTAGATATATGATTTCATTTAAATCTTATAAGAACCCTGTGAAGAAGGTGCTACCATAATCCCCATTTTACAGATCAGAAAACTGAGGCTTGCCTAGGCTTACACAGCTAGCAAATGTCTAAGGCAGAACTTGAACTCAGGTCTTCCTGAGTCCAAGACTAGCACTACACCACCCAGCTGCCTTTTAATGCCTCTTTCCTCTCCCCATATCAACATGTTTCTCTGTGTGTATGTGTGTGTGTGTGTGTGTGTGTGTGTTTATATTGGCTCAATGGATAGAACACTAGGCCTGGGTTCAGGAAAACCTTAATTCAAATCTAACCTCTAATGTTTACTAGTTGCATGACCTTGTGCTACTCACTTGACATCTTTGCTTCAGTTTCTTCATCTGTGAAATGGGCATGATTCAATACCCTACCTCTCAGGGTTATTGTGAGGGTCGATTGAAATAATATTTATAAAGCATTTAGCACAGTACTTGGCACACAGTAGGTACTATTTAAATGTTAGCTATTATTATTATTACATATTCTCTCTATATATGGAATATATCCTCCTTGGAGGCAGGCATTGTTTCATTTTTGTCTTTGTATTCTCAGAACCCACACAATGTTGGTATTTAATAAATGCTTGTTGGTTGGTTGATTGGTTGAGTCTAGCTGCATGATTCTTTTGTTTTTCTGTCGTTTCTTTGTGACCCTATTTGGGGTTTTCTTGGCAAAGATACTGGTTTGCTATTTCCTTTTCCAACTCCTTTTACAGATGAAGAAACTGAGGTAAACACTTTAAGTGACTTGTCCAGAGTCACACAGCTATTAAGTGTTCAAGGTCAAATCTGAACTCAGGAAAATGGGTCTTCCTGACTCCAGGCCCGGCACTCTATCCACTGAGCCACCTAGATGCCTTGGCTGCATGATTCTACATAGGCACAAAATGGGAGTTCAGACCAGAGAGTGCTCACTACTCAGGGAGAAGATTCAGAAGACTTCATGGAGGAGGTGCTAACTAAGCTGCACCTTGAAAAACTGGTAGGATTTCAACAGCTGGAGATGCTACAGGGTGCATCCAGGTATGCAGAACAGTATTAGCGAAAGTACAGAGCTGAGAAAGCATCGAACGTGCTCAGAGAAAGGTAAACAGGCCCTGATACAAAGCTGTGTACCTGAAAGGGAGGAGCAGAAGACAAGGCCGAAGATCTAGCTCAGCACCTACACCGGCTGCCTCGAGCACGAGGCTGAGTCAGCTGGACTTTACTCAGGCAGCCCCACTTCGATCTGAAGTACTCAAGCTGAGTCTCTTCCAGGTGTTTCCTGTCATTACTCCTCTTTAATCCAAAGTGGAGTCAGAATAAGGCATTCATGTGTGCCCGAAGCAAGATTGGGAAATTATATCCCCATCAATGGAAATAGGAACACAATTTTCCCTCTTAAAAGAATAGGTATGTTACTGTCCACTGGAGGCTTGGAACCTTCGCTGAACACATGCAGCTTGATGTATCACAAAATAAATACCTGTGGGCTATAGAGAGCAGACTTTCCTAGCATTAAAAATATGTGCATTTTTAAGAGTAACATTAAAAATCATTCCTAGCTGTACTCCTCTGCATGTGAGGCCTAATGCAACTGCCTACCTTGACTAGGACCAGTTCCAGCTTTTCTCTCTAGCTGCCAGATCTGGGTTCATGCCTCTAGAGCAGGTATTCTTAACCCCCTCCCCCACCTTTTGGGGGTCCATGAACTTGGATGGGAAAACATTATATCTTTCTTTTCATTAACCTCTACCTGAAATTCTGTACTTCCTTCCATTATGAACATAGGCAACAATATGTAGGCATCCACAGGCTTTACAAAGCGGGTGCATGACAAAAGAAAGGTTGAGAACCTCTGCTCTAGCCCCAAATCAAGCTCTGTATTGGCCTCAGGATTAGGCTTCAAGAATATTCCTTTGACTTCTGCTGGAAACTTGACTTCATAAGTCAGACTGGCTGGTTTTGACCAGTCCTTGCTTTAGGATTCCTGGAAATCTCTCTCTTCACTCAGGATCTGTCTTGGATGATCTTAGCTAGCCCACTTTCTTGCCCCTCTCCTGCTGTGTACTTGTGATCAATAGCTTGGATCGTCTCTCTGTCTAGTCAACAAGCATGTAAGCCTCTGCTATGAGCAAGGAACTGTGCTAGATACTGGGGATACAGAGATAAAAATGAAATAGTCACTGCCCTCAAGGAGCTTCCATTCTAGGGAGGAGATACAACATGTACCCCAAGGAAATACAAGGTGATTTGAGGAGTTGTGAGGAACAGCCTATGCAAAGGTACAGAGATGGGAGATTGAATGGCAGATTCAAAGAATGGCCACCAGGTCAAGTTGACTGGAACACAGCCTGTGTTAATGGGACTAATGAGAAAAAAATTCTGGAAAGATGAACGGGGCATAGATTGTGGAGATCTTTAAATGCCAGGCTGGGGAATTTGTATTTTATCTTAGAGACAACAGAGAGCCACTAAAGATGTTTGAGCAGGGAAATGACATAGACCAATGTCAAGAAAATTATTTTAGTAGCTGTGTGGAACAGTGTTTGGAGAGGGGAGAGACTGGCAGCAGGAAGGTTAACAAGGAGGTCATTGTAACAATCCAGATAAGAGATAATGAAGGTCTGATGATGAAGGTAGAGACCATGCAAGTGGAGAGAAAGGAAAGCAATCAAGAGATGTCTTTTTCCTATCTCCAGGCAGCCACTTGCCTCTTGGCTCTATGAAACAATCCTCCCTGTGTGTGCACATGTACACATATAAACATATATGTATAGGCATGCATTAATTATTGTGCATTTATCATGTATATACCTAAAGTGACATATAAAGTCATGTATATATCACTTGTATAATTATATTATGCCTGTATACATATTTGTTGTTTATGTGTATGTGTAATTTTCTGTCCTTCAAAGCCTCACCTGATCAAAGGCACCTGGTCCCATCTTCCTCAAGAGTATATCTAATCAGATAATTCCCCTGCTTAAAACCCTTGCATGGCCCCCCTATTCCATAACAAATAAAGTCCGAATTCCCCAACCTGTTTCTCAGGGTCATATGCTACCTTTCAGAGACCAGAAGTCCAAGGCCAAACCAGCAGCATGTTTATCCTGATGATGAAATCACTTAGGAGGAACATGGCAGCCACCTTCAACTGTTTGGAAGAAGGATTGGGCTTGTTCTGCTTAGCCCCAGAGGGCAGGAATGAGAGTAATGGGTGGAGGTTACAGAGAGGCAGATTTGGGCTCAATATAAGGGCAACTAGGTGGCACAGTGGATAGAGCGCTGGGCTGGGAATCAGAAAGACTTGTCTTTCTGAATTCAAATATGGCATCAGACACTTACTAGCTGTGTGACCCTGAGCAAGTTATTTAACTCTCTTTGCCTCAGTTTTCTCATCTGTAAAATGAGCTGGAGAAGGAAATGACAAACCACTCCAACATCATTGCCAAGAAAACCCCAAATGGGGTTACAAAGAGTCAGACTCAACGGACATAAGGAAAAAACATCCTAACACTTCAAATTCTCCAGAAGGGAAATGGTCTGCCCAAGGAAGTTGTTGTCAGTCCCTACAAGGCTTCGAGTAGAGCTTGGATGACTGCCCAGATACAGATGAACTGGGTGATCTCTGACTTTTCGTCCAACTGAGAAGGTCTATGCTCTGTATTCTTTCCTCTAGCATGGACATCACCTCTTTAAATTATTCCTGTTTCCAGTCTACATCTGCATGCTAAGAGGCAACTGCCACTGACCAAGTGACAGTGTGAGGGATGGAAAGAATCCTTGATTTGGAATCAGAAGACCTGGGTTCAAGCTCTGATTCTGATATTTACTATGTGATGTCAAACAATTTACCCCACCTCTCTGAGCTCCAGTGTCCTCCACTCATGATGAAACCTCCAGGGAGAGAACTGATGAACTCTCAGCGTATGTTGAAGCATACTTTTTTCACTTTGTTTTTCTTGCCTTTTTTGGCAACATGGCTAATATGGAAATCTGTTTTGCATGATTTTACATGTCTAATGGATATCATGTTGCTTGTCTTCTCCATGGGTGAAGGAGTGGTTGGAGAAAGGGAGAGAATTTGAAATTCAACTTTTTTTTAAATGAAAGCTAAAAATTAGTTAAGGGCTGATTTTTTTTAAAGGAAAAAAAATGTAAAAATAAAAAAACAGTTTAGTGAATATTTATTAAGTGTTTCTTATGCTCAGGGCATTTTTCTAGGCCCAGAGGATACAAATGTATCTACAAAATGGGAATCACACTTATATTAATTACCACAAAGACATGTTGGGAGGATCAAATGTATATAAAGTATTTTGCAATGGTAAATTGCTATCTAAATGCAAGCCTTGGAGCTCTCTCAGAAGGGTCATAGGATTATAGATTCTGAGCTGGAAGGAACCTTACAGCTCAGCTCATCAACACCACCTCCATTTTACAGATGGGGAAACAGGCCTAGAGAGGAGAAGTTACCTATCCAAGGTCACACAGGTAGTCATCAGCAGAGTAAAATTTGAATTCAGGTCATAGGATCATAGGAATTTAGACTGAAAGCTAGACAGGAGCCTACAGGTCTTCTGGTTTTACCACCTCATTTCATAGATGAGGAAACTGACCTCTAAAGAAGGGCTTGGTCACATAGCTAGTGAGCAGCAGAAGTCCAGATTCAAACCCAGATGCTCTGTATCCAAATCCAACCCTCTTTCCACTATAATCCCCTAACACGGAGCTGAATTGGAGGAGTCTTCCCTTTCACGCCATCGCCTCCACCCCACCTTGAGCATCCTGCAGGGACAGGAGATAACAATGAGAAATCCCTGCTGACTTGGGTAGGGTGGGGGTGCAGGGCAATGGAGGAGAGAAAAGAGCCAGGAAAATGCTTGTTTTCTTCCTCAGCCTTGGCTTCTTGGATTCAGGCCCTGCTAACTCCCATAAAACTGTTTCATCCTCTTCTTCCCCAAATTGCTTCCATCTTGCTCTCCCTCCCCTAGCCACTTCCAGGGGGAAAAAAGCTAAGTGAAGAGAGAAAAGAGAGCCAGAGATCACTCTGACAGAAACAAACTCATTTATACTTTTCTGAGGGTTGACTCTCTACTCCTTTAATGGTCCAACTACCTTGTTTATTTCCAATTTGCACCCTACCTGGCAGATTTCATGTTCCAGCCTATTTATTTTGGACTCTGGCAGGAATTTTGCTTTTTAAAAGCCAGCCATGTAGTGGTGTTTGCAGCTCTGATAAACCACTGAGTCCCTCCCCTTACCTAGCTTAAGTCTCTCTTCGCTGCTTGAATACAGGTCATCTAGACCTTTGCACTCTTCCAATGGAATGTCCAGATAAGCAGTCTGTGCCTACTTTGGAAGATTTAAAAAGTGTCCTAATTAGGTGGATCTGGGCCCATTGTTGACACACCGATGTTTAGTTTCTCCATTCCCAGGACTTAGCCCCTTCTCAGGACTTGTTCCTCCCCTTCCAAACCCAGGATTTAGCCTCCTCACAACTTCTAAGATTTCCTTAACCCTTTCCTAGGCCTCACCTGCTTCTGGTTCCATGATTTAACTCTCACCTAACCCATACCCAATATAATCAACAAGTAAATAGCTTTGATTACAGGGATGGTTATCTGACTTGTTATCAAGTGCCTACTATGTGCTAGGTGCTGAGGACACAAACATGACTAGTAAAACAATCAAAACTCAAAAGGAGCTTATGTTGTAACAGGAGAGAAGCTACAGGGTTTTCTAAATCACTTTCAGTGGAACAAATGAAGTCACACAAGAAATTCAAGCACATTTGAAAAGGATGAGGGTTTAGGAGCTAATTGCTATTCCTGCTCTTAACCTGTGGTCCTAACCACAATGGCCAAGCCTTTAACATAGCTTCCAAGTGAAAAGATTTGAAGACTCGGTTATTTATTTTCCCTCAGACCCCTAACATGTTCACCACACTGAACTCTGAGGCCCATTTGCCCATGAAATTCTCTTTTTGGTATAGTAAGTTCTGACCTATTCAGACAGTGGCCTGGTTCAGTACAAAGAACCCTGTACTAGGCACCAGTAGAACTGAGCTCCCGTTCTGGACCAATCACTGGCTTGATATATGTCTCCAAATATTTGAGGGATTGTTATGTGGTAAAGGAAGTAGTCCTGTTTTATGTTGCTACAGAGGGGGATGGGGAAGATGGAGGGGGCAAAAGAGGAGTAGAAATGTAGAGACACAGATGTCAACTGATTTAAAGAAAGAATTTTCCAACAAGTAGAATTATCAATGAGACAAGCTAGCTTGTGGGAGACTGAGCTCCTCATCACTAGAAGAGTTTGAGCAGAGAGGAGTGGAGCCAAGATGGCAGAGAGAAGTCAGCATTTTTGCCAGGCTCTCCCGACACACAAAATGAAAGGGCTGCAGACACTAGGGTGGGGGCTAGCCAGGAGCACACCACTCACTGCAATGGAAGCAGCATGAGCTGTGGGGTGATGGGTAGCAGCCAAGCACTCAGGGACGGTAAGGGGACTGAACATCTAGTCAGAAAGAGATCCCAGGAGACCTCTGCACTAGCACTGAACACAGGGTTAGGTGCCACTTAGCAGCTCTGTGACTCATTACACAATTCTGGGTCACAGTTCCATGGTGGAAAGGAGTTGTTGCAGTCACAAGTAAGAGTTCTTATCTTTATAAGGATCAGAGTGCAAACCAAGAGAACAATGACCAGACCTCTCCCTGGATCACACCACTTTGGAAGCACTGAAAACTTGTAGGTACCCACTGAGTTGTAAAAGAAACAGAAGCTCATAAAAGACAAAAGCTCCTGCAGATGTCTCCCCTACCTCCTTACCCCCAGAGGTGAGCAGAGCCCAACTCCGACATAAATTCTAAAGTCAAGAAATTGTCTGGGAAAATGAGCAAACGACAACAAAAAAAGAGCCTGACCACAAAAATCTACTATGGACACAAAGGAAGCTCAAGGTATAAATTCATAAAAAGGCAATGACTTGAAAACAATTACAAGCAAAGCCTCAAAGGAAAATAACGTGGATTGAATACAAGTCCAATGAGAATTCCTAGAAGAGCTAAAGAAACAGCTTTAAAAAGGCAGGGGTAGGGTGGGATTATTTTAAAAATCAAATAAGAATGGTGAAGGAAAAATTTGGAAAAGAAATGTGAATAGTTCAAGAATATTATGAAAAATGAATTAGCAACTTTGTAAAAGCACAAAAAAATTGAAAAAAATAGCTCCTTAAAAGCAGAATTAGCCAAATGGTAAAAGAAGTACAGAACCTGACTGAAGAAGATAACCTCTTAAAAATGAGAATTGTTTAAATGAAAGCTAATGACTCCATGAGACACCAAGAAAAAATAAAACAAAATCAAAAGACTAAAAAAGAAGATGCAAAATATCTCATCAGAAAAACAAATGACCTGGAAAGCAGATGGAGAAGAGAATGTCAAGATACTATTAGGAGACACCCTGTTTTCCAATGCTAGGCCCCAGCAAGCAAGCTGTGCCCTGGGCTTGGCATAACAACAATCCTTCGTGCTCACCTTCTGAGCTTGGGCAAGCCCCAACAGGCCCAGACAAGAAGCCCTGCTATGAATGGACTTTTTGTCACTAGAAAACCTTGCCTGTTTCTGTTGTGCCCTACTACTGTTGTTACATTACACTGTTTGACTCTTTGTCTAGCCACAAGTATATAAATCAAGGTTCAGCCACACTGCTTTGGGTCCCCCCACTAGCAGTGGGTCCCCAGCACATACATCTTTGTTTACAAGCCATTTCCCTCACTTCGGAATTAAGCTTCTGTTTGTTTCTGGATTCTCCTGTCTCTAGCCTGCTCTGTTTGGTTCTAGTCACCCACAGGTTAGAGGCGAGTTCAGTCCGGTTGACATTAATTGGTGTCTGAAGTGGGAATGGACATAGAACTGGGCCAGTGGAAACTCCAGTATCAGTGGGAATGGACTAGGTGCCACCAGAGATGTATTTCTTTGGAGGCCAACCCCCCCCCCGCCCCCGCATCTGGTGGGTCTTCTGCCCTTCTCTCTGCTCCAATCCCGAGCTCCTGCCTTGGTTGAGCTCAATATTCCTTGTGAGGAAAATTCCAGGACCCTTCTGGTGACCTATTCATCTCAGATCACTCTGGTAAGAATATCCTTCCTTAAACTGCACACCTCTGTCAATTGGCCTCTCTGCATGCCTCTGCTGTTTTTTTTAACTGCAAGCCTCTGTAAAATTGTAACTGCATACCTTTTGTGCCTCTGCATGCCTCTGTTGTTTTTTAAACTGTGTGTCTCTATAAAGTTGCAACTGTGTAGACTGTGACTGCATGGTTTGTTCTGTTTGTATCTGTGTTGTCATTTTGTCTGTGTTTGTATCTTTGTAAAATGTAAATGTGTTTGTGTCTTTGTAAAATGTAAAATGTCAGTCTGTGTAGATTCTGTCACCTTGAAAGATTTAAGTCAGCCAGAAAAACTTCTAAGGGCTACAGCCAAAGAGTTTCGAATAATGGGAAAGATTAGTGAACTTTTATACTTGAAGCAATTGTTCCAGTAAGCAAGACTAACTCCCACTTTAGGCTTTCTAAGGGAGATTAGGTAATAAGAAAAATAGTCACTTAATCAAAGTTTGTAGAACTCCTAAAACATCTTAACAGATTAAGGAATTTTAAGATTTCAAGGAAGAAATCTTGAGACTTTGGGTAATTCCAGGAACTCCTTTCTTTTTTTTTTTTTAGAGTGTGTGGGCATGTATTTATTTTTTTTAATTTATTTTTATTTTTAGTTTACAACAGACGGTTCTACATAATTTTGAGTTCCAGATTTTCTCCCCTCCCTTCCCCCTTCCTCCCCAAGATGGCATGGAATCTCATATAACTACCACAAATGATTTAGCATTGAATTAATGTATACACTAGTCAAGTTGCAGAGAAGAATTATGACCAATGGAATGAATGAGAAAGAAGAAACAGAACCAAAAAAAAAAAAAACAACCCAAAAACAAAAACAAAAGAGAAGAGAAAAAGGCGAGCATGAAGTGTGCCTCAATCTGCATTCAAACTTCATAGTTCTTTCTCTGGATGTAGATAGCATTCTCCATCGTGAGTCCTTTGGAGTTGTGCCTGCACCTTGTGTTGCTGAGAAGAGCGAAGTCTGTCAGGGTTGGTTCTCACAGAATCCATATATCTGTGGTTGTGTACAGTGTTCTCCTGGCTCTGCTCCGCTCACTCAGCATTATGTCCTGTAGGTTTTTCCAGGTTGTTATGAAGTCCGTATCATCCCCATTTCTTATGGCACAATAGTATTCCATTACCTTCATATACCACAGCTTGTTCAGCCATTCCCCAATTGATGGGCATCCCTTTGATTTCCAATTCTTGGCTACCACAAAAAGAGCCGCTATAAATATCCTCATACATATGGGTCCTTTTCCCGCTTGTGTGATTTCTTTGGGACAGGAACTCCTTTCTAAAATATCTTATTATGTTTTGGAGCATCACTCTGTAGAATTTATTTTAAGGAAAAATAAGAATTAAATTTTATAAAAGGTAAGCGTAAGTGGCATTTTCCCTTGAAGATTGATATGTTCATTGTTCTAGGGCAATGAAAGAAGGCAGATAGTTTGAAAGTAGTCCAACAGTGAAGAAAAAATAGGTAAACAGTTTGTACTTTATATCAACCTCTTGTTAAGCCCTCCTTGACCATGCTTGTGACTGACCCAGGTCAGAGACCCTCTCCCTCTTATTTTGTTAAGCCCTCTCATCTCAGATCAGATTCCCAAACAAAGGTGTTGAAAAAAATGCTGGAAAAATGTAGGGAAACTTGAATTAAGTTCCAATTGCAGAAACTTATTAGTTGTGTAATCTTAGGCAAGTTATATTATCTCTATTTGCCCCAGTTTCCTGATCTATAAAGAGAAAAATAAGAATGGTACCTACCTTCTGGGGTTGTTGTGCGATAAATATAATGATTGCAAAGTGCTTAACACAGCAACTGGCATATGCCAAGCACTACATTATTATTAGTTCTTTAATTGAATGTAATTGTTCCAAACCTGATAATTCTAAAGGCAATAAGATCAATTATTTTTATATGTGATAATTTGAAAATGCAATTGATGTCATCTGAAGTTTTGTTTCATGTTTTAAACACATGATGTTTCTTATGTTATTATCGCATTTCTAAATTCTCTTATATTGTGAAATTGTAACAGAAATGTTGTTAGACAAAACAACTTCCTAATCTGAATGTGGTTACACATGAATTTTAAAAGGATGTAATAAAAATATGTAATTGAAAACTGTTAAATATTTAATGAGGTATATTTTGCTATAAAATAGATAATAATAAATTTAATAGTGAATTTTCATTTGAAAATTCTTGGCTATTATGAGCATGTATGTGGTAGTTTAAAGATGTAGCTTCAACATATTAATGAGGAGTCAACTATCCGGTATTTACCATATGTCTAAAGCCCCAGAATATGGGCAGTTTTAATTTACAAGTAAAGGATAAATGAAATGTTTGCTGTTAGGGAAACATCAGGAAAGATATCCAAGCCCTAAATTGTGGTTAGTGAAATTTTGCTATTTAAGCTAAAAATTTCTGTGTCTGTAATTTACTATTGTTTTGAGCTTTGATTACAGGGATGGTTATCTGACTTGTTATGAAGCCAATTGTAGAAGATGGCATATGCTGCAGCTTGGGAACTGCTAAAGGTGGATGTCTGTGACTGGGAAAAGTTTTGGGGATGACCTTGGCATGGCCTAAGAAGGATCCTCATGACTCTATTTGCTTGTTGTGCTATTTCCTTTCTGAAAAGGAAATTTCCCCACCTGGTTAATCCTGAGCCTTGCTTTTAACACTCTGTTACTGCATGACTGACTGTCAGATATGACTCATGTTGGAATCAAAGAAAGCATATACTGGCATTTTCTCCCTCTACATTCTTGCCCCCCCCCCTTTTCTGCTTGCAAGTAAACAATGGCTAGCAATGATACCTGGGACACACTTCCCCAGATAGGTCCCTTCAAGGAGTTAACCCCCTAGACAACATCTCATCCTAGCCCAACTGGCCCTTTGTGGCATCTCAGCTTATACCTGCCTCTCCTTTACTGGCCAGAAGGGTTGGGGGGTCTTTCAGATCCCCTCCCTTTGGCCAAAGTGGGGAAATGTCATATTATTAAAAGGCATCCTGTTTTCCAGAGCTAAGGCCCAGCAGGCAAGCTGTGCCCTGAGCTTGGCATAGCAACAATCCTTTGTACTCACTTTCTGAGCTTTGGCAAATCCCAACAGGCCCAGACGTGAAGCCCTGCTTTGAACAGACTTTTCTAACTAGAAAACCTTGCCTCACTGTTGCTATTGTGCCTTACTACTGTTGCTACACTACACTTTTTGACATTTTGTCTACACACAAGTATGTAAATCAGGGTTCAGCCACACTGCCTCAGGTCCACCCACTAGGTGTAGGGCCCAGGCACATATATCCTTGTTTGTAAGCAATTTCACTCACTTTGAAATTAAACTTCTATTTGGTTCCTGACTCTCCTATCTCTAGCCTGCTCTGTTCAACTCTGGCCACCCACATGTTAAAGGCCAATTCGGTTCAGTTGACAAGATAATTTAGGAAGTATTGAACTACCTGAAAGCCATGATCAAAAAGAAAGAACCTAGACATCATATTTCAAGAAATCATACAGGAAAACTGCCCAGATATTAGAGAGCCAGAGGGCAAAATAGAAATGGAAAGAATCCACTGATCACCACCAAAAAGAAATCCCAGAATGAAAACTCCAGGAATACTATGCCAGTGCTCCTGGGTAAAGGATAAAATACTGAAAGCAGCCATAAAGAAGTTATTCAAATGCCATGAAGCCACGGTCAGGATGACAGAAGATTTGGCAGCTACCATTATAAAGAAGTAGAAGGCTTGGAAAATAATATTCCAGAAGGCAGTCAATCTAGGATTACAATCAAGAATAACCATTCATAACTGAGCATAATCTATCATGGGGGGGGCGGTGAATGAGCATCTAATGAAATAGAAGACCCTCAAGCATTACTGATGAAAAGACCAGAGTCAAACATAAGACTGAAGAGAAGCATAAAAACATAAATATGAATGAGATATCATAAAGGACATAATAAAATTAAACAGTTCACATTCTTATAAGTGAAGATGATACATATAACTCCTAAGAACTTTATCATAATTAGGGTAGTTAGAGGAGTCTACTTAGATAGAGAGAGTCTATTAAGTTAGGATGATCTCTTATTTATGAGAGCAACACTTGAAACAGAAAAATGGGGCTGGAGCAGAACCTATTATCCTTCAGCTAAAGTTATAAAGGCAAGGGTAGCAATCATGATTTCAGTCAAAAATGAAGCAAAAATAGACCTACTTTAAAGAGATAAGCAGGGGAACTACATTTTAATAAAAGGTATTATAGACAATCAATTAATATTAATATTTAATATATACGCACCAAATGGCATAACATTAAAATGCTTGAAGGAAAAGTTAAATGAATTACAGGAAGAAATGGACAGTAAAACTATACTAGTGAGAATCTTCAATTTATTCCTCTCAGATCCAGTTAAATCTAACCAAAAATAAAGAAGAAAAAAGTTAAGGGGAATAGAATTTTTAAAAAGTTAGATATGATAGACCTCTGGAGAATATTGAATGGGGATAGAAAGAAGTATACTTTTTTCTTAGCTGTACATTGTTGTTCTTCATCCTTCATTTTTTGAAGAGGATCAATGACATCAAGGGGTGAATGTGAATTGGATTTAAATGAGGCAGAGTTATGCAAAGTTGTCAGCCTCACTCTCTCTTCCAGAGTCACTGAAATCCAGTGGCAAAAAAAAAATGTCAAGATGACTGGCAATGGTCTAGGATACAGTGGATGACCAAGTTCTAAGACCTCCATAGAAACTCCATAGAGCTTCAGTTGCCTTTGTTGCCATTGGAACAAATTGTTGTCATCTGCCCATTTCCTGGAGAAAAGTCTTTACATGCTTGGAGTAGACACTCCCAACTCGCCAATGGATTTGAGGCCCATTGATTATCCTCAACCTGGTTTAGGCCACACTGCTGAGGCCACACGGAGGTGTGACTGCTGTTCATGCTACAGCTACAGCTTCTTGAGGCCACAGGTAAGAGTTGAGTAGGAGGTGAACACCAAAGGTGGGGTATATGGGACGCACAAGGAGGGCTAGCACTCCTGGTGTGAGGGCTTGTTAAGCACTTTTCAGGGATACTCATCCACCTTTGGTGTCCACCTCTGTCTATGGCGACTCCTAACTGCCTTAATAATGATAAAATTCTTAGGAGTTACATGTATCATCTTCCCATATAGGAATTAAACAGTTTAACTTTATTGAGCCTCTTATGATTACTCTTTCATGTTTACCTTTTTATGCATCCCTTGTCCCTGAGTCTGAATGTCAAATTTTCTATTCAGTTAGGTGGCACAATGGATAGAGTTCCAGGCCTGTAGTCAGGAAAACTCATCTTCCTGAGTTCAAATCTGGCCTGAGACATTCACTAGCTATGTGACCCTAGGCAAGTCACTTAGTGCTGTTGGCCTCTGTTTCCATATCTATAAAGTGAGCTGGGGAAGGAAACAGCAAACCACTCCAGTATCTTTACCAAGAAAACCTCAAATAGGGTCACAAAGAGTTGGACATGACTGAAACAAGTGAACATCAAAAAATGGTTCTGATGCCCAAACCAAGGAAAGCAAAAACAGAGTAAGAAAACTATAGACAATTTCCCTAATGATTATTGATGCAAAACATTTTAAATAAAATTCTAGCAAGATTATAACATATCACAAACATCATATACTATGACCAGGCAAGATTTGTAATAGGAATGCAGGGCTGGTTCAGTATATAGAAAACTATAAGCATACCTGACCATTTCAATAACAAAAACAACAAAAACCATATGATTATATCAATAGATGCAGAAAAAGCTTTTGACAAAACCTAACACAAAATTATGATTAAAAACATTAGAGAGCATAGGAATAAATGGAGTTTATCTTAAAATGATAAGTCATATAGATCTACAACCAAGGTTAAGCATTTTCTATGACGGGAATAAACTAGAAACCTTTCTAATAAGGTCAGGAGTGAAGCAAGGATGTCTGTCCATTTTCATCACTATCAGTCAATATTGTACTAGAAATGCTAGTTACAAAAATAAGACAAGGAAAAATGAAGCACAGGCAACAAGGAAATATAAGTAGCATT
Organism: Trichosurus vulpecula; assembly: GCF_011100635.1. Lineage (NCBI taxonomy): Eukaryota > Metazoa > Chordata > Mammalia > Diprotodontia > Phalangeridae > Trichosurus > Trichosurus vulpecula. The sequence goes on from NC_050574.1 coordinate 269,359,226, forward strand.
TTTTGGTAGTTGATATGATGGTATACTTGGAGGACTCTAGAGAATCAACTAAAAACCCAGTCAAAACAATCAACTTTAGCAAAGTTGTAGGATATAAAATAAACCCATACAAATCACCACTATTTCTATATATTATCAACAAAACCCAACCAGAAGAGAAAGAAAGAGAAATCTCATTTAAAATAACTGCAGATAATATAAAATACTTGGAAAGCTACTTGCTAAAAAGCACACAGGGACCATATGAACACAGTTACAAAATACTCTTCATACAAATAAAGATAGATCTAACCAATTAGAGAAATATTAATTGCTCATGGGTAGGATGAACCAGTATAATAAAAATTAATTTACTTTTTCAGTGCCATGCCAATCAAACTACCAAAGAAATACTTTATAGAGCTAGAAAAAAATAATAACAAAAATTCTTCTGGAGGAACAAAAGGGCAAGAATATCAAGGGAATCAATTTTAAAAGTGTAAAAGAAGGGGGCCTAGCAGTACCAGATCTCAAACTATATTACAAAGTGGTAATCTTCAAAACAATTTAGTATTGGATAAGAAATAGAATGATTGATCAATGAAACAAATTAGGTACATAATATATAGAAGTAAATGAACACTCTAGGCTAGTGTTTGATAAACCCAAAGATCTCAGCTAGAACTGGGGCAAGAACTCAGTATTTTAAAAAAATTGCTGGGAAAACTGTAAAGCAGAAACTAGGCATAGACCAACTTTTCACATCATATACAAAGATAAGCTCAAAGTGAGCATATGATTTCAATATAAGGGGTAATATCATAAGCTAATTAGGGGAGTATGGAAGTAATTACCTGTTAGGTCTATATGGGAAGAATTCATGACCAAACAAGAAATAGAGAAGATCACAGGAAGTAAAATGGCTAATTTTGATTACACAAAATTAGAAAGTTCTTGCATAAATAAAACCAATGTAGCCAAAATTAGAAGAAAAGCACAGAAACCAGGGAAAAGAAATTCTTGTAGCAAGTTTCCATGATAAAGGTCTCATTTGTCAAATATATAGAAAACTGAGCCAAATTTGGGGCAGCTAAGTGGTGCTATGGATAGAGTACTGGGTCTGGGGTTAGGAAGACTCATCTTCTTGAGCTCAAATCTGGCCTTAGATACTTACTACCTGTGTGACTCTGGGCAAGTCACTTAACCTTATTTACCTCAGTTTTCTCAGCTGTAAAATGAGCTGGAGAAGGAAATAGCAAACCACTCCAGTATCTTTGCCAAGAAAATCCCAAATAAGGTCACAAAGAGTCAGACATAACTGAAAAGGACTGAACAACTTTGAGCCAAACTTATTAAAATAGGAGCCATTGCCCAATTGATAAATCGTCAGTTTTCAGAGGAAGAAGTCAAAAGCTATCAGTGGTCATATTAAAATGTTCTAAATCACTAATAATTAGAGAAATGCACATCAAGACAAATCTGAAATATACCCACCAGATTGGCTAAGATGACAGAAAAGAAAAATGGCAGGTGCTGGAAGGGGATGTGGGAAAGTAGTTACATTAATGCACTGTGGGTGGAGCTGTAAATTAGTCCAACCATTCTGGAGAAAAAATTAGAATGATGTCCAAGAGGCTACAAAACTGTGCCTAACCATTGACCCAGAAATACCTCTACTAGGTCTCTGCTCCAAGGAGATGAAAGAAAGAGCAAAAGAACCCATATATTCAAAAATGTTTATAGCAACTCTTTTTGTGGTGGCAAAAAAAAGAAAATGAGTTATGATATATGATTGTGATGGAATACTATTGTGCTATAAGAAATGATGAAAGGGATAGTTTCAAAAAAACCTGGGAAGACTTATATGAACTGATGCAATGTGAAATGAGCAGAACCATGAGAACACTCTAAACAGTAGCAGCAATATTATGAAAATAATCAACTGTGCAAGACTTAGTAACTCTGATCAAAGCAATGATCCACCACAACTCCAAAGGACTGATGATGTAAAATGCTATCCACCTCAAAGAGGGAACTGATAGACTCAGAATACAGATTGAAGCATATTTTTTCACTTTTTCTTGCTTTTTTTTGAAACATGGCTAATGTGGAAATATATTTTGCATTACTTCATGTATATAATGGGTATTGTATTTCTTTTCTTCTCAATAGATGGGGAAAGGGGTGAAGGGAGGGGAAGGATTTGGAACTGGAAATAAAAATGAATTTTTTTAAAAGGAAGTGATTGAGCAAGAGTTTATAGAACACCAGTCCTGGAGTCAGTTACCCAAGGCAAGTCACTTTTGCCTTAGTTTTCTCATCTGTAAAATGAGATGGAAAAGGAAGTGGAAAACTACTTCAGTATCTCTGCCAAGAAAACTCCAAATGGAGTCATAAAGAATCACACACAACTGAAAAATTGCACACACTAGCTAACCATCTATAAAAGATGTTGTTGAGTGGATTCATACATGGGATCTAAGTTTGATAATTAGTTTCCCTGAAAGATCACAAAGTTGCATGAACAATGCAACCACACAAGTAATTAAAACTATTTTTCAAATTTAAGTTGCTAGAACTTCTTTTGCTAAATTAGTAATAATAGCTAATATGTACAATATATTTTATAAACCGTTGTACATTCAATATTTTATTTGATCTTCAAAATGGCATCATGAAGCAGGTAGTGCGGATTTTATCCCTATTTGACAAATGTGGAAACTGAGGCATGAAGTAACTAAGAAACAGACTTGTTCAAGATCACTTAAAAGAGTTAGGGTCCAGATCTGAGAGAGAGAGAGAGAGAGAGAAAGAGAGAGAGAGAGAGAGAGAGAGAGAGAGAGAGAGAGAGAGAGAGAGAGAGAGAGAGAGATCATTTATATAGCCCTTTAAGATTTTTGCAAAGTGCTTTACTAAAACTTAATAAATGCTAGTTGGTTGATGGACTACAAATATTACCTCATTTGATCCTCACAACAACTTTAGGAGGTAAGTGCTATTATTTATCCCTATTTTATAGATGAGGAAGTTGAAAGAAACAGAAGTTAAGTGCCTTGCCCAGGGACACATGGCTAGTAAGAATCTGAGGCTGGATTTAGACTCAGGTCTTCCTAACTCTAGGCCCAGTGCTCTATCCATTATACCACCCAGCTACAATTAGGTCTTCTGATTCCAAATCTTGGGGTCCTTCAATTATACTGCCTTCTTCCTGTTTTATTGGTTTTTGAATGAAAAAGTATTTATTAATCACTTACTCTGTGCAAACCACTCTGCATAAATGCCATTTAATAATGGTAGCAAAAATTTATACAATTTTTAATTTTTAAAAATTGTTCTCCATACAAAGGCTCGTTTTCTCCTTTAACAAAAAAGTCTTGTTGATGTATTCTATGTCAACATTACAAACATTTATAAAATGCCCCTTACTCTTTGAGAATTCTCACTTAACAAATTAAAACAATTAAGTAAAACTAACAATATAGTGAATTCATCTGAAAGTGCATAGAACATTCCGCATCTGTAGTATCCCTTGACCTTTCTAATTTTAATTTTTTAAACTAAAATCTATTTTCTCTCCCTCCTGTCCCTAACCCCCTTATTGGGAAAAAAGAGAAAAGAAAAACAGATTCTTTGTAACAAATATGCATAGTTGAACAAAACAAATTCCCTCATTGACTATATATGAAAGTATATGTCTCATTCTGTATTCTAACTCTATCCCTTTTTAAAAGTAATAGAAAATAGTTCCTTCCTCTACCAGCACTGCCCCTGATAAATTCTTGAATTGCTTTGCTGATCAATTCACTTTTCAAAATCTGGATTTGATTCTGACCAAGCAGGAGGAAGGAGCTTCTGAAACAGACCATACAGGAATCTTGGGAGGCAATAAACAAGGCATTTTAGGGTTTGTAATAAATATGGAAAACATCAGACAGAGTCTAACAAGAACCCTGGACCTTCATACGACAAATTTCAAAGACTCTAGAAAACAAAGGTGGTATTAAGGCTTTGGCCTGAAATGTTTAAAAAAAAAAGCTTGATGGGGGTGGGGTGGAAGAAGTTGTCTTAAAAGGGATGAGAGCCTCTCAAGAATGAAATTCTTGGGACAAAATCATTTTGGTTCTGCTAAGGCAGAAAAGGAAGAATTGTCTAAAGAGACTGATGTGTCCATTCACCACTGAGCTTCAACTTGAAAATGACATAAGAAATGGGGCTGACAAGTAGCTGGGGACACATACAACGCAGTTCAGTCCTATACGAAGTGTTGAGGAATCTTTTAAAACCCAGAATAATAGGTTATGATAAATAGGGAGATCATAAGAGTGCACATAGCTGCCTTTGACGAGTTCAGATCACAAGGCCCAGACAAACTGCATCCCAGGGTGCTAAAAGATTGGGTGGCTATGAATGCTGAACCATTGTCAAAGTCAGTTGAAAGACTGTGGAGAACAGGAGTGGTACCATGGGAGTGGAGGAGGGCAAATGTCATCCCAATTTAAAAAAAAAGTTTAAGAGTACAGTGTGCAAACTACACACAAATAAGCTTGACTTTGATTCCCAGCAAAATTCTAGAATAAATGTTTAAAGAGCAGGGTAGAGAGCATCTAGAAAAAGGAGCATGAATCACAGAAAACCAGCATGGCTTTGACAAGAGTAAGTCATGCTGAGCAATCTCATATCTTTTTTTAAGGGGTTATTTGAAAGACAGATAAGAGAATGATCGTGAGTCAGTCAACTTGCATTTATAAAGTACCTACTATGTGCCAGGCACTGTACTAAGTGATAGGGACACAAAGAAAGGCCAAAACAATACAAAACATAAATCAGAGACAGAGACAAAGAGATACAGACAGAAACAGAAATAGAGAGAGAGAATTTAACTACATAGAAAATGCTTGACTAGATTTTAGAAAGCATTTAACTTAGTCTGAAAAAAAAATGGAAAGCTGGTCAAACAGATGTGAACTGGTACAATTTCATGAATTTGGAACTAGTTAGATGATTGTAATCCAAAGAGTAGTCAGTGGCTTGACAGAAGGAGATATCTAACAGAGTGATCCAGGAACCTGTCCTTGGTCCTGTGTTTTGTAGCATTTTAATCAATCACTTGGATAAAGGCATGGATTGCATGCTTATGAGATTTGGGAGGGATAGCTAATACACTGGATGGCAGAGTCAGAACTCAGAGACCTGGAATATTGGGATAAATCAAATAATATTATATCTAGAAGGAATGAATGAAGTTGTACATTTGGGTTCAAAAACTAAATGTCACAAATACGAGTTAGATGAGGCATAGTTTGATAGCAGTTGAACAAAAAGATCTGGGGGTGTTAATAGAATAAAAATTCAATGTGAGTTAACAATGTGAGGTGGCAGTGAAAACTGCTGATGCAACATTAGGTAACTTTAAAAGAGATGAAGCATCCAAACAGGAACCCAATGGTCCCACTGGATTCTGCCCTGTTCAGAGCACATCTAGAGTATTGTGTTTAGTTCTAGAAGCCATATTCTAGGGAAGATACTCATAGGAGTGGCATTCAGAGAAGGGCAATGGGAGAGTGAGTGTTTTCCAGATAATTTCATATGAGGCTCAGTTGGAAGTAACTGGGAATGTTTAAGGGAGAATAGAAGACTAAGGAGGAACACAATCGCTGTCTTCAAATGTTTGAAAGTTGGTCACATAGAAGAGGGATTAGAATTATTCTGCTTGGGACCAGATGTCAAAGTAATACACAAAGTTGCCACTCTAGGCTTGATGTGAGGAAAATATTCCTCCTCATTAGAGCTCTCCCAAAGTAGATAGGGCTCCCTTGGGAAGTCAAGGGTGCAGCATCCTCCCTAGAAGTTTTCCAACAAAGGCTGGAGGATCATTGGTCTAAGATGTGATAGAGTATTTTTTTCAGGTAGGAGCTAAACTAAGTGCTCTTGGAAATCGCTTCCAATGTTGTGACTCAGGAGACGACAACAAGGATTTTTGTTTTGTTTTTGTTTTGCCTTTCACAGCCACCAGAGCAAAAGGAGGATCAAAGAAGAAGTTGGAACACTGACAAGGAATAAGGCTACTGCTCTAGGTAGATAAAACAATAACAGAGATGGAAAATAACACTGATTTTGGGCCAAGAGAGATAAAAAATGGCTAACAGGAAATTGAAACTCACCTTAAATGTAGAGACAGTAAGAGATCATCTGCTTGCCTCCAACGAGTCCAAGTCACTGAAACAACTGGTTGACATGACTGCTGAATAAGCTGTCAGTGATCTTGGAGAAAAGGTGGTGAATGAGAGAGACACCACAGGACTGGAGATAAATGCATGTTGTGCCAATTTTCAGGAAGGGAGAAAAGATGGATCATTCCAACTAGAGGTCAGGGAGCTTGATGTCGATTCCAGGAAAAATTCTAGAACAGATTATTAAAGGAATGGTTGGTGAGCACTTGGAAAGAGAAGTGGTAATAATTACAAGCCAGGATGGCTTCATTAGGAACGAGTCATGCCAAACAACCCTCATTTCCCTTTCTGACAGGGTTACTAGACCAGCTGGTTAGGAAAATACCATAGATGTTCTTTCCTTAGAATTGAACAAGGCATCACTGGACAAAGCCTTTTGTGATTTTCTGCTAAATAAGATAAGAGAAAGATGGGCTAGAGGATAGCACAATTAGGTGGTTTTGAAATAAGTGGGTTAATGAATGGCTATCAGTCCAGAGACCTCTAGTGAAATGCCATGAGGCTTGGGTCTTAGTATTATTCTGTTCAGCATCTTTGCCAGTAACTTAGATAATCAATACTTGAATAGGTGGCAAGCTTATCAAATGTCAGATGATATGAAAGTAGGGGTCAGGGTGGATTTCTAAAGTAGAAAGCCACAATTGAAGTTCAAAAATATCTTACTAGGCTTCACCCAACGAGATGAAATTTTAAAATTCAATAAATACAAGCTTCTTGGGCCCAAAAAAATCAACACAGGGTGGGGACTTACAAATGATTAGAAAGTGCTGAGCATGAAAAAGATCTGAGGGTTTAGTGTCTTACCAGTTTGATGTGAGTCATCAGGATGATAAGGCAGCAAGAAAGCTAATGTTATTGTAAGCTGCATTAGGCACAGTGGCCAAGGCTAGAGAGTACCACTGTCCCCTATCCTGGGCAGATCCCATCTGGAATGTTGTACTCAGTTCTGAACACCACATTTTAGGAAGGACACTGAAAATCTGAAGAAAGTATAGAGGAGAGCAACTAGGATGGAGGGAAGTCCGATGATCACATCATTCCAGAATCAGCCGGGGGAACTGGTGGAGGGCGGGGAGTTTAGCCATGAGAAGGCTTACAGGAATCATAATAGCAGCTGTCTGCAAGTCTCAGATGGGCTTTCATATGGAAGAAGAAGGATTAGATTTGGTCTGCTGGGCCACAGAGGACAGAACTGGGAGCAATGATGGAAGCTGAAGAGGCTAATTATGGTTTGACTAAAGGAAAAAGTATCGTACCAATAAGACGTGTACAAAAGAAGAATGGATCTCTACAATGGGCAGGTAGTGAGGTTCCTTGTAACTGGAGGCATTTAAGAAGATAGGGGTCAGCTAGATAAACTTCAGATATTGCTTTCAAATCAGAGATTCTGTGGTTCTAACTCCCCTGGGCTTCCATTTCCACTGAAGCAAAATGGGGACAATCAGTCCTAGGTAAATGATGCTGTATCCTACACGTCACTGGTGCTCTTGGAGAACAAAATACAAACAGGTTTTGGTGGCTTACAATGAGTCTAAATAGCAATTGTTTTCTGTTCTGGCCTAAAATTTGGAGGCTCTTCCCCTCCCAGATTGATACTTTTGTGATGGTAAACTAGGCTATCTTTTGTCTCAAGTCTTCCCTAGCCCTTATTCATTGAATGGGAATTGGCTCAGACAAACTGAGACCTGGGAAAGACCTTAATTTAGAAAGGCCAAGGTCACCCCTTGCATCCTGGGCCATCACCAGTCTTGCCACTGGACTTCAATGACTCTGGAAGGGCGAGTGAGGCTGATGATTTTGTGCAGCCCTGCCTCACTTAAATGCGGTTCACAAGCATGTCGAGACATCACCCTTGTCATGTTATTGGTCCTTTTTGAGAACGAAGGATGAGCAACAACAGTTTCAAGAAGAGGCTCTCACTTGGGAGCCAACTGTCTCTTTTTGTGACCTCAAGTGAACCTGGTTCCCTCAATCTATAAAAACAGACCAAGACCAGGATCCTTGAGGAGCCGGCAATTCATATACAGTCGTGGGCTGTGAGCTCAGGAAACCTGGGTTTTAGTCTCAGTTTCTCCATTAAATTCCAAGGAACCCTCAGCGAGTTACTGACACTTTGTGGGCATCATTGTTACTATCTGTAAAATGGAGGCATTAGCCCTGTCCCTACACATCCCACAGATTTAGAAAACTAATAGAAGTGGGGGGTGAGAGAAGGGGTGGAGAGAGGGGCATGGAGGAGGGATGTCAATGCACCAAATATGAACGATCTTGAATCTATGCTTGTTAATAAAACAAAATGGTGCTTGTACCTTTCTTGGATTTTTGTTCTTGTTGCTTAGTCCATTTCAGTCAGGTCTGATTCTTTGTGACCCCATTCAGGGGCTTTGTCAGCAAAGATCCTGGAATGGTTTGCCATTTCTTTCTCTATCTCATTTTATAGATGAGGAAACTGAGGCAAATGGGGCTAAAGTGACCTACCCAGTGTCACACAACTGGTATCTGAAACCAGATTTGAACTCAGGAGGACGAGTCTTCCTGACTCCAGGCCCGGCATTCTATCCACTGCACTACGTAGCTGCCCCACCTCTCTTGGGTACTTCTGTTCTATTTTATATTACATTTGTGTACGTGTTGTATCTCCTGACTACACCATCAGATTCACAACAGTAGGCACTAAGCCATTTATTTTTCTGCCTCCCCTAGCACCTAGTCCTGTACTGTGCACGTACCTGTGCGAAAAATATTTCACTGTACATAGCTGAAAGCTTTGGAAGCCTTCTTAGAACCAGCCGCCTCAGGAGATGGAGAGCTCTCCATCACCGAAGGTCTTTAGGTGGAAGTTGGATGACCATTTACCATGAAGTTCCAGTAGCTTCCCAGAGTCTCTAGGATAGCCTGTAAACGCCTCTATTTGACATATATAGCCCTTCGAAACTTGGTCCCAGCCTACCTTGCCAGGGTTATTGCACATTGCTCCCCTTTATGCATCCCATGTTACAGCCAAAAGGGTCCACATGCTGCTCCCCATCCACACCAATCCATCTCCCCTCTCCAGGCCTTTGCACAGCTGGGATGTGCTCTCTCATCTCCTTCATCTCTGGGAATCCCTAGCTTCCTTCAAGGATCAAATCAAGTGCCTACCTGTCCTGACCCTGTTGGATCAAATGAAATAATATTTGTTTAAAAGCACTTAGCATATGGCCTGGTACACAGTGGGTGCTAAATAGATGCTTCTTCTCTCCCCACCTCTTTCTATCTCTCTGTCTCTGTCTTTGTTGCTCTGTCTCTGTCTCTGTCTGTCTCTCTGTCTCTCTCTCTCAATCTCTCTGTCTGTCTTTGCCTCTCTGTCTCTCTCTGTTTCTATCTATCTCTCTGTCTCTGTCTCTCTGTCTCACTCTGTCTCTCTTTGTCTCTCAATGTCTCTGTCTCTCCATCTCTGTCTCTCTCTCAATCTCTCTGTCTCTGTCTTTGTCTCTCTCTCTCTGTCTCTCTCTCTCTCTTGCTATCTCTCTGTCTCTCTCAATCTCTGTGTCTCTGTCTTTGTCCCTCTGTCTCTCTCTATCTCTCTGTCTCAATCTCTGTGTCTCTGTCTTTGTCCCTCAGTCTCTCTCTCTCTCTATCTCTCTGTCTCCGTTTCTCTCTCTCTCTGTCTCCCTGTATGTTTGTCTCTCTGTCTCTCTCAATCTCTCTGTCTCCGTCTTTGTCTCTCTGTCTCTGTCTCTGTCTTTCTCTCTCTCTCTCTCTCTCTTTCTCTCTCTCCCTCTCTCTCTCTCTCTCTCTCTCTCTCTCTCTCTCTCTCTCTCTCGCACACACACACACACATACACACACACACACACACACACACACACACCGATGTACTTTTTATTTACTTTTGATATATTTACTGAGTGTAGATCGTTACCCCCAGTAGCATATAAGCTCCTTGAAGTTGGAAGACTATTTCATCTTTATATCCCCAGTGCCTAGCACTATTCCAGGCTTATAATATGAACTTAATAAATGTTTTTGAATGAATATTGTATATATAACTTATATCAAATTGCTTACCCTCTTAGGGATGGAGGAGGTAAGGCAGGAAGGGAGAAAATTTGGAACTCAGAATTTTTTTTAAAAAAATGAACATTAAGATTTGTCTTTACATGTAATCAGAAAAAATAAAATACTATTTTTTTAAAAAATAGAATGAATGTTGTAGATAGGATTCATATTTTGGACAAGGTTAAATCAGACACCCTGTAAAGTCCATTGCAGCCGTGTGATTTTATGATTCTATGAGTTACAGAAGCAAGTTAGCATTCTGGAGTCCTCCTAGCCCCCAGTAAGCTCTCATGATTGCGCTCTGATCTCTCCTCCAATTTGACTTCTCCTCCTCAACTCCACTGGAAGCAGCCATGGTTGATCTCCAATTGATTTCTCATCATCATTCCAAATCTTTGAGACCCAAATGAGTGCCTTGTCCTGCCCTTATTCTCTAACTGAGCAACCCAGGTTACCATACCTGCCTGCCCTCTAGATCTTGAAGGAAAAAAAATTTAAGGCCCCCATGTAGTTTCAACCTCGCAGGGCACTAGCTGCAATTAACCTCGCTTAGTCAAGGTTCAGCTTGACTTCCAATCAATGCTGTGCCTTGCTGTTAATGCATTGATACCTTTAACTCCTTCCTTCCTCCCATCACCAACCCTTCTCTCAGCAACCCTTGAATGAGAAGTCTGGTTACCAGAGATCAGAAGGAATGGATTTTTTTCAGGAGATTGGTCAGGGATAGGTTAAGATACCCATGGACACAAACATTGACCTACCTGTTCAACAGACCTAGTGAGAAATCAGGAAGAACAAGGAATTTCATTTCTGTTCTATTCTTAGCTGCCCATTTAATTTTTCAGTTCTCTGTCTGGCTGGACTCCAAGTGGGTTGGCTTTTGTGTCTCTTGGTCCTCCTCCTGACCTTTTAAGAATCAGGGGTCTGAAGGGGGTTCCCTAATGTTCTCTCCCTAATCCTCACCTTGCTTTATATTCTCCCCATTGTCAGACTCATCCTCTCTTACAGCTTCAATCACTCCCTCTCTATGTACATATGACTTCCATCTCTCCTGTACTTAACTTTGCAACATTCCTGGGATCACAGATTCGTGCTAGAGCTTCAGTTGGAAGTCATCTAGTCTGATCCACTCATCTTGCAGGTGAGGAATTGTTAGGAGTTAGGTGGCTTTCCCAAAATGACAGAGGTAGTAAGTAACAGGGCTGAAGTTTGAATCCAGGTTATTTGACTCTGAATCCAGCACACTTTCTGTATTTTAATTATGTTTGTGTGTCTTCTCCCTGGGCAGTTAGGTGGAACGGTGGATAAAGGGCTAAGCCTAGAGTCAGGAAGACTCATCTTCCTGAGTTCAAATCTGGCCTCAGATACTTACTAGCTGTGTGACCCTGGACAAGTCACTTAACCCTGTGTGCCTCAGTTTCCTCATCTGTAAAATGAGCTGGAGAAGGAAATGGCAAACCGCTCCGGTATCTTTACCAAGAAAACCCCAAATAGGGTCATGAAGAGTTGGATGCGACTGAAACAACTGAACAATAACAACAATCCATCCTCCCTATCAGACTTTAAGCTCCATTAGGTCAGGGACTCCGGCTTATGGAAATTTTGCCTTTCCAATGACTAGCAACCTTCTTCACACAGTAAGTGTTTAATCAATGTGTATCAAATTGAATTGGTCCTTGGCCAGAGAAATGGCGAGCTCTAAAAAAAAAAAAGGTTGGTGGGGTTAAAGTTGGGGGTCCCTGGAAATGCGAGCAGGGCCAGCAAATATTATAGGCAGAAGATACTATTTTTGACACTTAGTTTTAAACAGAAAAATCCATTAAGACCATTATTTGCAAGTTTAATTTATATCTCATTCTGCGTGGAGATCGGGGATGAGTTTAGATAACCTCTTCGGGTCTCTCTTTTAAAGCTTACACTGTATTCCTGAAGAGGGAGGCCAAGAACTAAAGTGGGGAGAGCATTCAGCTGAGGGCCTGGAGACCCAGATCATAGTCCTGCCTGGGCAAGCTCAGGGAAGGCTTTTAGCCTCTCTGGGCCTCAGGTATAAAAAAGGGAGGGGAAATTCGAGGATGAGGGCTCTGTAGTCTCTTCCAGCTATAACATTCTAAAGAACACACCATTCCTCAAACTCCCTCCTCTCTTTACTCTCCAGGCTCCTTCTCTAGAAAATCGAGAGTGTGGAAAAACAAGGTCCCTCCCTCCCAGATCTGAATTCTGGGATTTTATAAATTCCCACCGCCAGTATCTCGCTAGGTCCTAATGCTGTTCTGCATCAGTCTGTACCACCTTTGTGCTAGACTCAGGGAGGAGAAATCTGGCTCTTCCGAGAGCAAGAAAGAATTCAATATGGTGATGATAATGGATGCCATCATACAAATGCCTTTTTCAGGTATTGTTTAATTTGATCCTCAGAACAACCCTGTGAGACGGGGACAACCCATTTTACAGATGAGGAAACTGAGGCTTAGAGAAGTTAAAGGACTTGCCTATGCCTAGATAATTAATGAGCTTCAGGGGAAGGATTTAGAACAGAGGTTCTTAACTTGGGGTTCGCAGAAATGGGAATGGTATAGGAATGGGAAAATGAAGGGGGAAAAATTAAATCCTTAGTTTCACTAATTTCGAAATGAAATTTTGCATTTGATTCCATTATGAATATAGGCAACAGACGTGATTTTGACAAGGGGTCAATAGGCTTCCTCAGACTGCCGAAGAGGTGCATGACACCAAAAAAGGGTAGGGGGTGTTAGGAATCCCTGACTTAGAACCATAGTGTCTCCTGATTTCAGGTTCACTTCTTTTACTATAGCTCGGGCTGCCTCTTGAGCAGGGAGAAGGAACAGAGAAGAACCTCCCTGCCCACCCACCCCCTCCACCCACACAAAAGTTCATTCAGGGGGCTTGGGATTTTTTTTCTTTTGATAGTGGGTCTCTCTATCTCATTCAGACCTGGAAGAATGGTAGTCACTCAAGGTCCCAAAACCACCACTGATTGGCACAGAAGTGTCTACCTCTAACATTTCCAGCCTGGGTCAGTTCACCCCTCCTTAGGTACTCCCCCACTCTCATAGGCTCTCCAGATTGTGCTGGACTTAGTACAAACACCCAATCAACTTTATTCCATTTCATCTCCAAACTCCTGATCTCTAAGTGACCCACCAGCCTCAACTTACCCAGTCACAGGGATTACAGAGCACACTTGGCCTATCTCAGTGGCTCATTCCCAGCTGCTAACCAAGAGCAGAACTTAACAAAAGAAGGAGGAAAATCCACTTGATAACACAACACGAAGAAAATCACCCTACCCAGGGGAGCTTCTCAGAGGCTCTTGACCCAGAAAATTGGAACTGTATTGAATCCCAACTTGTAGACATTACCAACTCCATATCCTTCATCACCAAGTTCTTCCTCGAAAGTATTTTTTTTATTAAGTGCTCTTTGCTGCCTACTTCTCACCTTCATTTTAACCTCCTCTGGGCTATTGATTTGTCATCCTATCAAATCCTCTTTAACTCTGGTCCTTTAACTAATTCTAAACATGTATTCACTCCACGGCCATCGTCTCTCTTCTTCTCCCATTCTCAGGTCCCCTGCTTCTTATCATTACTCCCATGTTTAAATATAAAGCCATCTGCTTTGTTTTCAAAGCTCTTCATAAGCTGGACCCTTCCTTATTTTCCAATCTTCTTATATTCTAGGATCCAGTGACCACAACCTCCTTGTTCTTCCTCAAACATGATGCTCCACCTGCCAACTCTGAGTATTTTCATTAGCTGTTTCCCATGTCCGGAAGTCTTAACTAAAGCCCCACCTTCTGCAAGAAGTCCTCCCTAGTCCTCCTTAATCTTAGGGCCTTTTCTCTGAGATGAACCCCAATTTATCCTGTATATAACTTGTTTGTACTGATGGGTTTGCATGCTCATTATTAGTCTGTGAGCTCCTGGAGAGGAGGGACTGGGTTTTGACTTCCTTTGTATGCCCCTTACTCAGCACAGCACCTGGCATATAATACAGGCTTAATAAATGCTAGCTGATTGACTGATGGATCTCTGAGGAAGAAAGCCTGGGCCAGAGCTGGAAGAACTTAGAAAACTACCCTCTGAGCTTCATTTTCTTATCTACAAAATAATGGCCTCAGACTACATCAATAGTTCTCAAACTCTTTGGTCTCAGGACCTCTTTACACTCAAAAAGTACTGAGAACTGCCCTTGAAGACTTGTAGTTTTCTGAGCTTGGATTTCTTTTATGAATTATGAATGTTTACCATAATCTAAGCCTGCCACACCCATCCAACCTTATTTCCTACACTCCATAACCTTTGCCTCAATCAGACACATCTCCTCACTATTCCATTAGACTGGGAGCACCCCGACGGCAGGATCTGACTTTTGCATCTTTTTATATCTCTAGTATTTTAGCACTGTGGCTGGCATACAGTTGGAGCTTAATAAATGCTTACTGACTAACAAATTTTTTTTTTTACTATCATCTTCTTCTTGGGGAAGAAAAGAATGATTCTCATTCTGTTCTTCTATAGTGAATAGCTCATTGTCTTCTCTGATGTCCAATCCTATTCAGGGGTGGGGAACCTGAAGCCTTGAGGCCACATGTGGTCCTATAAGTCCTCAAGTGGAGCCCTGGTCCTCTAGATCCTCAAGTGCAGCCCTTTGACTGAGGGGCCACATTTTGAGGACCTAGCAGACCATACGTGGCCTCGAGGCCCCAACTTCCCACTCCTCCTATAGGTCCTTCAATCCCTCCTCCTTCACAAAGTCTCTCTGATTCCCATGCCCGTCAAAAATGATCTTTCCTTTCTCTGGGATAACCCCCCCTAACTTTTAGTCACTACCTTACACTATAGCATCTAATTATTCCCTCAGTGTTCTGCCTCTGTGAGTTCTATCTTTCCCAGTTAAACCAAAAACCCCTTTGGGACAAAGGCTCCCACCTTATTTTTGTTTGATACAGTGGAAAGGAGACTGAACCTGGAGTCAGGATATTTGAATTCAGGTCCTGATTACAAGCTGTGTGACCCTGGACAATCCCCCCAACCTCTTTGAGCCTCAGTTTCCTCATCTGTAAAACAGAGATAATAATCCTTGCCCTTACTACCTCACGCTCAGCTGTTCTAGGGGACCTGTTTTGTCAACCTTAAAATTCTACAGAAATGATAGCTTCTTTTCGTATGTTCCATAGCTCCTAACATGGTGTGGATCACACAGCAGGTTTTCACAAATATCCATTGATTTCGAGAGACTGTATTCAAGCAGAGCTTAATATGTGTGTGTGATCACAGTTTAAACATCCTTCCTCTTGAAATTACTTTAAATAAAGTTGCAAATACTTTATATTGACTTCATTGTTTACCTGCTCTAACCCCAAAATATACTGTAAGCTTTTTAACAGCAGGTACTGTTTCTTTTGTCTTTTTGAGCAGAATGCTTTGTACACAGGAAGCCCTTAATCAATGTGTTTTTGAATCGAACTGAGTTGAATGAATGCTAGCTATTTAAGGAAAGCTATGGTGAATCGTTTTGTAAAATAAACATAGATATCCTTCATTTATGCCTTGGTTTAAAGGAGTTTGAGGGAAGCTTGGATATCTTTTACATTGGATTTTCTTCCTTTTCTTTCTCTCCCTGTCTCTGTCTCTCTCTCCCTCTCTCCCTCCCTCTCTCTCTGTCTCTCTCTCCCTCTCTCCCTCCCTCTCTCCCTCCCTCTCTTTCTGTCTCTGCCTCTCTGTCTCTCTGTCTCTCTGTCTCTGTCTCTCTCTGTCTCTCTCTCTCTCTCTCTCTCTCTCTCTCTCTCTGTCTCTCTCTCTCTCTCTCTTTTTCTCTCCCTCCTTCCCTCCCTCCTTTGAGTCTCTCTATCTCATCCAGGCTGGAAGCATACCAGCCACTCACACACCCAATCGTATTACTGATTATCATGGGAGCTTTGACCTGCTCTGTTTCTGACCTGGGCACATTCACCTCTCCTTAGGTAACCAGGTAGCCCCTCGCTCCCAGGGGTGTTTTCCATATTGGTGCTGGGCTTAGAGCAGACCCCAGACTGACTTAGTTCTATTATAGTTCAAGCTTTCTCAGTAGCAAGGCTACAGGTGTGGACCATCATGCCCGACTACATTGGATCTTAAAGCAGATCAATACTAGACAAAGTGAACACATAATCAAACAAAGAATTACTAACAACTAAGAAGTATAAGGTACCATGGCTGATCTTAAGGAATTTTTAATCTGGCTGAGAAGACAAGACGTATACACTTGAAAGGGTAACTAATACCAGCAGTGGATATATGCTCAGTTCCAAAGGGCAACAGGTGGAAGGATGACCTGAGAGTAGGAAGGAACTAAGACCTGCCAACGCTTCCCAGAGAGAGTGCAAAGTCGTCTGGACCTTAAAGGATATGACTGGTCCAAGCAGAGAGGTCACTTAAAGGACAGGCACAGGGTGGGCAGAAGCAGGTCTGTTACCAGTGGAGACACGGCAAAAAAAGACACCAACACCGAGATCACAGAGCTGGCCCTCATAGCCAGCATCTGGAGAATCCACTTTCACAGAGAAGGGGTCAGCCATCCCCGTCACCCAGTAACCAACTGCCACTCAAAGGGCAGGTATGCCAGCCTAGCCGAAGCAGCAGCATACCCTGAGAGACAGGAGACAGGATGTGACCAGCAAGGCAAGCCACCATCACCACCACCTTGACGATTATCTCTCCTCAAACCCAAATGGGGACAGCCCAGGACCCTTAGCCCAAGAGCCCCAATAACAGTATAACAGGAAATAATGACACCAATGAAGAGATATCACCATCTGCTTTACCACCACACCCTAAGCACCATGAGACCTTCCAATCTGACTTGCAGAGAAAGCCATCCATATGTGCTGTCTCCCCCATTAGTGAGCTCCCTAAGCATGTGCACAATTTTGTTCTTTTTTTTATATCCCCAGTGTTTACTACAGTAATTTAACCATAGAAGGCATTTAAATGCATCATTCATTCACTCATTCATTCTAGAGCTAGAAGGACCCTTAGGAGGCAAAATAGCCTGCTTTATTTTACAGATTAGGAAAATGAGCCCCAAAAGAAGAAAATGACTTGCCCAAGATCACACAGGTAGCAAGCGGCAGCAAGGATTCAAACCGAGGTTGTTTGACTAGAGAGATAAAGAATGGACAGCCTCTATGTCTGTGCTCCATGAGTATTCATGCAACAACAAGTACCCTGGACTAGGTAGGCCACCTGCCTGCCTATAAAGGTCTTACAAAAGGGCATTGGCAAAAGCTACACAGGATGAAAGACTATGTGGGTAGTCTATACCATCTGTGGAGTTCACCTCTGGATGAGATGGATGGTGTATCCATCAAAGGTTCAAAGTATGTGTGCAGAACACAGAGTTTCACTTTCTATAATCCTAAGTCAGTTCTTGGGTCAAAGCCCACCTCTAACATCAGGAGAAACAGGTTTCAACTCGATGCAAGTGTGGCATAGTCTCTGGACTTATTCTCGTTCCCATCAGCAGCCTGAGCCCCAGAGGGCAGCTGACTATGCCTTCCCACAGGCTCCTAGAGGGAACCCAAAGGGGTTGGGGTTTCCCTCTTTCTCAGAAGCCCACATATTTGTGCTTTCCAATGTCACTTAATCTATTGACATCAATTAGCTTTTATAAGGAGATATTTACTGAGGAGATATAACAATAAACACCCAAAACATCTCCAACCCCCCCCAAAAAAACAAAAAGATTGGGAAGTACTCTCCTACAAGTATATACAGAGTCCTGGGCAAAGTGGGCTCAAGCTTAGAGAGCATATTTGGCAAGGGAACCTCACAGCTCCTCATTGGATGGAAGTCCTTTTCTCCCTTCTTGGAGTCCTCATGATGTTCCCCTGAGTTATACAGGCTCTTTCTTGGGTTTCAAGGGTCAGGGCCCTTGTAGAATCTTAAAGCTGCCTGTCTTTGGTGTGTCCAGTTTGTCACAAAGGCAAATAGGTGGCACAGTCAATAGAGCACTAGGTCTGAAGTCAGGAAGACTTGAGTTCATATCCAATAATAACTAGCTGTATGATCTTGGGCAAGTCACCTAACTTCTCTCTGCCTCAGTTTTCTCAATGGTAAAATGAGTTTAATAATAACAGCTGTGCCCCACCCCGGGCTATTGTAAGGATCAATAAATAAACATTTATTAACAGAGTGAAGGCACCAGAAGAAAGAGGGGATGGGGAAGGCTTCCTAGAGCAGGTAGGATTTTAATTTGGATTTAAAGGAAGCCAGAGAGGTTTGTAGTCAGAGCAGAGGAGGGACAGCATTACAAGCCTAAGGGAGAGCCAGGAACTGAAAGATGGAGTATCTTAGCCAGGAGGTCAGTGTCACTGGATCAAAGAGTACATTCTGGGGAATAAGGTGTAGAAATACTGGAAAGATAGGAGGCGACTAAGTTATGAAGGTCTTTAGATGCCAGACAGAGGATTTTGTGTTTGATCCTGGAGTCAATAGGGAGCCACTGGAGTTTACTGAGTAGGGGAGTGACATAAAAAGACCTAACCTTTAGGAAAATCACTTTGGTGGCTGAATGGAGGATGAATTAGAGTGGGGAGAGACTTGAGGCAGACCCACCAGCAGCTATTGCAATAATCCAAGCATGAGGTGATGAGTCGGCACCAAAGTAGTGGCAGTACCAGAGAAGAGAAGGGGACATAGTTAAGAAATATTGCAAAGGTGACATTGACAAGCAACAGCTTGAATGGAAGGGATGAGGAATAGCAAGGAATCCCTGTGTGGGGAGCCAGAGGGACTGGGAGGATGGTGTTGCCCTCTACAGTATTAGGGAGGCAAGAAGTGGGGAGCGTTTAGGGGGAAAGATAATGAGTTCAGTTTTGGACATATTGAGTTTAAGATGTCTACTGGGTATTGGGTTCAGGATGTTGAAAGGCATCTTTCACACATGATTGGAGGTCAGCAGAGAGATTGGGGCCAGATAGATAGATTTCAGAATCATCAGCATAGATAAGACCAGTAAACCCATGGGAGCTGATGAGATCACCAAGTACAGTATTATAGAGGGACAAGACACAAGGTCCCACCACAGAACTCTGATCAAATGAGATAATATTCGTAAAATGCCTGTCACAGAGTGGGCACTTTTAAAATGCTTATTCCATCTATCCATCATAAGCCCCTGATGCAGACAATACCATTAGCACTTGCTCTTCCAGGAACACCTTCCTGTGGGCAAGGGGCGGGGAGAGGGATGAGGAAAGACAGAAAGCCTCTCCTTTCCCCACCCCCTCCCCCAGATGATTTCCTCTCAGGGGCTTGGCTGGGGCTGCTCCATCACTAGGCTAGCCTGCTCTTGGAATCCTGGATTCCAAACTGGTTCATTGCTTTTATGCAAGCCCCACAAGGCTTGACCAAATTTGCTTCAACCAACCCCAATACACTTTCTCCATAGCATCATCTCATTTCATCCAATGGCTGTAAGCATTCTACTCCTTTCAGATTGATTGAGGACTTTTCCCCACCTAGTTTATGCCTTTGGTTGATTGATTGATTGATTCAAACGAGGTGTTTAGGAATTGTTCCTACTGCTTTTCATCTTTCACTGATTCTATAACTCAATCAAAGAAGTGGTCTCACCTGATAAAGGAATCATGGCATATATCATATTATTAGCTACATTAATTATGTGAGAGTAATTGGTTGATTGATTGGACTGAAAAGTACAAGTCTTCTGTGTTCACCCACCATTACCTAAGGGAAAACTTGCTAAAAATTAGAGCCATTCCAAAGGAGAATGGCTACCTCCAGAGGAGTGGGATCTCCCTCAGGGGAGGCCTTCAAGTAAAGCAGGCCTCCACAACATACAGCCTGCGGGCCAAAGGATTTCAGGTGGCCCTCGAAAAATGTAAAGAATACAAAAGAAAGTAAAGATGTAACGAGTGCTTTGTCCGTGCCCCACTTCACCCGCCTTCCACTAGTCACTATTGTGCCCATCACGTAACCTGGCAGGTGAGCTGCTACTGCAAACTCTCTCCTGTTTGTCACACGGCCCACAGCAACCAACCATTGTCAGTCTGTCTCTAATCTGAGAGAGGTGAGAGTCGTATCTTTTCACTGCGTTTTCTATCGTTACTCAATGTAAACAGTAAGAAAACCTGAAAAATGTAGTAAAATTTGTACCACTTGGCAAAGTAATTTTTTAATATTAATGTGATTTCATGATAAATAAAAATCTTAGTAAGTGTAATTAATTGAATTGAAATTTCCCTTTTTAATACGGTTTATTTGCAAAATAGTTTAATCATTAGTTATACCTTTACTTGGAAAACGATCTGATAAAAATCTATCTGCCACCCAAAGAAGTTTAGTCTATTTTAATTTTGGCCTCTCTCTACTGCCAAGTTGTGCAGGTCTGAAGTAAAGACTGGCTTGTCCGGGATGTGATAAAGAAGGGATTCCAACTCAGGTCTATACTGGAGGTATACTGAGACCTACCGAGCTTCTGTGGTGCTCTAACAGCACAAGTCATTTCAACGAGACAATGAAGAGGCCAGTTTGACTCAAACAGGGAACAAGTGGCTGATAAATTTGGAATGTTAGGGACTGTGGTGGTCTTGAATGCCAGATTAAGGAGTTAACAGGTCATCCCGTAGGCAATGAGGAAGCACTGAAGGCTTTTGTGCAGGTGAACAATTTATCCAAAGCAATGTTTTAGGAAAATTAATCTGGCAGTGGCGTGGGGTGACATGGAAGAGAGGCTGGAGGCAAGGAGATCAATGAGGAAATTATCGCAGTAATCTAGCCAGGTCCTGAACTGGACAGAGCTAGTTGTGGGAATGAAGAGATTCTAGAGGCACTAAAATAGGAAGATGTGGCAGGACTTGTTGATAGTAAGGAAGGTGTCAAAGATAGTTCCAAGCTTATCGCCAGGGAGACCTGGGGATAGTAGTGGTGCCATTTAATGAGATAGAGAGAACCAGCTTAGAAATAAAGGAAGAAGGAGTTTGAAGGCAGGATGTGCCTTGTATATATTAGACACTTAGTAAATGCATTTGGATTGACTTGGAGATAGGTAGATAGATAGATAGATAGATAGATAGATAGATAGATAGATAGATAGATAGATAGATAGATAGACTGGTAGATAGACTGGTAGATAGATAGATAGATAGATAGATAGATAGATAGATAGATAGACTGGTAGATAGATAGATAGATAGATAGATAGATAGACAGACTGGGGGGGGAGAGAGAGAGAGAGAGAGAGACTTGTAGATAGACTGGTAGATAGATTAGATAGATAGATAGATAGATAGATAGACAGACAGACAGACAGACAGACAGACAGACAGACTTGTAGATAGACTGGTAGATAGATTAGATAGATAGATAGATAGATAGATAGATAGATAGATAGATAAACAGACAGACAGACTTGTAGATAGACTGGTAGATAGATTAGATAAGACAGACAGACAGACAGACAGACAGACTGACAGGCTAGATATGCAGACAGACCTTACCTAAGAAAAAACTTTCCAAAAATGAAAGCATTCAAAAGTAGGGTGAGACACATCTACGTATATGTCAATACAGCAGTTTTGAGCATGGAAAGGGACACAGATACAAGAAATAATGAAGGTAGACAGAGTTGGTCAGGATGCTTGGCAACTGTGAAAAGGGTAAATTTTGAGCCAGGTTTTAAAGGAGATAATGGAGATGGACAGAAAAAAGGAAGAGGGTGGCTACTGAAGTGAATGAACATGTCAAGCGTAGAGCAGAGGAGCGTCTAACTTAGCTATAACAGATGTAGGGACCAGAATGGAGAGGCAGGGCCTTGAGAAAAGCATTGGACTTTTAAGTGTTTGAAAACCATGATTGGAGCTCAGGGCCAACATGGATCAGAATGGCCCATAAAGTGGCTTTAAACGCTGGGATTATGCCTTTCTGTGAGACTTAACTCTACCAAGTTACTGTATGAGCTTGGGCCTGTGCCTCAGTTTCCTTATCTAAAAAAAAGCAATAATTAAAACCTACACTGACAATTTTCATAGGTTCCCAGTAAAGATCAAATGAAATAATCCATTTGAAAGCTTTCTGAAAGGTGTCATACAAATGGTAAGGTATTATTATGCAGAAATAGCAAGAGATTCTCTCCCAAACACATTAACCACAATTTACCTACTCCTCTCCAGCCTCATACTCATATTATTTTTTATTGGGGATAGGGGGAGGGAAATAAGCATTTCTATAGTCCCTATTATGTTTATGCCAGGCATTTTGCTAAGTGTTTTACAAATATCTCATTTGATCCTCACAACAACCCTAGGAGATGGTTACTGTTCTTATCCCCATTTCACAGTTGAGAAAACCAAGGGAAACAGAAGCTAAGTGCCTTGAGTTATACAGCTGTTAAGGGGTCTGAGGTCAGATTTGAACTCAAGTCATCCTGACTCCAAGGCAGCGTTCTATCCACTGCATCACCTAATTGTCCCTAGCTCTCTCCTCTCCTAGATGATTCCAAACACATCCAATGTTTCCATCTTCTTGGTATCACTTCCTCTGCAATGAGTTGCAACCTGAGTTGGCCAACATCATTTCATGACTTGTAAGGGTTTTTTAGGGAGTGCCCCTGGTAGCTATCCAGGGTCCTCTTCTTTATCTCCCTCAAGGGCTTCACTTATACTCAGCCCCACTGCTGCCATGTTCAGGGTCCTCTCTCAGTTTCTCTCTCGTTAAACACAAGTTCTCTCCTTTTCCTAAATGATTAAGAGAACAACACCTCCTTCCTTTTCTCTTTCCCTCTCTCCATTCTCTATATATCTTTTTATATGTCTCTGTTTCTCTGTGAGACTCTCTCTCTCTCTCTCTCTGTCTCTCTCTCTCACTCTCTCTCTCACTCTCCCGCTCTCCCGCTCCCTCTCCCTCTCCCTCTCCCTCTCTCCCCCCCAAATTGAGAAACAGGAACAAGGAATTTGGGGACAGAGGAGCCAATATTGGTCTATTA